>NC_139230.1:209585264-210214264 GCF_977018435.1 Lepisma saccharinum
ATTATTGGACATTAAACGAAGGCAACGTTCACGTCCCAGCATCGACGCTTTTACATTTAGAATTGAATGAGTTGGTGTTTTGTTTTAAGTACACTTTACGTACAGTAGTATGGATAATCAGGACTGGACCTACAGTTTAAAGTGGGATCCGAACCACTATGTGCCTCCAGCGGGTATCGAACATGGGAATCCTTGATTACGCCCTCACATCTAGGAGAAATCATTTCCAAATAATCGCATTGAGTTTAAACAGCCAGTAAGTTGCAACCATTTTTCCACCCTCAGAATCAGTATAATCAGTTTTGTCATTTTTAGACCTCTCTACATTTTCTAAATACCAATATATAATCTAATTGTCAAGTGTTTGAGTCCTCTAAGAAACAGTCATGATTCGGGAAAAATATCTCTATATTATCTCAGAAATTTCAGTGAACTTACCTATGTATTTACTTCGTAAGAAAATTCCAATTGAATTCTGATATGCCCTGCCATCTAGAGAGCAAATTAGTAAAATTTTGTTTTGGAAATGGGAACTGCTTTACATGCGTACTGACGCTGTTCCTCATTTTTCTAGTTGGTGTTATGTTCCTCTGCCATTCTATAAAAGGTATTAATCGTACCTACGATGAATATAAACGTAATAGTTTTAAGATATCCAAACTATAATAAAAGAATCGCAATGTTGTAGGAACGAACGTACCATCAGTGTCACACCCAGAGAAGATTGATTTAGGTAATTCGCTCTCTCGGTGGTGCAATAATAAATATCTCTGCTGATATTACACTAATATGGTAGGGAAAATCTACAACAAGCTGTTGCAGAATCTTGTGTTGGTATTTAAAAGTTAAATATTAATCGTCATACGATTGACAACATATTCCTCAGAAACCATTAGAATACGTTCTTTTTACAGAAGCACCTTGCGCCGGTCAAATTATTTGGGGGATGGAAGGTGAACAACATGGATCTGCCGATTAAGGAGGATACTGTACGTACCATGTGAGGCATGTGGGCGGTCTTGATCTCCCAGTGACAACCAAATTGCAGTCGGTACATTATCTTTACACAATCTGTGATGTTTTTACATTGCAATTTTGGAGTGCATTCGTCAGAAACGTAACAGAAAGTGTTAGGGTGATATACACAGCTAAGGGGTTCTTTCAGTGGACTTAGTTTATCACAGCACAGTCCACTGTGTCACTGCACAAATCAAACTCTGTAAACTGCATGTTAATTTATTACGATATACTATAATAATATATTTTATTGTAGCAAACAGGGTTACTATAAACCTCACACACCAACACGTAAGACACGACTGAAGGTATACATGATGATTTGACACGCAAACAGTTAACCAGATTACACGAAAAGCAGAATTCAGTGGAGCAGACATTGATATAGCTACTAAATATGACGTCACGCATATCTCGAAAATGGTACGTAATGGAGAAAAATGAGTAGCAAATCCTAAATCAGCATACCGAAATTAGTTAAGAACACCTATTCTGCTGCTCCCTAGTGTAATCACCATCATCATAATATTTTGTAATATGTATTGTATTCTTGCATTCAGTGGTGTAGTCGTGCTAAAGCTCACCAGGGCGCCGTCCTGGTTGATGACAATTACAATAATAATTGTATTAATAATTGAGGACTAAAAGCAATAAAGGTTGTAAGTGGCAAAAGCGAAAGTGTTGGGAAATCGCATCGTTCCGCACATCAGACCGTAAGAACGTGCACACTAGTGACCTTTTACACGCCCTTTGAACTATTCAGTTGGCTACCAGCTACATTTCACGTTTACTACATTATAAAGCATGGCTCATTTCACAGTTTAACGTGGAAAACGGTGTTCGAATTATTGTGGCACTTACAGCGTGTACCAATTTTAGTCTTCAATTATAATAAAAAATACAATTTTAACTACCAATCCAGCGCGATAAGAAACACAACAGCCTGCAGAACGAGATGAGCGAAGTACCTCCTCCTGCAACGTCGTAACTCTCGACGCTAGCGCTGTTGGTCTGCGGCGTATTCCTTGCTCACCACTTCCCTTGACAGCATCTTAGGCCGCCCACCGTAAGTCTAGACAAGGGCTATAGTGTTTTGTCATTGTGATGCAATTTGCAAGGCACTGTTTATTTTACGACTACGCCACTGATTATATTTATTATTATTATTATTATTTATTCATTAATATGAAGGAACCATTTGGTCCTTTCTCCAAAAAGTTAAGAACAGATTCCAGTGCACCTAACAGAGAAAGATAAAAGGCATTAGTTATAATACCGTAAGATTTATTTTGTCTCTGTATCATAAGACAGTCTCTAATTTCTATAGCGAGAAACTTATGATAAATGGATTTTCTCTCTCTTTTTAAAAAAAGAATAATAAGGTAGCAATCTTTAAAAGTGTTTATGCTTTCTAATTCGAATATAAATTTTTGAAAATATTTTCAAATTAACGGCCACAGATTTAGAAGTTTGTTCTAATCAAATAATGCTGTACAGCGCCATCTCTTATCGTAATATATAATGAATTTACACCAACATTCTCTGTTAAAACTCATGTACTTACACTTGAATCCAAACTTCTATACTCATATGTAATGTGTGTCTGGAATTTCCATCATTCTAATATATTATGCATAGGCGTTCGCACGGGTGGGCAGTTGCCCCCCTAATTATTTCACTTAGAAACTTAGTGTAGAGAAATCTTATCGTTGTTATCAAACAATATTAAACTTTTAGAAAAATTACGTATTCTCGTATGAAAATGGACAATCCGTAAACGTCCAATAGGGTGGGGCAAGTGGACCACGCCTCCCTGTAAAATGAAATGTTGCAATAATTTCCGTATCTCGCACATCAAATTTCATTTCAGTTCCAGTAATATGTTAATTAATGCAAGGGTATAACAGGGACATGGTAACTTCAAATTGAAGCTATTTTTTGAAGGGACACTAATATTATGGGGAAAATATGTATATATACAGGGAGGTTATTTCAGTCGTTCACCGCCAGCGTATCGGCCGTTCAGCGGACTCTTCATGCAACAGGTCCCGGCAAATTGCGTTCAGGAAGTCCGTAACAGAAACCGCTTGTTTTGTAATGTTTCCACTTTTCACAATTACAGTTACAATTACAATTGAAATAAGCACGTACCTTGTCGCAAGGATGCTGTGTGTGTGTGTGTGGAAAAGGTGTCCTCCCAAATACAAATATTTCTGGCACCTTATTTCTGACAGAAAATCGTAGATTAGACATCGCTACTTTATCGTCAGTTGTCACAAAGGGAAGACAGCATCCCGGCGCATAAAGCAAACCGAAAGCGTAAAATGATATTTAAAAGTAATAATAATGATGATCACTAACCTCCTGTGTTACAAGAGATGTTGAAAATGACCTCCTTTAACAGCAATACAACACGTTTCTTAGGTTCAAGAGATCCGGTCTATCGTAATTCCCTGACCACTTTTCTGCAAGAATTCGTTTTCACGTAATTATCGTACATAAAAACTCTCTGTTCAAGACTATATTTGTTTAACGACATAACTAATGAATGAATAACAATTAACACACAATAAAGCACTGGCCATGAGTAGCAACACAGTATAAACAACACGCGTACTGATAAACGCAAACAGAAGTGAACTTGAACGTACACTGACTAGTCTGGTAGCCGACAGTGTTGCTAACCATTTTTCGGCAATGTCCCTACAGACGTAGTCAAAATGTCCCTACAACTGACCAAATGTCCCTACGCCAAGTAAAGCGACTAAAAAAATTATCACCTCATGAGCATGCAAAACAGAAGATAAAATATACACATTTACTTACCAAATCTTTCTGCTCGGTGCTTCCACAATTAATGAAGGAGCGAATTTACATTTGCCTATCCTAACTTAACCTAACCGTACCTGGAAGCGGCCCCGGCGCCTACCCAGCGTCGAATAACATGGGTACCTGGGGGAAACCCTGGGGGGTAAAGGCGGTCAGGGTCGTGATGCTGATCACATCACCCCCACTCACGACCGGATCAAGAAAGTGTGGGGCGTTACCCTCACACCCCCTATACGCCTTCATGGCGTGGTGCTATGCACAGGGGAACACTTTACCTTTTTTGTACCTGAATGGTTCGTGGGGCTATCCGTCAATGGTTTGTTGGGCTACCCGTTTTTCGAGCCCAAATTTTAACTATGTTTGCCTTGCCTAACCTAACTTAACCTAACCTTACCGAGAATGCTCAGTGGGGCTATTCCTGAATGGTTTTGCGGTAATTGTGATTACGAACCGATAAAAAATATTTTTTTCGTATCACTTTAACATCATCGAAGACGCCATTTTCGTATCCTGCAATTTTATGATTGATGTAATGTTGCCAAATTTACCTGTAATCAAATCAGTTCTTCTACATCGTGATTGTCGCTGTCACATGTAAGCATGTTCTTTGGGCAATATACTGAAATGAATAAGTTTATTAATTAGCCCTCCTGCACACTCCACCTAACAATCTGTATAACATTAACAACTTTTTTACTGTTCTCTTCCGCTATTCTTATACAATCCATGCTCTCCAAGTATGAAATCAACAGTGTGGCAACGCTGTAGACAGCGTAACTAATTGTAATTTGTTCATATCAACAAATATGGCTACCATACTTGTATACGGAGAATCATTGCGAGAATTGAAATGCTTATTTTACAACTTTTACACGTTAATTAACATTTTTTCCCCCTCACCCCAACATGTTAACTTGAGATAAATCATCACGAATAATTATTTCGTGAGTATAAGACGTAGCATAGAAATTACAGAAGGGTCCGGTATTGTAAATTCTTGCCTTAATGAATAATAGGGGTGTGCGGGACAGAATTTTTTGGGTCGGGACGGGATCGGGACGGTAATTTTTTTAAATCCCGACATTCGGGACTGAAAAATTTGCAATTTCCCGACCAAGTCGGAAAATTTTCGGGACGGGAAATGTTCGAAATTTCCCGAAGCACTGGAAATCTCGAATTTTACAAGTCATTTTCACTTTAAGTGATTGTTTTTGCATTTCTAGAATAAAAACTTACAATTTTCGATAAGTTCCAGAAACTTACAAGGCAGAAAACGTCGAGAATTAACGACTTTTTAAAGTAAAGGATCCCGCACACCCCTAATGAATAACGTTGAGTCGTTTACTGTTGATTATGTTATTTGAAGTCATACATGCTGCTGCTGTGCAGAGATAGATGTTGGTTGGTGATGCTGTATTTCCTGCAGTCTTTAACAATTCTGGTCCCATTTTATTTCCCTTTTTTGTTTTTGTTGAGTTGAGTTGAGTTGGTGTTTTAAGTCCACTTTATGCACAGTAAGGCTAATCGGGACTGGACCTACAGTTTAAAGTGGGATCCGAACCACTTGTGCCTCCACGGGTATCGAACCCGGGACCCCTTGATTACAAGGCGACGACGCTACCACTGCGCCATCGGGGAGGCCCTTTTTTTGTTTTTGTATCACTTAACATTGAAAATATTCTTTCCGTTTCCGCTTTAGAATGTGGCAATGTTAGCACTATTTTCGCGAGAGTGGAAATGTTTTCAAAAAGGAACTTGCCTTGAAAGTTTTTGGTAACCGATAACATGTTTCAAAATTCTGATGGAGATTTGTTAGTTAGTTCTTTTTTCTCCTCTTCGCTAAAGTATCCAGATAAACTAATTCATAAAATGTCATTTACCAAGATTGAAAAAAGTACCTACGTTTTCCCTCATTTGGCACAATCTGTCCCTACGTTCTTACGCGGGAGAAATTTAGTGAAATGTCCCTATGCTTAGGGACATGTCCCTACGGTTGGCATCACTGCCGACACGTGCAGTATGAAGCGCCCTCTCGCGGCTGACAGACAACTCACCCAACCCCCGATAAGCTGCCGGCGCTGTCGCGACAACTGAGGATAAAGTAGCGATGACTAATCTAAGATTTTCTGTCAGAAATAAGGTGCCAGAAATATTTGTATTTGGGAGGACACCTTTTCCACACACACACACACAGCATCCTTGCGACAAGGTACGTGCTTATTTCAATTGTAATTGTAACTGTAATTGTGAAAAGTGGAAACATTACAAAACAAGCGGTTTCTGTTACGGACTTCCTGAACGCAATTTGCCGGGACCTGTTGCATGAAGAGTCCGCTGAACGGCCGACAGGCTGGCGGTGAACGACTGAAATAACCTCCCTGTAGTACACTAATTGGATTTTCTGTGGGTCCGGTAACTTACTACATACGTTCCTTGCATACCTATCTATACAATAAAACTGTGTCTCATTAAGGGTTTTGACCCCCTTAATCAGAGGGTCCGCGCACTCGCATGATATTATGCTGTATTGTATATTCTTGTTTCCTAATTTCGATTGTTTCTCTTTCCTTCTTTGACATGAGTGAACTAGTTTCGAAAGCCATAACATGATTCTACCACGCTTCCTTTCAGGTTCAAGAATGATATTTTTACTTGCAGCACAGAACTCAAGCAGTCCAGAGTATCACGTTTACAACAGGTCTCTGCCAATAGATCCAGAGATATTTATTACAAAGAAAACCGCAATAGCAAACCAGCAACATTGTTTTCCAAATAGCGAGAAAGCTGATGATGCATTGTTCAAGTTCCGTAGTTCATCTGTCGTACATTGTTTGGTGCTTTCCTTACAATGGAATGATGCTACCATGTCTACCCACGCTTCCGAACGTACCCACATGGAAAGTGAAGATGCAGGTTTGGAAGTTCGCAAAGCGAGTCCTTCCAAGCAGATTTGATATGGCAGAATTTAATAATTTTATTGAACACATTAAACACGTACCGATATTTTCGAGGGAGAAGGAATACTATGATTAACGTTGTCATATTAATCTCTTCGTTCTTGAATCGTTTCTAATACACGCAAATACAAATGTATAATGAATATTACCTTGCTGCGAAAAGTATTCACTACTAATTAACCTAATAGGAGTCGTCCTGGATTCCATCAACGTAGCGTGAAACATTATTCTGTGCAATCTATTAGTCAAACGAACGTATAGCCTACACCTCGTTGCCGAGCGTGTTCAGTGGTACAATGGGATCCATGAGTATTACCGTGGAAATTGTCCATCACCATTTCGTGCACTCTTTGACCCAATAAGAGCTTCAAGAATTAAAATAAAACTCAAAACAAGCTGTTGACAACTTCTGCACAAGCATACATAAGAATCCATCGCTTAAAAACATAGGATGTGAGAGAAAAAATAATGAAAATAGCTTTGGATCCCACTGTACATACATAGGCGACCTAGTTGCCGAAGGATCCGAGTTCGATACCCTTTCTAGGGAGCAAGGAGTGCACCTAATCGTCAACCTCTTCCTCGTACACTTTGGTCCGCATTTTGCAGACTAACGAGGCTCTGGTGCCTACACCAACAAGCAGTATAATCCTCCATGGAGTTGGATATTGTCCTATTTGGCCGGTGTGCCGAGTTCCCCTTTACAGCCTCTGCATTTAACTAGGTGTGAAGTCGGCACATTGCATTCACCACCGTACAGGATCAAATGGAAATTCTACCTGTTATGAAAATTTTGATCTTTTCTTTTTCCGGTGACGAATAGCAGATGTTAGCATCTTTTACACGTGTTCAAGACAAGGATTTGTACTCTGCTCCTGCTTTTTGAATAACCCTGTACCTATCAAGTCGTCTGGTAGCAGTATCATCTATAATTACTTTCTTTTTACATTATAGGAAATAAGCCGAGTCGGCTAAGTGGTCTACTTTCGATCCAGCAATCCAAGTAGACGGGATCAAATCCAGGCTTGAGCATGGATGTTATCTGTGATTGCCGCTTCATCAATTTCATCTAATCATCACTCATC
The DNA here is from genome assembly GCF_977018435.1 of Lepisma saccharinum. NCBI lineage: Eukaryota > Metazoa > Arthropoda > Insecta > Zygentoma > Lepismatidae > Lepisma > Lepisma saccharinum. The sequence continues at coordinate 209,593,153 of NC_139230.1, forward strand.
CACATCTTCACGATTAGTCAAAATGTGATGAGAAGCATCGCGAAACAATACAAATATCTCATCTTCGTAAAAGTAACGTAATTACTTTTTAAAGTAATGAGTTACTTTTTCAAATGAGTAACTGTAACCGATATACAGTATTTTGGGATGAGGTATATCTGACAGTCAGTTACTCTTAAATGGTAACTTTCCAAACACGATCATTTCTCTTAACCAATGAAACTACAGACTACATTTAGAAATATAATTTCTATTGCTAAAGTTATTTGCATGTTTCCTGACGATTCGATATAATAATATGATATCCGGCCGATAATCGTCATCATTGGAACACACACATATACAGGGTGTTACTAATGTTCGTTTCCAAAGCTTAGGAGGTGATTCTTCAAGTGAAAATAAACACAAAAAAATTAATGTGACGAAATGCCGATAACTGCACCCATTCGGAGTTATTGAAGTGGGAGAAAGTGTGAAAATTATGTTTACAAGCAAATCGTGGTACAACGGCCAACCATATGACCGCGGCGAAGGGCGTTCCACAATGAAATGCGGCATGCTCTATTCAAAAAAGCACATGGCAGATGTGTGAAGTTGATGAGCAAGGGATTCCCCAAAGGAAGCGAATGGGTCTGTTGAAGTCATGGGGGTAGGAAAGGGTTTAGGGAGATGTGTTATCCACGGAATTGATATGTGGAGACTGACAACTAAGAAGAAAGCGAATATCCGTAGTGGACATCACCATTACATATAAAAAACAAAGATGGTGGTGGTGGTGCTGCGCTAGGTTGCATATGTGTCGACATGTTCACTGTGTGCAGAGTGGAGGTGACGAGGGAACCACATCACAGACAATTTTCAAACTGTCTGCCATTAACTTCCACGCAGAGATGACAACGCCGAATCAAGGATTGTCTAGTGCGAGCAAACAACCCCCCGGTGTCTGATATCGTCGCTGCGACGACATTAATGCGTGCAACGAGATCCTCGGCTGACACGACAGGTGTTTTGTCATATCTGCGTTCATTTGTACTGCTTACTTACCGTGTTATCATAGAACGAAAAATAATAAAATATATGTCCACAATTGCATAAAAGGTTAAATTAAAATATATTTATACAATAAATAAAAAAAGGGACGAACCGACAAAGTGCCCAGCACCCTAACATCAGACCGAAATTCATTTGTGTGTGTATACAGGTGGCCAATGAAGAACACTTGATACTCTGCCCGTTCGCCCCCTTTAAACAGTAACTTCCATATCGGGCTTATATATTACACATTGCCTGCAATGTGTTACCATTAAGAAGGCAGATTCAAACCAGTCCTAAAATTTGTCTGATTGATAAACTCTAAATGTTATTCTTTTTTATGTCTCAGGATATTAATTGCAATTAAATTGATACTCCATAATTCATTTTGTAATGCTCATGTTATGTGTAAACCCATAAGAATGTATCGTAATGTTAAATTACATATAATGATATAATCGTAATTTTCTGTTAACTAATATGTTAAGTGTTGTTTATTGTTATAATTTAATGTGATTAGTGGAAATATTTGATTTAGTAACATACACAAAAGTGGAAATTGCATGAAACAACAGTTTTAAACTAATTTAACGTTGATGACTTGAAAGTGACGTAAGCAGTATTACATTCGGCTGGGCAGCCAATCGAAGCCGTGAACAGAGCATGAGAGTGCATGTGTTTTATCAGCTGTTAGTCGAAGCCGCCATTTTGTGGATACATTTCGACAACGATAAGATTTCTGCACCGGAAGTTCGCAGGGTTTGCACTTCCGCTAATCACTTTGTGTGTGTGTGTGTGTGACAAAGTGGAGAAGAGAAATGTATAAGTTAAGGTAATTTGGAAAGCGATCGAAGTTAATTGCTCGCACTTTGAGGCTTATTTATCGTTATATTGCCTGTTGTAGAATAGAGCACTAAGTTCCTATGAGATGACGGGATGACGTCATTACTTCACGATGAGCATGAACACAAGTAATGCACTGGGAGTTGACTCGAACAGAGTCATATATTCATATTTCGGCTGCAAGAAGAAGAATGAAAGATAATATCGCGGAGCGGCGATAGATGGCAGAACAGTCCATGACGAATCAGACCAACGGTAATTATGACTTCTACACCGGAAGTTATCTATGTTTGCACTTCAGCTAATCACTTTTTTGTTGTGTGACAAAGTGAAGAAGAGAAATGTAAAAGCTACAGTTCATTTGGAAAGCGATCCAAGTATTTTGCTCACACTTTGAGGCTTATTTATCGATATATTGCCTGTTGTAGAATGGAGCACTAAGTTCCTATGAGAAGACTGCATGACTTCATCACTCCACGTTGAGCATGGACACAAATAATGCACTGGGAGCAGAGATGTGCGTCTACGCGTAAACAATGATTGCCTACATTCTACGTGTAGACAACGTAGACTATGTAAACTATTTAATTTTCGTAATCAACGTAGACAACATAGCGCTCAGTGTTCTCCGTGCAAGGCACGCGCATCGTTCTAGAAGCAGCAACCAGCATCAGCAGGTGGACATAGAGAGCGTGAAGTATTCCACTGTCCAGAAATAAGTGTTTTAAGTATTTATTTACGTTCAACCAATTCACTACTTATTAATTGAACTGCAAAATAAACTTGTCACAAAATGAACCCAAAAAATGCGATGTCCGTAGCATGACAAGACTTTTTTACTTCTATTTCCACCATTTTACACGTAGAAAATTCTGCTTTAAAGGCATATACACTTTCCTATGCAGTAATAAGACAGAAAACTATTTTTAGACTTCACTTTTGTCAGTGTATAAAATAATGTCAGTTTTCACTATGCCTGTCATTTTTTTTTCTTCCGGTAGTCCCTTATCCACTTTTCGATAACTTTGATAACGTCGGATGGTCTTAAGTTGGTTATAGGCCCACATTATCGACATGTTTGAAGAAAAAATACTTTCTCTTTCGAAGACCTTTTGGATTTCCTTCTTCCCTGTTGTTTGCATTGTCTACAGTAGACTATGTAAACTATAAGCCAATGTAATCTTCGTGTAGATTACGCGTAGATAACGCATGTAGACGTAAACTTATAGTCTACGGCACATCACTGACTGGGAGTTAACTGGAACAAAGTCATATGTTCCTATTTCGGCTGCAAGAACCAGAATGCAATTAACAGAAAACAGAGATAGCTGGGACAGAATATAGCTGATGTAACAGTTCTTTCTGAGTTGCAATATTCGCTAATGAACAGTCTCTCTTGTGAAATTGGATTCCTGATGTATGTTTTCATCCGTTTGAGGCATGAAAAGCTTCTTTCCATGGACGTTTAAAATTCACATTATAGCACTTAACGGATTTCTTTACTTCTTTACTAGCATTGATTGCTTGTGATTCGTTATGGCGCTCAGAATGTAAAACATCCTTCTTATCCTCATCTTTCCAATGAAAAAATGGGGTTTCTAACAAAACACACAGTAAACTATAAACAGGATTCATATCTCTCTTTGAACTGGACGAAAGGAACCGACATGTGTAACAATACGCGCTCAGCTTCAACTCCTCAAAGGCGAAGTGCAGAAGACTAATTTGCCTCCCGTTAGCTCTTAAGTTGCGGAGCCCTAACCCAAGAGAGATGTCACTGTTGTCATGGCAACCAACGTAACACAGCTAATTTGGTGTGCAGGGATATGGCTCTTCCAGCTAGAGCTCTGCACTTGGGGGGTGGTTCTCTGGAGCAAAGTGCTGTTGTTGGGTGCACGTGCCGGTCAACAGACTGCAAGGCACAGATACGTTTACACGTGATAAGGATAAATCAATAAAAACATTTTCTACATTCACTTGAATATCCGCCACTCCTGCACGTCCAGGCGCCAGAACATCGTTAGTCTGCAACAATGGAGTTCAGTATGTACTACGTGGAAGTGAGATTGACATTGGGATGTCTTTAGAAAGGGTCACCCCTTACACCCCTGCCACGCGGAAGACCCGGGTTCGATTCTGTTGGGTATTTTTCAAGATAATGGGTACTCGGGTGCAACACTGAGCGGTAAAGGCGGTGGGAGCGTGGCGCTGATCACATTACCTCTTCAAATTGCTGACTGTGTGTGTGTGCCCCCCTGGCAGGTTTCAATGTTCGGGAAATAAAAAAATAATGCATTCACCTACGCTATCCTCCTAGGGCGGTCACTAGGCAATCAACGAGACTCGTGTGAATGAATAAATAACAATAATAATAATAATAATCCTTTCTAAATATGGATTGCAATTTTTTGCTTACTTAAATAAATTCAACCTGAATATCGGAGAAATAATATTAATTATGACTTTCTGTTTACAAGAAACCAATATACAGGGTTATTCAAAAAGAAGGAGCAGATTACCTTACCTTACCTTACCAACCGGCGCTACAGCTCCTGTCCGGCCATGGCCTCCTCCACTATGTCCCTCCATTTCTGTCTGTCCTGGCATTTCTGTTTCCATCTTGTTACTCCTATCTTGTTTACGTCCATGCATACTTCTTCCTTCCATCTGCTTCTAGGTCTTCCTTTCCTTTTAGTTGAATATAGCTTACTCTCTATTATTCTTCTCGGCATGGCATCTTTTGGTAGGCGATATACATGTCCCATCCAGCTGATTCTCCTGGCTTTGATAAAGCGAACTATATTTTTATGTTTTATTAGTTCCTCCAATTCGTGGTTGTATTTTATTCTCCATCCTGTTTCTTCTCTAGTTGGTCCAAATATTTTTCTTAATATTGCTCTTTCAAATACCATTAGCCTTCTTTCTGTATCTTTGGTCAACGTCCAAGTTTCGGCTCCATATGTTACTACTGGCCTGATTAATGTATTGTATATTTTCATTTTTGTTGTTCTTGTTATTATCTTACTTTTCAGCAGATTTCTATTTGCATAATATGCTCTATTTCCTGCTCTGATCCTTCCTTCCACGCATCTTCCTATGTTATTTATTTCATTTATTTGATTTCTCAGGTATTTGAATTCATGTACTACCTCGAACTTCTTATTACCTATCTCTATTTCTTTTCTTCTTTCTGGTTTTCGTGCTATTTTCATATATTTTGTTTTATTTATGTTTACTTCTAGGCCCATTTCCTTAGTATAGTTCTCCATGTCGTTAAATACTTGTATTAGCTTATTCATAGATCTTGCAATGATTGCTATATCATCTGCATAAGCGCAGATTTGTGAGCTTTTATTAAAGATGGTACCTCTTTGGTCAATCTGTTTTATAGCATCATTCAATGCTATATTAAATAGTGTAGTCGACAATCCGTCCCCTTGTTTTACACCTTTGTCAAATGTAAACTCTTCACTGAGTTGTCCTTTTACTTTTACTCTTGCTGAGGCGTCCGTCAGAGTCATCTGTACAAGTTGTCTTAATTTTTTGGGTATACCAATTCTTTCCATTGCTTTAATTAGTTCTTCTCTTTGTACACTATCAAAGGCCTGTTTAAAATCTACAAATAGCACATGTAGTTCGCTTCCATGTTCATAATCTTTCTCTAATATTTGTCTAATTACAAATATTTGGTCTATGGTGCTCTTATTTTCCCGGAATCCTGCTTGATACTCTCCAAGGATGGGTTCAATTATTTCCTGTATCCTTTTATTTAATATGATCGAGAATATTTTATATCCAACATTTAACAATGTTATTCCTCTATAATTGCTACAATTGTATTTGTCTCCTTTCCTATAAATGGCACATATAATTTCTTGTCTCCATTCGTCCGGTAGTTCCTCCTTTCTCCATATTTTACTAATCAGCTCGTGTATTTTCTGGTATAGTTGTGTGCCTCCATGTTTAATCGTTTCGGCTACCATATTATCACTTCCTGGTGCTTTGTTATTTTTCAATCTCCTGATTGCTTTTGTTACTTCATCTAACGTTGGTGGTTCTATTGTTTCTTCTTCCTCTTCTTCTATTTCCCGTTCTGTATTTCCGGCTTCTATTCCATTTTCTCTTCTTGACAGTTTTTCTTTGAAATTTTCTGCCCACCGTTTTCTGATCTGACTTTCTTCATACAGCATTTCTCCATTTTTATCTTTACATCCTTCAATTTCTGGTTTATATTCTTTTGTAAGACTGAACATGGCTTGATAGAATTTTCTTCTCTCATTTTTTTATCTAGTTCCTCTACTTCCACTAATCTTTGTTGTAAATATTGTCTTTTCTTTTGGGTACATTTTCTTTTAGCGGCTCTTCTTAATTCTGTGTATCTTGCACAGTTGCTTCTAGTTTCTCTCTGTAACTTCTTATTTCTTGCTTCATTCTTCTTCTGGATGGCCTCTTCGCATTCTTCATCAAACCATGGTTTTCCATATTCTCTTTTCTTTTCTCCTATTTTCTCTCCAGCTGTTTTTAGTATTATTGATTTTATATTTTTCCATTCTTCATTACTATTCCTCTCTTCTATCTCTTCTGTTTGCTCAGTATTTTTTTCATTAATGGTGGCTCTAAAGGTTTTACACACCTCTCTATCTTTAAATTTCTCTGTGTCCCATCTTTTTCCTAACATTCTTTGTTTTCTTCTGTCCACTTTAACAATTTTTAATCTTATTTTTGCTCGCACCATGTAGTGATCCGAATCGATGTTAGGTCCTCTCAGGCTCCTGACATCCATTATCGATGACCTATATCTTTTATTGGTGAGAACATGGTCAATTTGGTTTACTTCTTGGGTTCCTGGAATCTTCCAAGTTCCTAAATGAATGTTTTTATGAGGGAAAGTGGTACTACTCATTATCAAATTATTTCTTAGCGCAAATTGTATTAGATAAGCTCCGTTTTCATTACTTATGTTGTGGAGAGTATGTTCTCCGCTAGCCTTATATGTGGCTTCCTCCTTCCCAATTTTAGCATTAAAATCACCTATAATTAAGATCTGGTCATTTTTGGATATTTTCTCATATGTACTTTCTAATAATTCATAAAATGTCTCTTTTTCTCTATCTTCTTTTTCTTCAGTTGGTGCATGTATTGACAGCAGAGATAGATTTCTAAACTTTCCTTTTATCCTCAATCTACAGATTCTCTCATTTATTGTTTCTATCTCCAATATTTTCTTGCTGGTTTCTTTCTGAATCATAAAACCAGTTCCAAATAATCCAGTTCTTTCTCTGGTTCCACTATATATCATGGTAAACTCTGGTTTTCTTATGATTCCACTTCCCTGCCACCTTATCTCCTGTAATGCCATTACGTCTATCTTATAATTCATCATTTCTTGTGCCATTTCCATCATCTTTCCTGCTTGTAGCATAGTTTGAGTATTCCATGTTCCAATCCTTATCTCGTAGTCCTTTAAAAGTTTGCCAGGTTCATTTCCTTTATATCTTCCTTTCCGAGGCATAGTGTTTGGTTTCTGAACCATTTTTTGTTTTATGGGGCCGGGTTGTTAGCCCTGCGCCCAACCCCCAACCTGGAGGACCAGGTAATTTTCTGTTGGGGTGTTCTTCCCCTAGCCTTTGCCAGTCCCCTGGCTCCTGCAAGGCAGCAGTGCTGATTTTGATCCGCCCTGGCTATGCCAGTACTATATATATCTATATAGCATTCCCCTATCCGCCACCTGGAGAGGCGACCGGTTGGAGAACAGCAACTCCTGTCCGGGAGAAGGTGCAGATTACAGATCTGTAATGTGGATCACGGTAAAAGATACAAACGTGTGCCATGTATCACCAGAGAGAGTAAGAATCAACGTTTTATGCACTCAATATGATCATCGTGAGTCATGCGACAAGAATAATTCATTCAGTTCCACATGACTCCTCAACTTTTCTACCATCGTGGACTCCACAGCCGCAACAATTAGACGCTGTAGCTCAATGAAAATTTGCAGGTAGAGGTGTGAAGTAAACAGTGTCTTTCCATAGATAAGTGAAACAGGGGTTTATGTCGGGAGACCTGAGCGGCCGCCAGAGATGCAATCCAACATCCCGGAACGTAGAAGAACATCCCGGAACGTAGAAGGACATCCTTTTGGAAGTCTGCACATCGCATTCACCATAGTACGGGATCAAATGTAGATTCTACCTGGGTTATGAAAACTTTGATTTTTACTTTGTCCGGTGACAAATGTCACATGTTTGTATTTTTTACACGTGTTCAAGATAAGGATTTGTACTCTGCTCCTGCTTTCTGAATAACCCTGTACTTATCAAGTCGTCTGATAGCAGTGTCATCTATAAGTACTTTTTGTTTTACATTATAGGAAATAAAGCCGAGTCGGCTAAGTGATCTACTTTCGATCGAGCAATCCAAGTACACGGGATCAAATCCCGGCTTGAGCATGGATGTTATCTGGGATTGCCCCTTCATCAATTTAATCTAATCATCACTCATCCACATCGTCATGATTAGTGAAAGGGTGATGAAAAGCAACGTGAAACAATACAAATATCTCATCTTGGTAAAAGTAACGGTAGCTATGAGTTACTTTTTTTCAAATGAGTAACTGTAACCTATATATTTTGGGGTGAGGTATTTTTGACACTCAGTTACTCGTACATAGAAACTTTCCAAACACTATAATTTCTCTTAACCACCGAAACAACAGACTACATTTAGAAATATAATTTCTATTAAAGTTGTTTGCATGTTTCCTGATGAATCGATATAATAATATCATATCCGGCCGATACGTCATCCTTGGAAGATATATATATATATATATATATATATATATATATATATATATATATATATGGGTATATGCATTATTTTCATTTGTATTATTATGAAGGGACCACTTGTTCCCTTTCCCAAAAATATCCAATTGTTCATGATTATTATCCCTATTAGAGAAAAGGAAATCTTATTAGTAATCATGTAACATTTCTTGAGCTGTTTATTATTGCACCCTCTCAACTTTTTTACAGTGAGAAACTTATTTTAGTTTAACTTTTTCATTGTTCTAGAAACTTAATTCATTGGTAATGTGTAAGAGTATTTTTTCTTACTATTTGGAAATAAATATAACCGAAAATTGTTTGAATTTCAAAACCAGAGATGGAGAAAGTGCATTATATTATAAAAACATGCAGCGCCATCTCTCATCAGAAAATGTAAACATTCATTTCAATGGTTTTTACAAAAACATGCAGCTCTCAGAATTCAGTGTAATGTGTGCAGTAGCGTAACTGCAGTGGGGGCATGGGGCTTTGCCTTACCGACCTTGGACGAAAACCAATTCTAGTGGGGGAAAGGGGGGCAAACATTGAAGTAATGAAAATCAAGGCTAGCAGAATATAACAGCTGCATGACAAAATTATACTTAAGATGAAATTAGTTTTCATATATTTCTTGTCTTTTTCTTCCAAACGGCCAAGAGCATCTGAAGGGCGGGGGCACAGAGGGGCAATTGCCCTCCCCCATCGATTTCAAATTTTATGCAAGAAAAATACGTTTCATAAAATGTTGTTTCTCGCTTCGTTCGCAATACCTGCTTTTCTTACAGCATCCAACCAACTAAACATCACGGCTCGACAAGTGGTACATGAACAACTGTCCGTGACGAATGCGGCCAACTACATATACGACCTTTGCGCCGAAGTTCGGTGGGATTGCACTTCCGTTATCAATTTTTTTGGCTCTAATTTAGGTGTTTTGTGTGACGGAACAGAGATGAGAAATGTGAACGGTTGAGTTCATTTGGAAAGCGACCAAACTCTTTTGCACGCACTTTGAAGCTTATTTATTGTTATATTGCCTGTTGTAGAATGGAGCGCTGAGTTCCTATCAGAAATGACAGGATGACGTCATTACTCCACATTGAGCATGGACACAAGTAATGCACTGGGAGTTAACTGGAACAAAGTCGTTTGTTCCTATTTCGGCTCCAGGAACAAGAATGCGAGGGCTGTCGAGCCATGGGTTATTATTATTATTAATAATGTAAGTATGAAGAAGGAAAGAGGGGGAACTCCCGAAGTAGCCCCTCCTCCATCCGCCTACATTCAGGAGTATGCACTGAGTGTCGTGGAGCCTTTAAAATAAACCAGGACGTCATATCAGCGGAATTTTACGATTCCCCCTTTTGCTCTTTTTTATTATTTCATAATAAGAGTACAAGAGTATTGTTCATGTACGCTGCACGCGGAATATCTTCCTCCGAAGCGATGTCGGATGTTCCTTCAATTTGTGAAGTGGTTGAAATTGGTAATTTGCAAGAACGTACTATTCCCTTCTTTGACGGAAGACTCTCTTCAGATTGCACTAAAAACGGAGTAATTATTTCCTGACCTAATTAATTCGAAAGCATGACGGTTGCGTTGCTGTAATTTATAATCGCCTTATATTGCCACAAAAACGGTGAACCCAAAATTAAATCAGCGTGTAACTGTTTAACAATATACAGTCCCATGTGGAAAAACTCATTTGCTATTTGAACTGTTACATATTTGAAACCCATTACCTTTATACATTGATCTCCTGCAAAGTAAGCCATTGTATTCCTTCTAATTGTTCCAATTTTGCTCCTGGTAAAATGGAACTTAGAATTGTCCAGATTTTATAATCTAATAGATTACACTGACTTCCAGTATCAATTAAACAATTTAAAGACAGATCAGCAATTGTACCTTGTATTTCTGGATTCTCAATTTTTGGTATTGGAGTACCGTTTTCTGACATAATCCACTCTGGCTCAGAATTGTACCATTCAAATAAAAATGCTACAGATAAAACTTTATCTCTGGTAACGCATAAAGATTTAATTTTATTATAATCCTTCAGACATTCCTTAACATGTACTAAATAAGGTTTATTAATACTTCCATCCAGCTTCTTTGTTTGTGGCAAGGTAAATCGGAGCATATCACCTTGCCTTAGTTGTTTAAGGAGTTAGAAGAATGTGCACTTGTGGTAGTAGTAGCAGTTGGAGTTAGGTGTTCCATATTTGCAGAATTACGCTGCAAGTTGGTGCTGCCTACTGTAACACAATTTTCCTGTGAACTATGAAATGCATTACCATACTCTATTGGTTGTTCATTGTAATTTTCTGAAGTACTTTCGCCTGGCCAATTAAAATTTGTAATTAGAATTTTGCAGTTAGGCACAGTCTTTTAGTTTCAAGGACATAAAGCCTAATTTTACTCAGATTCACAGTTCGTATGAAATGCATGGAATTATCAGTCGAGCAGTTGGCAACATCTGGTTCTGAGCTTCTGTTTCACATGTTGGCAGTTCTGTTACTAAGCTACTTGATGAACCTGCAAGTTATAGACAAAATACTAAGCATTGTATTTTTAGCTTGAATTTAAGTTGACATACTTTGCCTATCTAAATCAACCGGACGGCTTCTGCTACATCTATGGAGAGTTCACACTTGTAAGAGATAAGAAGAGTGTTCAATCTATCATAAAGAACCTCCACAAACATTTCTTTGGAAAGGACATCAGAGACCAGAATAAGGAATGTGCACCACATATGTGTTAGGCATAGTGTTATGTTAATTTGATTAATTGATGGAAAGGTGAAAGGCTTCCAGTGCCTTCTAGGCAAACAAACTGGCAGAGAGAATCTAAAGACAGATTTGAAATCCAAACAGTAATTGTTAATGTTATTGTTAATGCATATAAGACAAAATCAATGAAGATAAGTCTTACATCTCTCTCTGGTAATTTACAATGCATTATATATATAAACATATTGCGAAGGAAACGAGAAAGTATATGTTTAGATCCATTTTTTGCAAACTGAGAACAACATTGATTTAATAGGGCGCAAATAATAGTTTCACGGGGTGTACGGCATTCTCTTTTTACAACTTTTTACGACTCCCGCCGCCCCCTAGCTACGCCTCTGAACTTGATAAGACTAAGGAATGAAGGGAATGCGAGGGAAGCGAGCCAAAAAATCTACGAAATTAGCATAACATTTGAAATCGAGGGGGCAATTGCCCCTCTGTGCCTCCTGCAGGTGCCCTTGCCGTCAATGTTTACCCCCCTTGACCCCCTAGAACAGATTTCCGTCCAAGGTTGGAGGGGCAATGCTACCCTGCCCCCTTGTGGTTGCGCAACTGATCATCATCAGAGAGAGAGAGAGAAGGGGGAGGGGATGATCTCACCAGGTGATGTGATTAGTACCACGCTCTACCCGCAGTTACCACTCAGGGGCTCCAAGGGCCCAGAACCTATTATGTAGGAATCGACAAAAATTCCTACCTGCGATTATCTACACCGAGGATCGAATCCTGGTTTCACGAGTGTCTATTCTGATGGAGTGGTTAAGGAAGCTCGCTAAAAAGATGCAGCATGCTGGCCATATAATTGTGATTAACATATTTTATCAATTCATCCTCATAGACGCGATTTACCTTGAAGAGAAAAAAAAGAGAGAAAGATACACAAAAATATAAATTATAGCAATATGTTAGAATGACGGACATTCCACACACACATTCTCGTATATGACTATAGAAATTTGGGTTCAGGTATGCATGAGTATACATAGAACGTTGGTGTGAATTCGTTATATATTATGATAAAAGATGGCGCTCTATAGCATTTTTTATTTAGAACAAAGTTTTACATCTGTGGCCTTTAAATTGAAAACACTTTCAAAGATATATACCCGACTTAAAAAGCATAAACATTTTTAAAGATTACTTCCTTATTCGTTTTTCAAAACAGGACGAAATTCCAATTATCACAAGGTTCTCGCTGTAAAAAGAGTGAGACTGCCTTATAATATAGAGACCCAAGAAATCTTACGGTATGGGTAACTAATGCCTTTCTCTTTTCTCTGTTAGGTACATGAGACTGGTGCTCTGAAATTTTTTGGGAAGGGACCAAAGGGTTCCTTCAGATTAATCAATATAACTAATAATAATAATAATCATGGATATAATCAGTGGCGTAGTCGTAAAATAAATAGTACTGGGGCGCTTTAAAATCTGCATCACAATGACATAAAACACTATAGCTCTTGTCTAGTCTTACGGTGGCCGACCTAACATGATGGCAAGAGAAGTGGAGTGGGGGAGGAAACGCCGCAGAACAACCAGACAACACCGCTGCCGTCGAGAGTTACGACGTCGCGGGAGTAGGTGCATCGCGCATCTCGTTCTGCAGTCTGTTGTTTTTCTTACCGCGCTGGATTGGTCGCTGACAAAATGGTATTTTTTATTATAATTATTATTACAAGTATTATTGTCATCAACCAGGACGGCAACCTGGTGAGCACTGGCACGACTATACCACTGAATACAAGAATACAATACATAATACAAAAAGTTATAATGATGGTGATTGTCGGTGGAAAAACATTAGAAATAGATCTAGATCATAATAGAAATTCAGTTCAATATCGCGGACACTTCTGGGTTGTAAGGATTCCATTTGAATGTTAATGGGAGCGTTAAAACCCATTGTCCGTGACTGCATTGATTTCACAATTTCACCATTTTGCTATTGTCCGCGGATTATAAAATCAAAATTGAAATTATTTAATAACTTTATTGAAGTCTAACATAACATAAAATGATTGCGGAGAGATTTTTTTTTTTTATTAAGTTTTGGTTCGAAGACCAAACCACCCCTCACAGGTGATTTGTAAGATGGTCATTTGTGACAAACATAACACAAGTTGTTTTCCGCCTGTGAAGTTGATTGATTGAGTTGGTGTTTTAATGTCCACTTGATGCATAGTAAGGGTAATCGGGACGGGACCTACAGTTTAAAGTTGGATCCGAACCACTATCGGGACCCCTTGATTACAAGGTAAGGTCGCTGCCACTGCGCCATCGGGGAGGCTCCACCACCTGGGAAGTTGATCGTTAAGTAGGCAGGGGGAGTGTGTGTATTATTCACTATTTTGTTAAAAAAAATGTATCAAACAGGAAATACAAAGATCATGGACTAATATTTGGCGATATGATACAAAACTAAATGCTGGCTGCAACCTCTACGTTGAAGTGAAAGGTAATCTTTCCAATTTCCTGTTCCAGTTATATATCACAGAAGAAAGTTTGTTCTAAGTTCAGTTTCTTCTCAGAAGGCTAATCGGGACTGGATCCAGAGTTTAAACTGGCATCCGAGCTATCATGTGCGTACACCGGGGATCGGACCCCTGACCGATTACAAGGTGACAGCATTTACAACTACGCCATCGGGGAGGTTCATACAAAGATATAATGCAAGAGGGCAATGAATGGGATTGTTACAATCCAGACGTATGCATGACTGTACGTACAGCAGACGGCAAAGGTAATAGTGGGCAAACTTTCCATCGTCATGTTTCGTTCGTACAGACGGCCAACATATAATAGTAGTGGAATGGGTGGACCATGCAACGTCCACCTTAGCGTTACCTGCTTGTTGGCTTTAGTTAACTTCGGCTTTAAGCTCAGGAATCCCTCGGGGCTTGAGATTCCTCGGCTCAGAGTTCGGGTTACCCAGTGTCCTCAATTCGGTGCTCTTGTGTCGAAGGAACTCGATCCAATTACAGTCCTTGACCGAGATTTTATGAGGAATGGGCAGTTGACCTCTGTGACAAATTATGTTGGCTGGCCGGTAACACACAACTTATCAATAAGAAATTGCAAAAAGCATCATTCTTACCTTGCCGTTCAGAAGCTGACGTATCTCAGGATGAACTTGGTGCGTAAAAGGTCGATGAAAACACAGGATATGAAGTCCAATCTTTTAATTACCGGCGTCAGAATTCCGCATACAACCCAGATCTTAACACCACAACCACACAAAGCCACGCGTCACCGTACTTCACTCCTCACATACAGTCTTTCGTCGCCCTGAAGTCGTTACAAGAACTCTTGTCTTTACCTGAGAAATACTCCATAATAAAACACAGATTAATAGTGGATAACATACTTTAGCCAGGTGCGTACGTGCAATGAATGTGACCTTGACGGTCATAATTTTGCGGAATGCAATTTGAGGAGGCCTCAAGTGAATCGAGTGAAAAGTGGCCCTGTTCATTTGACATCTGAAACGGCTCCTGTGTTATCCCAACCTACAATGCTTCAAGTACCGACAAGATTCCAGAACACGAGTGCAACCCTAAGGGAAGAGGTAGACGACCTTCCCTCCAATCCCCACTTTTCAGATGAAAAATCAGCGACATACGACGCTGACACCATGATTCAACCACCACCCTAACCTACAGATGTCCCACCAAGCCAAGAGAAGAACAACGATGTAGACAAGAAGAAGGACGAACAACAAGATGGAAATGAGGAAAGAAGCAAGACCCCCCTCCCTCCCTGTACCATTAATTGTACAAGCCACGACTGGCAAGGAACAACACATTTCAGAAAATATACCACAACACGAGAAAGAAGCTAACAAGAGGACAGAATTGCAGGAATCGTCCTTGAATCATCCACATCCAAAGAAGACTTATCCGGTGATGACTCGAAAACAGAGGATGAATTTCCAGCGATCAGGCAAACGTCGCTCGTAAAGATACAAACGTGCCAGTCCAAGATTCCTAATGACAATCAGCAAGAAGAAAAATCCTGGTGGAACCATGAAGGGAAGAGAGAGCCTCCTTTCTGTTTCGTCCCCCTCCCCCCCCCCTCCCGCGTGTGTGCCATTGGAAAATACATTATTTTTAAATTTCTGCTTTTTTAAAGGTACGTGTTTGCCATCCCCACTTTTGACTAATTTGGGCTGCATATAATATAAATATGAGATATTACCCTCCCTCCCTCTTCACTGGATGCTCTGTATACAATTATCTTATTAATGTTGTTAAAAATGCATGCTTGCGTTGTCTTAGTCAGGCTGGTATGTAGCTATTCTGTTGAGCAGGAAGAGGGGCTAGTGCCCATTATCGGCCCTCCATTGGCGACGCCTTTGTGTAAAATCGTGAAACGTATCTCATTTCTAAGCTAATTCTTTAAGGTAAAACCTTAGACTCGAAGATATTCACACAAGTTGAAAAGCAATCCATTGTAAGTAAACAAAATAATGATACGGTTGAAAAATTCGCAACTTCTGTGAAGAAAATTAGCCTGTAAGGTGCAATATTTACCCTACAATAATGATTCTTATCTCACCAGAAAGGCAATTTTATTGGTAATAATTTATCCGAGGATACCATCTTTCGTATTTGCGATAAGAAGGAAGATATAAGACAAAATATTGGCTCATGGCGCATGTAGGAAAATTTGGTGGCGGCCATATTGGAAAATATTGTGGCGGCCATATTGGGAAACCCGTCACTCTGGACGTAAACCAAATCGTAAGGTTTGGAAATTGCTTTAAAATGACTGTTCGTCTTGCCCCCCCCCCCCTCACCCCCAATCGTGGAAAACAGAAGAAACTCCTTTGTAAGATGAGCTGGATTGTAGGAGAAAGGGTAGAAAGTGATAATACAACATTCCCTATTGCACATTTCTTATTTTTGCTTCGAGTGTTAACGACGTGACAAAAACTCTCTTATTTTGGGGATGACGATTTTAACGTAAGAGCCCATCCTGAACAAACTGCGATAAGATTCCCTTCCTCCTTCTATTTTCCCTTTCTTTCATTTCCCTTGGATTGAGAGAAATAGTTTGGCCTGATTATACTCATGATAATACAGAAATTGCACCTAGTATCTGCCAGAGTTTACTTGGGACAATAAGACAAGTGGTTAATCTTCTTCATCAGAAATTAAACAGTCATCTCTAGAGGTAAACAAAGTCACTTGAAACCTCTTCTAAATCAGAATATGAGTCCTCACACAACAAATTATCCCAATCAAGGTATCACTATCTTATAATTTTGCTGTAGGTTTAACTTTCCCATAAAAACCCAAATGTGAACCGTCTTCCACGTAGTATTTCCTTGACTGCATTTTTGCAATTTTCTGTTATAAATATTAATAAATGTAGTAATTGGCAACTCTGTTCATATCACTTCTTACAACTATTAACATTCTAAATTTCATAATTTTCTTTTCTTTTCAATGTTTATTATTAATTGCTACTGTTATTTCATTTATTATTCTAGTTGATTTCACACATGTACGAGTACATGCATGTACTAAAGATGAAAGTGACAAACAATAGACATCTACATATGTCCATTAGTTTATACATGTAATCATTTTTCCTTCTTCTTATTTTTATTCAATTTATATTTAATATTCAGTGTTCATTAAACTTACATGTAATCAGGGTATATTCAAATATTCCATTTTTACTTTACTTTTACCCAGACAAGGGTTTGTTGTAAGAGCGGCCCTTGAGGCCGAAACAAGCCTTCTCTATTGAAGACGATTTTTTTATTATTATTATTATTATTATTATTATTAACGTGGCTCTGGGGTCTGGATTCGCAGAACCAAAGCTTCACTATCTTATAATTTCGTTACAGTGGTAATTTTCCCAGAAGCACCCAAATTTCAAATTCCCTTCCACGTAATACACCCTGGTGTTTTGCAGTATAACGAGGCTCTGGCGTCTGGATTCAGTCAGTACAATCAGTTTGTGAATGACATTTCATCAATTCCATCTCATCATTTTCCATCCCCATCTTGGTGATCAACCAACAGTAGCAGAAAAGGGAAGTAACATAAGACAAAACCACCGATCAGTCAACTAATATTGGAGAGTGAGTTCTGTCACCATAAGAATTTAAACTCTGCATTGGCGCCAACTTATATGGAAACGTGGGGTTTGAGCCCACCCAATAATTCACATGTTAAATAATTTTATTTTAGAAATCAATCCCTGTGCTCAAGAAAACAAAATACTTCATCATTACACATTTAAAATATTTTTCACCTTGTTACATCTCAAGTATGATAATTTTCAATGTCTTGTATTATCTAAACTATACTAGTCACTTCTTTATTAGAAAGATAAGGGAAAGTAGGGCTCGATTGCGATGTTACTGCCTTGGCCACTTCTGCGCCCCTCTTTACTTAATGGGAAAGCAGGAGTGGTTAAGACTTTCTCCATGATTGCGTCTCTTACTAAACATTGCTACCTACTCGCATAAAAGTAAATGCACCGGTAGCTTAGAACAAAAGTTTAAGTGCATCATTGAGAAAGATGAAGAAAGGTGCATCAAGAAATGCATAATTTGATGCATTTAAGTACATCTCGACATAAAACTATTAACTCCCTCTGTCATAATTATTGTCCGGTATGCCAAAATGATAACTTTTTATTCAGGTTCTTTTGGATACTTGATCAGTCAATTTGTACTGATCCTTGAGTAATAAAGTTGTATGACACATTCCCGTGTTTCATTTTCTTCTTCTGTATACACCAGTGTCACAGTTTGAATATCGGACAATTATTATGGGACAACAAACAAAAGTGTACCGGACAATAATTATGGGACAGAGGGAGTACTCACTTTGGCACTATCTTTACAAGCAATATTAAAAAATCCATCAAACTGCAAACCTCATTATGGGCAAGGGAGAAGGAACACACTTTAGTGCATCAATCTGTGTTTGTACATAAAATACATACACAAAATAGATTTGATGCATTTAGTTTTCTGGGAGTATCGTTGTCATTACCCCAAGAGATAAGAAATCGACCTCAAATTACAAAAATAGAGAAATACGTTCTATGCTTTTTTAGGGAATTGAATTGCACTGATCTTAGAAGAGGTCTTCTTCTGCTCATTGTCGCTTATGTTTTAATTTTCGACCTCGTACGGAATGAACGAACATGACGATGGACACTTTACCCACTATTGAGTGTTTGATTGAATTGTTATTTTAAGTCCACTTTATGCACAGAAAGGTCAATCGGGACTGAACCTACAGTTGAAAGTGGAATCCGAACCACTTTGTGCCTCCACCGGTTATCAAACCCGGGAACCCTTAATTACAAGGCGATACGCTACCTCTGCGCCATCGGGGAGGCCTTCAATGGAATTGATACAACGCAGAAAGGTCTGTGGCTGTACAATATGCTGAAGTTCGTACTTGCTGACGTTATCCCCAACTGAGGCTACTTTGAGTGGTACAGTCAACGGCAAAGATAATGGTAAGCAAATTGTCCACCGCTGTTTTCATTACTTTTTAATTCAACATCCTGTGTTGTTTTAAGGAATGAAACTATGTTGGTTCGAAGCAGGCATTGTTCTCTGCTTATGACGTCTTTATTTCAATTCATTGTCATCACATTGTGTAATTCAGACTAAATGAAAATTGTGGTGGACAATTCGTCTACTGTTTCTTTCGCCGTTGGGTGTACTATTCATTCCTCCAGACAGATTTGCTTCATGAACTGTTTTCAATACAAACTGTGAATATCCAGCAGAATCTTGTGAGGGAGGGAAATATAAAATATATGATATTGAGCAATTGTATCTAGAGGGTTAAAGTTCCCGGAGCGTGGTGCTGGTTACCATGACCGACGTCCCGGACCCTGTGGCCGAGTGGTTAGCACATAGCGCTGCGAGTTTGACATGTAGTGAACAGACGTGGTTTATGTTCTCTGTTGCAAACAAAAGGTGTGAAGGGAAAAAAAATATTTTTTTTTGGAACATTTGAAAATGAGCTGTGATCTCACGCTTGCACTATAAAGGCCTTTTCATTCAATTTCCATTTCTATTGGGATCCCTTTCGCTTTACAAAACCTTTTCACTAAAATTTATTTTGTAAACAGACAGCTGCGTCTTTTCAGGTATACCTTTTATCTTCGAAACGACTGCGCTCTCACGTTTGTACTATAGATTTCACATATTTACAATAAAAATCTAGATTCTTTATATAAATATACAAAAGGATTACTTTCATTTACATTTCCCCTTCGTTATTTTTGTTTACTACAAAATAACATAATGACAGGGGTTCCGGGTTCGAATCCTGGCCTTGGCATGGATATTTGTTAGTGTACATTCATCAATTTCATCATATCATCACTTCACATATTCGTAAAATATCCAAAAGTGTCACCATAAGCGATGTCAAATAAAGCAAATCAATCAGGCAACAAAAGAACATCATTTATTCACCCCCCCACTTCTATTCACTTCATGTCAAACATGTTTACAACTTTTGTAAACACGTGTGCACCGAGAACAATAGGCAACAGCAACGTTCCATTTTCAATTCTACTACCATAGAATTCAGACCAATTTCAAATCCTGTTCTAAACAGCATTTTTCGCTAAGTTTCTACAACAGTATATTTCTTCTGTATGCCACAGCATAAAGATCTAATCCATTGTTTCTTGCATTATATCTTCGTGAGGGCCTCATCGATGGCCTAGTTGTAAATGCTGTCACCTTGTAATCAAGTAATCCCGAGTCCGATCCCTGCCGGAGGCAAATGTTAACTCTGGATCCAGTTCCGATTAGCCTATCTGAGAATAAACTGAACTTAGAACAATCTTTCCTCTATAATAGATAACTGGAATATTATCTTTCCCTTTGCATCCAGCTTTCTTTATTCGAGGAGGGAGAGGCATATAGCCCTTTCTTTCTTGCTCTGGTTCGGATTTAAGATTATTTGTTATAATTGGGATTTTGATCGTGTGCCAGCTGGAAGTGGAGTGTGTCGGTTTAGGATTCTTACATCCAACCGGCAAACTGAATGACGTAACCTGCGATCAGTGCCATCTATTGACTTTTACCTTCTTTCATTCAGAGAGAGAGAAACCAAAATCTTACACAGGCTATAAACTGCCCTCCCCCAATACTTGAACATTACCTGTGGAGGATTTTAACACATATATACAACAATATTGATCACTTACAATAAACAAAATAACACAATCAGATACTATAGTTTCTTCTCACAAATATCCTTCAATTTCCTTAGGATTCTTTTTCATTAGATGTTGATTGTCGACATTTCTGTACCATTGAGGAATACCTGTCAATACAAAACAAGCAACAGTATCTCAACTCACATTTTACAACACATTCAAGAATATATATATATATGATGATTATGAACATGAAATCACAACATTATTTAAACTGACTCACTTCCTGGATACTGTATACAATTTTATCTGATCCTTTGCTAAGGTTACTTAACGACTCTTGCATTAAATTTGCTGGGAAACCATCAAAAATTACCTTTTCATTTAGTTTTTGGTAATTAACAACAAGCCTTTTACTATTATTCTTCCCTCGTACGACGAAACATGGAGCTGAATAAGCAGATTGCGATTTCTCAATAAGATCAAGATCTAAAAGTTCTTTCACACAATCGTCCACTTCCTTTTGTTTTTCGCGTGACTGTACATAAGGTTGTTCGCGCACTGGTATTTTGTCTTTCAGATGAATCGTGTATTCAAATTCATTAAATACACCAACTTTATCAGAAAATACTTCAGGATATGAATTTAATAACATACCTAGTTCTTCCGTGTATTCATGCGATGTTCCTGGACATTGTTGCTGTTCTCGTTCATGTAGACAGACAGACGGATTATCGGGAATCGACGTATCTTCTGCCGCAATCATGTTGTAGCTACCAGCTGTTGCTCTGGAACGCCAAGGTTGCCTTCGGATGTTACTTCCTTGCGAAACTCTGTTCCTGCCACCAGACCAGCTTTGCGGAGTTCTCGATTGCCAATGTGACCTTGAACTTGAAACATCACAAACATTAGTTCCTTTACATTTACGTGTTTTCTGAAATGAATGGCTCGTATTAATAACACTGTCCGAAATCCACTTCATTTGCATCTTTTCACGAGAATACGGAAATGTAATAGTTTTGTCATGAAAATTTAATAGAAATTGTCTATCCTTAATGAACTGAACTCCTATGATAAAGTCAATAGGTAAGTCTTCACACACAAATGCACTAATGGGCCATGACATGTTACACAGTTTCAAACTCAAGTCAACTACTTTGTTCAACTTTAAGCTACGTCCTGCACCCAATGTTATTGTCACTTCTTGAAATCTCTCTCTTACATTACAACCTTGTCGCAGTTCATTATATAAACGTTTGTTAATCAAATTGTAAGTACTTCCCGTATCTAAACATGCACTGACACGCTTATTATTGATTTAACTATCAGCAAATACTGCAATTACATCTTGATTATTGCCTTCAGTTCTTTTCACTACTGGTGTAGCTGAATTCAAAGTTTGATTGTAATTACGCCAAACAGTTTCTTTCCTTGGTTCATTAAATCTTGACACTGGTGTAGTGCGAAATGACACTTTACTGGGAAACTGAACATTTTGTACTTTCTTCTGTTTTTCTTGACTATAAAAATCACGTTTCACATACTGATGCCATTGGATCTTTTCTAATGTTAGCTTAAGTTTACTCAGTGAATCTGGAATTTCAGTAAACAAGAATTTTTCACTAACGTTAGGAACCAATCTGTCTACTAATAATCTAACAAATTCCGGTTCACTCCAATTGACACGTAACAGTTGGACAGCACATTTCCTGTCCTTCAAAAATTGAAGTGCATCCTCATCTTCCTTTTGTTTACAAAGCACGAATTCTTAGAGCAATTCATTCCTACCTAATGATGTTACATATCTATCTAACATGTATTCAACCATGTTACTCCACGTTTTTCCTTCAATAATGAATTGTAACTAAATTTCTATCAATTGATGATTAACTTTAGGCGTTACTGCAATCAGTATATTACGCAGTGGAAATAGATTCAAGTCAATGATTTGTTGTAATTTAAAAATAAATTCAAAAATTGATCTGGCGTTTAGATTATGCATTAGTGGAAGATGTATTATCATATTATTCAGTGTGTCATGAGCTATTTTATTTGACATCTTTTGCAATGCATTTCCTTCAAATACACATGGCATATTTCCTAATACATTACTTTCAAGATTATCATTCAAAGGTGTACTACTCACATTATCCTGCCCAAGATCAATTAAATCAGTTACAGTTTTTACTCGAGTTTCCTTATTGTAACATTCCACTTGTTCAATTCTACCACTATCTAGACAAGTGAAATCTAATGGATCTTCCCCTATTGCAAATGGTCTTTGAAATGTGGACGACATTTGAGGTCGTATCCCGGGTTGCCAATCCGGAGCCCCTATCTGACTTACCGTAACAAATGGATTACTTCTCTGAAAGTTTGACATTATCTCTTTTCCAGTTCTACCAATTATGATAATGAATATTACTTGTCATAGTTCTATCGAACCATGCTCTGCCTTTTATAGCCCTTTCTTTCTTGCTCTGGTTCGGATTTAAGATTATTTGTTTTAATTGGGATTTTGATCGTGTGCCAGCTGGAAGTGGAGTGTGTCAGTTTAGGATTCTTACATCCAACCGGCAAACTGAATGACGTAACCTGCGATCAGTGCCATCTATTGGCTTTTACCTTCTTTCATTCAGAGAGAGAGAAACCAAAATCTTACACAGGCTATAGGCAGCATATGGCCAAATATTTAGTCCAGGATCTTTTGCATGTTTTTTGGTTGATACACTTACTAACAAAATAATAGTTAAAAATACACACACGGCCCTGCCTACTTAAAGATCAACCTTCCAGGAAGAAAACAACTTGGGTCATGTTTGTCACAAATAATAATCTTACAAACCGCCTAAAGGGGTAGTTTGGTCTTCAAACTACATCCTTCGACGCCAGGGGTCCCAGGTTTGAATCCCGGACTGAGCATGGATGTTTGTGAGTGTCCATTCATTAATTTCATCATATCACTCATCCCCATCTTCACAAATTAGCCAAAAGTGGCCAAAAAACGAAGTAAAATAAAGAAAATCAATAACAATAAATACACTGTCCAACAAAATTGAAGTTTTTGTCTGTTAAAAGAGAAGCTGTGGGTGATTCTAATTGAATTTGATGTGCTGATTTCAAATCTAATTACAGAATTTATCCATCACCCATGAAATTTGAGTAACAGGGTACATACAAAATATCAGGTACATACAAATCTTATAAAGCTTTATAGTGATACGATGCAATATTATTTACAATGGCATATCTAGAATGTCTTCAAACTTGATTTTCAGCTGTACTTTGCCTGAGGAACATCTCTTTTTAGTGTCCAGCAATAATCTGCCAACATATTTGGAGTCCATTTTCCCTGGTAGCGCCTTTCCATTTCACCAACTTCCTGGTGGAAACGTTCTCAATGTTCGTCGCTCATTGTCCCAAGGTTTTGCGGGAAGAAATCCAGATGGGAGTCTAAAAAGTGTATCTTCAGAGACATATTACAGCTCAGAGCATGATAGTTCTTAATCAAATTACTGATAAGTTCTCTGTAATTTTCTGACTTGTAGTTTCTGAGGAAATTTATGCAAACTTCCTTGAAAGATTGCCAAGCAGCCAATTCCAGCTCATTTAGGTTCTCTTCAAAATCATTATCTTTCATTAGTTTCCTGATTTGAGGGCCAACAAATATTCCCTCTTTTAGTTTCGCCTCAGTAATTTGCGGAAACCTCTCTTTGAAGAACAGAACCCTCACGGTCCATTCCTTTTACAACATTCTTCATCAGACCAAGCTTTATGTGGAGAGGAGGCAGAAAGATTTTGTCTGAACTTAAAAGTGGTGGATGAACAAAATTCTCCTGTCCTGCGATGAGTGACTCTCTCTTCGGCCAGTTCTTTTTAACATAATGATATTTTCTATCTCTGCTGTCCCATTTACACAGGAAAAGCAAAATTTGGTGTTACCTAGTTGCAATCCTAAGAGGATAGCATTAACTTTTAAATCTCCACATATCTGCCAAGAGTATTTACAGTACTGGATATTTGTTAATAACAGTTTCATGTTTTCATAACTTTCCTTCATGCCCCAGGAATATGCTACGGGAATGCTTGGATATTTATTTCAATTGTGCAGTAGCACTCCTTTCAAACTTGTTTTCGAAGAGTCTAAAAACAAACGCCATTCTTCACTTTTATGGACAACATGTAGTGCCTTTAATAGACCATCGATGTTACAACAGAAAACAAGGTCCTTATCTTCAGCATATATATCTACTGTACAAAGTATTTTTGGCGTTGCCGGAAAAAAGTAACTCTAGTGTCACTCTCCAACAAATGCCATCCTTTTAATCGCGATGCAAGCAGTTCTGCTTTACCCTTACTTAACTCTAGATCTCGAACTAAATCGTTAAGATCCTCTTGGGTTATTAAGTGAGGTTCAGCTGTTGAAACACTCCCCACAAAATCAGGATCATTATGCAATTCGCTACATTTGTTAGGGAACACTTTCGCTTTCTTCCGTTATACTTACGTCATCTGGTGGAGCAGTTATGTGAACTCCAGGTCCATGAGGCACCGGTCGAGTTGCTGATTCTAGTGATGGATATTTCACTGTATGCCTTGATTTCGAATTTATCCCAGATATATTTGTCAAGCAAAAATAGCAGTCTGTTATATGATCCTTAGGTTCCCGCCATATCATAGGAACTCCAAAAGGCATATAACGAGATCCTTTCAGCCAACCACTCAAAAGCGTTACACAGTTCGCACAACAGATATCAGGGGCCCATTTCTTGTTTGCGTCTATCTTATTGTCAAAATATCAATCAAAGCTCTTCTTACACGAGGAGTAAATGTTCTCCTATTTGCTTTTAAGGTCAACTCACCACAGATATAACAAAAAATGTTCCTGTCGTTTACGCAACTTCTTGACGTGATTCTGTCTTTGCTTCGAAACACTCACTGGAACTGAAGAACACTCAATAAAAGCTTCTTTCCTCCAAACAACTTGCTATTGAAATGAGAAGTAGACATAACAGTTAAATCACAGCATTGTGTTGAAAAGTTAATCGTTGTTAAATTTTTCAGTTAGATTGTTTAACAAGTTTAATTGTTGTCATTCATGTAGACATCAAAGGCATAAAGTTACTAGTGTATTGTTGGAGCAAAGACATAAAAGTAATGCCTCCCCGATGGCGCATTGGTAGCGTCGTCGCCTTGTAATCAAGGGGTCCCGGGTTCGATACCCGGTGGAGGCACGTAGTTGTTCGGATTCCACTTTAAACTGTAGATCCAGTCCCGATTAGCCTTACTGTGCATAAAGTGGACTTAAAACACCAAATCAACCAACCAACATAAAAGTATTTTAAATATTGCCTACCAATCAGCTAATTATGGACTGCATGCTGCAATAATAATGCAGAATTATATTTTTATTGTTACAAAAAAATGGTGGGTGATTGACAATTTCTGACTTCATTTTCGGAATCAGCAGGTGGCAAAACATAAAGAACCGTTGAAATTTTACTTTTAACAAAACCATTGTTGGACAGTGATATCAAACTACATCCGTTAATGTAACAAAATTTTAAAGAAATACATCCACAATCATTATATATTTTGTTAGCCCTCAATAATGTAATACAATATATTGAGTTTGAGGTAAAGAAATGTACTCTGTACCAAAGATATACAATAATACAGCGTAATAATTCAAGCACTCTTAATATTTGCTTGGAGGGGAAAAAATATGGATTTGGGGTATCCGGACTACATAGACCCACCCTTTGGATACGCCATTACTTCCAGTGATTTTGTATTCGGTGTCTTCCTCGAAACAGAATGGCATAGGCACCAAAAAATTGACAGAGGAAAAAGTATTTAAAAAGACTAAACAAGAATTCACAATGCGGAATAAAACTTTGTTTAAACTAAAATACCTGAAAAACGGAAAGCATATTTTTACTTTAGCCATGCTTTTACGCATGTTGTAGCTCAAACACTATCGAAAAAGCACTTCTGAACTTATGAAATTGGCAGCGGCAGCTCGAACAGGTACTGCATTTCTATTGGTCTATCAAGGTAATAGCTATGTAGGGTCTGCTGAAGCATGACTCATGAATTGATATGAAGACCAACACGTAGCCTCGAAGCCAAGCATTACGTGTTGCTTTGTTGGTGTTTAGGTGAATGGAGGGAGGTGGGGTCGAGGTTGAGTGACCTAATGCAGTCTTTTTGTAACTCACTTTCGTTGCACATTACTTTGATTTGTGTTACATTTTATCTACTGAAAACGTATTGCAAAATTGTATGCAGATCCACACGCGGTAGTAATTTGTTTATTCGTTAGAGCTATATAAGATTTCAATAACAAAAAATGAATATTAAATAATACATATTATACATATCTCCTATTTCTTATCTAGCAACAAATTAACGAAGCTCCATTTGTTAATAACAAATTTATTTTTCTTTCTCTCTCACACACACGCACTACCTCCCCCCATATCTCCCCACACACACACTTTATGTATATATATATATATCATGATTCTATCTCAAAGGGCTAATGTCATATTTTGATAGAGAAGTTCGATACAAACAAATGGAACTTCGTTAATTGTTGCTACGTAAAATATGGAAGGTGCTTATATGCATTATTTAATATTCATTTGTTGAAATCGTAAAGGAGAATTCACTCAGATGCGCCAGCACACACGTGTCGCTTGTGGGTCCTGTCATGCCGCTGCAGTGACAAACGTTACTGCTGATTGGCTAGTTTCCAAGCGGCATGTGTCCCGTGTCGCTTTGGTGTGAATTTTCCCTAACACATACACACACGCACACGTATATATAATCGTTGGGAGTGGTTCAGTTGCTGGTTCATTACCTTGTGTTTTAGAAAATTGAACTGCCTGATTTTTTACAATGAATTACGAGATGCATTTAGTGACACATTCTAGTTACTAAAGAAGAATTGGGGTAATAGATCATCCCGATCGGCATTTTCGTTAATCCAGCTTAACAATAGAGTTGACTGAGTTGGACAATGGAAGCATACACACAAATTATTCGATACCAATTGTATGAAACCTGTACTACACTTATTTATGCATGACATGAGAAAATATATTGAATTTTGCTTGTAATGAGAAAATACGAACAGTTATGGTCCATATAGTTTCTGTGTGTTTACATAAACATCGCCCAATCCTTCGTATCTCCTTCTGGAAACTGAAACATGGTTATTAAAAAAGAAAGGAAATATTGACTCTGAGGGCGGTAGGTCGAGGTGAATATTGCCATGATGAACAGAAACCGGAATATGAAACTGAACATGTACGGAAAAGTGTCTCAGAACGGCGACTGGAAAGGAGGAGGTTGAACACCCAATATTTGAGATAAATTTTAAAAATTTCTGCAAAACACATGTTAGTAACAATTGGGCCAATCTTAGTCTCCACCGTTGTAGAAAATGACAGTTTGGGTGTCTGAATCTAAATGAAAGGCCAATATTAGTTACAAGGTAGCATAAGGTGGCCACTTTATTATGAAATCAGCTATTCCCTAAACCTGTGGTCAATATATTTCACAGCTTTCGATTTAGAAGCGATCAAAGTTAGAATTGCGTAAAGTTTGAAACACTGCATATTAGGTTTCTCACTTGAGTGTAAAAAGAACGCTTTGTAGATACCTTCTCACATCGCCGTAGAGTTAGGCAACACACATAACGACCTGGGGGCTAGCGGGTATTTCAGGATCTAGGTGTCCCATTTTTTGCCGGTGGCGTACACCACTACTTACGATAATGTACATAAAATATTTATCAGAAACTTTACTTTTCATCAAATGGACATACCTTCACTATTTTTGTTATTCATTAAATATTCAATTTTTTACTTCTTTGGCATAAATATCCTTGCCATGACTATTGTTTTTACACAAATTTTAGCGATCTTAATACACGTAAGCAAGATGATGAATATTTGCTGTTTTATCTCTGATTTTATAACGTCTTTTTACTATTTATTTAATAACAATATTTTTAGTCAAGAAAGAACAAAATAGTATTAACGTTGTCTTTCCTCCGTTTCTTAGTCAGTGGTTACATACAACAATATTCTATACGCATCAGAGAAATTAAGTACTAATTACTTAATTTTCATATTATTACAAATAATTATATTAACGTATTAAAGAGAAACACTTCTATTATTATATTTCTCAGACACTTGGCTCAGACTGGCTCCCCAAATATGCTTCTAGATACGTGCTAGTGATGACTCGGTAACTAACCTTTGTTATTTTATACTGGAATTATACAAGTATCGGTATCGGCAACGGTATTGGTGGGTATCTGTCAAGGTATCGGTATCGGTCTCGGCAAATGAAGGTATCGGCTCAGCTCTAGTTTCTATTGTTTCGTGACAGACAATCGGGTAACATTTCAGTGTGCCTCCTCTGCCCTTACATTTAAAGGAACGCATTTCTTGAAATAAATTACGTAGAATAAGGCAAATGTCCACATTCCTCATATGACATCACAAAACCCGACAGTACAATTTCGATCAGGACTTTCCCATATATCGTATATTCCACATGGACAAACATCATTCTTCCTCCGTATATTACGTTTCATAATTGTCCTAATCAATTTCACTGATTCATCTATGTTCTTTTATTTGCTTCTTTTGGGGATTTTTTTTTACCGCACGTTCAATGAAGTTGACTGCAAATTGTGTATTTTAGAGCAAACTAACATGTTCTCTACAAGACCTTAACTTTCCTTTCAAAAAGTTACAATTTCTGTGGAGCAGAACGTAACATGTTTATGCTATTAGTTGAAATCTTATGTAAATGTCCAAATTTAACTAAAGGAATTCGTATTATGACAAAACGAAAAGTGTAAATGTAAATTTCTCATCATACGGGCAAGCAAGTAATTTCACAACTGTGCACAAATTAGATTAAAAAAAAAAAAAACACGACGAAAGACATATTTACGATTAACCTTTTCCAATATATATTATCTTA
Organism: Lepisma saccharinum; assembly: GCF_977018435.1. Classification (NCBI taxonomy): domain Eukaryota; kingdom Metazoa; phylum Arthropoda; class Insecta; order Zygentoma; family Lepismatidae; genus Lepisma; species Lepisma saccharinum. The sequence goes on from NC_139230.1 coordinate 209,622,821, forward strand.
TCTTAGAAATGAGTCTTGCAATCCCGATATTATATTTTCTTCAGAAGCTCACTGTTGCATAGTATTCAAAGAAAATTTGTCTATGGTAAAAGTATACATTGTACAGTAAAAATATACAAACTTGTGATTCTTCTTATATGTAGAGCCAATCCTGTTTCTACAATAAGGATGCGACATCAGCGGTTGCTTGTGGATAACATTCCTGTATTTTATGCTGAATTTAAGTCCAACTGAAGGAATGAAAAACATGTTGGTTTATAATGGTTGCACAAGCATGTCAATCATTCCCTCGGTTGGAACGCTCTTCAAGAAATTACCAAATATCTCCCATCAAAGGAACTTAAGGATCATGTAGATGTTATCCTTATGTAAACAGTCTGCTTTTTCGATCTACCTGTAAGAGAAATTAGTAATAAAAACTCCAAATAATATATTGCAGTTATTATAGCATGTGATTAATGTGGTTTTGTACACACATTTTATAACAACGCTCAGTTTGAGCACTATCATAAATACACACACAAAAGACATACATGAACAATATGTACGTACACACATTCAATAATTTTATTAAAGTTATTTTGCCTCTTACACAATGACTGTTCAATCATAACCTCAATGCTGTAGGTTCAAAGTTTGATTCGTGACAATTATATACGAGCTTCAGTGCAAGGAGTGTGATGGTGTATGCATAGGGGAAACAAAAAAATACTAAAAGACAGGTTGAAGCAACATAAGGATGATGTACAACTAAAGATAGAGAAAAAATGCTATATTCAAGCACACAAAACAAACGGGACACGACACAGAATGGGAGAAGGCTAGGAGGATAGGGAGGGAGAAGATAGGAATAGTGAGGAAGTGGAAAGAGGCCAAGGATATAGAGAAAAAAGGAGAAGACAGTATGAAATGAAAAGGGAGACTGAAGGTAAACAAAGAATGGAAAGGATGAGAGAAGGGAAGGAGGAAAGAAGAAGGAAGAATAACAAAGGAAGAAAAGAGGAGAGAAGAAGTCCAGGAGATAAGGAACCTGTTCAGGTCTAGATGTGGAGGAATTGATAAGACACAGACACTTACCAGGTACCTGTCAATCACCTGTCAGGTAGTGTCTATTAGCTACCTGTCAGGAGACTCCACACTCGGGAATTCCTGACAGGAAATGTCTGAGATAAGGACTCATGCCTTTATGTTGTTTTGTGTATGGACTGCAAGTGTATATATAAGATGATGGTTGGATCTTTAGATCAAATTATTGTGAATCTTTGTCTGAAGAAGACCCTGTAAGAGGATGGAAACGTTACGTTTTAGTGTATAATAATTTTTTCTACAATAAATTTTGCCTTGGTCAACATTTGATTGCTTTATTAACATGGAAACAAAGATTAACAGTGTTATTATTAGTAGTAAAGTCATATATTGATGTATATCTAAATGTTATGCAGAGAACAGGCATGTTCAAGAAAATCAATGTTCATTAAGTTATACATGGATCAAATAATGATTATAGGAGGCAAGTTATTTATTGAATATGTAATAATTAAACAATTGACATACTGATGAGTCTGTACTGACTGTGCATTTTGTATATTTATATAAAGTAGTTTAGCCAACAAGGAGATGGGGCTCCGTAAGGATACCACCAAGTAATGTTTTACATATGTGTGAATTATACAGGGTGTCATTTTAATGGCGCCCACGGACCACGGAAACGTATAGAGGACATCAAAACACACAACTTTTATCAGTAACATTTTTCTCGTTGGTGCTTCATTTCGGCGCTACAGGCGTTCAAAAAATCCCATATTGCTGCCTGAATGCTGGCAACTACACACAACAATTAATTGTATTTGTGACGTCATATCACGTCGAGAAACGATGCGTTTCAGGGTTGCCAGGAACACCCACATTCTGTGAAAAATGACATAGCTACAATTCGCCATTAAAATTACCACCTGAGCGCTAGTGTCGCTTCCAATATGGCCGCTCTATGCAGGATAAATCTTTGTTTACATTCAGTAGTAGTACGTTATAGCAGCGTGTTGTCATTGCTGGTATGGAAGAGACGTTTAAAATACGGGATATTTTTAAATATTGCGAATGCGATGTGAATTCCTGGAACTATAACGAAGGTGAAGCTGTGCCGAAAGCGAAGCATTTAATTATGATAGGCAAAAATAACACGGAAAACGCAGACGAAACTAATGTATACGCACTGGTTCTTCAAAGCATTTCTGTTTCATATGCACCTCGGTTGTAACTGGGGCTCTCAGAAATTATTTGAAAATAAAGCAATTCACCTGTGTTGCAAAGCTTGAGCAGAAGAAAAATGTAAACATGCCGTTGCACTTTTTCCCCCCAAAGAGGCCGGCTGGTTTAATAACAAGACAGGATAATAATAATAATAACAACAGCAACAATTTCATTGAGGCTACCTTCAGTCTTCACTGAAAATTGACTTACTGAATGAAAGAGCAACATAGCATGTCAATTTCCTTTATTATTACAGACATTAATTAATTCTCAAACTACCGGTATTTTCATCTTCGAACTTAACCGACTTGCACCTGTTCCAAATTACATACATAATACATTGTTTTCGAAGAAAAAATGTTATATTCATAAAGAAGAATTTAAAACTTACTTTCATGGTAATAAAATTATCTTTCGGAAAATAAAGTGAATAGACTCGTGCGTTCTTCGTAATTTCCTTGCTGCATTTTAGTTATGCCAATCTTGTCAATCAGTTCTGTTTTCCCTGATTTATTTACAAATTTCATTTTGTTGATTCCACTATGTGGAAATACATGTAAGCTTTTCAGTTGTCCTGACCTACAAAACGATTTAGAGGAAAAACTGAACAGTAGACCTTACTTTTTCGCATGTTCCCCATGCTTTGAACCAACGGCTTCAACACAGCGAAGCGCAGCTAAGTGTCCTACTTGGAGTGGTTCCTGAAAATCTCACCAGATGGCATATCGGATAATTTTAATCTCGAATCAGACAAATAATGTACCGTAAAACAAAATGAGAAAACACGTTCCTAACAGGAAGTAAACAAACGATACGAAAAATGGTAGAAAGAAAATATAATTCAAGTGGAAGTGGTCATATCAAATTTGATCTCAGCTTACATGTTAATGTATCTGCAAATCTAGTTACCAAGTTGGCATCTACAATTTAGTCTATCCACTTCGTCCTTCTGATACTAGTTGTCTGTGACACACTGAACAGATGACAAAATAGAAATGAAAGAACTCAAAATCCCAAAGGTAAGAAACATATAATATAATGTATATTCAGGGCATTATGAGACAAGTGGCAAAAATGGTTGAAAATAAAGGGATATAAGTAGTAGTAATACGAGCTCTCCGACGATTGTGTTTATCTATCCACAGGATACACATGTAATAGTTTGCAACTGTGAAGGGGGCAGTATATTCGCTATTGATTCATCATTACATTGTTACTGTGGTTGAAAGTGTTTTAGCCGTAATGTAACAACGTGAACCTTGGATACTTCCGTTATCAGCACAAAAGTACCACAAGGTATCTGGACACAAACCTGTAGATATTAATTTTGCAAAGAGATTTGCAAATATTTCACATGTAGCTGGGCGTAAACAGCCACATGTAAGCTGTAAGTCCAATAAAATTTATTGTTGTTGATATTTGACATGTAGGCTGAGACAAAATCCGAAATCGACACTTCATTTCGAATACATTTTTTACCATTTCATATCATTGGTTCACTTCCCCCTTCCCCTGAGATGACTGCTGATCTTCTGGCTGGTAGGCTATGATGTTCGGTCTACTGGATGTGTTTCTCGCTTCGTTTGACAGCTAATAATGTGGTTGGTAGTTTGTCATTTTTAACAAAATTTGTGTGTTCCTTGCAACCCTGCAATGCGCTGTTTTGCCGCAGGAAATGATGTCACAGATACAATCAAATGTTGTGTTGGGTTGCCAGCATCCAGGCGGCAAAACGGTATTTTTTGAACGGCGGTAGCGTCGAATCGACACACCAACGAGAAAAAAATGTTACCGAGAAAAGTTGTTTGTTTTGATGTCCTCTATACGAATCTGTCGTCCGTGGGCATATTAAAATGACGCCGTGTATATGCCTCACAATTTGACCTTAACTCCTTGTGATCTGCACATTTCAGATACATACAGGGTTAATAAAATGTTTGAATTCTCACTTTGTTTTCTACAGAGAATGAATGGTATATTTGACAGTCTTCTACATTCACAAATAACTAATATTTACTTTATTTCTACTGTGCACAAGTTTATAAAATTAACAGGGAACCATTGAGATTAAGAACGTTGAATCAACGTCTATATTTTTTTAAGTTGTTGATTTCCATTCGTTTTTGTTGCGTAAGAATATTGACTTAAAATGTCTTGTGTTAAAGGATTTGCAAATATATCAAAATATTTAAAGTGAAATAATAGTTTTAGAAGTTGAATTGTGCAACATAAGTAATATGGCATTATGGAAATCCAGTTGAGCGCTGAAGGCTTGCAATTTAATTTTTTAATATGCTTAATGGCTTGCTCATTCTTCGCGTACAATGTGATTCAGATTTTCACAAAGCTGATTTATAGTCATCAAGTGCCACCGATTCATCGCCAAGGTAATGAATGATATTACATTAGAACACGGAAGATTAATATAACTTTTAGTTATATATTATATTAGTTAAATATTAAGACAAATATTCTACACCAAAACGAAAAAGCAACTAACTAATTCTTCAAAGTTGACCCGTTTTATATTCATATAATTTCGAGGTTTCCATCACATGAAAATATCATACAAATTCAAGCCAACGCTCTCTAACAAAATGTACTTGTCGAAGAAGAAGATAATGAAGACTTACTGATACGAAATATAACGATGTCTTGTAAAGTCCTACATTATAGATTACGTCTAATTGACTCCCAGAAAATGAACATGACAATGAAAACAATAACATTGCACGAAGAAAGGTTCCTAAAATGCGTACATACAAAGTAACACAATTTTAGGGACGTTTCTGCAACATGATATATCCAATTTACAAACCCACACTTATTTGACTCTCCTATAAATCCTGAGACATGAAAGTACATACAAATGCAAGATTCAGTTGCTCCTTGGGTTAGAAGATAAAACAAAAAGTGATTAACAAGTGTTACTTCGATGAAAAACTCTAGACAGCTATTACCTTATTTCAGAAGTATAATTACGCTATCAAATGTTCCATCTCAAATCAAGAACATAACTAATTTATAATACGTTTTTCATATTACATTACCTCTCCTATATTCTGTAAAACGAAATTAATTTATTTGCACAAAGGATTGCCATCGAAACTGTGTACAAACAAACACATTTGCAAGGACGGTCCTATAAGTGCACGACAATCACAGCAGCAACTGCATCCTTCATTCGTAAAATATAATTGCATGTGCCTTACTGAAATTAAGGATTATAGACATAATTTTTTTAAATATACCAGGTTTATTTTTTAATTAGTGGCCGTTTTGCGCTCACGTTGGCAACACTGCCTGCTTGGCGTTTTGCGCATGTGCGTTAGTTACCGACATGCCTTGCACGTAAACAGACGCCATTTGCACGTTGTGAAACGCTTGGTGTGGTTGTGGTGGAAAATGGAAGTGGTGCAGGTGATTGCAAATCCCGCCAGTGTGAAAGCGGCAGACATTTATCGCCAGTTACGTGAGGTGTATGGTGAGAATGTCATTCTTGAAGGCAAGGTGCCTAAGTGGGTACATCTGTTTAAGGCCGGTCGCACGAATGTTCATGACGAACCACGATGATTCGGATTGAGTTTCTGTCGAATGGATAAACAGTTAATCCTGCCATGTATTGCAACACTCTCAAGAAACTTCGCCGAGCAATACAGAATAAACGGCGAGGAATGCTGTCTTCCGGTATCATGTTGCTGCACGATAACGCACGGCCACACACTGCAGCTGCCACACAGTCGCTCATTGACTCATTTGGCTGGGAGCGGATGGACCTCCGTACAGTCCGGATCTCGCACCTAGCGATTATCACGTATTTCTCCACTTGAAGACTTTCCTCGCTGGGAAGCGATTCAACAGCGCCGATGAAGCCAAACAGAACGTGACGGATTGGCTGTCTGACCAATTCTGTGATGAGGGTCTACAAAAGCTCATCTACCGCTACGACAAGTGTCTCAACAACTATGAGTGTACATATGAACAGCCACAGAGGTAATTAAATCTCTTCCTTTGCATGTTTTCGTTTTATTTCAAAACGACCCCGAATTAAAAAATAAACCTCGTATTATGAATTAACACTAGGTAGTATTTGAATGTAAACATATAATATCACGATTCATTAAATGAATGTTTCAGTTAAATTATGAAATTAGCTAATTGCATGTAGAATATGATTAGTAACAACATATTATGCAGAATACATTGATCGATTAAGTGCTATATGTACAGTTAACATCCGTACTTGTTCCACTGTGATTCACTCTATCTTGTTTCAAATCAGTGATCTGAGGAAATGCAATGTCCAAAAAATAAAAGTAAGTATGGAAAATAAATGTCAAAACATTATAAATTTTACAGCTATGCACTCTGGCTATTAATTAATAAACAAATAGAAGAAGCACAATACTGAAACCGTATTGTTCTGGCATAATTTATCTTTCTCATCATTTAATATATAACAAAGTACGTAATAGTCATTTGAAACAGTTTCCAACATAATTCTGTAATTTTCATTTATAAGCAATCAGATTTTTAATTAGCCCATTGCATATGAATATTTTCTCGGATTTCTCACAGATAAAAATAATGCACAAAAATAAGAAAAAACTGTGTTACAAATATTTATCAAAAATAAATCAGAGAATATCTAACATAATAAATTACAAAATATTATTCACAACACCTCCCTCATGATGTGGTTTCAACAGGAAGCATTTTGACGTAATCGATAGACTTACTCACAGAATCGTCCCCAATACGTGTATCAATAAATAAACACAATATTGGGGGCACTTCTGAGGGCACGACTAACAAATCAATCCAATTCCTTGTTCATCTTCTTGGAAATCTTGTTGTTGGCCACTGGGGTGGACCTTGTTATAGATCCAATTAAGAGATGTGTGGAAGACAACTATCACTTTAAATTATGTAACAAGTTGCAGTACAGCTAAATGTACCTGACTCTAACGGCGACTCGAATTATTCTTCAGTTTATTTTATCTCGTCTGATGACATGTATAGTATTATACACAGAAAGCACCTCAAAATGGGGTACAACAAACACACTTTCAAGAATAGTTCCATGTGCAGGACTATCATATCAGCAACTTCATTATTAATCTGAAAATTTAATTCCATGTCCTTTATTTCCGTCGAAGATTTTTAGACTCGATTACTTAAAATATATGCACATTCTACATATTGGTCAAATTAAATAAATTAATAATAATATCAATTACAACCGACACATATTAAAATGTTATATTATAATATCATAATTCATTTAAAAAATAATTTACCAGATACACATCGTATTTATTGATGCGTAATTGGCAATTAAATTAAACATACATAACTTAGTGGATCAGAGAATGAAGAAGAATTTCTCCGACGACACTTTTTTCCTGGTTTCACTAACAGTGAATCTCCTTAATGGGCCGGCCAATGGGTATCATGCATCCCCCTGAATGGCGTGGAGTGGTAAGAGACTGCCCTGCGGTGTGCTCTTATGCATCATGACATGATGCATAGGTCTTTCTTTTCGAGAATGTACACTGGCGAACTTTAAAAAAAGATCTCCCTCCTCTTAGTTAGATTGCAAGATAGTTGGAAACACTTCATTACTCCTGTATTGGATAAGAAAGTGGGGGAAGGCAGTTGCAGACAAGGCCATCACTACCTTATGCGCACGTAAACTTGTTTCCGGAAAGCTTTCTGTTGGAGTCTTGTCAGGCATGATCTGGGCAGTTTGTGGAAGAATTTTGTGTTTCTACCCCCCTCTCTTTCTTTCTCTCTCTCTCTCCCTCTCTCTCTCTCTGTGCGTGTGTGTGCGTGCGGACACGCACACGCCGACACCTGTTTCTTTTTAAGTTTGACGTATTATTATTGCATCGACTAATTGCTGTTAGCTATGAAGGCACATTTAGTAGTAGGGCCCCGCATATTCTCGACCTCGGCCATTTTGGAGGTGATATGATCAGCACCATGCTCCAGCCGCCTTTATTCGCCAGGGTTGTAGTAGAATTTTTTCACATTCTGCGTATGTGACAGTATTCTTTGGATATTGTCTTGGAAGTATCTGTTAACATCCTAACCAGCAGTTTTTGTTAAGGAGAAACAAGTTGAAGGCCGCGAGTGGAGCCTGAGAAGTAATGAACATATCACAGAATGCGCAAAAGTTTAGCTCGCGTTTCTCGAAGAAGAAAAAAAAAGATATAAAAATTTATGTATTGATTGATTTGGTGCTTTAAGTCCACTTTATGAACAGTAAGGCTAATCTGGACTGGACCTACAGTTTATAGTGGGATCCGAACCACTATGTTCCTCCACCGGGAATCGAACCCGAGACCTCTTGATTACAAGGCGACAACGCTACCACTGCGCCATCGGGAAGGTCTACAAATATATCCTACGAATGCTTACGTCATTGTGACCAAGGACTGTATTTTGCAGACTAACGAGGATCTGGCGTCTAGACACAAGGCCAGTTTAATGGTCTGTGGGGTTTGGGCTGTGTCCTATCCATACGTTGTGATTGCTCTTTCACAAAGTTCATCTTAACACGCCTTTCATCCTCATTTATGTGATTACTCAAAAGTGAAAGAAAAGCGAAGTAAAATAAATAAATAAATTGGTCATTGTGTCCCTGCCTTCTTGCAATTTTTCTTCCTGATCTAAAATTAATGTAATGCATCACTATAGTCATGTGAATTATTTTCCGTTATATTATTTTATTATAGTGTGCTTAATCATTCCTTAAAGCATAGACTCTAGACTCTAACGCTGTTGTCCTTAGTGTAAACGATCTTAACTGTGTGGAAGTTTCGATGTAGGCAAAATAATGGTTAAGAGTAAATCCCAATTGATTGTTCGCAATTTAAAATATAACTCCGACGTGACGTATAGTAACTGTCCTTAGTTCACTGTCAAGGAACGATTTTTCATAATTAGAAAGGATTCCAGCCTCTGTGGCAGAGTGGTTAGCGCAGCTTGCTTAAACACCGGCCTTGGCATTGTGTTCATTCGGTGTTCATTGTGAGTGTCCCTTCGTCAATTTCATCATTTCATCGCGCATCCTCATCGTCGCGTTTATCGAAAAGTGGCAGAAAAGCGAAGTAAAATAAACCAAATCAAACATAAACAAGAAGCTGAAGTGATAAATATTCCATTACCAAATATAAAATATATAAAATACAGTAATTACTTTGTTGATATTGCAGTCATTTTGGCAGAGTGTAGCTGTCTTAGGGTAGTATGTTTGAATTAGCTGACCTCAAAATATACGAAGAGTGAACGATTAATGGAAATGGGGATGCACATTTCTATTACTTTAGTAAGCGTTCGGTCGTAAATCCTGTGGACACAGGTGTGATTTTCGTGCAAGGAAGGGTCCCTGGGACATCAACTAGGTCGACGTTTACTTATAACCTAACAGGGTGTGGATTTCTCTCAACAAATGTAACAAATGTTTAAGGTCATGGAAATGATTTTCCTGTTGAGGCAGGCGGCGATACCCGTGCTCTGTGTGAGTATGTGCATGTCTTGTAATAATTAATTCATTGCAGTTCTATTAAAATTAAAACTACGTATTTATGAAATACGTAATATTCGCATAATACTCACTTTCCAGGGGATGGGTCTAATCCTTTCTCACTCATTGGCAGAACCGTAGTGAATATTGGATAAAAGCTTGTAAGGATCGCAAGGATTATATATCGTGGTGTTTGATAATCGACTGGCAATAGGAAAGCAACCCTTCTTTAGAAATATAAGATTAGATTTTCTAAACAAACCATAACGTAATACAAACCATAACGTAATAATCATAACATTTCCTGTGTGTAATGGAGAAAGAGATAAATTTGAACAGGTGTTCTCGGATTATCAGCCAGGTTAATTCGATACGACGCTAACATAGAATTAACCGTGATGATAAACGAGAGGTAACGTCGTCGCCTTGTAATCAAGTGATCCCGGGTTCGATACCAGGTGGAGGCACATAGTGGTTCGGATCCTACTTTAAACTGTAGGTGCAGTTCCAATTAGCCTTACTGTGCATAAAGTGGACTTAAAAACACCAACTCCAACAAACAAAACGGGAATATCTGTTCGAAATACGTCGCCAGCAAAGCTAAAATTCCTAAACAGATTCATTGTTAAAATGTGCAAAAGGAAAATTTCTTGCTCAAAACAAAACCAAAACAAAAGACAAGAAAACGTAAAAACTGAGTTTTCTTGTGTGTATAAAGGGGAAGTAGATCGTATTAATATATGCAAAATCAAATGTTGTTTTCAAAGAACGTTTTCTCTCTTAGCTAACGGTAGTTAAATTAAAAAGATTCCAAATAGAACGTTCATCTCCAAAAACAAGTGTTAATACAAATTTTACAGTTTTCCCTGTCTCTTTAAGTAGCAAAATGATTCACAAAACATACAAAATCAAACATTGTTTTCGAACTTTACAAAACTTAACAAAACTTGACAAACAAAACTTGACAAAAAAATTAAGCTTTCTTGTGCTTTTGCCACGGAAAGTAGTTCACAATGGAAATTTACAAAATAAATATTTTCTTCCCTCCGAGAAACATTTAAAATTCTTCACATTCCAAGCGATATAAAATGCCAGGATAAGAACCCTCGCATACCGATTTATGCTTAATAATGAGTCCACCAACCATTATTCTCGATGACTTCATGAAGTCGTCTTGGCATGGAATTCACCAGTCTTTGACAGATGGACGGCCGATTTTGGATGCTGCGCCATACATCATGGACATGTGCAGCTAACTGTTCTCTTGTGCGTTCGCCTGCAGGTTCCCACTCTCGAACCATGATTGCCCAAATATTTTCTATCGGGTTTAAGTCTGGTGATTTAGCTGGCCAGTCAATAGGATGGATGTCAGGATGATCCGAAAGCCAACTTCGTGTTAACTTTGATGTGTGGATGCTGCTGTTTTCGTGCACAAAGTTTATCACTCGCATGACCTCGCGGGAATATACAGCACGCACAGTTGGTAGCATGCATTCTTCAAGAACATCGACGCATTCCTCGGAATTCACGTGGGATGAGATTTGCACCATTTCTCCCGCACCAGCTGCACTCACCCACGCCCAAAATGCCACCGACACCCTTCCACTTCTCCTGCGAGTGAGAACGTAACGTGGATCGTGCCGCATCTTCCGTGGCCGCCACAGATAAAGTTGCCCATCTGCGTCGGAGGATAATACCTTTTCATCCGTCCATATCACGGTATTCCAAAAATCACCGGGCATGGGCAAATATTGTAGTGCGAATCCAAGCCGACCGTCGCGATGGACTTCTTTCAGCTCTTCTTTCCTAGCTGGAACTCTGTGATGAATTCCCAAGGAAAGTTAGAGTAGAGCACGAGAGATGGAGTTGGCGAGCGACTGTTGTAGCGGGAGTAAACGGATGGTTTCTAAGAAGCTCCAGCATAGCGGCTTCTTGCTCGGCTGTAATAACTTTTGGGCATCCTGATTTTTTTTTCGAGTCTTCAAACCTTCTTCCCCTTCCTCTTGAAAACGCCGAATCCAGCGTCTCACGCATTTCTTGTCTTGTCCAAGGGCGATTTGTGCAACTGTTCGTCCACATTCGTGCATTCCAATAATACGGACACGGGTTACGTCAGATGTATACGGCATTTTCTCGCAGTAACTACGCAGCACAACCGGCACTGTTCGTGAAGACTTCACAAATACACGGAGCGATCTCTGTGTAGTGATGCCTCTCGTTTGCCAGCTATAACCCGTTGAATACGGCCTGGATTTCGCAACTTACTTGCAAGTGATCCTTGGATGGGACAGGTAGATCACGAGCCTGTGGTGAGTCGAGGCACCAGGAGTAAAGAGCAAGCAACCCCTTGAAAACAAGAAAGCTGGATACATAAATGCAATTTTAGCATAAATGTGATTTTGTGTGTGTTAATTAGATGTCTACTAAATGTATCTGCCCTTAGAAAATATCCACGACATCTCTGCCTCTTCACTCATTTTTCTCTGGTGCTGTCATTGCTTGTGGTTTAATTTTAGCGGTGAGATGAAAACGTTTACATTTTATTGACCTAATTTTGGTCAATTGTGAATGGAATATCGTTCTGATTGATTAACCTCTTTCAATGCCTGCGGCATCATTTTGTGATGAATCCAAGCGAAACAAAATGCCAAGAACATTGCAAATAGTCACATTGGCTCCTCGGTGGCCGAGTTCTTTGAGCGGTCCATTAGCAATCTTGCCATCAGGAATTCGAATTTGAGTTCCGACTTGAACATACGTGTTACTTTGTGACAGTTCCACCGTAAATTTATCTTATCATGCTTCATCCTGATTGTTGCAATTAGGCAAATGAGAGAAAAGTGATTTAATATAGAAGGAAACAAATAGAAATACAAAATGCGCAAATCCTGACTCTATGCACTGTATTGTGTTTGTATTTTTGTCATTTAGCGTCGCTTTTCTGATATTTTTGGCTAGTCACGACGATGAGGATGAGTGATGATTAGATGCAATTGATGAACCCATGCTGATAAAGAACCTCCCTCCCCCCCTTTAATGTGAGGCTGGGATTCGAAATTGGGAACTTCAGTGGCGAGATCACAACATTGCTCAGTTCACACAAAATATGTATATACGTATGATGCACACGCATTATTTATTGGCGCTATTTTTGTAGAATACCATACTATGTGTCCATTCCGTGTAATGTCTTACTGTAAAAGTTAAAACGAACGAGTAAAACTGACTTTTCCTCATTTTCTTATAACTTAGACATAGAAATATTTTGTGTCTTTGTTTATACAATTTGCTTGAGTGCAAATTATAACGTGCTTTGAAGACAGAGATCTCAAGTTCGAACCATGATTAAGACATGAAATAAAATTGTATGTTGATCTGCTTAAACTCTTAAAATACTCTTAATATCATGTTTTCTGTTGCAAGTATTATTTCAATTTGAGGGTCGACCGAGTGCTTTGCATACTGCTCTATGAAACTGGAGACCCTATGTTCGATTGATTGATTTGTTTATTTTACTTCGTTTTTTGTGCCACTTTTGGCTAAGTCGCAAATATGGGGATGAGTGACGATGATGAAATTGATGAATGGACACTCACAAATCCATGCCCAGGCCAGGATTCAAATGCGGGACCCCTGGCGTCGTAGCGCGATGTGATAACCACTCTGCCACTGAGGCCGGCCTCTTATGTTCGAACCTTGGGTAATATTTAAGAGCTTATTGTGGTCGTTCATTTTTTCTAGTCACTCCAACATTCGTGCTTATCGCTGAAATTAAACAAAAGGGATATAAAGTAATATGGTCGTAAAAATAGCAAAGTTACCACATGCCTGTCACGTGCCCGAAAGAAACGACCTTCTTTGCTCATTTTCTTTTTATATTTGTTTTAGAGCTAATGATAACCACAATAACAAAAGAGCGAGAAAAAAACGAAAGAATAACAACCTATTTTCATTAATGAAGGAAATAAATCGCCAGCTCAGAATCTGATTTCTTGAGAGCTCAAAATGGACAACAAATATTTCTTCTGAGCCCGAATGACCACAGAAAGAAACGCTGTGCTAATTCCTTGATGACTCATGGTTAACATTCTCTTCTGTGTGGTGTTCACGATTGACACCTGTGCAGCTCTTCCTTATCTTGCATAGAGTTTCGGCATTGACAATGCAGTGTTTCCAATTCAATACCAGTTTTTGTTTGTTTTGTTTGTAAAAGGTGAGGTCTCAGTGAGGCCTTACTAAAGTTTTATACTGTACGTGCAGTCATATCAGTACAGACAGCATTTTGACAGCGTATGCAGTGTTGACAGTAGTCAATATATTTTTTTTTCTGGAATGCTTAGCTTAATAGCATTTAGCAGCCACGCGTAGATAGATCACTGTTGGGTTGCAATAAAAATACATTATAAAAAGTGATACAGGAATCAGAGAGAAGGGCAAGAATATGTAGATCATATTTAATATACGCGTAAACTATCACATATAAAATATTTATGTGAGGTTAAAGTTACACTAGCAAGTTTTTTTTTTCGTATAGGGAGGTGAGGACCAGAATAGACTGTCACTGTGTCGAGGGGAAAATATGTGAACAATTTGCAAGTTTCGCACAATTCTCAGAGTATGAGAGTATCTGTTTATCTCCTTTCGGGATCAACATTTCCTTTGAGTTCCATAGCATGGGTGTTGATTGTTGACCCAACGATATGAATGAATGATAAAAAAAACATAATAAAACACAATGCTTACAATGGGATTTGAATGACCCCCCTCCCTCCCGCCAGACATTGCAAAGTGATGTACGGTAGTTTAGCTTTTGAAGTGTTCTGGGATGTATGCTGACGTATTTTCTACTTGTCCTTAATTATCTCCCTTCTACGAAATACTTTGACGACTGGCAACTCCGATTCATTAGTCCACAAGAACGCGTGGTCCTCGGGCATAGCGGACCGGACACAACGTACCGTGGGAGGTTGGCTTTTGCTTTCTTCTGTCGTGTGAAATTTGCAGCGAGTGTTTCGTTCATATTATTTACATTACAGGATCTCTATTGTTTGTCGGTGCTGTGAAGTGATAAAATAGGGGGACCGGGAGTTATTGATGACATACTGGAGAAGGGATTTTCGGAATTTACGAAGAAAGTGTAAACAATCCGAAATGCTCCTGCTCCTGATTTGGAAAAATTGTTTCAGGCAGGAGTTGTGAAGGATGGTGAGCAGTATATTAGGCATTTTGATTTTTGAGAAGAAGAAAAAATATCTCTACAGAGTGATTGACTGAGTAGAAAAACAGTGAAACTTTATTGTTGGCCTTATTCGTTGGTTTCCTCTGCGAAAGGTGTTGTGAAATAGTAGAGGATACTGAGATTTATCAAATTTATTACATGAAATTTGAAAGGACGGAAAATGATTGTGCCATTTCCTTCCCCTTCAATGTTCATCGCACTGCATGAAGGAAATAATCAAAGTTGAATTGTTTGACTCTACGTAGCTACTATCAGAATATATTTGCGAATAAAAAATATCATACATATATTTTACCTCGTTACATTTGGATATTCATACAAGGATGAAAAATTTCCCATTACAAAATTGTAGAAAAAAGTTATTTTCTGAATAACATGATGGCCAGGGAGGAGGGGGGGGGTCTGGCCCCCATAATTCATTTCGGTTGGCCCATGTTGCGTACCCTAGTTTAAATGTCACCGCACGCCACTGGTGCACGACTACCATGTTTTTAACCAGCTTGACATATTATTATAGTAGCTACAGCCATGTGTCCTAAACATACTTGAAGGTATGTTAGATCTAAGAAAATTTCAGATTTAAAAATGAATAATCTTAAATAGGATATTAACAGCTTGAGAGAATACAATCCAAACCAACTTTGGAGATGAATTCAAAATGGTGGCCAGCGATATGTTGGACACCCACAACTATGCTTCCCCCTAGGGCCTATCCTGTATCTATCATGACTTAGCAAAGGATGTCTTGTTCTATACATATTTTGTTTTTGCTACGTCCTAGACCTATGGTATTTAGAGATATTTCCGTTTCATGTACATAGCACCCGCCTACTACTGAAATTCGGTAACCCTAAAATGCGTAAACAAACCATACAATTACAAACATTACAAATACACATAACACAAGAATAGCAACATATTATAGCAGATCATAACAATTTACAAGAAAAACAGCGTTTAAGTTCGCCCATTGTAGGTGAATAATTTCTAGGATTTTTCTATTTATATAAAAATAATACATAAAAATAAGGATAAGCTGTAAAACAGAAACATTAAAACTCGTAGAATACTCTAACACAAAACTACAATAAATTAATCACAACAATGTAATGCTATGTACTATACACGGATACATACATAACAATTTTAAGGTGAAATTAGCATCTAAAATTTAACATGGATCACAGTTTAATATATTTTAATTTATCGACGACCACAATTTTTCTTCCGCCTTTCCTTGACTTGATCTGATGGCATCGACAGCCTTGTACACGGAAACGTTCTCAAAATTGTGTACAAAGAACACAATTTCAAGGACGCATCCTAGTGCAGGACTAACATATCTGTAGACCTATTCTGATTCCATTTCCATAATGTCGATTGTAGACTTATTCTGATTCCATTTTCATAATGTCGATTGAAGATTATAGAATTTAATTAACAAAAACATGTAGGCTATACAGATAACATATGTTGTTTAAAGTATACACAATCAATTGAATTATCAATTAAAATTGACAATATGATATCGTATTTATTTAAAAATGCAAAACATTGAATAATGGATAATAGCGTCATAAAATTAAATATACATAAATGTTAGTAGAACGAGATTCGATTTATCACAAAGATTTTTTGTTACCAAATGTCACAAACTATCTATCAAGTTAGTAGCATTACACAAGAACACTAAGGACTAATATAACATGTTACCCTGCCCCCGTGTCAGGGCAACAGTGTTTTTTTCCTTATTGAAATATTTATTAATATGCTAATTATTTAGGTAATTACGTGTATAAAAATATGTATATCTGATTAGTGTAAATCAATTTATTATGCATTTTTAGGTTGGTTCGTATTATTCCATGTATAAATATCATGTAGCTCTCTGTTCTTGCTTCGTTTTTCGAACGTTCAAAAGAAAGGCGGGCAGTTTAGCTGTTAAAGATTAAAAATTTCGAAAGAAGGGCCGTTGGCAACAGACGCCAACCAAACGTATATAAACTCCCAGATGAGAGTAGGGGAGGTCGGCTGTTGGAACTGAGACTTGGAAGGGAGAGGCTGTTTTTGCTTCGGTCGGCTAGGACCGGAGGACAGATCTCCCGAAACGGATGCTGTAAGAGATTGGATTGCCGGGCAAGCTAGTGCCTTGGCGTCCAGTTTACAGGTAAAAAGGTAGTTTGTACTGGATGTTATTTTGAAGTAATTACGGTGCGCCGGGCAGCCTAGTGCCTTGTCACCGTGGAGGTTGAGAAATGTACACGTCGGGCGGCCTAGCGCCTGTTAAGACGTTTCTTGGAGTAACGCGAGTCTACCTTGTGACAAGCGTACTTCAGATGTAATTCATGAAATGTAAAGCATCCAGGTACAAACAATAGAGATTCCAACATCAAAATTAGAGTTTTGGCCCGATAAATAATTAGAGAAATGAACGTTCGGATACGACTTGTATATACTTCAAATTTTACGTTAATTAAACTATAGAAATTATCCAAAATTTCCGTTTTTAATTTCACAAAAGCTGGACAAGGTAATTTATCCCCTATAGCAATAAGGTTTCGAAAAAGTTATCCGTTGTCTCTTGTAGTTAATTATATAATTATGTTGACTTGTAGCAACCCACGTGCATTGTCGTACAAAGAAAGATACCCCTAGACAAATCTGAGCCGAGTACGAAGTGCACCGAACCTAGAGTGCGGAGGTAAAGTGTGGGGGACAGACGAGTAACATATTTATTTTTTTAAACTATCTATCAAGTTAGTAGCATTACACAAGAACACTAAGGACTAATATAACATTAACATTTAACATAATTCTGGTTATTACATCCAACTCCTTGTACCTTCTCCTGTAAAAATGTCTTAACTCCTGTAGGAAGCGGTAGCCTGGCACACACGCACATCACCAAAAAGTCACACATAGTATTTCAAGTTTGTGGAAGTTTAATATGTACAGTACAACATATTAACTTATAAGCAAACAGCTTTTAAATTTACCTATTGTATAGGAATAATTTATCTGATTTCTTTCAGATAGATATGATTCACAAATAATAAGAACAAATTTTTAAACAGCAGTATTAATCAAATAGAAAACATAGGTACTTACAACTAACAGAATAAACTACAAGAAATTATTCACAGTTACGTAATGTCACCTCACTCATGATGTGCAACTGACCTTCAGCAGAAACCAATATGATGTAATCGATAGCCTTACTCATACAACTGTCCCTAAAATGTGTATAAACAAACACAATTTTAGGGGTTGTTCTAAGGGTACGACTAACAAATTAATCCAATCCCTCGTTCATCTTCTCGAACATCTTCGTGTTCGGTTACTGGGGTGAACTTATATTTAATGAATGCTACATGTAAGACAAACTCTGCGAGAGAGATCAAATCAAAACAGGTAAAGTTATTTGTGATACACGCGGAAACACAAAACAAGTTCAAAAATAAGTTTAGCATGTAAAATTTTAATAACAAGGAACACAGTTAAATGTATGTACTACCTTACTTTATCGACGACCGTAATTTTTCTTCTGCTTCTCCTTGACTTGATCTGATAGACATCGATAGCCTTGTAACCGGGAGAATACAATATCAAGGAAGATTCCAAGTGCAGGAGTATCATATGCAGACTTATTCTGATTCCTTGTCCATAATTTCGATTGAAGATTATACAATTTCATTAATAAAAACACATACCCAGATAAAATGCATTTTCCAAACTATACTCAATAAATTGAATTATCATTTAAAATGGACATATATTAAAATGTAACAATATAATGTCACACGTATTTAAAAAGGCAGAGCATTGAATAATGCATAAATGTGCCATCAAATTAAATACACTTAAAGGTTAGTTGAACGAGATTCAACTTAACACAAAGACGATTTTTTGTTACCAGATGACACAAGTTCTTCACAAAGTTAGTAGCATTACATAAGAACACTAAATACTAATATAGACTTCACATTCAAAATAATTCTGGTTAGTACTCCCAGTTCCTTGTATCTTCTCCAGTAAAAGTTCTTCTCTCCTGTAGAAAGCGGCAGCCTTGCACACAGGCACGTCAACAAAGTGTGAACAATGAAACACAAATTTGGAGCCGTGGCATGGTTCACGACTACCATGTTTTTAACCAGCTTGACATATTCTTATAGTAGCTACAGCCATGTGTCCTAAACATACTTGAAGGTATGTTAGATCTAAGAAAATTTCAGATTTAAAAATGAATAATCTTCAATAGGATATTAAAAGTTTGCGAGAATACAACCCAACTCAACTTTGGAGATGAATTCAAAATGGTGGCCAGCGATATGTTGGACACCCACAACTATGCTTCCCCCTAGGGCCTATCCTGTATCTATCATGACTAAGCAAAGAATGTCTTGTTCTATACATATTTTGTTTTTGCTACGTCCTAGACCTATGGTATTTAGAGATATTTGCGTTTCATGTACGCAGCACCCCTCTACTACTGAAATTCGGTAGAACCTAAAAATGCGTAAATAAACCATAAATTATTATAAATACCTGAAAGCCCTGTTTGTACTGAAAAACGCTTTTTTAAACATTTCGCGTACGTTTAAAAATAACTTTTTTAAAGAACAACCCTTAATTTCCACAACAAAGTTTTCGGACCTTGAACGAATCCGAGCGGCAAAAGAAGCAATGCAATGCAACAACAAGGGGTGTCAGCGTGTCCTCTGCAAATTTCCGCCATCTTCCAGCCTACATCTTGATTTGGGGAAAATGTGGAGTGATATTGTTAAACCACGGCCTCAAAAAACAGTGTAATGGAAGATTCCAAGTGTACGCTTTTCTGATAGGCTGTTTCGAGTAGGAAAGGCAGTCCCACAAGTGACTAATTGCTGCGCCTATTTTCCCCATTGACACATCTACGTGAGAGGGGAGGGTTCAGGACGAAAACTACAACTGACCAACTCTATAGTGGCTGTTTGTTCATCGAGGGGAGAAAACTGTGAACCTGCCTTCGGTTTGAGTTTGATATTTCTTTAAGTCCACTTTATGCACAGATAGGATGATAAAGACTGGGCCTACAGTTAAAAGTGGGATCCGAACCATTATGTGTCTCCACCTGGGTATTGAACCAAGGGTGCATTGATTACAAGGCAAGAACGTTACCATTACGTCATCGGTGAATCTGCATTGAGAATAAGAAACAGTTGCATACGTTTGCACCAATAACAACTTCCTTCGGCGTGTCCATGATCTAGCGACTACTTACGGACGACCAGAAGAAATTTACGACAGAGATTGATTGATTGATTTGGTGTTTTAAGTCCACTTTATGCACAGACGACAGAGAATATTGAAAAGCATATGATGGTGCAGTGATTCAAAGTTGTATCATTTCTATAATCCTAGCACTGAAAATAGTGCGTCTTGTGAAAAAACAAATCATGTAAAATCAGTTACCTACTTCAAAATATTATTTTTAATTACATTAGTTTATTAAAGCAATCAAAAGTACTAAAATGGAGTTTATAAAATCCTAAATCCCTTTTTGTAGCACCTAAAATTCCGCTCCATAATTATGACCAATTGCACTCAGCGAAACTCCTTTACATTTTAAAGAGAGTGTTAAGGGATCTTTGACTCACCCTGTATTGTATTGGCTAGAGTTAAGAGCTGTATCTGTTCCTCTTTGCTTCATATTTACCTTAATGGTCTCATGAAGTGTGAGAGACCAGAAAGATAAAATTATATGTTGATACTTCAATTCAAATTTTAAAATTCACCGCTATTCAGCATGGAAAGCAAGCAGAAATAGACCGGAATTACAAATACACACAACACAAGAATAGCAACATATTATAGCAGATCATAACAATTTACAAGAAAAACAGCTTTTAAGTTCGTCCATTGTAGGTGAATAATTTCTAGGATTTTTCTATTTATATAAAAATAATACATAAAAATAAGGATAAGCTGTAAAACAGAAACATTAATACTCGCAAAATATTCTAACACAAAAATACAATAAATTAATCACAACAATGTAATGCTAAGTACTATGCACGGATTCATACATAACAATTTTAAGGTGAAATTAGCATCTAATATTTATCATCGATCACAGTTTAATATACCTTAATTTATCGACGACCACAATTTTTCTTCCGACTTTCCTTGACTTGATCTGATGGCATCGATAGCCTTGTACACGGAAACGTTCTCAAAATTGTGTACAATAAACACAATTTCAAGGACGCTTCCTAGTGCAGGACTATCATATCTGTAGTCTTATTCTGATTCCATTTCCATAATGTCGTTGTAGACTTATTCTGATTCCATTTTCATAATGTCGATTGAAGATTATAGAATTTAATTAACAAAAACATGTACGCTACACAGATAACATATGTTGTTCAAAGTATACACAATCAATTGAATTATAAATTAAAATTGACATATATTAAAATGTAACAATATGATATCGTATTTATTTAAAAATGCAAAACATTGAATAATGGATAATTAGTGTTGTCCACGGGACGAGACGGGACAGGCTTTTAAAAATTCGAGACGAGACGAGATTGACTATGTGTCATGAGACAAACGAATATTTTCGAGACGAGACAGCATCTCCACGAGACGAGACAGGCCAAAGTCTCGTCTCGTGGGCAACACTATGGATAATAGCGCCATAAAATTAAATATACATAAATGTTAGTCGAACGAGATTCGATTTATCACAAAGATTTTTTGTTACCAAATGTCACAAACTATCTATCAAGTTAGTAGCATTACACAAGAACACTAAGGACTAATATAACATTAACATTTAACATAATTCTGGTTATTACATCCAACTCCTTGTATCTTTTCCTGTAAAAATGTCTTTCAAGTTTGTGGAAGTTTAATATGTACAACATATTAACTTATAAGCAAACAGCTTTTAAATTGACCTATTGTATAGGAATAATTTATCTGATTTCTTTCAGATAGATATGATTCACAAATAATAAGAACAAATTTTAAAACAGCAGTATTAATCAAATAGAAAACATAGGTACTTACAACTAACAGAATAAACTACAAGAATAATTTCAAGACTGGGCCTACAGTTAAAAGTGGGATCCGAACCATAATGTGTCTTCACCTGGGTATTGAAACAAGGATGCATTGATTACAAGGCAAGAACGTTACCATTACGTCATCGGTGAATCTGCATTGAGAATCGGAAGCAGTTGCATACGTTTGCACCAATAACAACTTCCTTCGGCGTGTCCATGATCTAGCGACTACTTACGGACGACGAGAAGAAATTTACAACAGAGATTGATTGATTGATTGATTTGGTGTTTTAAGTCCACTTTATGCATAGACGACAGAGATTATTGAAAAGCATGTGATGGTGCAGTGTTTCAAAGTTTTTGAATTGGACAAATTGTATCATTTCTATAATCCTAGCACTGAAAATAGTGCGTCTTGCAAAAAAAAAATCATGTAAAATCAGTTACCTACTTCAAAAAATTATTTTCGATTACATTAGTTTATTAGTTTATTAAACATTATAATATCACACGTATTTAAAAAGGCAAAACATTGAATAATATATAAATGTGCCATCAAATTAAAGACACTTAAAGGTTAGTTGAACGAGATTCGACTTAATACAAAGATGATATTTTTGTTACCAGATGACACAAGTTCTTCACAAAGTTAGTAGTATTACTTAAGAAGACTAAATACTAATAAAGACTTCACATTCAAGATAATTCTGGTTAGTACTTCATTACTTTAGTTGTATTTTTTTGCCGTGTATGTGAGAATGCTTTATGAATAGAATTATATTATATTATGATTCAGAAAAATTAGAAAATATAGAAAAATTTAAGATATTACACGAATATGACATTTAGCGTTTAAAAACCATAGATATGTATCAACTAAAGGAAACAAAAAAATAGTTACTGTCATAGAACGCACACACA
Organism: Lepisma saccharinum; assembly: GCF_977018435.1. Taxonomy (NCBI): domain Eukaryota; kingdom Metazoa; phylum Arthropoda; class Insecta; order Zygentoma; family Lepismatidae; genus Lepisma; species Lepisma saccharinum. The sequence continues at coordinate 209,645,814 of NC_139230.1, forward strand.
ATGAATTAATTTATCTTATGGACAATTTATTCACGAAATAATTCAAATCTACAACTTTATAAATTAACAAATTCTACAATTTGAAAATTTGTAGTTCTCAGTTTCCATGGAAAAAAACTGATCTATGTAAATATGTTAGCACTTTGCGAAAGCACTTGTTTCTGTAGAGAATTCAGTATGGTGAATCTGGTAACCTTCGAATTTATTACATTATTACATTATTACTGTGTTATTATTACTATGATCAATTTCTACGATATGTATAGAAAATCCAATCTTATTGGAATTATTATTGGTTCAACTAATATTTTCTATCTTCAGGTTCATTTTCAAGGGAAACGAAAAGTTTTAATATCCTCACACTATTCCCTAGAACGCAGTAACTTTCAAATGGGGGTATCTATTTGTCAAAAATTACATTATCATCTAATTTTCCCTAGTAGGATTTACGTCTATTTGAAATAAAATTACACTGCCCTGTTTTAATATGAAACAGAGTAACAGCAAGAATAAGCTTGATGGTCAAATAACACTCAACAATATTATTCATGGAAACTTATGATATACGAAACAACAAACTTCAAAAGTCAGAAATATGTTGCAGTTGTACCATGTATATTCTTCTGTACCAAACCGCATAAATTAACGTGAATTTATTTAAATAATTTTAACATACTCGTACATTTACATATATTTTTTTTCCATTTTGTTATTAGAATGTTTTAAAAATATATTGTATTGGATATTACACTGAGCGATTCTAGTTGATTCAACGTTGAGTGAAAATATTCAAGATTGTGTGGAATAACACCCAAAATTTTAGTAATTATATATACGTATCAACTAATGTAAACATTGACATCTTAATACATCAACTTTCACGGGTATGCCATGTCATGCAATTTGCAATGGAATTATTGAACGCTTCTAAAATTGTTAAACACTACACGAAAAAAAATATTTGCAGAATAGCTTCTAATAACCTTGCTGCTTAATAACCTCAATAATCACCAAAATGTCACGTACCATGTTTTGCTCCCGAGACCTTTAAATATGAAGAATGCTGATGTAAGAATTCTGCCAATATATAAGGTTATACTCCATAATTCAAGTCTGTGGAAATTTAAAATGTGCAGCATATTAATTTATAGGCAAACAGCTTTTAAATTGACCCATTGTGTATTAATATTTTCTCGGATTTCTTTCAGATAAACATAATCCTCTAGTAATAAGAACACGTTTTAAAACAGCAATATTAATCAAATAGAAATCACAAGCATGCCTAACAGTATAAACTACAATAAATTGCACATACATCACAGTTATGTAATGTCACCTCACTCATGATGTGCAACTGACTTTCAGCAGAAACCAATATGATGTAATCGATAGCCTTACTCATACAACTGTCCCCAAAATGTGTATAAACAAACACAATTTTAGGGGCTGTTCTAAGGGTACGACTAACAAATGAATCCCTCGTTCATCTTCTCGAAACATCTTCCTGTTCGAACACTAGGGTGGCCCACGTTATATTAATTAGTGCAATTTAAAGAAACCAAGTAACCAAATAGAACAAGGAAAGTTACTTTTGTTATACATACAAATATAAATAACAATGATAGAATGTTTGAGCTCGTTTTATGGACAGGAATATTAATCGGGACTGACCCTAGATTTTAAAATTGGATCCGAACATCTATGTGCCTCCACTGATGACATAGCTGTTTCATATACTTCTCGGAGTGAAGAAATATAAATATAAAGTGTGAAGTTTAATGAATACACTTAACAAATAATATTACAATATATTAATAACATGTGAAACTAAAATACATGGTGTAGTAGTAGCATCTTCAACCTTTCATCAAGGTATCTCTCGTAGATAACCTGTGGAAGATCATAACAATATACACATCCTACTTTCAACTGCATATTGAGTCGCGATTCGTCTTTATGTTCATAAAGTGGAATTAAGATTCAAACTGAAATTATGTACAAGAGGTTAAGCACAAAATTAGGTTCCCGCTAGTGGTTAGGCACAAAATTATGTTTCCGCTAGTAACTTTCCATTTCAGTTTTGAAGCCACAACATATTGTATATTTGTAAGGTTTTCCATATCTAAAGTAATTTAGAATTAAAGTTGCCATTTCTTGTTAAAAAAAACTACCTAATGCATATTTTATTGATACTTCCCTAGGTCAACTTTGTAGAAATATTTGAATATACATCTGGAGAAGATTCAGTAGTACAAGCCCGACCCTGTGGCCGAGTGGTTAGCACATCGCGCTGCGACGCCAAGGGTCCCGGGTTCGAATCCCGGTCGGGCTTGGTTGTTTGTGAATGTCCATCCATCAATTTCATCATTTCATCACTCATCCCCATCTTCGCAAATTAGCCAAGAGGCACAAAACGCGAAGTAAAATAAATTAAATCAAATCAAATCAATGTAGTTTTACAAGCCATTGTAATATGAACACAGTGCAAACATAACACAGTGATGAAATTCAGCAACAATGTCAAGAACAACCTGCCTCTACTCATCATAATCATCACCATCTTCTCTCCTTAACCAACTCTCTAATGCCTCTCTTATCTGGCCCACTTTTGGCTCTGGTTGTTCGTTTATGCGACACCTTGTCTTAAAACTGAAACTGTCATATCACCGGTGAATAGGAATTTTTCGTTGAAAAACGTTAACTAACAGACTAATGAAATTGGAGAATTAGCTTTCTCAGAGCCCTGACCTGCCATCTTGTAAAACCTGAATTTTATTTTAAATAACCTTGTTTACTTTTTGACTGATTGAATGACGTTACTTTACGTCGCTTTTCTGCCACTTTCGGCTAATCGCGACGGTGAGGAAGAGTGATGATACGATTATGATGCAATTGATGAAGGGACTCTCACAAAGAACGCCCAAACCAAACTTGAATTCGAACCAGGGACTCCTGGCTTGCGAGCGGGCTGTGCTAACCACTACGGCTCGGAGGTCGGACATTCTTTAGTACGTGTAAATAAAAATACGGAAATTACACTAGGACTACAGAGTAAGAGAGACAACCTGCTTCTACTCATCATACTCATCATCATCGTCTCAACGTAACCATCCCTCTCTACCATACAATTAATAAATCAACCCTTGAAGGAATTTCGAAAGTTCGTTAAGCACCTTCGTTGACAATCCTGATTATATCAAATGCTATCGTTTTCGCTAATACCTATTTTTACTAAACAGGTCACTCATGCAAACAAATAAACAAGTCCACTTTAAGGCCAGAAAGGCTAATCGGGATTGAGCCTACAGGTTAAAGTTCAATCTGAAATCAAACATTTGACCCCTTGATTACAAGTGAAAAGTTAAAACTACGCCATCGAAGGAGCTCCTCCTCTACACCAATTGACAAATTGATTTGGTTTATTTTACATCGCATTTCTGCCAGTTTTGGCTAATCGCGAAGATGAGGATGAGAAATTATATGATGAAATTGATGAAGGGACACTCACAAAGAACAAACATGCCCAGACAGAGATTCGACCCCGGGACCACCGGGGTTCGCAACGTATGGCGGCAATACCGAATAATTCGTAACTGCACTAGGAGTAGAGCAGATGGAAGAACATTCCTTGCAAAAACATCAAACAATTATTTGATTTAAATGATACTCTGCAATAGTGTATGCGAATGCAAATTTTTATGATGAAACACAATATTCGAAATATTGTTAATTTAGGATATTATATGCTTGTATCTTTTCCTGTAAGGAATTTTATCTGCCTTTCTCGCCTACTTCAAATACATGAGTTTTTGAACAATTATATGTACATAAATTATATCTATGCAGGGCCTTGTATTTTCTCCTGTAAGAACTTTCTTCTCCCTCTTTCAAATACATAAATTTCTGAGCAATTATATTTATGAAATGATACACACACATACGTACATAGCATTTATAAAATGATTCTATCGCTTATTGAACGGTACTATTGTTTCATAAAGTGATAGACATTAAGATCTTCTCTATTTGGTACCTGCTAATTAACTGTGAATGTAGCTAAATGAAAAAAAGTGCTAGCCTTACCCTTGATTCCAGTTGCTTCCACATTGAGTTGAAATTATTCAAAATTGTGTGGAAGACCACCCGGAGTCTGAGTACTTTCAGATACATATACCCAGTCTCTGAGATATCTAAGACACAACTAGAACTACTTCAAAGAATAGTATTTCGTAGGCGATATTCTCACTGGAAAGCAATCAATTAAATCTATAGGTAATTTTTTTTTAACACAAAAGCACAAAGCTTAACCTAAGACATATAAATACTAGAAATGCAGAAATAACCGACATTACGTTAACGTGCATTAATGTGTGTAACCTGAAATAAAGCATCGGAATATACGTATATCTATACGTTTGTGCGTACATATCAAATTGCAGAAATTACAACCGGAGAACAAGCGTCGGGAATACCAGGTGTGAAATTTACGTAGCTATTTTATATAATTCTCGCGGAACACATGTAAACACTCTGTAAATCTGTTAAATGTTTTCGTGAATAGACAAAGTATAGGGTTTAAAGAATATTTTTCATTAATCTTTGCAAATGCTATGAAATGCTGGTGCAACCTACTTCCACTCAGAATCTTCATCGTCAAAACGGTAGCCTTGCACATGATTCCAGTTGTTTCCACGTCGAGTTGAAAAGATTCAAAATTGTGTCGATCACCACTCGGAGTCTGGATAATTTCAGATATATACCCACACCCTGAGTGATGAAAGACACAACTTGAACTAAATCAAAGAATATTATTTCTTAGTATTCTCACTTTAATGTAACCAATTATATTTATAAGCAATAATTTACTACCCATAAAACAGACAGCAGGTACACTCAAGATATAAATAGGTGAAACAGAGATATCACAGGCAAAATATTCCAGTGTGACGTGCAATAATGTATATATACGATATCATTAAAAGTAAAAACAGTGTGGAACCTATTTTGCCCTACCCCAAATTTGAAAAGGAAAATATTAAAATTACACAAATTAGGATAGAACCTAAAACCTGTATAATTGTTAAATGTGTTTTATGTCTATATATTATATTATATTACATTGATCTGTACAATTAATCAATAATGGTATCTCAACTTTTGTATAATGAAGGCAATAACTGGGTAATATACCTGTTCCGTCCAATTTCTGAAATAAATTAATGTGCATTGTTAAGATTGTGAGTATACGCGAGCACGCAGCAGTTTGTAAGGTCACTTTTTTCAATAACTCTAGAAAAAAATATATGAAAATTAAAGTTTATTTTAAATACTTCTTCGCATAAATGTGCTTCACATTTTCATTTTTGTAACTAATCATAAAGATTGTAAACGTAGGAACAGCAAATAAAATAATAATTGTAGGATTCTAAAAAGAAAATTCATTGTTTAGTAGCTGCTATTTGCCCATGAATGCAGCTAAATGATGAAAGCGTTAGCCTTGTATAAGATTCCAGTTCCTTCCACACTGAGTAGAAAATATTCAAGATTGTGTGTCATACCACCCGGAGTCGGGGTAATTTCAAATGCATATACCCAGTCCCTGACTGATATAAGATACAACTCGAACTAGCTCTCTCAGAATAATATTCCAGAGGCAATATTCTCACTGTAAACATTGCCTGATATGCATCATGAGATAACACTGCCTGACATACATCATGAATATTGTAAGAGAAGGTTAACATTTAAAATACACAAATATTTGCAAGAATTTACGTGTGTCGAAATTATTTTGAATAATATTGCTAGTATTGACAATTTTGTAACTTATTAAATCGTCTCTGATTTCATTCAACAGTTTCTAAGACAAGAATCTACTATCCTTAAACAACTATGTCTACAATATATGCCAATTTTATCCTTTAGACATGAACTAGTTGAAATAAAGTTGTAATAAATGTTAGAAAAGGAATTAACGTTTCAATTAAACAACATTAATTTTACATCCTAGCATCTGACCTTCCTCAAACTTTACACATTTCATTTGATAAGGTAGAGAGATTCCAAACCATATAATTCTGCAGGAAAACTGCTCGCTAGTACTCAGTACTTTGTAAAACTATTATTCTTATTAATAGATTTGATTTTCTTAAATGTAAAACATGTATTCTCATTATAAACATCAACAGTGAATAGTCCATACATAATATAGATTCTAATTTGTGATGTGAAAAATGGAACTCAGTTTAATATATCAATGTATAACATGGCATGGTTTCTCTAATTCCTCGGACTTCTTCCACAAATTGTAGGAATCATTGAAAAGAAACAAAAATTACTAAAATTACTTGCATTTCCCAAATAAAATTGTATGACTGAAGTGGTAGAGGACTGCAAAGATGAAGACATGCAATGTAAAATTACATCAGGTAAGAAGATATGACGTCTAAAAATATGCTCTAAGTTATTTTATAAGTCCATGTTATGCACAGAAGAAATTGTCGGAAATGAGATACAGTTTAAAATGAGCTTCGAACCACTGAGCAGTATACCAACGGGTATCGAACGCGGGAACCCTTGATTACAAGGTGACGAGGTTAAGGCACTGCCATCGAGAAAGTCCTCATTCCCCCCCCCCCCCCACACACATGCATATACACATACACTTTGTCGCCTTGTTCTAAAGGGGTCCCGGGTTCGATAGTCGGTGGACGCACTTAGTGGTTCGGATCCCACTTTAAAATGTAGGTCCAGTTCCGATTAGCCTTACTGTGCATAAAGTGGACTTAAAACACCAAATCAACCAACATACCCAAAAAATATTAGCAATATGGATTTAATATTTTAGGTCCTGTTCTATAGGTCACAATAATATGAATGTAGTTTATATATTTAAAATATTTGAAAACACATCACTTTACTAAATTAATTTTAAACATTTATGGAAAATTACATAGAGTGGATTCAACGTCGAATTGAACATACTTCGAAATTGTGTTCCATTGCCTCCGAATATTGCATAATGCAAACATATGTGCAATCTCTAGGAGCAACAGAAAACAACACGAATTTATTCATCTTGAAAGTTAAATTATCGATGGAATGTATCCAATTACCTGAAATATAATTAATGTTGCTAACTGGTATCAAGGGGTAAGCCTGAGATGTTGTCGAACATGTTATTCTTGGGTGACACTCGTTAATATAAAAAAAATTGAAGTGAGATACAAATACGAAACATGTATATATTCCGACTAATTCGTAATTACACTGATACTAGAGGATATTTCTGGCGATAACATCAGACATTCATTTTATTTAAAATGCTAAAATGTAATTTTGATGCAATCGAGCATCTATAATGAGATACAATAATCTAAATATTATTTTTGGGACATTATATATCGTTCCTTGTGCCGTCTCCTGCAAAAAAATATCAACAAATATATTTCAAGAAAGACACATATATCTAGCATTTATAAAAAAGCTATTGCTTATCAAACTATACTTTCTTCGAAAAAGTTATAGACATGCGACTAACAGTTTATCTGTTTGCAAACTACTATTTGACTATCAATGCAGCTAAATAGAGAAAACGGTACCCTTGCACACAATCCCCACGTCGAGTTGAACATATTCAAAATTGTGTGGAATACCATAAGGAGTGTGAGTAATTTCATATATATATATATATATATATATATATATATATATATATATATATATATATATATATACCCAGGCCCTGAGTGATGTAAGAGACAACTCGAATTAGGGCAAATAATAATATACCGTAGGCACTATTCTCACTGTAAAGCAACAAATTACATCTACAAGCAATAATGTATTACCCATAAAACCAGGTATACTCAATATATAAATAAATAGGTGAATGACTGACATTATGGGCAAAATATTCCAGTGTGATGTGCATTAATGTGTATATATACGCTTGAAATTTTCACTGTTTAGTAACTGCTATTGGAGCATGAATGCAGCTAAGTGATGAAAGCCGAGACCTTGCACAAGATTCCAATTGCTTCCACACTGAACTCAAAATATTCAATATTGTGTGGTATACTACCTGGAGTCTGGGTAATTTCAGATATACGTATATACCCAGGCCCTGAGTGATATAAGACACAACTCGAACTAATGCAAATAATAATGCACCGTAGGCCATATTCTTACTGTAAAGCAACCAATTACATCTGCAAGCAATAATTTAATACACATAAAACGAGACAGGTAAGTGTAGGATTTATAAATATGGGCATTATGGGCAAAATATTTCAGTTTGACGGGCATTAATGTATGTAACTTGAATATAATCTGGGAATTACATAAATAAAAGTACGGAAATAACACTAGGAGAACAAACTCAGGCAGGGTATTTCCTTACGATCATGTCAGATGTGAATTCTACAAAGATGTGTTGTATATTTTTCGGAATGGACAAAATTAAATGTAAAATTAAAACATAAAGAAAATGTCACCCTGGTGGAATTTTATGTGCATTTCTCAAAGTCATTCAGATCATAATACAAATTATGTTGTATCCTGAAATCAACCAGTTTGTAACAAATAAGATGGATTCAATACATTACACATTTAACACCCTTCAATAATAATATTACAATATATTAATAACATGTGCAATGAAAATACAAATATGGCCTCCCCGATGGGTAGTAGCAGTGACTTCACTTTGTGAAAAAGGGTTCGCACTTTCGATGTTCTGTGGAATATCATGGCGGATGGATTTAACTTTTAACGGCAGATTGAATGCCGATTGGTCACTATGTGCATTAGGTGGACTTAAAACTCAAACTGGAATTATGTATATATTTCAAATGTTAGTATATATTTCTATCACTATCACACAAAAATTATGTTTCCCCTTGTAACTTTGTTTCTCAGTTTGAGATCACTGCCTATTTTATATTTGAAAGCTTTCCATACGACTTATAAATGAGAATTTCAGTTTCCATTTTTTGTTCAATCAAATAAATACATAGAATATTTATATCCCTTGTGTCAACTTTGTAAGGATTTTGGAATATATGTTTGGAGAAGATTCAGTGTGATGAGTATGCAGTATTACAAGCCATTGTAATTCCAACAGTGTACACGGTAATGGAATTTAGCATCAATGTCAAGTGCTACCTGCTAAAACTCATCGTAATCATCATCATCTTCTCTCCTTAAACATAACGATCTACCATACAATTAAAAAACCAGCCCATGAAGGAAATTCGAATGTTAGTTAAACAACTTTGAATGTAGGTAATGCTCGTTATGGAAAAATTTGCAATCATTTTCTCTTATAGGTATTTTAAATCTACAAGTCACTTTGCAATGCAAACAAATAAGCTTGGTGTTATTTCGTAAATTATATAATTTTCAAATGTCTGCTTATAGGAAGAAGGAATGACATTTAACAATGTCAAAGTAAGAAGCATGGAAATAAATTATATTCGTAACATACGTTACCTGATATGGATCAGGAAAATTGTATAACCAAATTATTGAATAAAGGCGGTTTAATTTATCAATTAATGTGTGTTGAAATTGAATTGCATACTATTGCAATTATTGTCAATTCTGTGGCTGATGAAATATTTTCTGATTTCATTCGTCAGCTTTTGAGAGGACAATCTACTCTTCTGTAACCACTAGTCCTTCTCAAAATGCCAAGTTCAACCTCTAGACAAGGACTACTGTTCTGTATATAATACAGTGACATTCTTGTTCAGATCACAGGAGAGATAGTCGGCACATAATGTTCCACAAGAAATTAATGTTCTATGTGAACGAACCTAATTTTACGTGCTAGCATCTGAACTTCAGCAATCTTTACTCACATATTACAGTTGGTAATGTGATTTCAAACTATATAATTCAGACGGAAAACTACATCTTTGTACTCATTAGTTTATAAAGCTCTACCTATTAAATACTTCTCGTATTTTTTTAATTAATAATATCACGAACGAATGAAATGCAATATGCATATATTGGGGAAAGAATGAACTTAGTTTAAATTACAATGTATACCTTTAAAAATGTTCTTTATTACTTCCTGAAATTTCTCCCTTATTTTAGTGGAATAATTGGAAAGAAAAAAATACTAGTGTTTTCCAGGGAAAATACAGTATTCTCGATTTTATGACTGTGATGGTAGAGGACACAAAAATATAACTTGATCTGACAAAGGTAAACATTCATATCATCCATGTAGTTGGGGAACCTACATAAATAATTTTCATGTTATGTGGAAACTCAAATTCAGTCGCTTCAATATTGAATTGAAGATATTTCGTAAATTGTCTGGTCCCTGCAAAATGAGAACATGAATACAGCGCGCGTTAACCTGAGAAATAAATAAATTGATTGATTGGACTTAGTTACTTAACGACGCTTTTCTACTACTTTTGGCTAATCTCGACGATGAGGATGAGTGAGATGATGAAGGAACACTCACTAAGGGCACCCATACCCACCCATGTCCAGGCATCGATGTACTCTACCCTCGTGGAGGCAAATCTCAAGGTGATGAAAAACTGGATCTCAAGAAAACCACTGCAAACAAACATAAAATTTAAATTCGGTTCTAAAGTAAAAACGGTGAGAATTAAATTAAAGAGGACAAGCGTTAATTTAAATTATGTTCAGATTAGATAATCGAGATTGGACCAAAAGTTTAAAAAGGGGTCCGAACAATTGAATGAGTGAGAGAAAGAAGGAACAGATTCCACAGAGTGTAATTTTTGGGAAATCAACGAAATAGTTCTGAGGCTCAAATTACTTTTAAAAATTTGTATTGTAAAATTATAACACAAAGCTCGGACAATAATTATAAAGAAATACATTTGTAAATTGTCTATAAGTAAACAGACACAGTTATAAAAACATCGTGGAAAGTTTGTTCTCCTTTTGGTTCTCACTTGAACGTAGCAAGCAATAAATGCATTTTTAAATATTACAGCCCAGTTATTCGTTCAAATAACATTACTGTGAATGCAAGATAAGTGTTCTGACCAAATAAAATGTTTACATTAATAATTCTCAATAATACATTTTAAGTAACACAACATTTTTTTCAAATACGGGTGAACCTGCAACATGAACATGACTTTGAACAGTATTCTCTGCACAGCACTGCTAGTGACTATACGACGCACGCTTTTAGAAGCGATATCGGGCGGGGCCACGCAGAGGGTGTGCGTGGCGATCAGCCAATGGCAGGAGCGCAACGTTGTACGGTTAGGAGACTGCGGCGCGGAAGTTAAAAGTCGTGTTCTGTATTTTTCTTGCGCGTAAGAAGTTTTCATAAAACTCACCACTTTAAGGTTCGTCATAAGAAGGGGAAAGACATTTTGAACCTGACTGTCCCATGAATTTCCGTCACCTACAGCCAGAGTAATCGTTCCTTGAAGAAACAAGGGAAACATCACCTTTCATTTTCTTCCGCCTGTTTTTTTTCGTTGCCTCCGTGTTGACGCAGCTGAGTTGTTGTGTCTAGGGAAAACTGTGGGTGTTGAATTCGCCTCGATATAAACAATGACCCTTCATTGTTCTGGGCGTTCTCGAACATTGAAAGTCTGGGTCACTTTAAGTTCAGCGTTTTCGTAGCAAGGCCTGTGTAAAATTATTCGCTTATCGTTCACTCGTGCGCCACAAAGAACTGTTTGTGAAAAGAATAAATACAGCCCTTTCGTGCAATGGTGTGTGTTCCGTCTGTTTTTTTAATTTTATTTTAAATAATGTCACTCTCGAAACCTGGCACCAGGAGTACAGGCACTAAGGGTACAATAATACATTCACAAGGGAGAAATATTATTTTTAAAATGAATTCGTACTTCAAGGAATTGGCGTCGGAAGAAGTGCGTGCTGAAACAGTGTTTTCACATAGTAGAGAACTTGCGGCTAAAGCGTGTGGTGTAAGTGTTCATACTGTGTCGCGTATTGTAAAACAGGGTAAAACATCTACCACAGAAATCGGTGAACCCCTATTTACATCTCCTGGGAAGCATGCTAGAAAACCGAAAAGTGTTACTAGCTTAGATGACTTCGAAAAAGATGTACTCCGTCGTACAATATTTGAAATGTATGACAACGGCGAATATCCTTCTATCAAGAAACTTGTGTGTGCGTCATGAGGGAAAGAATTAATTACACTGGTTCCTCTACTTCTATGGGGTTAATACTAAAACGCTTGGGCTTCAAATATAAAATAAACAACGATGGACGTAAATTTCTGTTAGAAACGGGTGATATAGTTGCCCCGAGAATTAAATTTTTGAGAACAATGCACAACATGAGAGCGGCTGGTGATAATCTTCGCACATCGAAAAGCTTCAGGAAGAGGATTTTCACAATGAAGTGGCCCGAGACAGCATAGTGCAAAATCTAATCATTAACTTCCAAGAGAGTGACTCGGAAATGAGTGAAATCAGTAACACGGAGACCGAGGAAGACGACGAGAGCGGTGATTAATAAATACCTTCAAGCTTCTTTCAGGTATGGGTTTCTCGTATATGCTACAGTGATATGATATTATAATCCTGTGTAGAAATATTCACTATATTATTTCACTGTACTCATAGTCATATATACTGTGCATGCATTATCAAAATAATGGACACATCGCGAATTTTCTGTCCTACCCTTGCGCTAGCAGTTAGTTTGGCAACAGCGCAGTAGCACTGGCTGGGTATTAGCCGAACTCATGTTCCTTCTAAAAGCGTACGCCGTTTATCAGAATGCTCATCACATGCAGACTGCATGGATGAAGGCCATGATAAAATTTTGTCATACAACTCTTTGCAGTCGTCTGGTACTTAATGCACAATTTTAGCCACGTTCTCAATTGGTTATTTTTTTATATTTTTAAATTATTTCTGTTTATTGGAACTTTCCCACCATAAGCGTTAGTAGTAGCAAGCACAATCTCACCGTCAGTGTAAACTTGAATACTTCTCCTATTGTAGTATATAAATTCGTGTGCTGTCACACATCTTTTTTCTTCTTCTATTTATATGAGATGCCTGTGCTTGCTAATTTCAAACACTTCTCTGTCTTGCAAGCTAATTGTGCTCTTCTTAAACAGCGTAGGCCACCATTGCTTAAAGTTATTTGTTGATTTTCAACACTTTTTACTTCAAATGTTGGCTGCCTCTTTTCGGTGCTTAGAGCTAAAAGGCAAAGATTCCAGGAATGTTTTCCTTCTTCCCCGCAATGATATTTCCTACTGACTACTACGTGTTGCGAGGGAGAATGTTTGCTTTCTCTGTGTCAGTTGATGCAGCTTAGCTTAAGCAATAAAATGGCTATCTCAGCACAAAATGACCAAAGTGTTTAATCTTTACCTTTTTCTCTCACCCATTTCCACCGAGGATCGAAGATGTACAGTGGTGAATATAAGTCTAGTGTTACAGCTTTGCCATCGGGAATTCCGTTACAATTAATTAATGGAAGAGAAGAAGCTTTATGGTAAATGTAGAGCAAACGGGAAAGAGGGCCTAGGAACAGCTGCTACGAAACTTCAGTTATATTAATGTTTTTTTGTTATTTAACTTCGCATTTCTGCCACATTTGGCTAATCTAGATCATGAAGACTATGATATAAAACTCTTGAATGAACACCCACGAAGAACACGCTTGTCCATTCCAGGATTCGAATCCAAGAACGTCGGTGTTGAAATACAAATTCGACCACTTTTTGAGTTCGTCCACCGAAACGGTTCGCAAGACATTTTGTTTTCGGTCCTCAGCAAAGTCTTGTATATCAACAGACATATACTTTGTATGTGTAGGTCTTTAATAACGAATTGGATATTTGGTTGAGTATTTTCTTTTTAAGAAAAAACGAGCTTCTATCTCTTCATCCATTTTACTTGTTGCCTTTTTTCTTAATTTAGAATTTTAATATATTTAATATTAAAAGTATGTTTTGTAGAGGTAAAATCGAAACTTCTAAAGAAACTAGAAATATGAATTGTAATTTTAATTTTTTTTTGCGAAAATTCAATACACTTTTTATTTTTGAAAACTGATAAGAACTAGTACACTTACAATATTCACACGTTAAATTATGTCTTCCACTGCAGGCAGTTGGTGAAGCGTGCTAGCCTTGGGGTGCGACGTAACATAGGGAGTGCAAACGATAAAAAAACACTCCACTACATTACGTCACACCCCACGGCCAGCTATTTTCTAGGGCTGCACTTCTTATTATCTATACATTGCCACTCTTCAAAGATGATTAGTACGTGATATGAGTAGGCCGTGAATTCTGACAAACTTTTCACGTGAAAGATTTTTCTCATTAATCAGTAATAACAGTCAATAATATCCTTTTCAAAAGTATATGATATTTGTGTTCAAAAGTGAGCAGGTGGAATTGATTTTCCATGACACCAATTAAATAAATAGGATCTCAACAGAGGACATAAGAGTTTTACATTGAGAACTTACTGCATACCTAAACATTTCCAGCAACAGCTGATGTCGTTTGTTAGCTCTTTCCCTCCACAGATAAGGGTTACAAACACTAACAGTACAAATCATCGTTCTATATTTTACCTAGAATCTCTCAGTGTGTTAATTAATGAAATATATATACAGGGTGTTATTTTAATGGCGCCCACGGACCACGGAAACGTATAGAGGACATCAAAACAAAAAACTGCCGTTTCATATCTCTCGTTGGTACGTAGTTTCGGCGCTACAGTCCTTCAAAAAAAGGACGTTTTGCCGCCTGAATGCTGGCAACAACACACAACATTTGATTGCATTTGTGACGTCATATCCCGTCGTGAAGCGATGCGTTCCAGGGTTGCCAGGAACACACATATTCTATGAAAAATGACATAGCTACAATCAGCCACATTATGTACCGTAACACAAAACGAGAAAACACGTTCTGGAACCTAACTGAAAGTAAACAAACAATACGAAAAATGGTAGAAAGAAAATAGAATTCAAGTGGAAGAGGTCATATCAGATTTTTGTCTCAGCTTACATGTCAAATATTTGCAAATCTAGTTACTAAGTTGGCATCTACAATTTACTCTATTCACTTCGTCCTTCTGATACTAGTTGTCTGTGACACACTGCACAGATGACAAAATAAAAATGAAAGAACTCAAAATTCCAAAGATAAGCACCACAAAATATAATGTATATTCAGGGCATTATGAGGCAAGTGGAAAAAATGGTTAAAAAATACAGGGATATAAATAGTAGTTTGATTGATTTGGTGTTTTAAAGTTCACTTTGTGCACAGTAAGGCTAATCGGGACTGGACCTACAGTTTAAAGTGGGATCCAAATCACTTGTGCCTTCACCGGGAATCGAACCCGGACCCCTTGATTACAAGTCGACTACGATACCACTGCGCCATCGGAGAGACCTATAAGTAGTAGTAATACAAGCTCTCCGACGACTGTGTTTATCTACGCACCGGATACACATGTAATAGTTTGCAACTGTGAACAGAGCAGTATATTCGCTATTGATTCATCATTACATTGATACTGTGGTTGTACGTGTTCTAGTCGTAAACGTGAACCTCGTACACTTCCGTTATCAGCACAAAAGTATCACAAGGCATCTGGAAACAAATCTGTAGATATCAAATTTGGAGCGAGATTTGCAAATATTTGGCGTAGTAAACAGCCACATGTAAGCTGTAAGTCCAATAACATTTATTGTTGTTGATATTTTCACATGTAGGCTGAGAAAAAATCCGATATTGACACTTCATTTTGAATACGTTTCTTTACCATTTCTCATATCGTTGGTTCACTTCCCCGTTCCCCTGAGATGACTGCTTATCTTCTAGCTGGTAGGCTATGATGTTCGGTCTACTGGACGTGTTTCTCGCTTCGTTTTACAGCTAATAATGTGGTTGGTAGTTTGTCATTTTTCACAAAATTTTGTGTTCCTTGCAACCCTGCCGTGCGGCGTTTCGCCGCAGGACATTACGTCACAGATAAGATAAAATGTTGTGTTGGGTTGCCAGCATCAAGGCGGCAAAACGATCTTTTTGGGACGGCTGTAGCGTCGAATCGACGCACCAATGAGAAAAATGTTAATGAGAAACGTTGTTTGCTTTCATGTCCTCTACACGAATCTGTGGTCCGTGAGCGCCATTAAAATGACACCCTGTATATTATACATAAATATAATTTACATAATATGAAGCAAAATATTATGGGACATGAATATTTGAAACAATGACAATTCGTGGATTGAAGATACTCTGTTGTGATGTAGCTTGCAAGCCATACAGCAAGTTCTCACTCACAAGTGTGAAAACTCAGCACACTTGATGAGCGAGAACTTCATTGCATAACCAGCTATGCCAGGAACTGCTAACGCCTATATTGTGTAGACAATGCAACGTATCATAGCAAAACTTGCTAAAAACATTCTTCTGACACATCTATTTGCATCTGCTTATCTATTACCCGTTCACTCTTACGTAGAAAATGCGATGATGTATGCTACCCCTGCAGTCAGTCCACAAAGAGCCGGTACGATCAATGTACATACTCTGGTTCAGTGAGGACTGGCTGCAAGACCAGCCACGTTCAGCTACACCTATTTTTCATCTCAGCTTCCACTGCTCCGTTGTTGTATAAAGACAACACAAGAACAACAAATCATATTGTATATAGCATGCATCATATATTTTCTATTCAACTCATTTTTCTATGGCACGTCATTGAAATATTAACGTTGGTTTCTTGATCTCTAGAAAATTCAAACCTATTGGTGAGAATAAGATTGACAAGTATTAATCATTTTTAAAAGGTCACATGAATAACACCTTTCTACACTATATAAATTAACAGTTCAATCATAGTACGTGATCCAAGTTCCACCGATATATTCTTCCATGGAACAGATGATTTGAATTCATCAGTAATTTAAATATTACCCTTAACTTATAGTATTACAATATATTAAAAATATGTGAAATTCAAATATACTATACGTCACCTCCACTATGGAGTAGTTGCAGCATCTTCACTTTGTCATAAGGAATCGCGTTTTCGATGTCCTGTAAAGGATCATGGTAGTGCATATCCTAATTTCAATTGCAGATTGAGTCCATTTGGTCTATATATGCATAAACTGGAATTAAATATCAAAGAGCCAGACAGTGTGACAGAGTGGTTAGCACATCGCCTTACGACGCAAGGGTCCGGGTTCGAATCCAGGCCTGGGCATGGGTGTTTGTGAGTGTCCATTCATCACTTTCATAATATCATCAGTCATCCAGATCCTCGCACATTAGCCAAAACTGGCACAAAAGGAGAAGTAAAATAATGCAAATCAATCATAAATCTCAAACTGAAAATAAATACTGATAGATGATGAACGCATCAATATATAATTTAAAATTTATGATATATTGCTCACAAACAAAATTACGTATCCTCTACTAACTTCACTTTTTAGTATTCAAATGCAGTCATGCTTAATATTTCCAAGATTTCCATAAAAAAATGTAAATTAGAACTCAAGTATTTTTCGTTAAATCAAATTACTGCAAGGAATAAGTATTTATTATGTCTCAACTTTATAGAAATCTCTGGAGAGAATTCACGATGATGAGGATACAGTTTTACAAGACATTGTAATACCAACACAGTGTTAAGATAGATAACACGGTAATCGATTTCACCATCAGTGTCAAGTGCAACCTGCTTCTACTCATCATAATCATCATCATCTTCTCTCTCCCTACTCATCCTACTCCCTACTCTGCCGAATCAATGCACGAAATTCGACACTTAGCTATAAACACCATTGATGACTATGCTGTCGATATCAAAATTGCCAACGTTTCAAGTAATAATTACTTTTAATCAACATGTCTGTAAACTGTACAATGCAAATTAATAAACGTAGTGGTACTTCGTAGATTTTCAAAGTCCTTTTGTGGAAAAACAATGCCACATATTAATTTTGGGGAAAACGAAACTAAGTTTTAATTTATCAACGTACAGCTTTACATATTTCTTCTTACTCCTAGCATTCCATCTTTTATTTTGCCATCATTGAAAAGAAACAAAATTTTATGTGATATCCAAAGGAAAATTACCACGCACGTTTGTAAGAAATTGGAAGTAAAGAACACAAAACAAGAAGACATCAATCGAAAAAAAAGCATACAACAGGTGATCAGTCATTGCGTCCAAATTTTATCTTCGTGTTTTGATTCTAAATTCCACTTTATGCACGGAAAGGCTAATCGGGGCTGATCCTACAGTTTAATGTAAAATTAGAACCATTGCGTAGTGTGTTTTCAACAACAATCGAATGTGGGAACCTTTGATTACAATGGAAGAGATTAAAACTACGCCATCAGGGAATCCTCCCCAAGAAAATATGGCTTACCAATATACGGTTAAAGAAATTCACGTCCTGATCAATAGGTTCCTATAACTTTCTATAGTCTACATTTCTAAAAGATTGGAATATAGATGGTCTATAAGAACTATGACTACACTAATTGGCAACACTTTCCTGAGGAGAGGAACTAGCTCTTCTGTATGTGATAAGTAGGCACGTATGTTCAGATCACACTAAAAGAAAGTTGTCGTAAATGTTCTGCAAGAAATGAAAATTCTATCATCTGACTTGAAATGAAAATTCTGTCATCAGATTTACATACGTACATTACATTTGGTAAGATAATGTATTTCAAATCCATAACACTTTTACCTACTAGTACTATTCAATTCTTAAGATTAATCTTCCTACTAAGTGATTATAACTGCTTCATGTAAATCAATGCATTTTCATTAAAAAATAAAAACAGCTTCAGTGAATGAAGTAACACTGAACAAACATCAATGAATAAATCAAAATGAAAAAAGTTTGTGTTCAGAAGTGATCAGGTGAGCAGGAGGAATTGATTTCCCAAGAAACCAATTGCATAAATACGATCTTAACACAGAACATAAGAACTTGTACATTGAGAGTTTACTGCATAGCTAAACATTTCCAGCATCTTATTCGCTAGCTCTGTCCCTCCACCGCTAGGTTACAAACATCAACAATGCAAAACAGTGCTCCTTTGTTGTACACGGAATTTCTCAATATGAACATGTATATTTAAAAAATTAACAATTCGTGGGGGATACGATGTGTCGGGCGGAATTTGTGATGTAGCGGCAAGCTCATACAGCCGCAACTCCTCGCTCAACTGCAACACACTTCATGAGCCAGTAACAGTATTCATTGTGCAGTGTAATACAACTTATCAATATATACAAATTTTCTAGTACAATCTAAAATATCATAACGCACAAAACTTTCAGAAATTATATTTCTTGTTATACTACGTCGTTTATTTACCACACAATGACAATCTAGTTTACCACTCATTTGTAAAACAAATAAACAATTTAAGTGACGAAGATTCATTTCAAAGAAGTATACATGATCATAATAGTAAGCAGTAAGGAGCACACGAAATTGGCTTTAAACTAACACTATGAAATTAGCATTAACTACTCTTCTACTTAGGAACATTTTCAAATTAAGAAGTACAACTAAGGAAAAATTTTGCCCATTAATTGTGCGATCAAACTCTTGGATATAATAGCTCGTTGGTTGCTTAAGTAACATTTGCACTTGCATCTATTTTCGATATTTCCCTACGAACAACATTTATGTGCATGTTTCTATATAAATTAGTGGAAGTACTTTATTTCTTTTGAGCATCCGAACACCGAATACGTATTTCCATCATGTTACAAATAATTTTGTTAAAAATGGGTGCAGAAGCAGAAAAAACAAATTTTTTTTGTGTTAGAATTTCCAGTCCTTCAAAGCTGTATTGCCTTGCTCATTCATACTGGGTTTGATATTAAGAAACGAAAGATAAGAAAGTTAAGAAACTAAATTTGTCCACTTTTTGCTAGCGATGGAAAAAAATCATCATTAGGAACAAGTTTTCACTATTTCTGAAGAAGGACGAATGCGTCCTCTTCTAACATCATGTTTCATTATACTCTGATAACATACACGTTTAGCAATTTATTTCACAGAATATGTTCAAAGATGAATGCTAACCTTGAAGCGAATCTTCACAATGCTGCCATGACGAATCAACATAGCAGCTCTGTGAAGACTCTCTCCAGGGCCAGCCAAGTCCAGTACGGGGTGACACAATCTTCTTCTCTTCGACCTTTGTGCTGTTATGAAACGACGACTACACAAAAAAATTAATGTTGTTACACAATATTCACAATATATTTCTTAATAAGAAATTGTACATTGACAATTGAGAACTTACTGCATAGAAACATAATCTTGAACTGCTCATGTTATTTACTAACTCTTATCTATCCACCAATATAACGGCTACAAACCTCAACAATACGAAACCATTATTCTAAATTTGTAACTAGAATTTCTCAGAAATTCTTATGACATGTACATATAACACACATACAACTTACGTAAAATGAAACAAAATATTTCCGGCCAGGCATATTGAAAACAATGACAATTCTTGGAAAACACGCTGTTGCGGGCGGTATTGAGATGTCTCGTGCAAGCCATACAGCAAGTCCTCGCTCACAAGTGTGAAAATTCAACATACTTGATGAGGTAGAACTTAATTGCATAACCAGCTTTTCCCAGCAACAGTGTATATTGTGCAGTACAAACCAACGTATCTAAACATACAAATTTGCAAGTACAATCCAACATATCATGACAAACAGAACTTACAGAATTTATATTTCTTGTTATACTACGTCGTTTAACTACCTCACTAAGACAAGCTTAAAAGAAGAAGACTTATTTATAAAAGAAGTAAACATTATACATGATAATAATAGTGAACCGTAAGGAGTACATAATGTGGATTTAAATTAACACTATTAAATTAGCATTACTGATATCCTGCTTAGGAACCTTTATGAATTAGGAAGTACAACTAAATAAAAATTTGCCCATCAATTGTGTGATCAAACTCTTGTATATAATAGCTCGATGGTGCTTAAGTAACATTTCCACGTGCATATATTTTCGGTATTTTCCTACTAACAACAACATGGGTGTGTATGATTGTGTGTGCCCTATGTATAAATTAAAATGAGTGATTCATTTCTTCTAAGCATTAGCACAGCGTTAATACATATTTCCATCTTTTGACAAATATTTGTGTTAAAAATGGGCGCAGAAGCAGAAGACACAGAAATATTGTAGTTGATTGATTGAGTTGGTGTTTTAAGTCCACTTTATGTTGTAGTTGATTGATTGATTGATTGATGTTTTAAATCCACTTTATACACAGTAAGGCTAATTGCGACTGGACCTAAAGTTTGAAAGTAGGATCCGAACCACTATGTGCCTCCAACGTGTATCGAACCCGGGAACCGCTACCACTGCGCCTTCTGGGAGGATAGACATTTTGAAGTGTTAGAATTTACAGACTTATTAAGTTGTACGTACTTGGCTTGGTCATTCATACTGGGTATGAAGTTAAGAAACGAAAGATAAGAGAATTACGAAACTAAATTTGTTCACTTTTTGCTCAAATTGACTATTCAGGAATAAAACTGTTGTTTAAAGAGGGATCCGAACCACTACGTGCTTCCACCGGCCTTTGAAACTTTGACCCTTTCATAACAAAGCGACGACGTTACTACTAACCCATGATAATAAATAACACTAAAAATCATACACATACAAATGTGAAATTTGCGATGGAAAATGTATAATAATAATGTATAATGTTTTCACTATTACCGAAGAATGACGAATGTTTAATCTTAAACTTAATATTTCATTATACTATTTGATAACGTAAATTATTACCAACTAATTTCCCAGATTGTGTTCAAAGATGAATGCGAACCTTGAAGCGAATCTTCACGAGGCTGCTATGATGAATCAGCATACCAGCTCCATGAAGACTCTCTCCAGGGCCAGCCGAAGTCCAGTACGGGATGACATAATCTTCTCTTCCACCTTTGTTTTGCTATGAAACGACGACTATAGAACAAAAATACTTAAGTTACGTTACATTTTTTTCATAATATATATGTGTGTATATACCTACATATATATATATAACAAACGACGTAAGAAATTGTACATCTTACTGCATAGCTAAACATTTTCAAGAACTGCTGATGTTATTCGCTAACTCTATTACTCCACCAATAACGGCCACACACACATCAACAATACAAACAATCAATCTGATATATACATATATTACACATAAACATAACAAGTAATATGAAACAAAATATTTTGTGACACGTATATTTAATAGAATGACAATTCGTGGAAACACGCTGTTGGGGGGCGGCATTGTGATGTTTCATGGAAGCCATGCAGCAAGTCTTCGCTCACAAGTGTGATTATACAACACACTTGATGAGAGAGAACTCAATTGTACAACCAGCTTTACCCAGTAACTGTGTATATAGTGCAGTACAAACCAACATATGAAAACATACAAATTTTCAAGTATAATCCAACATATCATGAGATACAAAACTTCCTTAATTTATATTTCTTGTCATAACAACGTCGTTTAACTACCTCACTATGACAAGCTTAAGAGAAAAAGACTCATTTATAAAAGAAGTAAACATTATATATGATAATAATAGTACACAGTAACGAGTAAATAAAATGACTTAAAGATAACAGTTTTAAATTAGCATTACTGATCTACTGCTTAGGAACTTTTCCAAATTAGGAAGTACAACTAAATAATAATTTGCCCATCAGTTGTGCGATCAAAGTCTTGGATATAAATAACTGTTTGTTGAATTAAGTAACATTTGCACGTGCATTTCTTTTCGACATTTTCCTACTATTTCTTCTATGCATTCGAACAGCGTTAATGTTTTCACCATTTTACAAATAATTGTGGCAAATAAATGGAAGCAGATGCTGAAGCAGAGGCAAGATCAAAAAGCACAGAAATTTTGTAGAGTTAGAATTTTCAGTCTTAATAAGCTGTACTGCCATGGTCATTCATTCAGGGTATGATATTAAGAAATGAAAGAAAATTAAACTCAAGAAATTAAATGTGTCCACTTTTTGAACAAATTGACTAATAGGGACCGAATCTGCATTTTAAAATGGGATTGAGTGATATTGATGTTTTAAGTCCACTTTATGCACAGCAAGGCTAATTGGGACTGGACCTACAATTTAAAGTGGGATCCGAACCACTATGTGCCTAAACCGGGTATCGAAGGTGGGACACCTTGATTACAAGTTGACAATTCTACCACTTCGCCATCGGGAGGCCCTTTAAAGTGGCCCTTAAAACCTGGTAGAACTCATACCACTTTGGGCTGTAGGTCCAGGCTCGATGAAGTTATCTGAGCGTAGAGGTGGCTTCAAGCAAACTTTAACAATGAAGAGTGAGGCGCTTGATTTTATAACCAGGATATATATTTATAACATATTGCGGGATCTTAACAGTGGACGTAAGAGCTTGTACACTGAGAACCTACTAAATAATTAACATTTGCAGCAACTGCTGATGTTATTCGCTAGCTCTATCCCTCCATTTCTGATGTAGCGTGCAAGACATACAGCAAGTCCTCACTCACAAGTGTGAAAATTCAACACACTTGATGAGGGAGTACTTTATTGCATAACCAGCTGTGCCCAGTTACTGTGTATGTTGCGCAGCACAAACGAACGGAACGAAAGATACAAACATTCAAATACAATCCAAGATACATGAAGGAAACGCTAGCTTTTCACGTGATTCTAGTTGCATCCACGTTGAGTTCAAAGTTTTCAAAATTGTGTGGAGTACCACCCGGAGTCTGGGTAATTTCAGGTACGTATAACCAGACTCTGAATCGTACGAGAGACAACTCGAACTCGTTGATAGAATATTATTCGTCACGAAGTATTCTCACTGGAAAACAACAAATTAAATCTACTATAGGCAATAATTGAATACACACTAAAGCACACAGGTAAGCCCAAAACACATAAATAGGTGAAGCAGTATCATCACAGGCAAAAATATTCAAGCCTGACGTTTAGTTATATATGTTCTTGAATTGTTGATTTAAGTCCACTTGTTGCATAGAAAGGCTAATCGGGACTAGACGTACAGTTTAAGGTGGGATGCGATCCACTGTGTCAAGTGCTTCTACCGGACATAAACCCGGGACACCTTGATTACAAGGCGACGGCGTCACAACTATGCCATCGGGCAGGCACAATATTATTGTATGTAATCTGAGTTTGAGTTTATGTTTTGTGTCCACTTGGTGTTACTTCGTAAATTATGTATCTTTCTAATTCCTTTACGGGAAAATCATGCCACATGTTAATTTTGCGGGAAAATGAAACTTAGTTTTGATTTATCAACGGCAAATTTACACATATATCTTCTTAATTCTAGCATTCCATCTTGTACTTATTGGCATCAATGGAAAGCAACAAAATTACTTGTGATATCAAAAGTAAAAACAACACGCTCGATTGTAAGATATTGCTAGTACAGGACACAAAAGAAGATATCAATAGAAAGAAAAACGTAAATCAGGGAATCAGTCATTACGCTACAATTTAGCTTCGTGTTTTGATTCTTAATTCCACTTTATGCACGGAAAGGTTAAACTAGGCAGATCGTACAGTTTAAAGTGACATTCGAACAATTGTGCAATGTGCATCCAACAAGAATCGAAGGAAAGAACATTTAACTTCAAGGGAACGACAAATTAAAATTACGACATCACGGAATCCCCAACCCAACAAAATGTGGCTTACATTATAAGGTTGAAGCATTTTTTACCTCCTGTTCAACCGGTCACCATAACTTGCTTTTAGTCTACATATACGTGAACAGTCCTGTAAGGACTATGTCCACACTAATTGGCAACACCTTCCTCTCTAGAGGGACTCTCTGTCTTCCGTATGTGATAAGTTGGTACGTACGGTCAGATCACAGGAGGCAGACAGGTGTCATAAATGTTCTGCAAACAATGAAAACTCTATCTCTATCATCTGATTGCACACATTACATTTGGTAAAATAATTAGATTTCAATCCATATCAATTTTTAAGGAAAATAACCAGCTAGTTCAATTCAGTTTTTAAGATTATTAATCTTATGAACTGATTTTAATGAAATATTGAAAATCATCTTGAAGAAATGGAGTGTATGGCCTCCCCGATGGCGGATTAGACGTGTCATCGCCTTGTAATCAAGGGGTTCCGGGGTTAGATACCCGGTGGAGGCACATAGTGGTTCGGATTCCACTTTAAACTTCAGGTCCAGTTCCGATTAGCCTTACATTGCATAACGTGGACATACAACACTCAATCAATCAATCAATTAATAAATGAAGTAACATTGGAGAAACATCTAATCAAGGAAACAAAATGATTTAAATATTTATGTTCAGAATTGAGCAGGTGGATTTTCCATGACAACAATTGCTTAAATAGGATCTCAACAGAGGACATAAGAACTTTTACACTGACAACATACTGAATAGCTAAACATTTCCAGCATCTGCTGATGTTATTCCCTAGATCATTTCCTCCACCATTAAGGGTTACAAACAACCAATAAAAACCATCGCTCGGTTTTTGTCCATAGAAATTCTCAGTATGGTAATTATTGAAATATACGTACATATATTACACATATTCATTATTTATAAAAGATGAAACAAAATATTTTTGGACACGCACAGTTGAAAGCAAAAAACAAAATCTTGGGAGATGCGAGCAGCATTTGTGATGTGGAGTGCAAGCCATACAGCAAGTCCTCGCTTCCAAGTGTGAGAATTCAACACACTTGATGAGGTAGAACTAAATTGAATAACCAGCTATGCCCAGTAACAGTCCATATTGTGCAGTACAATCCCAACTTAACAAAACATACAAACCTTCAACTACAATCCAACATTCCATATCACAAAATTTCCACAATTTATGTTTCTTGTTGCACTACGTTGTTTATATATCTCACAACGACAATCTTAAGTGAAGAGAACTTATTTATAACGCAGTAAATATTTTACATGATAATAATAATAGTAAGGAGTAAAAAAACTGACTATAAACTAACTATAAACTAACCGTATCAAATTAGCATTATTCATCTCTTGCTTAGAAACCTTTAGAAATTAGGAAGTACAACTAATTCATAATGTGTCCATCAACTTGTGCGATTAAACAAAGGTTTGGTCTTTTAAGCTGATTAATTTATCTAAAGATAAAATGGGCTTTAAGGAAACTTTGATAATGAAGCGTAAGGCGCTAGATTTTAAAACCAGGAGATTTTAATGGAAAACCTGTAACTTTGGCAGACAAAATTACTGAATACAGGATTGTGTGAATATTTTTCAATTTGCATGTTTGGGACTAGACATATATATTTAATATAATAAACATATTTAAAATTATAACCTATGGTTCATATTAGCAATTGCATTACAGATAAATCAGCTAACCTACATTTAACGAATGAAACTGGATTTCCGCTTTCATTTTTGTTCCTTTCCAATCTCGATATTACGACATATATACAAATTACTGAGTATCCATGTGCAATATACAGAATTTGGGTTTTTTATTAGAATTTGAGTTTTTCATTCTTCGTTTATGCACGAATATGCATATTTCCTGTGTCACCTGCCTTCAAAGTATTTGAATATATATTTGGAGAAGATTCAGTCTGATGAATATGCAAGCCATTGTAATTCCAATTCCAATATAGTGTAAGAATAACACAGTAATGGAATGGAGCAACAACGTCAAGGGTCAACAATTTCCACCACTTTATACTCATCACAAGCATCATTATCTTCTCTCTCTCTCTCTCTACCAGTCAACAACTCAAACCTTGCAGCAAAATTCGATAAATATCTAACTCGTACGACAATTTATAAAAGACACATTTAAACTAAAATGCAGTTTACGTCAAAATTCAATTTCCTTTTATTAAGAACTGAAACTGGTGTGAAACTAGTGGAATTTGGCACCAATTTATACTCTTGTATTGGCTTTTAAATTACAGTTTACATCAAAACAATAACTTCAAGTAATGTCTATAGAGAAACCATGGAATTGAGTGTATTTGTAAGAACCTAAAACTTGAAATGTTTCGAAAAAAAAGTTATAGGGTAACTACAAAATGAAGTAATGAAAATAGTTGCGAGAAACATTCCACATGATACCACCCATTCAATTCTACATTTAAAAAATATCCACCCATTCATTTCTACATTTAAATAATATTTAACCTGTAACCGCGGACAGGCAAAAACAACAAATAAAAATTTGTAGTAAAATATTAGGAAGACTGTAAAATGTTGGTACACAAAACTTATAATTTTACATCGTGGTTTCTTTCATTAAAATGCATATGCTGTTATAATTTTACATCGTGGTTTCGTTCATTGAAATGTATATGCTGTTCGAGTGTTTTGTACAACTCTATGTGAGACACAGAATTCAAATGGTCTAATTAGAAATAGTTCAAGAATGGAATCTGGATATTAGCGTAATCTAATTTTACTTTGTGTAAACTTGAAAACATTCTGACATCCTAGCAATCCTTAGTACGAATACAGATCCTATGTTAATACAGGAGGTAAAATCCCATGGCTTGGTGAAAGAAATAGTCTTCTAGGAAACTTCGACTTGAAGAGTAAGTACTAAGTAATTGTGCGCAACGAAGAATGCTAACCTTGAAGCGAATCTTCACAAAGCTGCATGATCAACCAACATCCCAGCTCTGTGAAGACTCTCTCCACGGCCAGCAAGTCCAGTACGGGCTAACATTTATCTGCTCTTCCACCTCTGTGTTGCCATGAATCCACTATTACAGAACAAAAAGAATGTTATTGTTACCAATATACCTCCAATGAAACTGAGATTCGGTGCATATTCCTTGCTTGAGATATACATAATATATGCAGTTAACTTCTACAAGGTGGTGTAGAAACAGGAGTAAGACAGACCCAAACCTTAACTACAACTATATAATCATAACTCACGTCTAAATCAGGTGCAAATGACATGTAACTTTTAACAAAATACTAAATAAACTATATGTTACATGTTTTGAGTGGATATAGAAAAATTATCATGTATTTGGCATTTTAAAAATTATTTCTGTTGTATTAAAACAAGTTAGAAGTATCTTCAGTTAAATATGAAGTAAATGTCGTGAAGTACGCTAACCTTGCAGTCAGTCATCCCTGACCAAAGATGATCAATGCAGACACCTTTGGCCAGTGAGTACTGGCTACACGACTAGTCATGTGGACATTCAGCTTAAATTTCATCGCTTCCACAGCTGAATTGCTATGTAACTCGCACATAACATAACAACACTGAAAGTAAAACATGTTGTTAAATATGTAGTACATTGTGTATCGAATTCAGTATAACTTTTCTATGACATGTTATTCTAAATATTAACTTTGGTCATGATCTCTACAACAGTTAATCACAAAATCATGCAGTGTAAAACTAGTGATGATAAAATCATACACATAACTTTAATCGATTTTTTAAAGTTGCATGCATATTTTCCTATGATTTATCACTTAAATATCAAGAAATCACTTAAATATGCAGAAAATGTGATGAAATATGCTCGCCTTGCAGTCAGTCTTTCTAGATCAGAGATGATCAAATCCAGATCTGAGCTGATCAATTCAGACACCTTTGATATTAGGAGACTGGCTACACGACTTGCACGTGGACATTCAGTGGAACTTTATTTCAACTTCCACCGTTCAGTTCCTATATTTTGGACACGAAAGGACTTCAAATATAAAATATATTGATTGTTAAATATGAAGTATATTATGTGTATTTAGAATTCAACATAATTTTTTCCTTTTAATCGATTTTTGAGAAGTTATGTTCATAATATCCCATTGTGTGGAAGACCGACCACCCGGAGTCTGGGTAATTTCAGATGCATATACCCATTCACCGAGAGATCTAAGACACAACTCGTACTAGCTGATAGGACAGTATTTGTAAGGCAATATTCTCACAGATTCTAACAGGAAAACAAATTCATTTACAATAAGCAGCAATTCAATACACACGGAAGGACACAGAAACACAAAACATAACGTGATGAAAGAGAATCACAACAGGCAAAGTATTCAAGCGTAATAAATATTAATGTACACAATTGGAAATGAACCTTTGGACTTATACAGTATTTTCCTGTGTATAAGATGCACCGGCGTATTAGAGGACCCCTTCCTTGTACTCATTTTTTAGAAACGTTTTTAACAATGAACATTATAACTAAATCATAGTACTTCAAATATATTGTATTGTGTAGCTAGGTCCGCTTTCAACAGTTAACTTACATAATTTAGCCAGGAGAGAATATATTTTAATACTCATTGTGAAATTTCAAGACATTCATCTTCAGACTTGAATACTCACCTGAAACCTTATAAATATTTATGTTCAGAATTGAGCAGGTGGATTTTCCATGACAACAATTGCTTAAATAGGATCTCAACAGAGGACATAAGAACTTTTACACTGACAACATACTGAATAGCTAAACATTTCCAGCATCTGCTGATGTTATTCCCTAGATCATTTCCTCCACCATTAAGGGTTACAAACAACCAATAAAAACCATCGCTCGGTTTTTGTCCATAGAAATTCTCAGTATGGTAATTATTGAAATATACGTACATATATTACACATATTCATTATTTATAAAAGATGAAACAAAATATTTTTGGACACGCATAGTTGAAAGCAAAAAACAAAATCTTGGGAGATGCGAGCAGCATTTGTGATGTGGAGTGCAAGCCATACAGCAAGTCCTCGCTTCCAAGTGTGAGAAGTCAACACACTTGATGAGGTAGAACTAAATTGAATAACCAGCTATGCCCAATAACAGTCCATATTGTGCAGTACAATCCCAACTTAACAAAACATACAAACCTTCAAATACAATCCAACATTCCATATCACAAAATTTCCATAATTTATGTTTCTTGTTGCACTACGTTGTTTATATATCTCACAACGACAATCTTAAGTGAAGAGAACTTATTTATAACGCAGTAAATATTTTACATGATAATAATAATAGTAAGGAGTAAAAAAACTGACTATAAACTAACTATAAACTAACCGTATCAAATTAGCATTATTCATCTCTTGCTTAGAAACCTTTAGAAATTAGGAAGTACAACTAATTCATAATGTGTCCATCAACATGTGCGATTAAACAAAGGTTTGGTCTTTTAAGCTGATTAATTCATCTAAAGTTAAAATGGGCTTTAAGGAAACTTTGATAATGAAACGTAAGGCGCTAGATTTTAAAACCAGAAGATTTTAATGGAAAACCTGTAACTTTGGCAGACAAAATTACTGAATACAGGATTGTGTGAATATTTTTCAATTTGCATGTTTGGGACTAGACATATATATTTAATATAATAAACATATTTAAAATTATAACCTATGGTTCATATTAGCAATTGCATTACAGATAAATCAGCTAACCTACATTTAACGAATGAAACTGGATTTCCGCTTTCATTTTTGTTCCTTTCCAATCTCGATATTACGACATATATACAAATTACTGAGTATCCATGTGCAATATACAGAATTTGGGTTTTTTATTAGAATTTGAGTTTTTCATTCTTCGTTTATGCACGAATATGCATATTTCCTGTGTCACCTGCTTTCAAAGTATTTGAATATATATTTGGAGAAGATTCAGTCTGATGAATATGCAAGCCATTGTAATTCCAATTCCAATATAGTGTAAGAATAACACAGTAATGGAATGGAGCAACAACGTCAAGGGTCAACAATTTCCACCACTTTATACTCATCACAAGCATCATTATCTTCTCTCTCTCTCTCTCTACCAGTCAACAACTCAAACCTTGCAGCAAAATTCGATAAATATCTAACTCGTACGACAATTTATAAAAGACACATTTAAACTAAAATGCAGTTTACGTCAAAATTCAATTTCCTTTTATTAAGAACTGAAACTGGTGTGAAACTAGTGGAATTTGGCACCAATTTATACTCTTGTATTGGCTTTTAAATTACAGTTTACATCAAAACAATAACTTCAAGTAATGTCTATAGAGAAACCATGGAATTGAGTGTATTTGTAAGAACCTAAAACTTGAAATGTTTCGAAAAAAAAGTTATAGGGTAACTACAAAATGAAGTAATGAAAATAGTTGCGAGAAAGATTCCACATGATACCACCCATTCAATTCTACATTTAAATAATATCCACCCATTCATTTCTACATTTAAATAATATTTAACCTGTAACCGCGGACAGGCAAAAACAACAAATAAAAATTTGTAGTTAAATATTAGGAAGACTGTAAAATGTTTGTACACAAAACTTATAATTTTACAACGTGGTTTCTTTCATTAAAATGCATATGCTGTTATAATTTTACATCGTGGTTTCGTTCATTGAAATGTATATGCTGTTCGAGTGTTTTGTACAACTCTATTTGAGACACAGAATTCAAATGGTCTAATTAGAAATAGTTCAAAAATGGAATCTGGATATTAGCGTAATCTAATTTTACTTTGTGTAAACTTGAAAACATTCTGACATCCTAGCAATCCTTAGTACGAATACAGATCCTATGTTAATACAGGAGGTAAAATCCCATGGCTTGGTGAAAGAAATAGTCTTCTAGGAAACTTCGACTTGAAGAGTAAGTACTAAGTAATTGTGCGCAACGAAGAATGCTAACCTTGAAGCGAATCTTCACAAAGCTGCATGATCAACCAACATCCCAGCTCTGTGAAGACTCTCTCCACGGCCAGCAAGTCCAGTACGGGCTAACATTTATCTGCTCTTCCACCTCTGTGTTGCCATGAATCCACTATTACAGAACAAAAAGAATGTTATTGTTACCAATATACCTCCAATGAAACTGAGATTCGGTGCATATTCCTTGCTTGAGATATACATAATATATGCAGTTAACTTCTACAAGGTGGTGTAGAAACAGGAGTAAGACAGACCCAAACCTTAACTACAACTATATAATCATAACTCACGTCTAAATCAGGTGCAAATGACATGTAACTTTTAACAAAATACTAAATAAACTATATGTTACATGTTTTGAGTGGATATAGAAAAATTATCATGTATTTGGCATTTTAAAAATTATTTCTGTTGTATTAAAACAAGTTAGAAGTATCTTCAGTTAAATATGAAGTAAATGTCGTGAAGTACGCTAACCTTGCAGTCAGTCATCCCTGACCAAAGATGATCAATGCAGACACCTTTGGCCAGTGAGTACTGGCTACACGACTAGTCATGTGGACATTCAGCTTAAATTTCATCGCTTCCACAGCTGAATTGCTATGTAACTCGCACATAACATAACAACACTGAAAGTAAAACATGTTGTTAAATATGTAGTACATTGTGTATCGAATTCAGTATAACTTTTCTATGACATGTTATTCTAAATATTAACTTTGGTCATGATCTCTACAACAGTTAATCACAAAATCATGCAGTGTAAAACTAGTGATGATAAAATCATACACATAACTTTAATCGATTTTTTAAAGTTGCATGCATATTTTCCTATGATTTATCACTTAAATATCAAGAAATCACTTAAATATGCAGAAAATGTGATGAAATATGCTCGCCTTGCAGTCAGTCTTTCTAGATCAGAGATGATCAAATCCAGATCTGAGCTGATCAATTCAGACACCTTTGATATTAGGAGACTGGCTACACGACTTGCACGTGGACATTCAGTGGAACTTTATTTCAACTTCCACCGTTCAGTTCCTATATTTTGGACACGAAAGGACTTCAAATATAAAATATATTGATTGTTAAATATGAAGTATATTATGTGTATTTAGAATTCAACATAATTTTTTCCTTTTAATCGATTTTTGAGAAGTTATGTTCATAATATCCCATTGTGTGGAAGACCGACCACCCGGAGTCTGGGTAATTTCAGATGCATATACCCATTCACCGAGAGATCTAAGACACAACTCGTACTAGCTGATAGGACAGTATTTGTAAGGCAATATTCTCACAGATTCTAACAGGAAAACAAATTAATTTACTATAAGCAGCAATTCAATACACACGGAAGGACACAGAAACACAAAACATAACGTGATGAAAGAGAATCACAACGGGCAAAGTATTCAAGCGTAATAAATATTAATGTACACAATTGGAAATGAACCTTTGGAATTATACAGTATTTTCCTGTGTATAAGATGCACCGGCGTATTAGAGGACCCCTTCCTTGTACTCATTTTTTAGAAACGTTTTTATCAATGAACATTATAACTAAATCATAGTACTTCAAATATATTGTATTGTGTAGCTAGGTCCACTTTCAACAGTTAACTTACAAAATTTTAGACAGGAGAGAATATATTTTAATACTCATTGTGAAATTTCAAGACATTCATCTTCAGACTTGAATACTCACCTGAAACCTTATAAATATTTATGTTCAGAATTGAGCAGGTGGATTTTCCATGACAACAATTGCTTGAATAGGATCTCAACAGAGGACATAAGAACTTTTACACTGACAACATACTGAATAGCTAAACATTTCCAGCATCTGCTGATGTTATTCCCTAGATCATTTCCTCCACCATTAAGGGTTACAAACAACCAATAAAAACCATCGCTCGGTTTTTGTCCATAGAAATTCTCAGTATGATAATTATTGAAATATACGTACATATATTACACATATTCATTATTTATAAAAGATGAAACAAAATATTTTTGGACACGCATAGTTCAAAGCAAAAAACAAAATCTTGGGAGATGCGAGCAGCATTTGTGATGTGGAGTGCAAGCCATACAGCAAGTCCTCGCTTCCAAGTGTGAGAATTCAACACACTTGATGAGGTAGAACTAAATTGAATAACCAGCTATGCCCAGTAACAGTCCATATTGTGCAGTACAATCCCAACTTAACAAAACATACAAACCTTCAAATACAATCCAACATTCCATATCACAAAATTTCCACAATTTATGTTTCATGTTGCACTACGTTGTTTATATATCTCACAACGACAATCTTAAGTGAAGAGAACTTATTTATAACGCAGTAAATATTTTACATGATAATAATAATAGTAAGGAGTAAATAAACTGACTATAAACTAACTATAAACTAACCGTATCAAATTAGCATTAATCATCTATTGCTTAGAAACCTTTAGAAATTAGGAAGTACAACTAATTCATAATGTGTCCATCAACTTGTGCGATTAAACAAAGGTTTGGTCTTTTAAGCTGATTAATTTATCTAAAGATAAAATGGGCTTTAAGGCAACTTTGATAATGAAGCGTAAGGCGCTAGATTTTAAAACCAGAAGATTTTAATGGAAAACCTGTAACTTTGGCAGACAAAATTACTGAATACAGGATTGTGTGAATATTTTTCAATTTGCATGTTTGGGACTAGACATATATTTAATATAATAAACATATTTAAAATTATAACCTATGGTTCATATTAGCAATTGCATTACAGATAAATCAGCTAACCTACATTTAACGAATGAAACTGGATTTTCGCTTTCATTTTTGTTCCTTTCCAATCTCGATATTACGACATATATACAAATTACTGAGTATCCATGTGCAATATACAGAATTTGGGTTTTTTATTAGAATTTGAGCATATTTCCTGTGTCACCTGCTTTCAAAGTATTTGAATATATATTTGGAGAAGATTCAGTCTGATGAATATGCAAGCCATTGTAATTCCAATTCCAATATAGTGTAAGAATAACACAGTAATGGAATGGAGCAACAACGTCAAGGGTCAACAATTTCCACCACTTTATACTCATCACAAGCATCATTATCTTCTCTCTCTCTCTCTCTACCAGTCAACAACTCAAACCTTGCAGCAAAATTCGATAAATATCTAACTCGTACGACAATTTATAAAAGACACATTTAAAC
Source organism: Lepisma saccharinum (assembly GCF_977018435.1). NCBI lineage: Eukaryota > Metazoa > Arthropoda > Insecta > Zygentoma > Lepismatidae > Lepisma > Lepisma saccharinum. Next base: position 209,680,829 of record NC_139230.1, read on the forward strand.
TAAAATGCAGTTTACGTCAAAATTCAATTTCCTTTTATTAAGAACTGAAACTGGTGTGAAACTAGTGGAATTTGGCACCAATTTATACTCTTGTATTGGCTTTTAAATTACAGTTTACATCAAAACAATAACTTCAAGTAATGTCTATAGAGAAACCATGGAATTGAGTGTATTTGTAAGAACCTAAAACTTGAAATGTTTCGAAAAAAAAGTTATAGGGTAACTACAAAATGAAGTAATGAAAATAGTTGCGAGAAACATTCCACATGATACCACCCATTCAATTCTACATTTAAAAAATATCCACCCATTCATTTCTACATTTAAATAATATTTAACCTGTAACCGCGGACAGGCAAAAACAACAAATAAAAATTTGTAGTAAAATATTAGGAAGACTGTAAAATGTTGGTACACAAAACTTATAATTTTACATCGTGGTTTCTTTCATTAAAATGCATATGCTGTTATAATTTTACATCGTGGTTTCGTTCATTGAAATGTATATGCTGTTCGAGTGTTTTGTACAACTCTATGTGAGACACAGAATTCAAATGGTCTAATTAGAAATAGTTCAAGAATGGAATCTGGATATTAGCGTAATCTAATTTTACTTTGTGTAAACTTGAAAACATTCTGACATCCTAGCAATCCTTAGTACGAATACAGATCCTATGTTAATACAGGAGGTAAAATCCCATGGCTTGGTGAAAGAAATAGTCTTCTAGGAAACTTCGACTTGAAGAGTAAGTACTAAGTAATTGTGCGCAACGAAGAATGCTAACCTTGAAGCGAATCTTCACAAAGCTGCATGATCAACCAACATCCCAGCTCTGTGAAGACTCTCTCCACGGCCAGCAAGTCCAGTACGGGCTAACATTTATCTGCTCTTCCACCTCTGTGTTGCCATGAATCCACTATTACAGAACAAAAAGAATGTTATTGTTACCAATATACCTCCAATGAAACTGAGATTCGGTGCATATTCCTTGCTTGAGATATACATAATATATGCAGTTAACTTCTACAAGGTGGTGTAGAAACAGGAGTAAGACAGACCCAAACCTTAACTACAACTATATAATCATAACTCACGTCTAAATCAGGTGCAAATGACATGTAACTTTTAACAAAATACTAAATAAACTATATGTTACATGTTTTGAGTGGATATAGAAAAATTATCATGTATTTGGCATTTTAAAAATTATTTCTGTTGTATTAAAACAAGTTAGAAGTATCTTCAGTTAAATATGAAGTAAATGTCGTGAAGTACGCTAACCTTGCAGTCAGTCATCCCTGACCAAAGATGATCAATGCAGACACCTTTGGCCAGTGAGTACTGGCTACACGACTAGTCATGTGGACATTCAGCTTAAATTTCATCGCTTCCACAGCTGAATTGCTATGTAACTCGCACATAACATAACAACACTGAAAGTAAAACATGTTGTTAAATATGTAGTACATTGTGTATCGAATTCAGTATAACTTTTCTATGACATGTTATTCTAAATATTAACTTTGGTCATGATCTCTACAACAGTTAATCACAAAATCATGCAGTGTAAAACTAGTGATGATAAAATCATACACATAACTTTAATCGATTTTTTAAAGTTGCATGCATATTTTCCTATGATTTATCACTTAAATATCAAGAAATCACTTAAATATGCAGAAAATGTGATGAAATATGCTCGCCTTGCAGTCAGTCTTTCTAGATCAGAGATGATCAAATCCAGATCTGAGCTGATCAATTCAGACACCTTTGATATTAGGAGACTGGCTACACGACTTGCACGTGGACATTCAGTGGAACTTTATTTCAACTTCCACCGTTCAGTTCCTATATTTTGGACACGAAAGGACTTCAAATATAAAATATATTGATTGTTAAATATGAAGTATATTATGTGTATTTAGAATTCAACATAATTTTTTCCTTTTAATCGATTTTTGAGAAGTTATGTTCATAATATCCCATTGTGTGGAAGACCGACCACCCGGAGTCTGGGTAATTTCAGATGCATATACCCATTCACCGAGAGATCTAAGACACAACTCGTACTAGCTGATAGGACAGTATTTGTAAGGCAATATTCTCACAGATTCTAACAGGAAAACAAATTAATTTACTATAAGCAGCAATTCAATACACACGGAAGGACACAGAAACACAAAACATAACGTGATGAAAGAGAATCACAACAGGCAAAGTATTCAAGCGTAATAAATATTAATGTACACAATTGGAAATGAACCTTTGGACTTATACAGTATTTTCCTGTGTATAAGATGCACCGGCGTATTAGAGGACCCCTTCCTTGTACTCATTTTTTAGAAACGTTTTTATCAATGAACATTATAACTAAATCATAGTACTTCAAATATATTGTATTGTGTAGCTAGGTCCGCTTTCAACAGTTAACTTACATAATTTAGCCAGGAGAGAATATATTTTAATACTCATTGTGAAATTTCAAGACATTCATCTTCAGACTTGAATACTCACCTGAAACCTTATAAATATTTATGTTCAGAATTGAGCAGGTGGATTTTCCATGACAACAATTGCTTAAATAGGATCTCAACAGAGGACATAAGAACTTTTACACTGACAACATACTGAATAGCTAAACATTTCCAGCATCTGCTGATGTTATTCCCTAGATCATTTCCTCCACCATTAAGGGTTACAAACAACCAATAAAAACCATCGCTCGGTTTTTGTCCATAGAAATTCTCAGTATGGTAATTATTGAAATATACGTACATATATTACACATATTCATTATTTATAAAAGAAGAAACAAAATATTTTTGGACACGCATAGTTGAAAGCAAAAAACAAAATCTTGGGAGATGCGAGCAGCATTTGTGATGTGGAGTGCAAGCCATACAGCAAGTCCTCGCTTCCAAGTGTGAGAATTCAACACACTTGATGAGGTAGAACTAAATTGAATAACCAGCTATGCCCAGTAACAGTCCATATTGTGCAATACAATCCCAACTTAACAAAACATACAAACCTTCAAATACAATCCAACATTCCATATCACAAAATTTCCACAATTTATGTTTCTTGTTGCACTACGTTGTTTATATATCTCACAACGACAATCTTAAGTGAAGAGAACTTATTTATAACGCAGTAAATATTTTACATGATAATAATAATAGTAAGGAGTAAAAAAACTGACTATAAACTAACTATAAACTAACCGTATCAAATTAGCATTATTCATCTATTGCTTAGAAACCTTTAGAAATTAGGAAGTACAACTAATTCATAATGTGTCCATCAACTTGTGCGATCAAAGAAAGGTTTGGTCTTTTAAGCTGATTAATTTATCTAAAGATAAAATGGGCTTTAAGGAAACTTTGATAATGAAGCGTAAGGCGCTAGATTTTAAAACCAGGAGATTTTAATGGAAAACCTGTAACTTTGGCAGACAAAATTACTGAATACAGGATTGTGTGAATATTTTTCAATTTGCATGTTTGGGACTAGACATATATTTAATATAATAAACATATTTAAAATTATAACCTATGGTTCATATTAGAAATTGAATTACAGATAAATCAGCTAACCTACATTTAACGAATGAAACTGGATTTCCGCTTTCATTTTTGTTCCTTTCCAATCTCGATATTACGACATATATACAAATTACTGAGTATCCATGTGCAACATACAGAATTTGGGTTTTTTATTGGAATTTGAGTTTTTCATTCTTCGTTTATGCACGAATATGCATATTTCCTGTGTCACCTGCTTTCAAAGTATTTGAATATATATTTGGAGAAGATTCAGTCTGATGAATATGCAAGCCATTGTAATTCCAATTCCAATATAGTGTAAGAATAACACAGTAATGCACTGGAGCAACAACGTCAAGGGTCAACAATTTCCATCACTTTATACTCATCACAAGCATCATTATCTTCTCTCTCTCTCTCTCTCTCTCTCTCTCTTTCTCTCTCTCTACCAGTCAACAACTCAAACCTTGCAGCAAAATTCGATAAATATCTAACTCGTACGACAATTTATAAAAGACACATTTAAACTAAAATGCAGTTTACGTCAAAATTCAATTTCCTTTTATTAACAACTGAAACTGGTGTGAAACTAGTGGAATTTGGCACCAATTTATACTCTTGTATTGGCTTTTAAATTACAGTTTACATCAAAACAATAACTTCAAGTAATGTCTATAGAGAAACCATGGAATTGAGTGTATTTGTAAGAACCTAAAACTTGAAATGTTTCGAAAAAAAAGTTATAGGGTAACTACAAAATGAAGTAATGAAAATAGTTGCGAGAAACATTCCACATGATACCACCCATTCAATTCTACATTTAAATAATATCCACCCATTCATTTCTACATTTAAATAATATTTAACCTGTAACCGCGGACAGGCAAAAACAACAAATAAAAATTTGTAGTAAAATATTAGGAAGACTGTAAAATGTTGGTACACAAAACTTATAATTTTACATCGTGGTTTCTTTCATTAAAATGCATATGCTGTTATAATTTTACATCGTGGTTTCGTTCATTGAAATGTATATGCTGTTCGAGTGTTTTGTACAACTCTATGTGAGACACAGAATTCAAATGGTCTAATTAGAAATAGTTCAAGAATGGAATCTGGATATTAGCGTAATCTAATTTTACTTTGTGTAAACTTGAAAACATTCTGACATCCTAGCAATCCTTAGTACGAATACAGATCCTATGTTAATACAGGAGGTAAAATCCCATGGCTTGGTGAAAGAAATAGTCTTCTAGGAAACTTCGACTTGAAGAGTAAGTACTAAGTAATTGTGCGCAACGAAGAATGCTAACCTTGAAGCGAATCTTCACAAAGCTGCATGATCAACCAACATCCCAGCTCTGTGAAGACTCTCTCCACGGCCAGCAAGTCCAGTACGGGCTAACATTTATCTGCTCTTCCACCTCTGTGTTGCCATGAATCCACTATTACAGAACAAAAAGAATGTTATTGTTACCAATATACCTCCAATGAAACTGAGATTCGGTGCAAATTCCTAGCTTGAGATATACATAATATATGCAGTTAACTTCTACAAGGTGGTGTAGAAACAGGAGTAAGACAGACCCAAACCTTAACTACAACTATATAATCATAACTCACGTCTAAATCAGGTGCAAATGACATGTAACTTTTAACAAAATACTAAATAAACTATATGTTACATGTTTTGAGTGGATATAGAAAAATTATCATGTATTTGGCATTTTAAAAATTATTTCTGTTGTATTAAAACAAGTTAGAAGTATCTTCAGTTAAATATGAAGTAAATGTCGTGAAGTACGCTAACCTTGCAGTCAGTCATCCCTGACCAAAGATGATCAATGCAGACACCTTTGGCCAGTGAGTACTTGCTACACGACTAGTCATGTGGACATTCAGCTTAAATTTCATCGCTTCCACAGCTGAATTGCTATGTAACTCGCACATAACATAACAACACTGAAAGTAAAACATGTTGTTAAATATGTAGTACATTGTGTATCGAATTCAGTATAACTTTTCTATGACATGTTATTCTAAATATTAACTTTGGTCATGATCTCTACAACAGTTAATCACAAAATCATGCAGTGTAAAACTAGTGATGATAAAATCATACACATAACTTTAATCGATTTTTTAAAGTTGCATGCATATTTTCCTATGATTTATCACTTAAATATCAAGAAATCACTTAAATATGCAGAAAATGTGATGAAATATGCTCGCCTTGCAGTCAGTCTTTCTAGATCAGAGATGATCAAATCCAGATCTGAGCTGATCAATTCAGACACCTTTGATATTAGGAGACTGGCTACACGACTTGCACGTGGACATTCAGTGGAACTTTATTTCAACTTCCACCGTTCAGTTCCTATATTTTGGACACGAAAGGACTTCAAATATAAAATATATTGATTGTTAAATATGAAGTATATTATGTGTATTTAGAATTCAACATATTTTTTTCCTTTTAATCGATTTTTGAGAAGTTATGTTCATAATATCCCATTGTGTGGAAGACCGACCACCCGGAGTCTGGGTAATTTCAGATGCATATACCCATTCACCGAGAGATCTAAGACACAACTCGTACTAGCTGATAGGACAGTATTTGTAAGGCAATATTCTCACAGATTCTAACAGGAAAACAAATTAATTTACTATAAGCAGCAATTCAATACACACGGAAGGACACAGAAACACAAAACATAACGTGATGAAAGAGAATCACAACAGGCAAAGTATTCAAGCGTAATAAATATTAATGTACACAATTGGAAATGAACCTTTGGACTTATACAGTATTTTCCTGTGTATAAGATGCACCGGCGTATTAGAGGACCCCTTCCTTGTACTCATTTTTTAGAAACGTTTTTATCAATGAACATTATAACTAAATCATAATACTTCAAATATATTGTATTGTGTAGCTAGGTCCACTTTCAACAGTTAACTTACGTAATCTAGCCAGAAGAGAATATATTTTAATCCTCTTTGTGAAATTTCAAGACATTCATCTTCAGACTTGAATACTCACTTGAAACCTCTTCTAAATCAGAATCGGAGTAATTATACAACTAATCGTCCTCTGTACCATCCACTGCATCACTTAGTTTTCACAGCATCCTATGAAGCTTTGACCATTCACAAACTTGTTTAAAACTGAATATCGGCGTTCAAGACGCACCTTCCTCTCCAGACATAAATTTATAGGAAAAAAGTGTATCTTATACCATGGCAAAGACTCTATATAAGTCGGAAAATAATTTCACAGGAAAGCAATCCTTTAAGATGAAATACTATTTTCTAAATATTTTCCTTAGGTCATTATATCAAGCGTCTTGTATCATCTCCGGTAAAAACAATTTTTCGCACCTGTTTCAAATACATGTATTTTGGAACAATTATGTTGCATGTATAAAACTATTATATCGCCTATCAAATGAAACTTTTCGTTCATTAAATGACAGACCTTAGCATAAAATCTTTCATGTTTGGTTGAAAGTCAATGGAGCTAAATGAAGAAGCGGTAACCTTGCACCTGATTCCCGTTGCTTCCGCGTAGAGTTGAACATTTTCAAAATTGTGTGGAACACCACCCAAGAGTGTGGGTAGTTTCATATACATATACCCAGACACCTAAGTGATGTAAGACAAAGCTAAAACTCGTAATTACAATGTGAGTGGAGAAGGAACAATATTACTTGCGATATCTTCATACACTTTTTTATTCAAGATGATACAATGCAATATTATAATGCAATGACAATAATATACAATAACAATGGTGACAGTATAGATAACTCAGGATGATGCAATTTACCTCGTGTATCTCACTGAAACATCCCAATCTCCTCCAGAAATGCACTTACCCAATGAGCAACTATTGTTGTCACAGGCTTCATGCAAGTCTTAATGACATTCTTGTGCATTTTTTCACCGACTACCTAGATTTTGATTCAAAAATGGCTGTCCTTCCTTGGCAAACATGTTTTACGGCAATGAACGAAATTGTGTTCATTCAAACCCCGTACATACACAACAGCACTCGCTGCACCGACCAATTTTGGTACTCCACACATCGACATGAGCCCAAAACTGACAATGCTCACCGTGTGATAGCACATGCACAGAGTTATCACCTCTTCCTGACATTGTTGCAACTTTTTAAATTTATAACTCTTGAACAATGTTCTAAATATTATTTTATCAGGACATCATATCAAGTATGTTGTATTTTCTCTGCAAAAAAAATATCTTCTCACCTGTTTCATATACAAATATTTTGAACAATTATTTATGAAATGATACACATAAATCACTGATAATGTGATTCTATTTATCAAATGATTCCCTTTGTTCATAAACTGATACATACGTCTAAAATTCTCTATGTTTGGTAGCTGTTATTTGACCATCCATACAACTAAATGAGGAAAGCACTATGCTACCCATGCACATGGTTCCAGTTCTTCCTCGCTGAGTTGAAAATATTCGAGATTATGTGGAGTACAACCCAGAGCCTGTGTACTTTCAGATATATGTACACGGGCACCGAGGTATACAACACACAACTCGAGCTTGCTAAAAGAACAGTATTCCGTACGCAATATTCTCACTGCTTGATTGATTTAGTTTATTTTACTTCGCGTTTTGTGCCTCTTGGCTAATTTGCGAAGATGGGGATGAGTGATGAAATGATGAAATTGATGAATGGACATTCACAAACAACCAAGCCCGACCGGGATTCGAACCCGGGACCCTTGGCGTCGTAGCGCGATGTGCTAACCACTCGGCCACAGGGTCGGGCATATTCTCACTGCAAAGCAAAAACATGGATCTATAAGCAATAATTTAACACACAAAGAAAGACACACGTTTGATTTCTTCTATTTACCGTTGCTTTTCTGCACCTTTGGCTAATCTGATACCATGAGGATGAGTGATGCTATATTGAAAACGGACACGTACAACGAACGAACACTCATATATGCCGGGATTCGACCACGGGACATCTGACGTCCTAGCATGTTGTGATAGCCACTCCACTACGGAGGTCGAAACGATAACGATGTAAAGACAAGAAAAATAAATATGTGATAAGAAACATCAATGTCAAAATATTCATGTTTGACGTGCATTAATTATATAATTTTACATATGTTATACATATATACAAATGTTCGGGGTGTGTGTGTAATGGACGTTAGCCAGTAGGCATAAATCAAAATACAGAAATTTCAATAAGAGAAACAGTCGGGCAGGTTATTGCATACGATAATGACAGATGTGAATTATATATAGCTCATTAGATCTTTTTTTATATACTTCAAGGAATGAAGAAAAGTGTGATCATGTAAACATTATGTGATATAGATAGCTGTAGCTGTGTATATATCCAGGAAATATGAGAGCGCATACCAATGATAATGAGACTGTCACCACAGATAAAGATTAATAAAAATAAGAAACTATTTTGCAGTCTTTTCTGGCTTGCCACGCTTCGGTTCTCGTCATGAAACCTACTGCAGCGGATAATGCATTTTTCGATGCGATGCAATCAGCGGGGTACAAGTAGCTCGTTCGTCTGCCGACACGCGTGACTGACACAAGTGAAAGTCTTATAGACCACATTTTTACAAACAAGGAAGAAATACATGCACTGAGGCTTCCCAGAATCGAAGGGGGCCGTTTTCTGGGGAATCCAATCCCTCCGGGGAGGTGGGAGTCTGGTGAAGGTCTGTTTTTGAACTCAACATCGGTGAAATTCAGCAGCGGCATCTCTTGTTCTGCTAGGCAGAAGAAGTGGAAGCAAAAGTGCGAGTGGTGCTCTCAGCGCCACTCAACGTATTATTTCCTAACTTCTTGCGATTGGACATTTCTCAATTTGAGGTCCGTGCAGCGGTTTTCCTGCCTTTGATGAAGATCTGCTTATATATCTTTATCTGTGCTGTCACACTGGAGATGTGTTCGATGTGTATTTCAAAGCCATTCTGATCATAATACAAATTCAACTTTCTATCTTTATACCTACTGCACATTACATCCGGAAATGCCCCCAGTTCCACTAATAAATGTATTCAATGAAGCGCATGATATGGGATCAATTCATTATAAATTTAATTACCACCCTTCTCTAATAACATTACAATATATAAATAATATATGAAATTAAAACACATATCTGGCATCCCCGAAGACTTAGTATTAGCATATTCACCTTGTGACGAAGGGCTCTCAAGTTCAATGTTCCTTGGAGGATAAGGGCACAGCGGATTGAGTCCCGATTCGTCTGTATGTGCATAAAATTGACTTAAAAACTCAAACTGAAATTACATATATTTTAAACTTTATGATCTTCTCGTCTCATACAAAATTAGATTAGGTTTCCGCTAGTAACTTGACTTTCAATTTTGAAATCATGGCCTATTTTATTTTGTAAAGTTTCCATAAGTAATAGAAATTTGAATTTAATTTTGCATTATAACAAATTCATGCACGGATAATTTACATCTCCTGTGCCAACATTGTGATAATATTTGAGTATATATCTAGAGAGGATTCAGGATGATGAGTATGCAGTTTTACAAGCCATTGTAATACCAACACAGTGTTAAGATAACATGGAAATGGTCAAGAGCAACCTGCTTCTACTCATCGTAATCATCATCACCTTCTCTCCCTACCCATCTCCCTCTACCATACAATTAACAGATCATCACATACGGAAATCTGATAGTTAGTAAAACACCGTTGATGACAATGGTGCTTATGGAAAAATTGAAATGGTTTCAACTAATATTATTTTTTTAAGCTCGTCAATTCCCAATGCAAACGGATAAAAACAACGCCAATTTTTTCATTTTGCGTAAAAAAGTAATTTCTTTTAATTGGTCATTTTCGTCATTGTATATCCTTACATACTTTCTTCTTAAGAAACAAAATTACTTGTGCTCTCCAAAGGGCAAAAGACACGCACGATTGTAAGAGAGTGATGGTGGACAAAACAAAAGATGACAATGATTGAAAAACTACAGCAAGTAAGCAGTCATCACCTACAAAATTTACTTTCGTTTTTTTTTTTAATTCCACTTTATGGACACAGTGGCTAATCGGGGCTGAGCGTACAGTTTTAAGTGAGATCCGATACTTTACACTATTAACTTCAGACAAAAGTAGAATGTAGGATCCTCTGTTTACGAGGGAATGAGGTAAATACTACGTAATCGAAGATGGTCCCTCACCCCAACCCCAAAAATGAAAGATTACCAAAGTTGTGTTGAAATATTTTACGTCCTCTTTAATGGCTCACTATATCTTGTATTAATTGTTTATTGATTTGGTTTAATTTACTTCGTTTTTCTGCCACTTTTGGCTAATCGCAAAGATTGGTATGATGAAGGGGAGCCAAAAGGAACACCAAAGTCCAGTCCCAGGACGGGATTCGAACCCGAGGACCCCGGCGTCGAAGAGCGCTGTGATAAGCACTCAAGCCACGGAGATCGATATAAGTTGCATTCACTTTATGTATTTTAGAAGACTTGTAAGCAGACTTCATTTACAAAATTAATATTTCACATCTAAGGAAAATTACATTCAGTTGCATCAACGCCGAAATAAAGATCTTTCTAAATTGTCTTTTATTGCTCACGGAAATACATAATACATGCCATCTAGGTGTAAAATAAACAATACAAGCTGACTCATCTTGAAAGTTATATTGTCGCTGGAAAGCATCACATTGCTTGAATAGGCGCGTCCAGAAAGTAAGTTTCCCACTCGTCCATAGGTGGCAGGCCATACGTATTGAAACCGTTTTTTTGCATGCGTGAGAGGCACATGCCCTGGCTAGTGAATATTCTAGAAGACGCCTCCCGAGAGTCCTTAGTAGCGTCGCGGCAGCGCATATTGGAGGATCGTCGCCTCACGATCACGGAACTCAGCAGCCATTTCCCGCAGATTTCTCGGTCGTTGTTGCATGACATTGTTACCAAACGCCTCTTGTTCCGGAAATTATGTAACCAGTGGGTGTCGAAACAAATGACGCCTGAACACAAAGGAAAACGGATGGGCACGGCGCTGACATTTCTGCAGCGTTACCATGATGATGACGATTTTCTCAACCGAATCATCACAGGGGATGAAATGTGAGTTGCATACAGAACCCCAGAAAGCAAGCAGCAGTCCATGCATTGGCTTCACAGTGGATCCCCATGCAGGACGAAGTTCAAACAGACTGGGTCGGCGCGAAAAGTGATGTGCACAGTGTTCTATGACAGACAAGGCATTCTGCTCATCGAGTTTCTGCCCAGATATGAGACTGTGAACGCTAACCGTTACTGTGAAACACTGGGGACATTGCAACGAGCCATTCAGAATAAGCGACGTGGTAAGCTCAGTGCCGGGGTGATCTTGCTGCACGACAATGCGAAGCCGTATATATGGCTAGGCGCACTGCAGCCCTTCTGGACAGGTTCAGTTGGGAGGTGTTCGATCGTCCATCGTACAGCCCGGATCTCGTTCCCAGTGATTACCACCTGTTTTTGCACCTGAAAAAGTTCCTGTCCGGTCAACATTTTCGCAGCCACGATGAGGTTCAAACGGCTGTCACTCAGTGGTTCGGCGCCCAGGCGGCGGATTTCTACGACGCAGGTATACAGAAGTTGGTCCCACGCTATGACAACTGCCTGAATTCCGGCGGGAATTACGTTGACAAGTAACTGGACAAGTGCTGTTATCTGTGGCATTAAATCATTGAATTAAAATAATGTTTCCTCTTTGTGCACGACCCCAGGGAAACGTACTTTCTGGATGCGACTAATATAAATAGTGTATCTTACATAAAAAGGAACATAAAAAGAAACCACTGGTAAGAACGGGTGAAACTCAGACGGCGCTGAGCAAATGATTCGTGGGTGACACGTTTTTAATAATTCACTTTGAAATAAGATACTTCAACACACAAATTCGTAATTACACTGGGAGTAAACAGAAGGAAAATTATTCCTTGCGTGCGAATAACATCAAACACTTATTTCATTAAAGATGCTACAATCAATACAATGCAATCAAGCTTTTAGGATGAAATACATTTTCTTAAATATTATTTTCTCGGCACATTATATCAAGTTTCTTGTATTTTCTTCTGTAAAAAATCGTCTCACCTGTTCCAAATGCATGTATTATTAACAATTATAGTTATGAAATTATAGCTACACATATATCACTGATAAAATAATTCTATTTATCCAAAATACCGTTGTTCATAAAATGAAAGACATATGATTAAAATTCTTTGTTTGGTATCACAGGTATTTAGCACTAGCCATGCACATGCTTCCAGTTCCTTCCTCGCTGAGTTGAAAATATTCGAGATTGTGTGGAGTATAACCCAGAACCTGTGTACTTTCAGATACATGTATGTACACAGGAACTGAGTAATACAAGACACAACTCGAGCTTGCTGAAAGAACAGTATTCCGTATGCAATATTCTCACTGCAAAGCAAATAATTAGCTCTACAATCAATAGTTTAATACACACGGGAACAGACACTTTTGATTTAATTCGGTTTCATTTTTTTCTGATTTAGGATGTTGTGTATGCAGTTTTACAAACGATTGTAATAACAACACAGTGTTAAGATAACACGGTAAAGTCAAGAGAAAACTACTTCCACTCATCATAATCAACATCTTCTTCTCTCCTTTGGAAGCTCTACAGGTAACTACGGCATTTACTTCAAGCAGCAGCAAAAGATTTCGAATGTGGCGAACAGCTTCAAACGAACAATTTGGATTGTCCACATGCGATATTTGTTCTAAATTACTCACTAGGGTCTTAACTTAATATATGTGGAAAACATTCTGTCTTGTGAATATGCAAGAATTTCATGATTTGTGTATTCACTACTCTGTAAAGTTGAATATTGTAATGAAATAAATAACAAATCCATGTCTATCATTGATCATACATCTAATGTCAACGATTACACTCATAACAATGTTTCTCCTCTGCGCTCTTAAAATTATTTATTACCCTAGTATTACAAAAAGTTTGCAGTAATTTCAGTGTATGCGAAGAAAATGTGACGACGTATGCTAGCCCTGCAGTCAGTATTCACAGAACAAACGTGACCCAATGCAGATACCATTGTTCGGTGAATACTGGCTGCAGAACTAGCCATGTTGAGCTACAACTGATCTCATCCTGCATCCACCGCTATCTTGCTGCATAACGACAGCACAAAATCTATAGATGTAATGGTTAAATATAAAGTTCAATATATTTTTTCTATTGAACAATACATTTCAATGCTATGTTATTAAATGTTTTTCTAAATATTAGCATTCGTTTAATTTCTACAAAGCTCAGAAGAGCATCGTGTGATGACCATTAACAAGCGTCGCCGTCTTCTTGTAAACTTACAAGCATATTATACCATTAGTACACTACATGTACTTTTTGTGGATAATTATAACATGTGAAAGAATCAGGTAACTAACACCAATAAAAGTATTTGTTACATATTTTACGTATGTGTGTGGACAAAGTAAGTTAGAGGTTATTTCACTTAAATATGAAAACAATGCGATCAAGTATGCTAGCCTTGCAGTCAGTCTTCCCAGACCAAAGATGACCGACCAATGCATACTAAGACCAAAGATGACCAATGCAGACACCTTCGGTCAGTGAAGACTGGTTACAGGACTCGCCATGTGGACATTCAGCTGAACGTCATCTCCGCTTCCACGGCTCAGTTTCTACATAGCGATTACACAACGAATCAAAATATAACGTTAAATATGGAGTACATTGTGCATTTTGTATTCAACATAATTCTTCTATGGCATGTTATTAAATGTTATTCTAAATATTAAGGTTGGCTTTAATCTCTAACAACAGTCAGAACTAAAATGCAGTGCAAAACCAGTGATGAGTAGATCATAAACAAATGTTGATCGTTTTATGTGAGGTTACAAGCTTATTATCCCATTCATACATTTTATGTACACTATCTCTGTAACCAAAACACGTCATTGAACCACGTGAAATGGTATGGAACTTATAACAAATATCAATTAGATTATTTAAGTGGGTTTTGGCCAAGGCATAACATAAACAAATAATAATTAACTCTGCGATATCAACATTCGTATCAAATATAATCGCTTACATTTGCGACTGTATTGTGCTATCTTAAAATTATTTATTTCCCTACTTGAGTTGGTGTTTAAGTCCATTTTATGCACAGTAAGTCTAATCGAGACTGAACCTACGGTTTAAAGTGGGATCGAACCCGGGACCCCTTGATTACAAGGCGACGACGCTACCACTGCGACATCGGGGAGGCCCTTCTTTCCCTTGTGTTACAAAAAATGTTTGCAGTGATTTCAGTTAAATGCGACGATGTATGCTAGCCTTGCAGTCAGTCTTCACAGAACAAAGGTGATCGATCAATGCAGATACCATTGTGCAGTGGATACTAACTGCAGGACTAGCCTTGCTGAGCTACAGCTGATCGTCATCCTCCTACCAATGCTCCCCTTACAACCCGCTTAGCATTAGACTCTCCATTCCATACTAAAGTAGTTTGCAAGGGTATATAACAACATACAGGTAAAATATTTCATATGTATACTTAATCTGAATAAATGTTGCATGTCTTCTATCAAAGTTTTCTCCTGACACATCAATTGGCATCTGTTCGTATTTTATTACCTATTCACTCATACGAAGAAAAGGTGTTGATGTATACTAGCCTTGCAGTCAGTCTCCAGAGTCCAGGAATGATCAATGCAGACACACCTGTCCAATAGAGACTAGCTACACGGCTAGCCATGTATAGCTACAACAAATCTTCATCTCAGCTTCCACAGCTTCGTTGCTAAATAAAGACCACACAGGAACATCAAATCATATTCTTATACAGTACTTGAGTTGATGGCATATTTTCTAATAACACATTTTTCAATGGCACGTTATTGGTTATGTAAAACCAATGGTGAGATGATCATTAATAAGTGTTAAATTATATTTTGTAAGGTTACATGAATATTGTATCATCTATACCGCGTGAGGCACCTAAAAGTACCACCTGAAATAGCGAAGAAACCAGAAACAGTAGCGATGTGAGGTTTGCGGGAAACAATAATATCAAATGGGATTCGTAAATCGGAGGTATGGGGTGGGTCGAAAAATATCGACAAATGGGGCATCTGGAGCAAAGTCATATTTTTTTAATGGAACGATATACAGTAACATGCATAATATAAAAGAGCACACGCAGAGAAACACAACGCCGTTGGTCACATGCATCTACTGCACATAGGAACGAAGATATGGCCATGTGAAAATATGTAAACAAACTAACAAGTGGCCCACTTGACCGTCAGTACCACGGCATGTACAAGTATGAGATGTCGGAAGCCATTGGACAAGATGAAGATAGAACGTGTTAAAGGAAGAAAAAATACAGTAGACATCGTCAGCACCATGTATTTGACAGTGTTACAGCATAATGAAAATGACCATGACAGTATGTCGAAGAACCACTGCGTAAGAAGCGAAAACCTGTCAAAGTGTGTGTTCAAAGTGGTGGCCGTCAGCTGCGATACAGGCAACGAGGGGCCCACGCAAAGATCGTTGCACAGAACGTAGCATCTCGTAGGGAATGTCCCTACAGGCCGCAGTAATGCGGTGTTGCATATCCTCTGGAGTTGTTGGCACATCCCGGTAGACAATGTCCTACAGCTTTCCCCACACGAAAAAGTCTAACGGTGGCAAATCTGGGGAACGAGCCGGCCATTTGACAAGCCCTCCACGTCCAATCCAACGATTTGGAAATGTATTTTCCACACATGCTGTAGCGCGTCTTGCACTGTGAGCTGGGCACCCGTCATGTTGGTACCACATTTCCCTCCTTGTCTGAAGTGGTATGTCCTCCAATAGTACAGGCAGTTCATGTTGTAAAAACTGTATGTATCGGTCAGCATTCAGTGTCCCTTGTATAAAAAAAGGGCCAATGAGATGTTCACCCACTATACCACACCACACGTTCACACTCCATGGGCGCTGGCGTTCCACTTGGCGAAGCCAATGTGGATTTGTCACCGACCAATAGTGCATGTTCCTTAGGTTGACATTTCCATGATTGGTAAAAGTTGCCTCGTCAGTGAAGAGGATACGTGACAAATCGGGTGTGTCGTGTCGTAACATCCATGTGCAAAACCGAACACGGTCCACAAAATCATTCCCGTGAAGTTCCTGATGGAGGGAGATATGATATGGGCGAAACTTGTGTGTGTGCAGAATGCGCAATACACTTCGCTGACTCATCCCAGCATCCCTGGCAATTTCACGGGAGCTAACGTGCGGATTCACAGCAACAGCGGCGAGAACATTTGTTGCACCTGCCTCACCTGTAGTTGGCTTGTTCCGCACACGTGCTCTTGGTGTTACACTTCCGGTGTCTCTTAATTTAATAAATAACTTACCAAACAGACGTCGAGATGGCTGTCGTCTGTCCGGATATCTCTCTGCGTACACACGGTAGGCTTCTGAGGCATTCTTTCGGCATTCCCCATAAATCAGGATCATGTCCGCTTTTTCCATGTTTGTGAACACCATAATCTTCGCTCTTACCACTACGACTGCTTGCTATGAACTAACACGATCTCGTGGACCTGCTATCAAAACTTGCTCTGCGTAAAGGCAGTTCTGTCAGGCACCTGAGAAGTCTTACATGCCGTGGTACTGACGGTCAAGTGGGCCACTTGCTAGTTTGTTTACATATTTTCACATGGCCATATCTTCGTTCCTATGTGCAGTAGATGCATGTGACCATTTCTTTGCTATTTCAGGTGGTACTTTTAGGTGCCTCACGCGGTATAATACATTACTTGTAATATCAAAACGCGTGATTGTACCACGAGCAACGACATATAACCTGCAAATACCAATTGATTTTTTCTTACACATTTACGTATATAATGACCACATAGGAACAACAATTTAAAACTAAAATTGGTAAACGCTGTAACTGCCACAATTATTCAAACACAGTTTTCCACGTTAAACTGTGAAATGGTGCATGCTTTATAATGTGGTAAACGTGAAATGTGGCTGGTAGCCCTCTAAGTAGTTCAAGGAGTGTGTAAAGAGGCACTAGTGTGAACGTTCTTACGGGCTGATGTGTCGAACGATGCGATTTCCAAACACTTTCGCTTTTGGCACTTACAACACTTACCACTTTTAGTCCTCAATTATATTCTTAAATATAGATTAAGATGAAGTTCCCCGTGCAAATAGCACTGTGCCATGAAGGCACATGTCACATTTAGGTGATGAATTGGTGGGGATACACACATTCTTGATTTCGACCATTTTGGAGGTGATGTGATCAGCACCACCTTCTGGCCACCTTTTTCCAGGAGGATTTGAGGTTGGGTGAGCCCCGGAGCCAATTTATGCGGGGACAAGGTGGGAAAAATTCCGAACTTAGATGACCAACCCCGGAAATCGAACCCGGGTCTCCCGCGTGGAGTAAGATGCCACCCCGACTTTTTTTTAAAAGAGGATAATATATTTCAAGTATTTTTCAATCTTACATGTCCGAACCGAGATTCGAACCCAGAACCTCTGGCGCCGTAGCGCGCTGCGCTGACCACTCCGCCACGGAGGCCGACTGTCTATACCACCGTGGCTTCAATTAAATATACAATTTAAAACAATACTTCAAGCTTTGGGTCTATCAATCCATCTTAACTCAATGTTTCTATGGCACGTTATTGCATGTTATTCTAAATATTACCTTTGGTTTTAATGTCTACATAATCAGTGCATTACTAAAAAATTCAGTTCGCAAACCTGTGGTCAGAAGATCATTAATAAGTGTCAATTTTCCCATTTTTAAAGTTTGCGTGCATATTATACTATTTATACAGTATAAGTATTATTAGTATAGGGAAACTGTCCTAAAATGACATACTCATTCATACATTCAACTAGTGTGTGCTTCGGCTATAGAGGTTAACAGACAAAGCCAATTGAGTCCTTCAGCTGGCCAGTGTGAGAACACTGTCATTTGTGTAATGACAACCGTGGACGACGAATGTGCTGTTGTTGGCAAGATTGATTCAAAATGTGGTGGTCATAAAAATTAAAAATGTATTTATTTTTGTAAGCAAACGGAAATATATTTGCAGCGCTTAAACTGTACTATTACATTAACCGTCAAGCACGTGACAAGTCTCGAGAGACTCAGCGTTATAACAAAATGGCAATTCAGAGAAGAAAGTACGCGAGGATTGGACCCATGGGTTCATGCCGTTCTGTACCCTTTATTTCAGGAATAGAACGTGAATCGTAATGAAGTGAAGAGGGCAACGTTGACGGGAACCCGAGGGGTGGCATCCAAAGAGGCCTCACGAATATTGATTTCACTTTATTTTCGAGTCTGGACCAAGTGACCCATGCGCTACTTGTTGAGGGTTAATACAGGTTATCATTATAATAATGTTTCGTACATGAAATGTACTTTGTAATGATGCAATTATATAAGGGTAGTCAAATTAATATGCATATTTAATCTGAATAAATGTTTCACGTTTCCAATAAAACTTTCTACCGATGCAATTTGCAACTATTCATATTTATTTTACCTATTCACTCTAACAAAGAAAATTCTAGCCTTGTAGTCAGTGTTCAGAGAGCAGAAATGATCACACAATCCCGATCAGCGAATACTGGCTACACGACTAGCCGCGTTCAGACGCGACCTTCCACAGCTCCGTTGCTGTATCAAGCAAGAAATCATATTATTGTGTACAGAGTTCATGGTAGACTTTCCATTCAACTCATTCTCTCTCTTGCACGTCATTCACTGTTATTCCAAATATTAACGTTGATTTCTGATCACTTAGAAAACTAAAATTATCAAATTAACTAAAATTATCAAATTAGCAAGTGTAAACCATTTTTTGTAAGCTTACCTCCATACTATCCCATTTATACATTACACAGTATTAATATAAATATGATACGATATTGTACCGTGTGCAACGACATGGAAGATGCAACTACCAATTAAAAATGTTCTTACATATTTAAATACTTTAGGCTAGAGTTAGACAGACAAACATAATAAATTAACTAAATCAGAACTCAAGAAAAAATTAACTAAATCAGAGCTCCACAAACATAATAAATTAACTTAATCAGAACTCCAGAAAAAATTAACTAAATCAGAGATTCAGAAAAAATTAACTAAATCAGAGATTCAGAAAAAATTAACTAAATCAGAACTGCAGAAATTAACATTCGTGTCATTGTTTATACCTTAATTACATGTAGTATATTTTGCACTTTTAAAATCATTTATCTAGTATTAAAACATTGAGGTGATTTCAATTAAATGCGAAGAAAATGCGACGAAGTATACTAGCCTTGAAGCGAGTATTCCCAGAACAAAGGTGATCAATGCTGATACCATTGTTCCGGTAATACTCACTACACGACTAGCCATGTTGAGCTACAGCTGATCCTCATCCTGCTTGCGCTGCTCCTTTGCTATACAACGACGGCACAAGAAATACAAATCATATAGTTTAATATAAAGTGCATTGTATATTTTCTATTCGACACTATTTTTCTATGTCATGTTATTGGGTATTATTCAAACATTAACTTTTGTTTTAATCTCTACAAAACTTAGTTAATATACAAAGTGAAGTTTGCAAGGGCATATAACAATATACGAGTAGACTAATTAATGTGAACATTTAATCATCTAAATAATGTTTCATGTTTTTATTGAAAAAATTTCCTCCTGGTACAAACGGCTGGTCTTACCTGTGCTTTCATCTCTCGGTTACCAACATGGAGGATATTGTATATTTTCTATTCACCATAATAACTACACATTATTTTAGTAAATATTAACGTTGGCTTGAATCTGTACATATGAAAAAAGATTAACCCTCTGTTCCCAGACGAGCGAGGCTGCCGACCACACCACCGCCACCTCTCGTTTCTTATGTGCAAAACTCATACCAAAAACTCATATGACTATCATGTAATTTACAACTACCAATAATAATATTTGCTACATAATTCACGTGGGTGTTAAGACATATTCTTATGACATGAATCAACACTAATACGATGAAATTAATTATCGTGTCAGTGTTAACTGCAAATATCAACACTTAGAAATATACATTGCGTAGTTTGAAAATAATTATTTTTTTCTAAAACATGTTAACCATTATTTCAATTTAGAAATTTCAACATCTGCTTACTCCAGTCACATTTCAAGTTATTCCTACCTGATCAACATATTGCACTTACAATTAATAAAATGTAGAACTTTCAAATGTTCCAATAAAACAGAAACATAATACAACTCATACTAATGTTAACTGATTCTAACTGATATGGAAGACTTTTGAGTATTTTTCCTCTTTGTTAATAGCCGATTCATTTCACAGGATGTGCGCTACGAAGCATACTAACCTTGAGGCGAGTCTTCACCAAACTGGCATGATCAATCGACATACCAACTTGGTGAAGACTCTCTCCAGGACCAGCAAAGTTCAACAGCGGTTCGTCTTAATCTCTTGTTTCCACAGCTTTATTTCTATATATCGACGACACGGGAACAACAAATCGTATCCTTACAAACATAACCAATTGATATCCCATGCATACACATGAAATAGAATACATTTATAGTGTCTTCTAAGAATTTGTGAGACTGTAATGTAGCATTGCATTCAAAGAGTTTTACTATTTTTTTTATATAAATACACTTGTTCACCTTCAATTTTTCATTATGGAATCAATGCAACAAAACATACTAGCCTTGGATGTAACACAAAACGGGTATGAGCAATCGACATACGCGTTGGGTGAGGACTCAAAGTACAAGGTAGGCAAGCACTTCCTTCTAATCCTGATCTCAATATCTGGTGGCAGCAACCGCCAGGTAAAGACGATACATGAACAAAAAGATCTTATTGTTACCAATATAACATTCAGATTCGAAGCACATTCCTCACTTCCGGCACACACACACACACACACACACACACACACACACACACACACACATATATATATATATATATATATATATATATATATATATATACAGTATAGATTGATGAGGTATAATGAGTGAAGATAGAGAAGAGGCTCGTTTAATGATCTCTTTACACTGTTGATTGACCTGACGTCTCTGTCGACTGCCTCTCGTTATCCCAGGTATATGCACAGCATTTCCCAATACCTTTATGCTGAGGTTATACGGAAGGTCACGAATGTACACTTCACCGATAGAGGACATGAGAAGTAATAACCTCTAGTCCGGGAGCAATATAAAACATGAAATCCGGAAGGATTGTTGGCTTACAAATTCAATCGATACACTCAGTGCGGGATAACGGATGGAGCGTGAGTCAGAGTCGATCTACGAACTCTGACAATGAGCGTGAGTCAGAGTCGATGTACGAACTCTGACAATGGCTATGAACACAGCCTGTTAGATACGTCTAGGACAGTACTCAACGAGAACGTCAGACGTTAAATGAAAGTGTGAAGAGAGCATTTCACTCAGTTATCTCCCATCTTTCCTTTCATTGACGGAACATTTGCTACATCCCCGTGACTCTCGATCCCTGGTATTAATCTGAGTCACACTTCATTATATACAGTTATCCAGTCTACGCTAACCAGCGAGCAGTAGCGTGTGGGAAGTTTGACGCTTGGGTGTGATGGACCCGAAACTTTCTTCAAGCTGTTCCTGAAACACTTGCTCTATTCAAATAATTTAGCTAACGATCTCCAAAAACTTACCAAATAGAAAAACATGGCGCAAAAATTTATTTTGGCATTTTGAATGTGTTGCACAGAATGAAAAGAAGATGTGTTGAAAAGTCACGATTTTTCATAAAACACAGCAATCTAGAGACAGAAATGCTGCACAAAGAAGTCGCAGCAGATTCTAAATTCTGTCAATTACAAAGATATGCTATATCAAATATGATTGTACTACTGTATTAATCCAACAACGTGGAAAATCCTGAGACAGTCAAAATGAAAACAAAAATGAACTTCAGAGAATAAAGTAACGCAAGAAGAGGAGTCTTGTGTGGAAAGATTCCCAACAAGATAAAAGTGGCAATATATTCTTGCACCCGGGGTAAATACGGCTTAGCATTAGATACTTGATTCTATACACTGTGTAGTTTATAATAGTATATGAAAAAATACGGGTAGAGTAATTAATTATGCATATCAAAACTTTCTCAGCACAGCTATTTGCATCTCTTCATATTTAATTACCAATATACTCCCACGAAGAAACGACGATGTTCAGACACGTTCAATGAAGACTGGTTACACGAGCAGCCACGTTCAGCAACAGGGTACACATCGCGCTACAACGCCAGGGGTCCCTGGCTCGAATCCCTGCCTTGGCATGGATGTTTGTGTGTGTCCATTCATCAATTTCATAATCACTCATCCCCATCTTCGCAAATCAGCCAAAAATGGCACAAAAAGCGAAGTAAAATAAAGCAAATCAAACAAAAAGCAACAGGGACCTTCATCTCAGTTTCCACGGCTCCCTTGCTATATAACGAGCACACAAGAACTGAAAATCAAAATGTTAAAAGGGTGCAAGGCATATTTTCTATTAAACACATTTTATGGCACCTTATAGAATGTTATTCTAAATATTAACGTTGGTCTTAATGTCTACAAAACTCAGATGACTATATCATCCAGTGTCAAACCCGTGCTGAGAAGATCATAAGCAAGTTTTAATTTTTATTGTAATATTACCTGCATATTGACGCATTGACGAATTCATACACTTTGTGCAGGGTTGTTAAAGGTCCAGGAAACCATATATTCCAATGTGTTCTATTGGGTCCGAAAACGGGGATCGGAGCAATTTGATACTGACCAGGTCGCGTATTGTTTCATTTTCGGTATAGAGATTGGACCGTAATTAAAACAGTCCGGAAAAAGGTAAAGGGCCGTTTTTATATTGGTTCTGAATTGATTCTCTGATCTACCTGATCCCAGGATTCCGTGCTCGTAGCGAACACGTGCTCTTAGCGAACACAGGAAGGATTGGCAGGTGAGTGCTGTTAGCGAACACACACACTTGAACTGTCTTCTTTCTCCTTGAAAGTGGTCAACATAAAGTGTTGCCAGTGATAGTTCTCTTCGCCTAAATAATAATTTTTCATGGTATTTATGCTAATGAAACCTAACATAACAGGCTTAACCTAACCTCGTAGGCATTCCTCGTCTGACGTCAGAACACAAGGTAGTAAAACTGTTGTGCGACAAGGAAGACACAAGACCCGATTGAAGAATGACCAGGGGTGAGTCAGGTCAGCCACTGAGGTGTTTCTCCACGCAATTTGGTTGACTGAATTAGTGTTTTAAGTACACTTTATGCACAGTAAGGCTAATTGGGACTGGACCTACAGCCATAAGTGGAATCCGAACCACTATGTGCCTCCACCGGTTATCGAACCCGGGACCCCTTGATTACAAGGCGACGACGCTACCATTGCGCCATCGGGGAGGCCCGCTCCACGCAAGTTGGCTTATCACTGGCAACATGGCATGCTGACCAGTTTCAAGGACAAATGAGAAAGGACAAGTTTACGTGTTCCTGCAAATCCTTCCGTAACTGTGTTCGCTAAGAGCACGTGTTCCATACGAGCACGTTCGCTAATAGCACGGCACCGATCCAAGTTAGATACATTTTAAATAAATGAAAGAATAAGAAGACAATGCGGCCCCCAAAGTTCTCCGCCGCATTGAGTGGGGCCCAACTCATGTCTACGGCACTGCGGTGTGATGGCAGCCTCTCTCGGGCCCTACCACCTGTGAAGCAGGTACAGTAGAACTCTAGAGAGCCCTCCTTGTGTATGGCATGCATCATGCGGTTAGACTCTATAACTACTTCAAAGCACACCTAGTGTGTGTTGCACACCCAACTTCTGCCTTTAGGCACTTTCGGGGAATATCTTTGAGAAGACGGAAAAGAAGGAAGATGCAAAATGCGAAGAAGAAAATGAAAAGTTCCTGGCGTCGAAGGAGAAACAACCTGCCTGCAGTAAAACACCTACCAATCATGAAAAGGTGACTCGTGAATATCGGGTATGATTTGTGTATTTTAAAGATTTGTATGAGGTGTTATGGGGATGATCAAAAATTTCCAGTGTATGATTATCTTAATAAAAGTTGGGAAGAAGAATGGCTCGAAATATGGGATGTTAGTGGGGATACGCATAGTAGAGCGAGTGTTTCGTTACGAGTTTTAGTGCTTCATATTTAAGTGGTTAATTTAAAAGAGACTTCCGTTGTCTGCGTTCCAAATAGGTCCACGAGTATGTTTTATGTAGGAATGGTACGCAATGTGAGGTTGCAGATAACGTAGCGCAGGCAAGTAATGGCATCGCTGTTGTTCTCTCCTGGGCCACGTTCACAAACCTCCATTGATGCAATGAGTATACCCTATATCAGTTATCTCTGGAGCAAAGCCGCGCATAGCGTCAGAGAAGAAGGGGAGGAAATTGAGTGGGCAGTGTGAAGCAGTCGCTCTTCCCCTCCACGCAATACAGTTCCCTCTCACGTGTTCATTAGTGGAGCCGCTTCACGTAACTAATTGCACAGAAACTCGTATCCGTTCGCTGTTCCAGACTGGTTATAAAGGTGATCGAGAATTGAATGTGAAAAACTGTTGCTGTTCTCCATCGTATCTTTGATTTCATTTAAATGGAAATTTCTATCTAGAGTATTTTTGCACAACGAAATTCACTTTCATGTCGACAGAAACAGCATGAAAACCGGAGGTTGCACTTGGTCGAAAACACAAAACAGACGCTCAAGTACAGTATCGCAGACACAACCGAAACAACTAGGGTCTCCCGATGGCGCAGTGGTAGCGTCGTTGCCTTGTAAGCAAGAGGTCCCGGGTGCGATACCCGGTGGTGTTACATAGTGGCTCGGATCCCACTTTAAACTATAGGTCCAGTCCCGATTAGCCTTACTGTGCATAAAGTGGACTTAAAACACAAAATAAATAAATCAACAACCGAAGAAACTCGATTATTTTCGTGTTGAAGTCTTACTCAAAATATTGAATTGAACTGAAAATGTTATTATTTTAAGTCAACTTTGAGCACAGATAGGCTAATCGTAACTGGATAAACAGTTTAAAGTGGGAATCGAACCACCCTGCAATGTGCCTCCCCCGGGAATCGAAACCGGGATGCCTTCATTACAAAGCGACGACGGAACTCGAAAAATCTCAAAGCAACGACAACTTTAGGCAACAGATCGGACTGGATTCTTTTCTTCTTACAACATGGACCACAATAATTAATCTTACTAGCATTATTGTACCAGGTTTCGCGCAGAGAATCAAGTTGCAACCGATATAAATGGAACCCTTTTTGGACCCATTTAAAATGGCGTCTGAGATGTCGGTCCCGAAAACTAATTGATATATTTAAAAAAGAAATCGAATCTTTGCGGTCCGAACCCATTTACACTTGTTTATTTTCTGTTTCTATTTTCTGAAGATCAGAATCAGTTACTGGATTAGTGTTGCTCACGGGACGGGACATGTCCCGTCTCGTCTCGTGTCTCGTCTCGTTTTCGAGACGAGACACGAGACGGGACAAGCCTTTTGAAATTCGAGACGGGACGAGACGGAATGCCTTTCTCGTCTCGTTTTCGAGACGAGACACGAGACGGGACGGGACGGCTTTTGAAAAGTCTCGTCTCGTCTCGAATGTCTCGAAAAAAATAAAAGCAAAATATTTAATCAGTTGCAAATACTTGTTTGCTTGGAATAAAGTATTTCAATTAGAAACGTCCATAAGTGTGTATTAAGTCAAAAGAAGACTATTTTAGAGAGAGTAATGAATGAATTGAATACCTAAACTTATTTTCAATACTCTTTCGAAACACAGCTTTACTCCCCATATTTTTCCAATTTATTCCAGGTTAATAACTTTATGTTACGATAGTACTCCAGATACTAATACAATTCTGGATAACATCAAGTAAAAGGGCAGGTAGAGAAGGTGGAAGGAGAGTCCAAAACATCGTGGAGTGTCTGAGTCATAGATTTATCTTGTAAAAATAGTCTCAGCTCTATAGGTTGGAAAGATAAACGGACCGACGGATAGGGTTTATTATTATTATTATTTAATTTTTACATCAAAGGGTGTACAGAAGTTAATGTTATTAGGATGTAGGAAATATATTGTAGGAAACATGGCAGTACCAATTGATAAGGAGTTGTTGGGAAAGTTATTAAGGAGTCCAAGATATTAGCAAGACTAAGAGAAGGAGATAATTAGGGACAAATAATCTTCCATTATTCCACTCCGAAAAGCTGAGAGCTAAAGAGGAGGAGAAAATACGGGAAATATGGGAAGAAGTAATTTGGTGATTTTGGTGTTTACAGGGAACCATGACAAGATTTTACCACATGATTATTTGCACGGGTTATTAGAATGTTATGGAAATTTCGGAAATGTCTTTGTTGAGAAAATTCTTGTTGTTTCCCTTGTAATTAAGGGGTACCGGGTTTGATACCCGGTGAAGGTACATAGTGATTTGAATCCCACTTTAAACTGTGGGTCCAGTCCCGATTAGCCTTTCTGTAAATCAGATGAAGGAATGTTGTAGCTGTTATTTTTATTCTATGAATTTAGCCTTCAAAACAAATTTCACAAAGTAGTTTTACCAAATTTCAGAGGGAAGCTGACAGCAATGTCAGGGTGGCGGGAGCCTGTTTATCGCCAGGGTGTATTCCGAGTCTATTTTTCGCCGTTCCCCTCTGACAGAGGTTTCGCTTTGAACAATGGACATCGTTGATTCAGGGGGCAAACACCAAACATAGGGGCGAGTTTGACCTGCAGTAGCGGGTAAGTGCCATAAATCCAGGCCTGAAGTAGGAATGAAGGTTGATGCAAGGGAGGGGCAATAAAAATTCTGTAATTTGGTTTGCTTGCTGACAGGAAGTTTTGCAGGAAAAGCTGAAAAGGAAAACGGCAGACTTTGAATGGAAGAGGGACAGTGAACACAAGTTCTTTGTATTATTCGCCGACACACAAGCTTCCATTTCCAAGGTGAGGCTATCAACAGCGAAGTTATTAGAGGGTTGGAAGCAGTGACGACGCCAGAGGGGGGCAGGGGGACGCCCCATGTCAGACACTTCGCCCCCCCTGGGGGCCCCCAACTGAAGTTAATTAAATATCGAATAATGAGAGAGTTCATTTATAAGAGTATGAGAATTTTCACCTTTTCAAAGTGGTGTATTCTGCATGATATCACTTTCCTGCTTATAATACCAACTTGATTAACAAATATTAATTTGTTTAGTACATATATAGCTATCTGTGTGTGACTTTCGTCCAAGATTCGAGCGCCGACCTGGGCATAGGTGATTTCTCATTCATTTATGTCCTGTAATAGCCGAGATTAACCTAAGTTTTACCCAGTCTTAAGAACTGGGGAAAAAATGTTGAATGTGGATGGTTTTAAAACATCACGAATATTTTGAGGGCCGCAAGACATCATCTGTAGTACGGGCAAATTATTCTAATCGTGGTCATTAGTGACAACGCTAATTAGTAAAAGACATTCAAAGTTGATTCAAGATTTGGTTGGTTGATTGGTTGATTTGATGTTTTAAGTCCACTTTATGCACAGTAAGGCTAATCGGGACTGGACTTATAGTTTAAAGTGCCTCCACTGGGTATCGAACCCGGGACCAAATGTGATCGAAGAAAACCGTCACTACATGTCAGTTGTTGTGGATTCATCGCGGTTTCTTACTATTCAGGGACTTGAATTTCGAGATGATGAGTCTGAGGAAACCTTAACAAAGGGAATTTCTTCGATACTCTTGAAGTTAATGAGGGGATATTATTTGGAAATGTATTGAACGTGAACCTTAAAATGCAAATTACACTTAAAATTCGATTCAAAACATATCGCGGGCAGGTAAAAGAACGCTTATTATGATTTGCCACTCTTCAATCATTAGATGCAGGTTCGCTCTTTCTCGTACATATCAAAATCGAAGAACTCCTACCCACCAACTCCATAGGTGCCTATAATTGTGTAGCACAGACATACGTTGGAATGGTAGAGTATGAGTAAGTAATGCCAGGGTCAGAATATTTCTTGAATTATGAGATAACTGAAACCTTTGACTGATTTTTTATCCTGTGATAACATTTCCCTGAAAGATGAAACACAAATTTTGCCCAAAACTCTTCAGCGTTACGAAGATGGCTGTCCTTAAAATCTTTGAAAAGGCTTGCTCGAAACAGGATGCTGGATGCAAACTGTCTCATTTGGCTGTTCTTGCCATTGAGAAGAAATGTCAAGTCCTGGACGTACCAAAGGTGGGCAATGTCTTCTCCAAAGCACATAGAGCAGAATTCTCCTGCAGGAGAATTGCCCTTCACTAAGTGCCTCACATTGTTTCTAATACTTAAGAAGACTAATTTCTTCCAACGTAACGTTTATTTTCCAAGAAAATTAAACTCTTCGAAGCATTTTTTCGTCATTTCTATTATTATCTTATAACTTAAATATTTATATCAGTAGTTTCATCTCAAGAAAGACGATGAATTATAAAATTATGAATGTCTTCCAATACTGAAATAGGCCACTAGAGACAACGCAACTTTACAATAAAAAAGAATTATTGTCTTTATTAAAACAAATCATGTGGAGATAAACTCGTAATCAAGAAGTAAATTTAGGCAGTAAACGTCCACTCTAAATAAAAGACAAACACAAAACACCATACATGAATATAATAATAATATTAATAATAATAATAATTATTATTATAAGTATTATTATATATGTATATATATGTATGTGTGTGTGTGTGTGTGTGTGTGTGTGTGTGTGTGTGTGTGTGTGTGTGTGTGTGTGTGTGTGTGTGTGGTGTCTTCGGGCGTGTTAATGTGACTGCCCCCTTACAATATTTTGTTGCCAGTTTTCCGCCCCCCCTAGTGTTGCCCACGAGACGAGACTTTGGCCTGTCTCGTCTCGAAAATATTCGTTTGTCAAAGGGACACATGATCAATCTCGTCTCGTCTCGAATTTTTAAAAGCCTGTCCCGTCTCGTCCCGTGGGCAACACTAGCCCCCCCCCCCCCCAGTCACATTTCCCTGGTGCCGTCACTGGTTGGAAGTAAATTGATTAGGACGAGGAAAGTAACATTAGCTGTTGACAGTGTTGCACCGAAGGACGTGATATGTGCTACTGTTTGTATAAATGATAGGAAATTTAAGCAAAAAATTATAATTGTTGAGACTTGATAGATTTTTTCCTTCATTTCATCGTGGGAAGAGGTTTTCTGAGACAGAGTGGGATTATTTTACAGATACATGAGAAAGGGTGGTTGTTTAAAGATAGAGACGTATTTTGCATGTTTTTTAAAAGTTCAGATAAAACGAGATTTTAGCCTTACTGTTATGAAAAGAAATAACGCAGTACAGGGAAAGAATAACTCTGCACATTTCTCGCACCTGGTAGGATGCAACACACATTCACAAAGTATTGCAGGAAGTCTATGAACGAGGATGAAGAGGGATATGTGAAATTTGACTTACCTGCGGGTGAATTAGTGGATTCTAATATTCTAAGGTTGATAATTTTTTAATCTCTTTTTAAGTCCACTTGATTCACAAATAGGCTAAATCACGAACCGACCTACAGTTTAATGTGCAATCCGATCCACTTTTTGGCTCCATTGGGTATCGAACGCAAGGACCGTTCATTACAAGACCTCGACTTTATTACTACGCCATCGGGGAGGCACCCAATTTACACAAATATGTTGATTCCAATAACACGTTATATGCATAATCTGATAATGATGCACTTTTGGTGCATCTAAACATATTTTTTTCAACTATAGCATGTCTAAAAGAATCATTCAAGTTGGGATTTTTATAACTTCAGGAGGCACGGCTCTGTAAATGTGCGATATGAACTAAATGCAGGTTTGCCTTCCATACGTGGTGGTTGTCACGTTTCTTCGCTTCGTACAACATACACTTTTGCAGGAAAGGCTTCTTGCATCCTCCTGGGGCCTTGCTCTAGTTAAACAAGAAAATATTTGTTTATCATAATCGAGGGTTACTTATTCCTGCCGAACTTACTAGAAAACAAGGATTCTATTGGGATCATACGGCTTTGAATGACAGTATCAATGATCACCTTTGTTGACATTAATTTCCTAACCAGGACAGCTGTTTTTATGCAAATTTTGGCGATCTTAACTACACGTAAGCTAGATATTAGCTAATATTCGTGCTGTTATATTACTATTCTTCTACCATCTTTGTAACATTTCATGTAATAACAATAATAGAATTAATTAATTTACATATTCAAGTGAATAGACATATGAATTATATTAATGCATTAATTCAAACATTTGCTTAATTGTTGTCGTTAATGTTATTATTATTATTATTTCTGAAACACTTGGCTCGGACACCTTCCCCGACATATGCGTGCCTACCGAAAGATAAATTAGATCAAGCACTTAGAGGCTAAACGGAAAAGAAAGAAGTATGTGCGTCATAAGCTGAGCATAAGAAACAGCACAATATCACAAAGAAACATTTTTTGAAACTTATGTCATAGAAGATGTTTAACAATATTAAGAACAATAAATGCTTTCTATTTGTAATATACTAAGTATTGAAATTTTAAATAATCTTTTGTGTTCGTACTACACATTTAAAAACTTTTTTGTTGCTTCCCAGCGACAAGCTTAGAATTTAAAGAAAAAATGTACATTTTCATAGTGCATGGAAGTTCGACATTCAGAAAGAAAGAAGGTCTAGTGGAAAACATTTGAAGACTTCCAAAAGGTATAGCAGTAATGGATAGACAGTTGTATGGAAGCGAGAAAAAACACAAGGTAGATTTCATAAGATACCTAGCAATCAGTAACCAAAAAACTGCATTTTTAACAGTAATGTCCTCATGATTAACGAACCTTATTTATTCTCACCACGCAATGGGTAAAATATTTGGAGGTTTATCCCACTTTCCGGAAAAATATTGTGTTTCTGCTACTTTTGACTTTTGTTGGCATGATATCCCGGATCACTTTTACGAGACGAGACGAGACAAAACGAGACGGGACGAGACGAGACGGGACAGAACCCTTCGAGACGGGACACGAGACGAGACAGCGTTTTCACGAGACGGGACGGGACAGACCAAAGTCTCGTCTCGTCTCGTCTCGTGGGCAACACTATACTGGATCTTTAACAACCCTCACTATATGTACATTACGCTAGCCTAGCAGTCAAGACTTCAAGAAACAGTGATGATCAGAGCAAACACTATTGTTCAGTGAAGTCAGACTGCAAGACCGGCTACATTCAGCTACAACAGAACTTCATCTCAGCTTCCACATCTCCGATGCTACATGTAACAAGGACACCGAACAACCGTACTTACAACGGACCGGAAGAAATGCACTGGCCAACCATAACTCCAAATTCACTTTCACATTGACAGAAACAGCATGAAAACCTGAGGTCGCAGGTGGTCGCAAACACAAAAGAGACTCTACTTAAATTTCCTGAAGTACAGAAATCGGAAGAAAATTGATATCCAGTTCCTGGACCTTCAACAACTCTACTACCAAATAAACTATTTTTACATATTATACGTATGGGTATTGGACAAAGCACTTGTGCAGATCCAAATTTTTTAATAGGATTTAAACAAATTAGCAATTATTTTAGTTAAACGTGAAGAAAATGTGACGCAGTATGGTGAGGCTGCAATACCAGCCACGTTCAAAGTCAGCTGAACTTCATTTCGGTTTCCAAAGCTCCCTTGGCATATAACCATCTCGAGGAGGAAATACAAATCACGTTATATAATATAGAATAAATGGCAAGTTTCTGTTCAACTAAATTTTTCATTTGCACGTTATTGCATGTTACTCTAAATACTAACGTTGGTATCTCTACGTAATGCAGAACATTACTCAAATGGTGAGAAGTCATTAACAATTGAGCATCATTTTTTTTTAATGTTACACGAACCATTCATACACTACATGAGCATTATCAGAAAAATCATAACACTCATTGAACCATGTTCAAAGACTTGTAAGTATCTACGAATTAATTTTCCCTTACATATTTTACAAAATAATCAAAATATAAGTTATTAATCATCACTCTTCTAATATTCGTACAACTGCTAAATATTATATCTTATTTACAAATATATTGCACAATTTTAAAATTATATCTTTGCATTGATTTCAATTGAATGTGAAGAAAATGCGATGAAATATGGTAGCCTTGCAGTCAGACTTCAAAGTACTAATGATGATCAATGCCAACACCATTGTTCAGTGAAGTCTGGATGCAAGACCAGCCACGTTAAGCTGCAACCAATCTTGGCGCACTAGAACTAGAAATCAAAATGTTCAATAAAATAGCATTGTACATTTTTTTGTTATTTTTATTGGTAACATTACCAAGCCTAGTTTCCATGTTAAAAACACTAAACATTGAACAGATACTTTGCTACACAGAATCCCGGGATAGAGTATAGGAACGTAAATATCACGTTTGCTCGACACAAAACAACGATTTTTTTTTTTACAACAACATGGACCACAATAATTAATCTTACCAGAATCATGGAACCAATTTTTTTTTCATAGAGAACAAAAGTTACAACAGCTTTAAATGGAACCCTTTTGTTTCATGTAAACGGTGCGTGAGATGTCGGTTCCGGGAACAAATTGATGTATTTTGAAGATAAATCGTTTCTTTGCTGTTCGAACCACTAGTTGATTTTCTGTTTTGAACTGGAAGAAACTTCATATACAGTTCCTGGACTTCAAAAACCCTCAGTATATGTACTTATACATTATGAGTATAATAACAGCACATGAATGAATCATGTGTAACGACATAGAACTTGAAACATACTACCAAATAAACTGTTACATTTTACATGTGGCTATTTGACAATAATTTATGCAGTTCTAAATTTTTCCCTAGTATTGAAATAAATTAGCAATTATTTCAGTTAAGTGTGAAGAATATACGATGAAGTATGCTAGCCTTGCAGTCAGACTTCAAAGTACAGTAATGAACAAAGAAAACATCCCAGCCACGTTCAAATTCAGCTGGCCTTCATCTCTGCTTCCACCGCTCCCTTGCTATATAACGATCTCAAACAGGAAATACAAATTATGTTATAAAATATAGAATGTGGTAAGTTTCTATTCAACTAAATTTTTCATTTGCACGTTATTGCACATTTTTCTAAATATTAACGTTGGTTTTAATCTCTACGTAATACAGAACATTACTCAATTTATCCGGTGTAAAACCAGTGGTGAGAGAAATGTTAATAATTTTTGTAGGGTTAGATGAACATTCATGCACTACACAAATTATCAGAAAAATCGTAACACTGATATATCAGAAAAATCGTAACCCTGATTGAACCATGCGAAATGACATGTAACTTTAACTTACACGAATTAAATATTCCCTTACATGTTTTACTTATATTACGTAGTAAGCAAAATATAAAAAGTAAACTACTACTATTCTAATATTTGTAACATTGCTAAATATTATATTTTATTTACAAATATGTTGCGCAGTTTAATTTTATTTTCTCTTAGCATTGATTTCAGTTGAATGTGAAGAAAATTAAATGAAATATGCTAGCCTTCAAAGAACAGTGATGATCATTGCAAACACCATTGCTCAGTCAAGTCTGACTGCAGGACCAGCCACAACTTACACAGCTCCGTTGCTACATGTAACGAGCGTACAAGAACTATAAATCACAATGTTAAATACAAGAGTGCATTGAATATTTTCTTCTCGTCCCAATTTTACTAAGATTAGTTATTTAATGTTACCCTAATATTTCATATTAATATTATCTGATTCTAACTGATATCGAAGGCTTTTGAAGAGTATTTTCTATGTTAATTGCAGTAATAACGAGTAACCCATTGCAAGTAAGTAACAAACTAATGAAAAGAAATCTGAAAACATAAAGCAACTACGAAAATGAACAAGACATCTAATTTTTATGTACGCACAATCTAAATTCATGATTCGTACTACAAGTAAATATCTTGCAGATCGTCTCATCGATAAAGTTTAATTTCAGAGAGTTTTTACTATTTCTGAAGAATGACTTAATAGCCATTGTATGATATACATTTGGTCATATATTTAATAATCGATTCATTTCAAAGGAAATGCGCTTCGACCAGCTAAATTCAACAACGGTTCATCTTAATCTGTTTCCACCGCTTTGTTTCTATATATCGACGACACAGGAACAACAACTATTATTCTTACAAACATAACATATTGATATCACATTCACATGTATAGGCCTAAAATAGAATACATGTACAGTGTGTCTTGTAGGGATTCGTGAGAGCAACTTTATGTAATTACAAACGGGCAGAATAAGAATGCTAATGTAAAATATGAAGAAATGGTTTAAGTTTTTAACCGAACAATTTCCCTCTTTATTCACTCTTGCAAAGAAACGGCGACGATGTATGCTAGCCTTGAAGACAGTCTCCAGAGAACGGGTATGATCAATGCAGACACACCTGTCCAATGAAGACCGGCTACACGACCAGCCATGTTTAGCTATATATATACAACTAATCTTAGTCTCAGCATCCACAGCTACGTTGCTAAATAAAGACCACACAGGAACAACAAATCGTATTGTTATATGTAGAGTTCATGGCATATTAACGTTGGTCCTAATTACAACAAAACACAGAACACAAATATGACTAAATCATTCCGTGTAAAACCCTTGGTGAGAAGATCATAAGCAAGTGTAAGTCATTTTGTTCTGTTTTTGGTAATATTACATGCATATTATTGCTTTCATACACTATATGCAGATTGGGTAAACATTTTAATACGGATTGCGTATTGTTTCATTTCCAAACGGTCCGGAAAATGAAAAGGGGCATCATAAATAATAGTTTTTTATGGGTTCTGATTTGATTCTCAGCTCTACCTGAAACAAGGTAGAGTTATATTTTAAATGGAAGAGAAGAAGACAATGCGGACGACAAAGTTCTCCACCGTATTGAGTGGGGCCCAACTCATGTCTACGGCACTACGGTGTGATGGCAGCCTCTCTCGGGCCCTACCACCTGTGATGCAGGTACAGTAGAACTCTTAGAGAGCCCTCATTTCGTGTGACATGCATCATGCTGTTAGACTGTACGTATTATTGCTTGAAACTACACCTAGTGTGTGTTGCACACCCGATCCAGCCTTTCGTCACTTTTCGGGGAATATCTTTGAGAAGACGGAAAAGAAGGAAGACGCAAAATGCGAAGAAGAGAAGAAAATGAAAAGTTTCTGGCGTTGAAGGAAAAACAATCTGCCCGAGGGGAAGTAAAATCACCTTCAAATCCAAAAATATGTAGTGGCTCGTGGCCACCGGATTTGATTAATTTGTATGCGGGATGATTTAGTTTTGAGTTTAAGTGTGTCTTATTTAAGTAATTTATTTAATAGAGACTTCCGTTGTGTCGCAGGTATTTGTGTGAGTTGTGTGTGTTATAAATACGTCCGGAAGTACGTTTTATATTGGAATGGCCCACACTGTGGTTGCACAAAACATAGCACAGGGAAGACATGGCATTGTGTGGTTCTCTCCTGGGCCACTTTCACAAAACCTCCATTGATGCAATGAGTAAATGTGATCGAGCCTTGAGTGTGAAAAATGGTTGCTATTCTCCATTGCATCTTTGATTTAATTTAAATGGAATTTTCTATCTAGAGTATTTTTACACAAAAGAAGGTAACTCCAAATTCACTTTCACATTGACAGAACCAGCATGAAAACCGGAGGTCGCATGTGGTCTCAAACAGTAGAGAAACGCTATTCCAATTACCATAATTACAGAATTGAAGACACGACGAAGCATCTCAATTTTTTCGTGTTGAAGTATTACTCAAAATATTGAATTGAACTGGATTGCTGTTAAATATATATATATTAATATTATGCACAGATAAGCTAATCCTAACAGGATAAAGAGCTTAAACTGTGATTTGAACCACTGTGCAGGTATCGAATCAGGGACCCCTTTATTACCAGATGAAAACGGAACTCAAAATATAAGAAAACTTTGGCACCATTTTATAGGTGATGAAAGATTCACGATTAACGGAGAAATGAGAAAGCTAATATGGAGAGGCTAAATTCCACTGCCCTTTTTTAAACTACTCACACATTTTACAAAAAATAAAATTTCTGTTCACGTCCAGCGGACTGTCGTACTATCCGTGATTGAAAGCAAGCCTTGAACACAACTACAAGTACAGGAACGTGCGTACCACGTTTGCTTGTGTAAAGACAACGAGAACTTTAGCCAAGAGACTGGACCGGAATTTTCTTCCACTTTACAACATTAACCACAATAATGAATTTTACCAGTATTATAGTACTAACCAGTTTTAGCAGAGAATCAAGTTAGAATAGATTTCAATGGAACCCTTTTTGGACCCATTTAAAATGTTGCGTGAGATGTCAGTTCCGGGAACGAATTAATATATTTTAAAAAGAAATAGTTTCTTTGTGGTCCGAAAGCATTCATACTTGTTGATTTTCTGTTCTGAACCGGAAGAGAATTCATATCCAGTTCCTGGACCTTTAACAACTCTTAACTGTAGATTATTAGCCTAATTATAGCACGTGAGTGAATCTTGTATATCAATAGAAAACTTGAAACAAACCACCAAATAAACAATTTGTTGCATATTACACGTGGGTCTTGGACAAAGCATTTGTGCAGTTCCAAATTTTTCACTATTAAAACAAATTAGCAATAATTTAAGTTAAATATCAAGAAAATGCGTTGAAGTATGCTAGCCTTGTAGTCAGACCCCAGAGAACTGTGATGATCAATGCAAACACCACTGTTCAGTGAGGTCTGGCTGCAAGACCAGCCACGTTCAAATTCAGCTGAACTTAATCTCTGCTTCCATAGCTCGGTTGCTAACGATCTCAAACAGAACAAATCATGTTATAATATATGGAAATTTCTATTCAACTAATTTTTCATTTGCACATTATTGCATGTTATTCTAAATATTAACCTTGGTTTTAATCTCTACATAATACAGAACAGTACTCAATATATTCACGGTTGAACCAGTGGTACGAAGTGCTCATCATTTTTTGTAGGGTTACATGAACATTCATACACTACATATACATTATCAGAAAAATTATAACACTTGATTAAACCATGCGCAACGACTTGTAACTAAACATCAACTCTATATAAGTATTAACTTTGGATTTAATCTATACAAAACTCAGAATATCATTCAGTGTAAGCATTTGCCATTCGTGGAACACTTCCACCACCCCCCCCCCCCTCCAAATGTTGAGTTTATTAAAATTTGCAGGTTCATGATCCTTTTCGTAACCTCCTGGGACCTGAAGCAAAATAATAAGATAATTTTATGATTTAGCAAATATTACACTTATTTAGCAAAATATCATAGTATTGTAATCTATTTTCATTCGATATAAAAATTTTTGATTCTGCCCCACTTCAACCTTCAGCCTCAATTCGATTATGCCCCGCACACCCCACCCCCAAAAACTAGGCCTACAAGTTACGCAAAAGGATTAATTGATGAAATCGATAATGGGACCAACAGAAGGCACACACATAATTTATCAACCTCCGCGGCAGAATTTTGGCGGAATACACTGAACACCCGTAGTTAACGGGTTCGAATCCTGGGCAAGGTATGGGTTATCAATTGGTTAATTTTATATCGGTCATTTGTTCTCATGACCGCGATTAACCCAACAATTAGGAAGACAGAAAGACGTCAATGATTTAGCATGGGTTTCGGACCTACTTCTGAAATATCACGAGAGATGGCGCTACAAGGCAGCACCGTGCAGAGCCATCTAGTCTTTTGAGTGTGAACCACGTGCGCTTGTATTAGGGTCGGTTTTGTACAAACAGGTCTACGATCGATTTCTACCGTGTAAAGTTAAGAAAATTCTATTGCATAATGATGTAATAGCATATTCATGGGATATTTCACAAATATAATCGGTCCTAATTCCCTTACTATCTTGCTTAGGATAACCAATCATAAGCGAAATTTCATTCAAATTTATTTCGTAATGATACAGGATCAGAGTCAAGGTTAGCATGCATGTTTTCGAGTGTCCATTCATCAATTTCATCACATCATCACGCATCCTCAGCTACGCACATTAGCCAAAAGTGGAACAAAAAGCGAAGTAAAATAAAGCAAATCAATGAATCAATGGTTCGCACAGAGCGCTACGACGCGACATGTCGCGGGTTCGAATGCCGTCCTGGACATGGGTGATCCTTCCGAGTGTCCCTTCATCAATTTCATCATACCATCACTCATAATCATCGTCACGATCATGTGCAGCAGAGGGAGAAACGTTGGTCACGATTAGCCAAAGTGACAAAAATGCGACGCTAAATAACAAAAATAATAATAAAGAGAAATTAAGCGGACATTATTTTGCATAAAGGTGGTTTCAAGAGTGGCGTGCAAGAACGCTGTTAGCTTTATATTTTAACACACAGATTGTGCCGTGTGCCAATCGTTTAGCTTTGACACTATACTAAGAGATGTAACATCCAAAAAGAGATGTAACATCCAAAGAAGAAAATTTCGAAATTACATTTTGTCGTCCTGGAAGAAGGGTAAACTGACACTGACACCATGCAAACTTTGAAGGAAGTGTTTTAGACACACAAAATCTAGGACTTTTGTTCAAAATTATTGTGGGAGAGCCGGTACGCACAAAATATTAAATTGCTTAATAGTGACCTCGTTTTGTTTCATTTCGCATCTCTGTCACCCTTTCGCTTTTCTGTCACTTTTGGCTAATAGCGAAGATGAGGATGGGTGATGACATGATGCAATTGATGAAGGGACACGCACAACGAACACCCAACACCATACCAGGATTTCGAACTCGGGGCCCCTTGGCGTCGTAGCATTCTGTGCTAAACACTACGCCGCCGAGGTAAACTATATATAAACTGGCATTGCCAGCCGCTTCGAAACATATAGAAATGTTACCCTACCTCTTTAACAATGAACTGTATCTTGAATTTTAATGGCAATATTTAGAGCTTCTCCATCTGAAATGACACATTGTGGTGCTACACAACTGTCCGAATCACAGCTTATTCTTATTTATTTTATTAGGACATAAAACTGTAGTGTACAGTACAAGAAGTCATAATATCCTAGCAAATAATAGAATCTAGTTGTGAAATTAGAATGCTTGTCCTCAGACTATTCAAATATAGTAAGGATGTCCCTTTCTTTTATCAGTGCGTTCGCAAGTACGGGTGACAACAAATAATATGTGCAATCGTCTCTTCATTAGCTGACATGTTGACTTGAGAACACTCGTCGAAAACCAATAGACTCTTGACAAAAGTGATTACAATGGCAATACGGCCCCCAAAGCTCTCCGCCGTATTGAGTGGGGCCCAACTCAGATCTACCGGCGCTGCAGGTAACAGCAGCCTCCCTCGGGTCCAACCATCGGTGACCGATTAGTCAGGCCCTAGGGAGCCCTCCTTGTTGTGTGAGCATGCTTCATGCGGTTAGGCTGTTTAACTACGTGAAAGAACACCTAGTGTGTGTGATACTGGCGGCGTCTGCCCTTAAGGCACTTGCCAGAAAACTTTATTGAAGGAATAAAAAGGAAGAAGAGAAGGGAGGGATTAAAGGCTTTCACCTATGCAGGAGAAAACGACTGGACCAAGCAGAAAAAAAAAAAGAGAGAAACATTTACGTGTGTGAAGTATCTTGGTTGCGTGATCTAATTTGAGATCATTTATTGACTTGTTTTACTTTTGTATTTGGACGTGGCTTTCCAGGCAAGCTAAAGAGTTCATGTTGTGCACAAGTAGACTAATCTGGATTGGAACTACACTTTATAAAGTAGGATCCGAGCCATTGTGCTTCCATCGGGTATCGAATATGGACCAGGATTACAAGGCGACGACCTTACCACTACGCCATCGGGTAGACCCTAGGTTTTAACTTTAAAATAATTAAAATTGTCGGATGGAAGAAGAATGACTAATAAAAATTTACGCTGATGCGAAGTT
This sequence comes from Lepisma saccharinum, assembly GCF_977018435.1. NCBI lineage: Eukaryota > Metazoa > Arthropoda > Insecta > Zygentoma > Lepismatidae > Lepisma > Lepisma saccharinum. The sequence goes on from NC_139230.1 coordinate 209,721,657, forward strand.
AGTGGGAGGATGTTTAGTGTGAATTCAAGTTGCATTTTAAATATTTATAAAATGTGATGTAAAATATTTAAGTATAAGTTTGGAATAATTTAATTTGGTTTAAGCTAAAAGGTGTATTTCTCAGAGAGGGAGGCGTCAGAATCATCTTCAGTTTGGGTAATGCGTATCGTAGTTCTCGTCGGATTTTGGTTGTTTGTGGTGTCTGGCCGGCCTGAAGGTACACTCACAAAGAAATACGCGCCCCAAAAATAAGGCTTGTTGCACACGGCCATCATTCCCTGTGCTCAAAGTCTTACAGAGGCACGAAGGTCAAGATGAAACGGCGGAAGCCACGCCTTTGATAGCGTGGGAGACTGAAACGTGATTTGGAGTCTTTCTATTTATGGCATCCCTTCAGTTGCGCCACAACTAATTTTCTTTGTGACCGAGTGCGAAACCGATAAGCACAGTTGGCTTCCTGGCTTGTTTACGACACTTCATCGAACAATAAGGCATTCACGAGCCTTGGAGAAGACGCATTAAGGATCAAAAATTGCCGTCTCCGCAGACTCGTGACATCCGTTAGCAGTGCCTCGCCCAACTCTGACCTCTGACATGCACAGAATTTTCCCACCCTTTGCTTGTGAAAGTGAATGCAAGTTCTGTCGTCAACTGTATGCTGCAAAGAAAAGTTAGAAAATGCTCTTGTTTATGCAGTTAAAATTCCATGATAATACAAGCGTTAAAATTCCATGATAATACAAGCGTTAAAGTATCGAGTTATACGGAGGGAAAAAAGATTGGTTCAATAATAAAATAAAATACGAATTTACCATCCGAAAGTACTTAAATTTAGCACAACAAAATGAGGATTATCAGATGACATCTTTTACCCGAACATGTCCTGTTAAACATGGTCCGAACGGATTTTTAGGAAAATGAGGAAATGCCCTCCTTTTTGGGGTACAGACAATTGTTTCAACTTAAAGATTCGTAACAAAATTTTATATTTGTAAATAATTGTTAACGTTGTTTCACTGTTCGATTTAAAAAAAAAAAAGTAAGGAAATACAATGAGTTTCTTCATCTGTCTTAGGTCCAAATATTCTCCTAAGAATTCTATTTTCAAAAACTCTCAATTACGTTTCAGAACCTTATATACTAGATGTCGCCAAAGTGCCCCCCCCCCAAACATGCAACTACCTTCCAGTTTGCAAATACACGGCGACCTACCAAGGATGTATCAAATATCTCAAATTCTTGGATGATGCCATAGATAGGCGGGGCAATAACATCAAATGTGTGTAACTACATGAATGCATGATGATTATGAACGTACCACAATATTTTGAGGCGCCAGCACAAAACGTTTCAAGTGGGTGTCAAAATCGAAAAGCTGCATTCTTACATGGGAAAAGTAGAGATGAAAGAAACGGGAGACAATGAAAGGATGGAAGAGAATTAAAGAAACCGTAGAAAGAAGAGAAAAGGAGAGTCGGATAAAGAAGCGAAACACACACACACGTGCTGGCCTCCATGGCGGAATTGTGACAACAGCGCGCTACGACGCCAGGGGTCCCGGGTTCGAATCCTGGTCTGAGCATCAGTGTTTGTGAATGCTCCTTCCCTTCATCAATTTCAACATGTCACCCTCGTTATAAGCCAAATGTGGCAGAAAATCGAAGTAAAATAGACCAAATCAATCAATCAAGCGGGGGGAGATAGGGAGAGGGAGAGAGGGAGAGAGAGAGCTAGAGAGAGGTAGAGAGAGAAAGAGAAAGAGAGAGAGAGAGGAATAGGGAAAACAAAAGGCACAAAGAAATAGAGAAGCGAGAGAGATGAAAGAAAACGAGAGACAAGACAGAAATTTAGTAGAAAACAGGCAGCAAAAGAGAGAGAAGGGAAATAAATTGCAGAAGATCGATAGAGGGAAAGAATAAAGAAGAAGCTGACAGAAAATGGGATGAGAAAACACAGAAAAAGAAATGGTCAAGAATAGAGAAAGTAAGCAAAGATACAATGCGAGAAAGAACCAGATAGTTACAAATAAGAGGGAGCGGGAAGGAGAATTCCTTCTGATTCCAAAGAGTGTCAAGCGAACCCCTCCATTGTCCCTCCCTGCGGAGGCCCATGAGTTCTTATGATGAACAAACTAAATTGAAGAGTACCGCAACCTTTCCTCCCACAAAAAAGGCTCTGGGAATTACTATTGTTTCATTCAACTATTATTAGCTAGATCGTTAACTTTAGAAAATTTAGATAATTTTTTCTAGATTCTGAGATTCTGATAGCAAGGACGTGCGGAAAGGGGACAAGGGGGCGCCTTGCAAAAAATGTTAACCTAAAATTACACATTTCACACATAAAATATTTTCATTTGTCACAGTAATTTATGATAATTCCATTAGAAGGGTCTTGCAGGAACACAACTTCACAATTAAAGTTTTTTTTAGAAGGCAACACATTTATGGGAAAAAATGTGACTCATTCCTACCACCTTCCCCGATGAAAAGATTACATTGCCTTCCCTTCCCTGAAAGAACTTCTCTGGACGTCCATGATTGACACGGCCAGTCACGGTTCTCAATCCGAAAGACAAAGAGACTGATTGATTGATTGATTGATTGATAGATAGATTGATAGATAGATAGATAGATAGAATAATACGCCACCCAAAGATATCTGCCGTATTGAGTGGGGCCCACCTCAGTTCAACCGGCGCTGCGGTGTAATGGCAGCTTCTCTTGGGTCCTACTACCTGTGAAGCCAGGTACAGTAGAACTGTAGATAGCCCTCCTTATGTATGACATGCTTCATGCGGTTATTTTGATAACTACTTAAAGACACACTTAGTGTGTGTTGGCACATCTGGTTTCTGTCTTCCGGCACTCATCAGGAATCTCACTTAGAAGGAAAAAAAAAAGAAGGAAAATGAAATGTTTTCGCGTACCTTCTATCTAAAATGTTTGGCGACTCGTGGTCATCTGGTATAACTTGTGTAGTTTAATTACTGTGAATCGAATCGGAACTTAATGGGGACGAATTCAAAAGAGCAAATGTAAGATGTATTAATATAATTGTGCAGTGGCATCTGTAGAAGAGTGGCTCTAATATAGTCGAAATAAGGGGTGTTAGTGGGATTGTGCAGTATCTTGGAAGTGTTAGTTTTGAATTTTAGTGAGATTTGAACTTCACTTATTTGAACTTTACTGATTTAGTTGGTGTAATTTGTGTCGGGATTTAGAGGAGTCTGCGTCATGCCTGTCTGAGTATTAGTATCATTTGATAGACTGCAAGAGCAGCGCATGACTCCGTTCCCCACTGGCTCTCCAGTCTCATGTGGGAATAGAGAAAAAGTTATGTAGCGTTAATCTGCTGTTTGACAGGTTTACATGACAAGACAATACGGCCCCCAAAGCTCTCCGCCGTATTGAGTGGGGCCCAACTCAGATCTACCGGCGCTGCAGGTAACAGCAGCCTCCCTCGGGTCCAAACATCGGTCACCGATAAGTCAGGCCCTAGGGAGCCCTCCTTGTTGTGTAAGCATGCTTCATGCGGTTAGACTGTCTAACAACGTGAAAGAACACCTGTGTGTCTGCGGTGTCTGCCTTTACACCACTTGCTAGTAAATCTTATTGAAGGAACGAAAAGAAAAACTGGAAGGGAGGGATTAAAAGTGTTCTCCTATGAGGGAGAAAATACCTGGGTCAAGTGCAGTAAAAACCTTCCAATTTAAATGTCTTGCAACACCTGTTTGCGCGGCGTGGTTTTCATGAAAATGACCTAAATTAAATTAATAAATCTAAATTAAAGTCAATAAAATTTGAATGGTTGGTATCCTACTATAGAGTGGCATTATAAGTATCCAAACTAACGGGATGTTGGTGGGATTTTTATTTGCTTATTTTACTTCGCTTTTTGTACCACTTTTGGCTAATTTGCAAAGATGAGGATGAGTGATAATATGTTGAAATTCATGAATGGACTCACAAATATCCATGCCAAGGCCAGGATTCGAACCCGGGACCCCTGGCGTCGTAGCGCGATGTGCTAACCACTCTTTTTTTTTTTTTTTTTTTTTTTATTCCATTTTAGTCAACAATTACAGTAACTCTTTACAATTCTTACAGATATGTTATTCAAGTATTACATTTAGAAAGTTGGCATAGTGTAATTTCTTATAACCTAACGACATTTGTTGATATTCTTGTCTTATAGTTAATCCAAAGTCCAAGTAATTATAATTTTTCCCCACAGGAAATACAAACATTAAGTATTGTGCTATAAGCCACTGAACTGATTGTTGCTTTGTGCTTGGAAACAAGTGGAACTCTGGTAAAATAATGTCTTTAACTGATACCTGGTTTGGTGAAATACGACAAATTCTACTTAGCATTGTTCTTAATTTTGACCAAGCTGTGGCTGCTTTCTTACATTCTGTTATCTTATGGGTAATCGAATCTGGTGCTTGGCAATCATAGCAATTTGGAGAATTACTAAAACCATATTTGTGACATCTATCTGCCGTTACAATAACTTGTTGGATCACTTTGTACCAAATAGATGATGCCTTGTTCGTTAGGTGTTTCGCCGTTACATTGTTCCATATTTGTTTCCAATTACATTGTGGATTTTCTCTTTCAATTCTAACGGTTGTTATATTTGCGCTAAGTTGCTCTCGGTAAATCTGTTTAACAGAAGGACAATCATAAGTTTGTTTCACAGTTTTGTAAAATGTATGTATAACGTACTCAGTATAAAACGCTAATTCTCTGGGTATAACTTTTATATCCATTGGTGCTGTTAATGGTACTTCTTTTAACATTGTAATTATTATGCGTTGCGTGGTGGATTCAGTTGGAGAAAATATCGCTGAAAGACCGCTTTGGATAAATAAAGCTTTTGATTGTATCGCCACACTCTTTAGGTTCATACCTCCCCTCTTTTCCGGGAGGTATAGTTCGCTCATAGCCACACGGAACACTGAGTCATGCCAGAGAAATTTACCAACCTGTTGCTTTACCCTGGCTGTTTGCTTCACGGACAAGGTCAATGTCTTGGATAGGTACCAAAGCTTCGATAGAGCGTAAATATTTACGTATCTCACTCTCGATTTCAAACAAAGAAACCTGAGTTGATTTGCACGTAAAGTATATATCACTTTTTCGGTTACTAACCGACTATTATGCTCAATGGTGTCACTAATATTTGCATAAAATTGTATACCTAGAATTTTTACTTTCTGTACTACACGTACACTAGTGTTATTACTAAACAAATTGTTGACTCCCAAAGGTAACAAAAACGTTTTGTTTACATTTAGCTTTGCGCCCGAGACATTTTCGAAATATTTCAAGTATTGTTGGGCATTCTCCAAATCCCTTTCGCTATTTAAAAATAATGTAATGTCGTCCATAAAACTACTAACTTGTATCGTTGTTGACATGACAGAAATGCCTTCATTTATTTCTTTTATTCTTTTAAGTAAGGGAACCAGTGTTAATACATATAATGCACTACTAAGTGGACTTCCTTGTAAAACCCCTCTTTTCATTTGGAAAGTTTTCGTGAAACACCCATTAATTTTTAATTTTAACTGAATGTCTCCGTACAAAATTTGTATCCATTTTATAAAGGTGTCTCCAAAACCAAAAGCCTTTAAAACACTGTACATATAGTTATGACTAACTCTATCATAAGCCTGTGAGAAATCCACTGATAAAATTGCGTTGCTAGCTTGCTGGTTTTGTTTTGTAATGATTACGTCACGTATGGCTTGTAATAAATGATGAATCGTTCTTTGAGGATTACATGCATATTGGGTGTCCCCTATTAGTTTATGCATGTAAGGAAATAGGCGGGTATTTAAGCATCTGCTAATGATCTTAATGTCACTACTTAGAATTGTAATCGGGCGGTAGTCAGAAACCACTTTGGGTTTCAGTTTTTTTGGAATAAAAACCATTATTCCTGTTCGACTTGAGGACCCTAATTTCCCACTCTGTAATACCTCATTAACCCATTGCGTGAAAACATCTCCAAAGAGATTCCAAAAGGTTTGGTAAAAGTCTGAGGGCAGGCCATCCTCTGCCGTTGATTTATTTCTGGCCGCTTTGAAAACTGCATTTCTTACTTCGGTATTCGTAAAAGGTTTACTAATTTCCGTTCGCTCTTCTTCTGTTAGTCTTTCTGTCACTTGGTTTGTGAAGTCCCACTCTGTTTCTAAGGGATTGTAAGCTTGACCCATTAAGTTTAAATAATACTGTAAAAATATGTTCTGAATTACTCTAGGATTAGTTGTGTCCTGTCCCGTAGCGTCTGTTATCTCTGTTATTAGGTGACTTTTAACGTGTCTATGCTCTTGTAAAATATGATATAAATTTGCCTCTTCGTCATTATCCAAGGGTAACTTTTTGCTTTTGATTTTTACGATACTTCTCTTTTTTCGGTGTAAAGAAAGTAATTTTGATTTCATCTCGTTAATGTAAGGCTTATTTACATGACCTTGTAAAGCTTGACTTTGTAAGTCGTGTAACACGGCATAATAGAAATTATACATGTTGTTAAAATCTCTACTTTTGTCTATACTATACATTTTACTAATATAACGAAATTTTGGTTTTACAATGAATTCCCACCAATCTGTCAAAGTCTTACTGGGTGATCTACGCCTAACTAACTCTTGCCAAGTGTCTTTTATTAACAGTTCATAATTTTTATCTGCCAATACGGAACAATTTAGCATCCAGTATCCTCTTCCCATATGTGATTTGTTTTGTTCCAATTTTATTTTTAAAATTAAGGCACTATGATCACTGAAGCACACAGGGAACACACTTACACTTTGTATATTTCCTTTATAACCCTTCGCTATATAAAATCGGTCAATGCGTGAGGAACTTCGAGTTGTAAAATGTGTAAATCCTGGTTGGTCTCTATTTTTACTACTCCATGCATCTGTTAACTGTAAACCTTTTGTCAATTCATAGAGTGCGCGGGAGAAATTATAACCTGGTTGTTGATCTTGCCTGTCTAGGACGGAATTGAAATCGCCAGCCACTAACGCATTCAGTGTATGGGATGTCAATTCTGGACTTAAGATTGTCGAAAAGAAGTGTTCTCGTTCTTGCTTATTATGACTTCCTGAAGGCGCGTATACATTGCATAAAAACAAGGGACCTAATTCCGCACTTATTAATCTTCCTGATGGGTGGAAGGTAACATTATGTAAATCAAGTCTTTGATGCACCGCTATTGCTGTGCCTTGATATGTGGCAGTAAAATTATTATGAACCTTGTACCTTGCCAGGGGTGAAAAATTGTCAATGCCTACTTCTTGTAGGAAGGCGATATCAATATCCGACTGTGACAGAAAATCATTTAACGCCATTAGTTTATTCTGACTTTGTAATTTGTTAAGGTTAATCGTTGCTAATGTAAATGTGTACATTAGGGTTGACAGGATCTTATTTAAGCAAAGCATTAATTATTTTTTGTACTTTATGCTCTGCAATTGTTCCACTTTTGACGCTGGGCATACTCACTCATATCTCTTCTTCACTACCTGAGATATGAACTGGAGGCATTTCTGTATCACTTGGTTTATGTGTCCCTGCCCCTATTAGTTCTAAGCTTGTTTCCTCTTTTCCTAAAAAAGGGTTTGGTTGAATAGGGTTATCTCTCTTGGGCTTGAGCTGTACTTCTACTGCTGTACTTACCACGTCATCCTTTTTTTGTTTCTTCGGACGTAAGGTCATGTGGTCTGTAGCATTTTTCCTCGCATCCCTGGCGGATCGTGAGCGGGTTTTTTTGGGGGTAGGTGCTGGAAATTCTGCTGCTGTGAACATCGAACTTGTTGGAATTTGGGGGTCTTGATTCGGGAAGTCGAATAGGGTGATTGGAACTATAGATTCGTTCCCACTTACACTTTCACTTGCACTTTCGTGCACACTTTCCTTGTTCCCGTCACTTGCATTATTTTCTTGCGGATTTAACTGTGGGGGTTTGGAGATCTTAGTACTGACCTTGGTCTCGTTGTCTTCAGTGACTTCCATCTGCTCGTGTTGTTCCTTGTGGTCCTCTGGTGTAGCCTGTCGGTATGCCGGTACTGGTAAAATAGTTCGGATATCCTGGTCATGAGCAGTTGAATCCCTAGGAGGGTGTGAAGAACTGGGGAGTGTATTTACCACCGCTGCAGCGTATCCAGCAGTGCGTGTCGACCTTGCCAACCTATTCTGGCACTGATGATGTAGGTGATCCTGCGCATTGCATCTAAAACAGAGTTTAGGTTGCCCTTCGTATGTGGTCCAGTAACGCTCTTCATTTAACGTAATGTAAGATGGCACCGGTTTTTGTAAGATGATGCGTACTATTTTCCTGCCCGTTCTGACTGGGTAGGGGAGAGAGGGGGAATAAACTTCATCTCGTACTGTTTGTACAATTCCGTATTTGGACATTTCGGTTGTTATGGCACTGTCTGGTAATTCCAGGGGCACTAAATGAATACGAACGATTGTGACAGGTTTGTCTGCTCTATGTACTGGTATATCATATTCTCCCGTGTCGTTTGTAAATACGAAGGTTCCTTTACTACGTGCTATTATTTCCGTGCAAAATTGTTCGGTGCTTACTTTAACAAACACTTGGTGTTTTACAAAGTCTACTTCGATACTCAACACGTCGGCAACGCGCAATTTCACTACATCTCTCATCCATTCATGGATGGCGAGCGTGGTCGGTCTTTGCTGCACACGGGCGAAGGAAAATTGCAAAGTATTTAACCTCTTGACCGGCATGACTGAGAAATTACATACGTCCACTTAACGTCACTGGTACTGAGCTGCTCGCTCGTCTGTTAATATAATATTCACCTGTCTGTAGAAAACTAATTCCGCGTGTTGATTATACTCTACTTGACGAATGTTCGGGAGCGCTCGCTAGACACGTCTGCTCGCTACCTCGCCTCGTCGCGGAGTGTTAACCACTCCGCCACAGTGGCCGGCTTAAGGGTGTTTGTTAAGATTTTGTGTTTTGTGTTAATTAATGTCTGGGTATGCGTAATTTTATCGACAAGGGAGGAACCAACGCCGGGCTCAGTTATCTTTCCGTAATCTTCGACTTCCGCCCTTTCTTACGCATTACAATATATACAGGATTTGACATCAAGATTGCTGTCAGTAACAAATCACAGGTATATCGCGACTTACGGTTTCGCGATCCCTGTGGCACAAAGGACTTGAATTAACTCAATAACGTTATTTTCTTACCCTCCTGAACGACTCGTGCAACAGCACAGTATGTCACCATGTTTACACCAAATATATATTTGATAACGACAGCTCTGAGACGTCGGACTACTCACTGGCGGGAACTGTACCACGGTAAAACTTCAAATCTATAGTTCAATTTGATACATTGAAACCAGCGACTATGCATCCAACCTTCTGACCGACGCTCACTTGTTGCTACTATCAAGCGCCGGTGAGAACGTGGATGGCGTGTTAGAGGCTAGTAGGTCGAGAAGAAAAGGAAAACGCACATGATGGTTCCGGAGAAACTCTGCACATTTTTTTTTCCTTTTGTTATTTTCCAGTGTATAAAACGTGGATGCTTAATGTATTTGAAAATTGGGCGTAACTTGGGGAGGGGCAGAAACGAAATTGGGACATAGAGGGGGGAAAGATCAAAAAGTTTTATATCCCACAAAAATAGCATCCATGGCTATTTTCATAAATGTTACATTTGCGAAATAAGAAAAAAATATTCATGATTTCCCTCCTCAGGACCGAGAAGGTTAAGAAAGTACAATTAACTTCCAAATTTTAATAATGCTAAATATTATGTTAGTTAGTTGAGCGAGTTAGTTGGTCCACGTTATCCACAAGAAGGCTAATCGGGACTGGACCTACAACCTAAATATTATGGACTGACCAATGTCCCCTTGCCCTAACCAAGTTATGTTTACGACCAATAGGGAATATATTTTAGTGATATGAATCCAATTTCATACTATTGCACAGTGAATATTATTATATCTGCTAATTGAACTTTAATAAATTTTCCCGGAACCTCGTGAATGTAGATCAGTGGCGCAGGAACGTTTTTAGGTCAGTCATATGCCATAAGTAATGAAGAAGATTTGTATCTTATCTTTTTTTAAAAAAGTGTATCTCCCTTACGCAAAAGAGCATTCGTCTGGAGCGTGATTTTCTGAGAGTAAACTTTACGTGATTCCATCGTTCCACACACACTTTAAACAATTTTCATCTCCTTATAGAGGATTTCAAGAACACAGGTCAATGAACTAACTAGTAGAAGCAAGCACAACGTAATAGAATAAGTTTACAATGGTATGAATTTCTGTGGTAAGGAAGACGGTGCTTTTAAGTTATAAACAATGTAAACTTTTTTTTAGTGATCGAATTGAAAAAAAGTTTCTTTTAGCAGTAGCACCTTGCGTCTGTCAAATTATCTAAGAGGGGGATACAATTGAATTTACGGATTTAGGTGGTACGCACAGTAACCCGCTTCAAAAATTGGGCCCCCTTTCCTCTGCCACTGATGTTGATGACGTGTCTCGAACATAAGTAGCTACATAGATTGAAAATGAACTGGATTCCTTAATACTTTGTCCACTATGAAATGCACATTTTACAATGACGATGACAATACGGTCCCCCAAAGCTCTCCGCCGTATTGAGTGGGGCCCTACTCAGATCTACTGGCGCTGCAGGTAACAGCAGCCTCCCTCGGGTCCAACCATCAGTCACCGATAAGTCAGGCCCTAGGGAGCCCTCCTTGTTGTGTGAGCATGCTTCATGCGGTTAGGCTGTTTAACTACGTGAAAGAACACCTAGTGTGTGTGATACTAGCTGCCTCTGCCCTTAAAGCACTTGCCGTTAATTCTTAATGAAGGCGAATGAAAAGGAGATATTAAAGGTTCCTCGCGTATGAAAGAAATATGACACCACACTCTAGGTCAGTAAAAATCCTGCGAATTTAAATGTATGAGAACACTTGGTTGCATTATACAATTTGAAATTGATTAGTGAGTTGTTTGGCTTGTGTTCGGGGAATGGTTTTAAAGATTTGATTGATTGATTGATTGATTGATTGATTTAGTTTATTTTACTTCGCGTTTTGTGCCTCTTGGCTAATTTGTGATGATGGGGATGAGTGATGAAAGGATGAAATTGAAGAATGGACATTCACAAACAACCAAGCCCGAGCGGGATTCGAACCCGGGACCCTTGATGTCGTAGCGCGATGTGCTAACCACTCGGCCACAGGGTCCGGCATGGTTTTAAAGAAAATGGTCTAAATGGAATTTAAAAGTTGAATGGTTAGGATTCTGCGATAGAGTGGCTGTAATAAGTATTCAAACTAACGGGATGTTAGTGGGAGGTTATGCATTGTTGGTTTGAGGGTATTTATTAAGATTTTCTTTTGTGAATTAATCAGTTTAGTTTTTTCGCTGTTTAGTATTAGTCTAGTATGCCTTTTCTCCAATACAAATGTTATCTTTCATAGTTGAAGCAAATGTAGATAAGATATTTCATTTCCAGATTTCAAGATGTTCCAGAGCCTCGGAGCTTGAACTGGCATTAGCATTTGCTTCTGAATAGAGCAAGCCAACAATAACTGAACGAGTCTCAAAAATATGCTAATTGCAATAAACTTTGGTCACTCAAGTAGCGTGAAGAGTGTTAAAGTATAAAATGGACCCTTATAGCTCTGGATATGGCTTTCACGGTTTGATTTCATTTGATTGTGTTAAACTATGAAATTGATTATATTGATAAATATAGCTAATTATCAAAGATTCCATTCTGTTTTCTAATCCAAAAATCATGTACTCATAGCTTTAGCTGTTCATTTGATTGTGTCAAACTATGAAATGTACCCTTATAGCTCTGCCTGTTCATTTGATTGTCTTAAACTATGAAATGTTCCCTTATAGCTCTGGCTATGGCTTTCGTCGTTTGATTTCTTTTGATTAAGTTTATTTCACGTTGCTTTTCTGTCACTTTTGGATATCGCGAAGATGAGAATGAATGGTGATAAGATGAAATAGATGAAGTGACTAACACAAGCTTAGGGACGAACACAACACGAGTTCCTCTGTTTCATGGTCTGTAACAAATAATCGACAAAAGCGTTCACCTACCGTAGCTAGTGATTTCATTACTTTCAGAGATGTACTCGTATTTCCTCCACATTGCACTATATAGGTGGGCAATCAAAGATGTATAATCACACACACCTCATCACATCATCAACCATTGTGTATCAAATCACTCTGCGTCGTAGCCAATAAGAACTGAAAATAGTTCTCAGAAGCAGGGTTGGTCTTCATATCATGATGAGTTTCCTGGGATGTATTGGTTAGCAAAATAGCAGGTTCATGTATCCAACAAATCCTTGACACCATTTACGCAGGTAATAACTGTTAAACATATGATAACATATGTTCATCGGAAAAGTCTCTCACTTCCAAGTAGTACACCCTGAACTGTATTTTGCTGACTAGCGAGCTCTGACGTCTGGACTCGCAGCCAGTATAATTCTCTTGTGAGGCTCGTGTAATGCTATCCATGTTTGTGAAGCAACGTGAAATAAACAAAATCAAATCAAACCGTAAAAGCCATAGACAGAGCTATAAGGGGCATTTCACGGTTGGGCATTTCATAGTTGAAGAACCAAAGTGCAATGCAAATGAACATGTTTTGAGACACATTCAGCAATTGTTGGCCTGCTAATGTCAGTTGGAGCTCAGAGGGGCTGAAACATTTGCTTCAGTTCTGAAAGATAACAGGATACTGCTACTCTGTGGTTGCAATACATTTAAATTGACTACTAAAAGTGGTACACGTTGTAAGTGCCAAAAGCGAAAGTGTTCTTACGCACACACTGTTAGAAGTTACCGTGAAATTTAATACATCCTACCGTAAAAATTTTACGGACTCGACCGTGGAATCGGAAATACTTCCATACCGTTTTAGACCAAGCCGCGCATGCGCATTTGTGTCGCTTGTCAACTTTCACAGGCCAACATGGCCGAAGCGTATGTTTTTGTTGCTGTGTTGTGCTTCTTTATCGATGGTTGTGCTTCGAATGCCTGCGTGGAAAGTAAATCTACATAACTCAAGGTACGTATAATGTTTTTATTTTTTAACATAATGGAATGAAAATTCATTGTAACACAGTTTATTAGTGCTATATTATTATTATTGTACTGCTGTACTATGCAACGAAGCCAAAACCACGTGCATTTATTCAATTTGCTTGTGTAGTGGAAGATATAAATTCATTGCAAATACCGGTCATTTTCATTAGGTAGTATACAAACGATATATGAAGTGCGTGTCTGTTGTTTACAAGTAGTAGCCTACTCAGAAATTTTTGAAAGCAGAAACTTGCAATAGCCGAGTTACGGATGGTAGAAATGTTTAGTAACAGTCTCTGAGGTACAATTTTTTCTTACTTGACAGGTTTTGATGTTTTATGTAACATAGAATGTGCTTCTAAGCGCGGAAAGCACGAACAACCGCGATATTTGATCCCAAACCACAGCTCACGTAAATTAAAAACCTCCTATCTCGGAGTACTTTCGCAACTTTTTATTGGTCAAAATTGGTGTATGCATATTCAAATAGCTTAAAATACGTGCAAATGATAACGTCACCAAACTTAGCACTACTAACAATAGTTACACTTCTATTTTGGTTTTGTGAGTTTTAAGTCCTTCGTGTTTGATTTACTTTATTTTATAATACATTTAAAATGTAAAATTAATATTTATTTTCAATTATTGACTTTTATTATTAATATTTTGGGTGCACTTGCACAAAGCCTTCGAGCTTCCCTGCTTCTGGCTAAGGAAACTAGGTGCTTTACTTCACCATAACTCATTTCCCTGAGCTAAAAACAGCAGAAAAGCTACATAAATAACTTAATCTTTATAAAAAATGCAAAAACTTTCACTTGGTGGTACAGAAAGTCAAGGGTACCTAACTATTCATCTGGCATAACAGCCTAAAAGTACTGGCTGAAATTGTATGGATTTCATCAGTAGTGACTGAATGATACTGTTAATCCTGAACCTCCACACATAAATAATTCCAGGGAAGGGTTTAAAAGCTTTACGGGAAAAAAATGACACGGTGTGCTTCAATTGTCCCCTTCCTTCACTTATCCTGTACACTGAAAAAAAAATCATGGAAATTAGCCGAAATTTATCTGAAAGTCCCAAAATTATAGTAAAATTCAATATTGGGTTCTAGACCCCATCAGAGTAAAGATATTTTGATCTAGCTAAGGTTATCTGTTGAGAAGTATTTAATCCCATGGGAGATTTATAAATGAAGAACTGGTCTCCCAATATTGTTCATTTTATTCATAATTTTGTATTTAGGTAAGTAGAATTACATAATTTTGACAAAATGTCAAGTGAATGGTTAAAAATACAAATTTATGAGTAATTATAATAGTGTACATTTACACAAGTTGGAGGTGTTATATTTAACTTTGTATGTGAAAACAAAATTGAAACTTAGAAATTTTTATCTGCGGAACACTGAGGAATTTTCTAAAAAAAAAAGATGGCAACATTGATTTTCACTAATATTAACTATTTGGATGTTCCATAACATATTGAGCATCCACTTAAAATCCTTCTGCTAGTTCTAAGCAAATAATGTGAAGTAAAAGCAAAATTTTTGTAATAATTCAAAATTCCTTCGGTTTTGCGGCATTTTCCAAGAATGACACTTTTACATAAAAACTGAGTGGTACTGACATGAAAGATGTTAGTTCTTGGTGTTATTTTGTATTTCCCTTCAAGTTTAAACTGTTTATGACTGCAACAATTAGCATTCATGCATATTTAACTGTAATTAGGTATCTTATGACTGATTTAAAATTCTTTTTCTCTCGCAAGAATTGCAATTTTGGACAAAATTTGGATTTAAAGTTCTAGTAATCAAAACAATGACACAACATAAGTTTAATACAGTAGATTTAGGTAATTTATGGTTTGATTGTTATCATTAAGTTTAAACCTGTTCAAAATTGTTAATAATTTATGGTTTTCATGCTCAAAATTCATTTAATTACAGGTTTTTATGAGAAATTCTGATTTTAAGTCTGGAAAGTAAAAGATATGCCAAGAACTGTGCCAATGGGTAGTGAGCTGTGAAATTTCTGTGGGAGGTCCTAGAAACTGCATTGGAACCTCTTTTGGACAAGATCCACAAGTAAGTTGCTTTTCATGTTTTCAACTAGAACCTGAAGCAACAAAATACCCACCCCTCCTCCCATTAGAAATGGATCCAATAAGTTTTTATAAGAAATTTGAAATGTTACTCACTCAATGGTTGGAAGTTAGCTTGAAAGATAAATAAAATAAATCATGGTAAAGGTTATTGAAAGTTTTCAATCTTGTGTTCTGACAACTATTATTCAATCCCTTTACCTTTACTTCCCATGTGAATGGCTGTATGTGGAAAGAGTGGGTCATGGAATTGAACAATTACTTGAATTGATACTAACACACAGGGCCTACTTTTTTAAAAAATGCTGCCAATTTATCATACAAACTCCTGTAACTATTTAAGGTCAGAGTGGGCTTTCCTTAAAAGTGGGCCAATTGACATTCTTTGAAATAACCCTTACGTGTATTGAATGCAAGTTGTTTTTTTTTTTGTTTGTTCATATATTTGATATTTTGAATGAGATTCTTAAATTTATTATTGTTATTACAGGATCGTCCCTAATAGAATGCATGGAAATTATGATTTCAATTGAGGAAGGATTGATAGAATGCTTGGCTTCCTAAATGCTATATCAGTATCCATTTCAAGCATGCAACACATTGGAGTTTGGCAAAAGGTATGTTGTATCATGTGTGAATGGAACACTGCACAAACTTTCACATAATAATTAAAAAGCTCCAAATTTGTAGTTCAAATATTTTTAATTCTCCTGAAATATTCACATCAATTCAGTGCATAAAACAGGTGGTTGGGTCAGTGGCAATGTGGTTTTAGTGCTAGACCCATACTTTAATCACCAAACATTCAGAGTTTGAGTCTTCTTGTCAGTATGGATGTGGTTTGTTGTACAATGAGATGCATAAGAATTGCAAAGTAAATTGTCCATCGCCATGTTTATTGCCCTTGTTTTACGAAATGAGTGCTTAAAAAAATGAAACAAAATGTCAAACAAGCTGCTGAAAATTTCTACACCAGCACTTGCATACATAAAAGGTCAGTCCCTAAAAACACGAAAGAAGCAAGAGAAATATGAATGAAAATTGTTATGGACAATTTGCTGACCCAATACTTGTGCATCCCACTGTACCATTTATTATTTAATCATAATATTGGTCATTTCTCATCTTAGTATTGTCTCTTAGATCTAAAAGATGAATGGTTTAAACACTGAATGCAGTACTGGGTTTACCATATGATTTGGCACACACGGAACGGAAGTAAGGTAAAGCCCATCATGCACCATGACATGAAGGCACAGCGCAATGTGGAAGTTGGGCCCCACCAGTGCTGTGATACCATAATTTACCACAGCTATACACTAAATTTCATGAAACGTTAAGTGGAGACCATGTTTCCATTAAATATGGATTATGTTTCTATTAAATATATGGATGAAATCTGCAAACTTCTCTAAAAATGTGGAAAACGTGGTGGAATACTGATGATGATGATGATATATGTCATTTTACAAATAAAAACAAATATGGAATACATATTTTCATGATTGCATTTCAACATGCAGGCTACAGTACAGCATGTTATTGTATCTCCATTTCTTGTTTCATTGCTTTTTTGAATTTTAGTTTTGTTTTCTGTTAACCACTTTAATAATACTCGTAATGACACTGAAAATGAAAACTTGCAAAAACGTACATAAGAAGTTCTCTTCTTGTTTTGAACTGACATAATGCAGACTTCAATTGTCTCATGGCAGTAAAGACACCCAACTAACTGGATTGTCATGGTTCACATAGGAGATGTACTGCGTAGAAATTTTTGCAAAGACAATTCAGGCTTGACCAGGACACAAACCAAGTTCTTTGGCAAATCATGTCATTGCTCTACAGACTGAAATAAACCAGGGCTGGCTTAGTAGCTAAGTTAGTATAGTTACTTTTTCAAATTACTTTACTCTATGGGTAACTGGGAAGGGAGGGGGTGAGACAGCTGAAACATGGTACTGATCACATCATCTCCACTGTAGCCAGTAGATAATGTGGAACCATGTGCCTTCATGGAATGGTGACAATTTCTGCCACCTTTCCACATATGTATTTATTTTTTGAGGGAACTGTATCAGTGGGAAACTACTACTGAGCTTACGCACCACTGAACACCTTTGACAATGTTATTCTGTTACTTGAGAATTAATGAAATTTTAAATTTATGCTGCTGCAATAGCATTTGGTTTTGTATCAAATTCCTTAATGGTATATTTCTTCTTCCCAGGTGATTTAATCCAGCAGAAGGGTCCTAAGTTAAGAAGAAAAAAGCACAAGTGCAATGTAGTAATTATTTGACAAAATGCAAAGAAACAAGTGTAAAGTGAAAATAAATAAAAAGTAAATTATAATTATGTACTTGGTTGATTTGAATAAATTATTTATATTATTTGAATTATTATATCTCATTTGAAAATTCCATTTTTAAAACTGAAAAGTATTTGAGGATTGCACCAATAGCAGGGATGGAAGATTGGTAGTAATGTCAGTAAAATCCAGTTTTTTTTAATCTTATTTTACTTATTTATTTATTAATTTTTTATGTTGAATTGATTCTCTTGGGCTATCGATCAAGTGGGTTCTGCAACTGTTTCTGAGCTTTTGAGAATAATGCCACTATCTTCAGGCTAGAATTACTTCTTTACCTTTACCCTGAAGATGAGAATAAAGTCAGATCTAGGAACTTCTCAGACTTTTGTAGAATTCATGTGGTCAAGGAGAGAGAATCTTTTCATCATTTGCCTACAGAAAAACTTCGGCTTATTATAGTATTGTGTGTGTTTATGAGTGCAATTTGTGATTTACTTGTTGCATTGTGAGGAACTTGAAGTGAAATTATTTTTTTTCAGTTCAATTACAGATATTTTTGTAATATTTCCTAATTTAAGTAATAATAATTATTGTACTAACAAAGTAGTCTCATTATGGAAATGTATTTCCATAAATGCTAAAACATTGAAATTTTAAGGTTTGAGGGCTAAGTTTTCCTTTCTGCTTTCTATTATGTTATTCACAGGCATGGAAGTCCGCAGAATTTTTTCCAGGGAGGGGCAAGTAAGGTAATTTTTTCCAGGGGGGGCAAAGGACACATATTTTCCTCCAAAATAGTGGTGCCCTCTCAAAAAACAATATTTCAGTCTGAAATTATCATGTTTCTTCAACGAATTTATAATAATTAACATAAATTACTGTGATTGAAATGAAATCATGTGTGAAATATATAATTTTTAGGTACACATTCATTTTCCAGGGAGGGGCCATGGCCCCCCTTGCCCCCCTTCTGGACGCCCATGTTCACAGGATTCCTGAATATCTGAAAACACTGAGAATTTGTTTTTTGCTTGGAAGGATTTTAAACATATTTCACCTTTTCCTCATAACTGTTTTTCTTTGTGAATGTATCATATCCTTACAATGCATTCGCGCACACATACATATTGTAGTAAATGGAGAGGTATGGTTTCAAGTCCACTTTATGTTCAGATAGGCTAATTGGGGCTGGACCTACAGTTTTGAAGTGGAATCCAAACCATTGCATTATGCCTCCACCAGGGTATTGAACTCAGGACTCGATCACAAGGTAAGAATAATAGCATTGTGCCATCAGAGGGCCTGGAAGTATCTAATAAAATAATTAAAACATTGCCTTCAAGAACATGTTAATTTTGTCCAATGAAAATGTATGACATTGATGGTTATGGAGTTGGTGAAATGCTATTTTATTTATAAGTTGTAATTATTATTTTGGTATTTTTGTTTCTTTCTGCATATTGGGTTAAATGTGATAATGATTATAAATGACGGAATGGGTATAATAAATACAATGATACTCATGTATGAACTGGGTTTCATACCTGGCACATGTAGCTTTATGGGACGTTAGCTCACCAGTCCACTACAGAAGCCAGAAGGGGACTCTAATACGTAATTCGTAGTTCAGTATTTCCCCCTAGTTAAACAGGTAATTTTTACTTTCTAACTACTGTCGACCTGTGCAAGGGTACGTAAATCAATTGTGTGTTGTGCAAATGTAAAATTCTCTCTAAATGCCTTAGTATCGTGGAAAACGATGAACTGTGCTGCCAAGGAGTGTTTTAAGCACATACATTGGCAGTGAAATTGGAAATTTTATACCTATGCCAGAACATAATCAATCATCAATATGTAATGTGAAAATAACTTTTTGACATTGTCTGGCCAAAAAGGTATCATTTTTTACATTATGCAAAAAGGTATTCCATCTAAATACAGCCAATTATTGTTTAAATTACGGCATTATGCCGTATTTTTTAAAAAACAAACTTGTTAAAATTACGGTATATTACCGTTTAATATACAGGTATCCGTAAAAAGAAATTTACGGTCACCGTAATTTTTACGGTATCTGGATGGCAGCGAGAATTGACGGTCTTGGACCGTTTTTTTTACTGTCAACTTTTTACAGTGCATCAGCCACTTTTCACGTTTACCACATTATAAAGCATGGCACATTTTACAGTTTAACGTGGAAAACGGTGTTTGAATTATTGTGGCACTTACAGCGTTTACCAATTTTAGTCATCAATTCTCGATAACCTTCGGAATTTCAGTAAAATCGAGCAACTGGAGTTTGCATCTGCAATCAGTTACGTATATGATTTTTTTTTTCATCAGGACACAAGCGCCTATGTGGCAAGTTACCCAACATGTAATCATCAGGTATCTACGAAAAATTTGCAAGGACTACATACATGTTTTGGGCTAGTCTGTCACCTGATCAATTTATAGAATCATATTTCACCGTATCATATTAGTTAAATATATTGCTCATACATTTGAAAACAGAAAAGTAAATTAACAAACGCTACTGAACGAAACACCGTAGAAAAAATACATTACGTTCTCACGAATATCGCAAAAACTGGAAAACAAATTACATAGTTTGTTACATATTTTGTGTACAATGCACCATTTTTGACATATTAACTTATCAATTTTCAAGATGATTTTTTTCGCCAGTTTTTCAAGATGACAGCGAACTTACGGGTCAGAGAATGGTAAACTTTTCAAAATCGGATTTGTCACATTTTTTTACTACAGAGGCAATTCGTTACATTTCTGTTGCAATTAGTTCCCCTGATGGCCAAAAAATATCACAACTTTACAAGATTATTTAAGCAATAAGCGGAAACCTTAGAAAACCTTCTCCCCGAGGCAGCCAGTAGCGAAAAATGATTTTGTCAAAACAAACGTTCTGCGCTGTGAACGGGGCCGATAGATAGCTTGGCCGAGGTATAGTAAGATTTTGTGTTGTGTTAGTTAATAATTATTTAATTATAAATAATTAACTAACACAAAATCTTACTATACCTCGGAGAAGCCATCTCCCATTCACAGCGCACAACGTTTGTTTTGACAAAATCATGTTTCGCTGCTGGCTGCCTTAAATTAATAATTAATTCAGTTTGGTTTTATTTCAGAATGCAGTGTTAGAGACGTCTATAGTAAGGCCACGCTAAATTCCGGCGCGGGAACGCTCTTGTGGCAGTGAACAGCCAATTAGGCCTACCGTTGACCTATACTGTCATATACCATATAAAATTGGGGCAAGAAGCGGCAACCTTAGAATCCCTGCACCCTGAAGCAGGCAGGCGGGAGATAGCTTCGCCAAGGTAAGGTTTTGGGTTGTGTTAATTAATTTTGTTTGGTTTTATTTCAGAAAGACACCTTTGTCATGTGTTAGTGGTGTCTGGACTTACGCCGGGCTGAGTTTTTTCTCGCCACCCCCCAAAAGGTCCCCTTTGTCCTACGCCCTTTCTCAGAGCACTCCGAAGAGGCGTTCCAGTCTCGCTCGGCACCCCGCCCAGCGGTCAGAGAGGCCTCCCTCCTTCGCCAGTTTCCTCCGGTCGGTTTAGCCAACCGGTGAAGCAGAGACAACTCCGACAGGCTGGCGGTCACGCCGGGCGAGGCCAGAACTCACTGGTTCCTCTCTTCATCTATACTCTGTCCCAGTTAACTGTGGAGCAAGGCCGCGCATAGCGTCAGAGAAACGAGGGAAATCATTGGCCAAAGCAAAGCAGCAGACATTGATGGGAAGGCTGGTAACTTCAGTCACTTTCCGCCACTCCACGTAATTCCGTTCCTCTCATGTGTTCAATGGTGGAGCCGTCTCGCGCCACTCCTTGCGTAGAGACTTGTTTTAGTTTGACTGCTCCACAGTTAGCTGTAGTGTTGCCACGAGACGAGACTTTGGCCTGTCTCGTCTCGTAGAAATGTTGTGAAATGCTGTCTCGTCTCGAAAATATTCGTTTGTCTCGCGACACATGATCAATCTCGTCTCGTCTCGAATTTTTAAAAGCCTGTTCCGTCTCGTCCCGTGGGCAACACTATAGTTAGCTGGGACGGAGTATACTCACTGTCTGTGTATTCTGCCCACCGCAAATTTCTTTCCAGTGAGAATTAGTTCTATTGGCCAAAGTGATTTTGTTGTCTCGACTAAAAACTCGCTCTGTCAGAACCACGACGGTGTGTTGGCAGTAGAGGTCAGGGAAACAGCACAAAATTGCAATTACAGCCCTTTCCCTAAACCCAGAGCTGCTTATATGAGGCATAGTGTCATTTCAATGATAAAAAAATATGTAAGAAATCACCCAAGTTCCCACAGGTGCCTGCTAAGTGTAGTTGGTTGATAGAATATTTGCGCTCCCATTGTCTCGCGGTGATTGGTGTGTCTTAAGATTTTTGCAATAATATGGAGAATTTAGAGGCTCAAAATAGGTTAATTCTAGTCCAAACGTGCGTAAAATTAAATATAAAATCACTTCACCGATTTGTACTGTAAGAGTTGGGTGGGAACCCTTGTCAGCTCGCTCTAATAAATAAATAATTACTTGTACATCGTAATCAAAAAAAAAGGTGAAACAACTGCTGCAAACCAGCTACTATGGAATGATACTATGGCTGAGCCGATACCACTTCGGACCAATACCGATACTCTTAACGATTCCCAACGATACCGATACTTGAAAATTGCAATAATTAAAATTTGTTCAAAATATTAGTCATTATTGGTTTGTAAATATTCTTCTCCAATTACATGCATCAATTACCAGTACATTTGCTTTAGAATATTCAAGAATTACATCATAATATTAAAATAAATGTTATGTAATCACAATATATATATATATATATATATATATATATATATTTACAAAATTGGTGAAAAATAAAAATAATTTTTGAATTTTGCATAGTTCCCAGGGTAATTAGAACCTGCGAAACTGTCGCGCGGCATTTTTGCGGATCCTGTAAAAGATCAATGTGCCGTAAAAGTATCGTCTGGAACCGGTAGATGTATTCCAACTGATACTTTCCGATACCGATACCACTGGCAACGGGACAGCCGTGTTATATATTCAAATGTAAAATGGCTATAACGCTGTATTTGGAATCCTTTTCTAAATAAATGCAGAAACATTTTAACGATCCACATCCGAATTCCTACTTTACTACAGTGTCCAGTATTATGAATGTTTAAAAATAAAAATAATAAATGCACTCTTTTAATTCTAGGGTGTTCGGGAAAAGGCACATAAGTCACAAACTGCAAATTTATGTTGCTTTCTTTTAAGTCGGACTGAAACAATTACAGAAAATATAATAATTATAATTTTATATTGGGCATGTGTAAGTATTCTAAACAATGATCGAACATGTATATCATGTCTATAATGTTTGCTTTTAAAGTTATAAGTATGTATAAGACTTATATGCTTTTTCCCGAACAGCCTAATTCTTCCATAAAAATATGAAACATAACAAAACGTTAGTGACGTCAGGGTCCAATTCATTGGCCGCTGAGACTTTCAAATACTAACTCCTTGTAGGTCTAATTTAGGCTACTGCGTTTGCAAACGCAAAATGTTGCCTATACTGTAATGCACAGATATCCACGAATACTTCCGGTTCTTACCAAAAGCATCGACTTTGAAAAACATTGATACAACTTGTATCATTTTCCTTGACTTACCCAGGTTTTCAATTTATTCAAATTACTAAAAATTACTATTAAGCTCTGATATCCTAATCGGGACAAGACTTAAAGAGTTTAAGGTGATGTCCGAAAGAGGTCCAATGTGCCTCCACCGTTGAAATAACCCGGATCCTCTCGATTACAAAGTTTAACCACTGCACCATCAGAGAATACCGAAGCTCTTCCTCAACAAATTATTTGATTTTCCTGAGCTCACCAAGATTCCAGGATTCAAAGATATTTGATTGATTGAGTTGGTGTTTTAAGTCCACTTTATGCACATTAAGGCTAAGGATTCAAATATCATTTGAGACCTTTGACTCTTGGGTAACAATTTCAGAAAGATTGCCTAATCCATTATTGTGACCATTTCACTTAAATATCTTTTAAATTGAATTTCAATTGGAATATTAATGTAAATCATGTGTAAAATACAGGGTACATAATATATTTTACATATAAATGAAAATAATTCTACGATTATTTACCGATTGAGAAAAAGAAACTATGCTCTCTGTATTGTGAAGTTTTGAGACATGCAATATTTGTATAAATTGGAGCACATATAATTTGCAGTGGTCACGTGTTTGATTCCAGGTGTACATTAGTTCGAATTTCAATCATTTAAACTCCAAAGTTCAATCCCGTTTAGCAATTATTTTTATCTTTCCCAGTTTGCATTACAGGCTCATATCGTGGCTTATCTGACGTGCTCCAATAACTCCTTTATAAAAATGAAAATCATTTTAACTTCATAGATATACGTATGCATGGAAATTTGTCAGAACGTAGCGGGTTTCTACCATCCACAGGTAAAAATACATACTTTTCATCGGTGGCTAAGAATTCTTACGGAAGCAGGGAGGACAATTTTTAAATGGAAATTAGGCCCCTACCTCAGATAAGCAGAAAATAAGGTTGGGGTAAAATGATCTGAACATATATATCGTATCTACATTATGGTAGAAAATTTGGCATTGCACTTTATGAACGAAAATGCAGGCAGAGACCGCAATATACACTTTAACCGAAAAGTTTTAGAGAAACCTATATTTCAAATTTAAAAATATATAATTCACTTTAATTTTTTTTAAAAAAAACTTCTCACTCTCTCCCTTTCACAATAACGAAATAAAGATAATGCAATATTCGTAAATACACATATTCTGGACAATGTAATATTCGTGATGACACATATTCTGTAACATAATGAATTACTATACAAATATGACAAAAATTTTAATATGAGAATACAAGATTTTCATATAATAGTCAAATTTTGCCAATTTAAAAATCAAAAGAATGGTCCTGGTTGACAACATTATAGCCAAAATTATTAAATATTGAGCTGCAAATCAAATCACAAATAAGCTAAAATATAAGAATAGAAAAATAATCTTACATACATTAATAAACAGTGATTATACTTCTAATTACATACAAGTCATAAAAGTGTTATACTTAAAATGTTTTCATGATCATCGTATAAAACTGATAATTTTATTGGACCGAATTTAAATTAGGTTCATTTCATAGACTTTAACCCTTAACTTGTGAGGTGCGGTTTCACAGAACGCTTGAGGTTCTGTAAGTTTCAGATTACCGCCTTTTGTTCAAGCTGTGTCGCCACCTTCCATCTAGCTTATGCAATAGTGTCCTTGTCCTTTCTAGCCAGCTTATCGCGTGTAAGGAGTGAAACCCATTTTGCTTTATGTAGTTAAATTGCACTTACTAGTTGTTACTATCATAAAAGGTTATTTTTTGTGTATATTTTGACAGTACGACAAGTGAAATTAATATGTTCATATTTATAATAATTTTTGTAGATGAATAAACTAATGAATATAGTAGCTATAACTTACGTTCTGACACTAATTGCTGTCAAATCAGTCACTAATACCCATAATGTATTATTCTTCAATATCGGAAAGTTCAATTGGTAATTTATGTTGAGGCAGGGGTAAAAGAAATCAGAGAGGTCTGACAGACGTACCTCACAAAGTATGTCCCAGTATAAGCATCTCACAAGTTAAGGGTTAACAAACATTGAGAGTTACTTTATCAAATTCCTAGTACGTGCGTACACTCTCCTAATCTTTCTATCCTAGATCGATAAGGAATTTGTTAGACAAGGACAAATGAGTGACTACTGAGCGCTATGGCTACTAACAAATAGTAACACGTGTAATAAACTGAAAAAAGTTTGATTCAAATGAATTAATTAAATTCATCAAATATTAAATCTACCCTATTCTTGCTATCTCTTATCGGTTATAGCCAGTTCTATTCGGGCTCCAAAAATGCACTAATGTGTCCTTGCCTTGGAGCTCTGTTTCTACGGAGATGAGATGCTAACTGCAACAAGCAAATTCAACTTTTATCAGCGAAAAAGAAGAGCGAATGCTTCGGAACATCACACACTAAACCCTACAGTACAATCCTTCAAAACAAAATCCCTAACTAATCTCGATCACCTTGTTGTATTCTACTAGGAAATTTTGAATGTTGAAACTCTTCGAACATGAGAAAAAAAATATCGCCAAATACACCAAAAGGTGAATATTAATTTGAAGCAAGGGTCCCGGGTTCGAATCCCGGTCGGGCTTGGTTGTTTGTGAATGTCCATTCATTAATTTCATCCTTTCATCACTCATCCTCATCTTCGCAAATTAGCCAAGAGGCACAAAACGCGAAGTAAAATAAACTAAATCAATCAATCAATCAATCAATTTGAAGCTTCCTCGACAAATAAATCAACCATAAAATATTTTAATTTAGTGCATAACTCTACATAAAAACCAGCTTTTGCCACCGTGAAGCAAGATTATAAGGTAAACTGCGTATGGAAAGGGCTTTAAAAGCTTAGCTTCATTTACAAAACGCCTTTTAGTCTATTTTAGCTGTGTGTGGTATACCATGTTTCTGTCAGTTGTCACTAGGGCTATATTTGAAAAAAATTGGGGAGATTTCATAAGATAATTTTGAATCGAGGTTGTAAAATATACGTGTCTATGTCGCAATTAATAAACTTGATATGTTACAAGATATTTAATTTAATATTGAAACAGAAATGGCCTTACGATACCAGCAAATCCTTTATTTTCTCATTTCTTCTCTATTCTTCCATTGTAGCCCTCCTTGAAATCAAGGGCTTCTGGGTTGAGGAGCAATACAATCTCGATTACTGCATAATCTACAAATAGTCCCGATCGGCCTCTTAAGACTAATTTATACTCAGATATGCTATGCGGGACAAGGCCTATAGTTTAAACTAGAATCAAAACAAGTGATCGATCCCGAAACCTGTTGATTACAAGCAAAGTGAATCTAAAACGAACAATTTTGACAGAGAACATGTCGAAAATAAACTCGACCCTTTTTGTTCAAAAGTTATAAGCAATAATGATCGTCCCACTACTAAAAAGAGACCACACGATATTGTTGTCTCGCTTCAATTTGGCATTCCATTTTACATTAAATATCACTGGAGGAAAATAACTATAGGACAACTATCCTACACAACAAATACAGGCCTGGTTGACAACATGACAGCCCAAGTCGCATCCGTAATCCTTTCATCAACATATGAAAATAATAAACCCAAATTTCTTACTGCACTTACCGGTCATGTCATCTTCAGCTGCACATTGAAGCAAACAACAGGAACGCACATATGGGACTTACCTTACTTCCTCCTAGAATAGAACACGAAGGAACATGATGTATGTACGTACCAGAAATAATTATCCTTGAAAAGGGCATATCCGTATTAGTAAAATGAACGATTACTTTACTCATCCGATATAGCTCTGACCAGCTAGTCCCTTAGATATGAATCAAGAAAAAATCGAAATATTAAAAAAGTAATGTACTTTATTACTTTTCTCAACTATTTTAGACAAGAGATATGCAACATATAATACTTAATACAGGTGACTCAAATTACGTTATGTTTATCGGTTCAGTTACTGTTACTGTAATTGCTGATAGTATATGTACTGTGACGGTGTTGTAACATCCCCTGTTCGTATTGTAACATCCCCTGTTCGTACATACATCTGTTCCATACTATCCTGGGACAACACGCGCATTCGCGACGATTCAATTTTTGGATCGCTCATTCTATTTGTAGAGTTGACTGCAACAATGACGAGAACTCATTATTGGCATTTGAGATGAACCAAGTTTTTGGAGTACCAATAATTGTAACAACTGGCGTACGCAGGTAGATGGGGCTACACCCCCTCCCAAAATGTTGAGAAAATGAAAATTATAAAATGAAAGGAGGAAAGGTCTGCAATTGATACCAGTAAAAAGAACTCCAGAAAAATCAAAGAAAGTGTAAACCCACCTTAAAATGACCAATTTTTAAAAACCTTTCAAACGAAGGTATGGTATGGTGGTAAGGTTACACTTTACGAAATATTTTACAGTGTATAAAGTCCCCTCCGAAAAAAAAATTCCTGCGTGCCCCATGATTGAGGCAGGTTCATGGTTCTTATAAATGGACAAAATGAATTCCAATTTTTTAAATGGGGGGAGAGGGGAGGTGTTGAATTTCTGCTGAGTAAAATATCTACGTCACTGTTCATTTCGGGAGAACGATTCGCAAGAAACTCCTTTATTCAACGTTCGCATAATGAATTTTAGCGTTTCTCTGCGCATACATAAACTTGTCTAGATGACTATTAGAGGTGGTAACGTCTTAAATCTGAGGCTACCTTCCTCAGAGCTTGCCGAGACGATTAAATGAAACCGAGCCATTGTGTTTGCGAGTCTACTCTCGTTGGAGATTCTAATAAAACGAAATGTAAAGAACTTTTCGCCCAAATCAAAATTGCCTTATTATTATGAGATTTACTCAAATGTGACATAAAACGCATTTCCTCTTTTCTGTCAAGTTTGGTTTTTCAACATAGCGAAAATTAATTATTGCTAAAAAAAAATGTTGATGAGTGGACACTAACATTTTACACAATATCGCGATACTTCGAAATGAGTCGCAGGAAAGTTTTCAAATACCGCAATGTTGATAGTATTTCTTTTTCTTTTGCTTCGACATTGGCTATGAGACAAGAGGCGAGAATGAAACGAGAATTAGAAATGGATACAAAATTGAGAACTAGGAAGGTGTTTGTAAGTCGAGACGGGAAGGAAACCACTCCTCGCAATCCGAGACGAAACCACGAAAGAGACAAGTTTATTTCCAGGAGACAGAACAGAACGAGACTTCCGAAAACCGAGAAAATTTGAATTGAGTTTGTTGTTTTAAGTCAATTGAGTTCAGTTGTGGTTTTAAGTTCACTTTATGCACAGAAGGGCTAATCGGAACTGGATCTACAGTTTCAGGATCCGAACCACTGTGCCATGTGCATCCGCCGGGTATCGAACCCGGAAGTAAGCCCGCCGAGAAAGACAATCCGATGGCAACGCAAAAATTATGATTAACGTATATGCAAATACACTTCTACTAAGCAGCTTGTGAGATAATAAATTCGTATTTACTACTGATTTTAAAATTTATCTTCTTTCAGGTAGAATGTGAAATTACGAAATATCGATTTGGATCAGTATCAAACTGACAAACTTTGCAGATCAGATTACGGAAAACTTTTTGATAAAATCCGGAAAAGCCACAGACCCACTCAGTACAATGCTCAGAAATGTTGATGAACTAAAAGTAGTTATTTCGGACGTATCGCAGTAAAGACTATTCCGAAAAAAAAATTACTTGTGTTTCCTCCGACAAATTCTTCCCGGAGCATCTTTGATAATTGTCATATATATATATATATATATATATATAAAGTGTTCCCCTGTGCTTAGCACCACGCCATGAAGGCGTATAGGGGGTGTGGGGGTAACGCCCCACACTTTCTTGATCCGGTCGTGAGTGGGGGTGATGTGATCAGCACCACGCCCCTGACCGCCTTTACCCACCAGGGTTTCCCCCAGGTACCCATGTTATTCGACGCTGGGTGGGCGCCGGGGCCGCTTCCATCGTTAGAAAAGTTCCCGGATTTGAACCGGCCGGGGATCGAACCCGGGACCTTTAGCATGGTAGTCAGACGCGTTACCGACTGAGCCACCGCATATATTATATTATAATATACAAGTTTCGGTTATTTTCTCAGCTATTTAGATATCTTGAAATAGTTTCGTTTCATACCTATTATTTATATAAAATGTCTAGGTACTAGCTAATATAACGTAGATAATAATTTTCCATTATTTAGACCAAATTTTTAATATATATATATATGAATAAAAATTCCATGGTTCGTCTTCAGAAAGAGAAGAGATTCTGAAAATGGTTTCCTGGGAGGAAACCGCGACTGAATTAAGTTATAAAGTCTCTAATAAAAGTCACGTTATACACATATTTCTTGTTAAAATGAATGTTCTCGTTCACGAGGTAGATCCATAATTGTGTTTTGTCTCATCAACAAATTCATCACTTTATAATTTATCCTCAATGAGCAAAAAAAAAAAAACAAAAAAAAAAAAACGAAAATATCAGAACCAGAAAAAAAACTATGGGAGAGCCGAACATTATTGGGATTGCCCTGACAAATACAGGCGCCGACAGACATAATTTATTCATAATAAATTTGAAAGCACCAAATTTTAATTATGTCGGAGGAAGGAGGAGGCTTGCTCCCCATTTTGGCACCGAATATAAAAAGTCCAAGTTTAGCGTCATTGTCACGATTAGACAAAATTGGCAGAAAGCGACAAAAGAATACAAATCCCATATGAAGTTTTGAATAATAAACAACTAGGAAAAACTTTTAACATGTTTTGAAACAGAAATAATTTTCTGAAAACGTAAACACAAACCGAAGGAACAATTAACGCAATTTAATCCGATTCGGTAATAAAACTGTTAGCTTTAGTGCTCTTAGTAAAGGAATTCATAACTAAAACCTCGTTAGAATTAAGCGATGTAAAAACATATCGCGAGATAAACGACAAGATCAAAATCTTTATCACTCCTGCGCCTCTGCTTGACGGGACAAGCTACGAAAAAAGGACGATAGAACTTGTCATTCCATTTCTCCATTTCCATAATAAACGATGCGCATTTCGAAAACAAATGGGAAAGTCATGATTGCCACAACCTCATTTTAATATACTCAATAATTACCGACGGCCATCTAATGAACGAATTTATTTTCCTCGAACGACGGATGATATATGCTAGAAATCGCCTACGGTTTCCGTGGCTTATCGATTAGCGTAGCGCTGTATTACGAGTGGGGTTTTCTCGGTAAGATTTTACAATACCGTAATTTCTATCCTACTTCTTATACTCACGAAATACGTAGTCCCGATGAAGTATCTGAGGTTAACATATGGGGGTGACGTGTAGAAATTGTTAATTGACGTGTAGAAGTTGTAAAATAAGATTTTCAATTACCGCGATCATTCTCCGTAAACAACACCTGACGTTCCCAATCAGTTACTCTGTCTACAGCGTTGCCACACTGTTAGGATCGGACCGTAAGCTCTACAATCCCATACAAAATTGCGGTGAGCATGACCAAAATGGCGACAGTGACAATCACGAGGGAGAAGAGCATGTGGAATGCAGACTGCTTTGATTAGAGGTACATTTGGCAACAGTGTATCGAGCCTTCAATTGCATATTACGAAAATGGCCTCTTCCGTGTTTGTTGCCGTTATAGTGCTACAAAACTAAGATTCCGTTAATGTATGTGCTCACAATTGGCCCGCAAACAATTACCTGATATCCACACGAACCATTCCAGGTAATGTTAGGTTAGGTTAGGTTACAAAAGCATAGTTCAAATTCAGTTCGTAAAACAATTCACATGTATTTTGAAAAAAAAAAACATTCTTTCCGCTAATTTTCCATTTTCAAAACGAGACCCCCAAATTTTAACTTCAGATTCGTGATTACGAGGCCTCAATTAATGATTATGCCAAATATGAAAGAAATTGGAGAGATGTCCGGTATTGTAAAATCGCTACGTTTTCTCGTTCGCATGACTCTGCACTACGGTTGAAGTACGCATACGATAGCCTATAGCGAACAACTAAAAAAGAAACCTCTAAAGTCTGATTTCACTAAGTGTGGTTAGAGGCAGAAAACACCAAATCCAGATCTGTAGCAACCTACAATCGAAAGATGTCGTCCCAGGATATATACCGCGGACATACATAATAGATACACAGTTGAAATGAAGAGCATGCTAAATTTTTTATAGGAGAATTTGGTACTCACCCACCAGCTACTGGAACATCGAAGGACACCATAGATAGAACTTGGAAGGACACCAAAGGTAGAACTTGGCTGATGCTGACCACCAGGTTACACAGCGTGGTTGATCTTCGCCGCCTCCGTTCTAAGTTCGCACTGGTGCACCCGTCTAAAGAACACTCGCGATTCCGAGTATTAACAATGACAATACGGCACCCAAAGTCCTCCGCCGCATTGAGTTGGGTCAACCTCAGGATGGCAATTTCTGTTTGGTCCAACCACATGTGGGCACATCTTCTCCTTACCGCGGTCTCCCTTCGGCACTAAAAACACACACACACACAAGATACATGCGCTGCTGACAACTTGTTAACAATTTTGAGCCCCCCACCGTCATCTAGGCCACACCTCCAACTCGTTGCTGGTTGGTTTTCGAACCGACCAATGAGAGAAGAGTTTAGAGAGGGAAGCAACGTGCGAGCATCTTTGCGTGGGAAAAGATAGGAAGAGCCTTATTGCACGTGACTTCCTCTTCCTCCTCCTCCCTCGCACTCCTCTTCACTCTCCCTTTTTCAGCAGTTTGAAGATAACTGCCACATTTAGCTAAAAATACGAAAGCTAGTGCAAAGTAACGTGCGAATAAGTATTATGTTTTGGTGCAATTACCACGTCCGACAGTATTAATAATGTATTCCTTCGTCAATTTCCACCAGTTACGATTGAACTAGAAAAGCACCTGAAATAAGCAAAATATAACAAAATACAAAATACATTTGTTAGCAAACTTCAGTGGGTTCAATTTATTTATATTTGTATATTCATATACGATAACATTGATGAAGGGACACACAGAAGATCAGGACGGGATTCGAACACGGGACCCATGACGTCCTGGACTCGAATCTTAAACCATAGGTAGGAGCGTATTTAATTGTTGGGAGTCCCTTGTGAGAAAAAAAAATATTCCCTTTTATGAGTAGCTAGTGTTGCTTATTTTTTTTAATATGTATTTTTTGTAATTTAACCTTATTCCTTATAGTCATGATAATAAGTACAATGATGAGTCATGAATTAATTATATGAATCGAACCCTAAATTGATAGTTTAATACTTTAGTGAAAATATAAAATACAATAAGTAAGAGAGAGAGAAAAGTAAGAGAGAGAGAGAGAGAGAGAGAGAGGCTCATCTCTGCGCTTTCTCTTTCTTTCTCTTTCTTTCTCTTTCCATGCCTTCCTTCCTTTCTCCTCCTTTCTCTCCTCTCTCTTTCTCTCCCTCCCCCTCTCTCTATTAAGAAAGAAAGAGATAATTGATTTTTCATATCTCTCTCTCTCTCTCTCTCTCTCTCTCTCTCTCTCTCTTTCTCTCTCTGTCTCTGTCTCTGTCTCTGTCTCTGTCTCTCTGTCTCTCTGTCTCTCTCTCTCTCTCTCTCTCTCTCTCTCTCTCTCTCTCTCTCTCTCTCTCTCTTTTACTCTCTGCAACATCATTTACCAATTTGGTCACTTTACGTGGCGAACGCATGGACATGCAAAAATGCCAGGATCACGCACCGAAAACGAATCCAGGTCTCCTACATGTGCAATCAGGCGTCCCAAATTGAACGAATGCATATTTCTAGTAAACCCCATCGCGAAATCTCTTTTTCTGCATTGGCAAGATGAAGATTTACTTCAGGAAGTGATCGTTTCCATAATTACATCTATTTTTAGATATTCATTTTGCGCAAATTCCTATTTTTAACAATTTCTCAGTGATTTCTTGTGTGGAATTTCTGGTTACTATGCTGGGAAAGTTTAATGCAGAATGAACAACAATTGTGCGTTCCTTGTGTGTTTTAAAACTTTCCCAATAAGACATTAATTAAATGCAAATATTCATATGTACTTATGAATTTGCAAAACCCCCATGAGCCAAGTAAAAGGATCATTCATGAGGAATTCACCCTCATCCAGGAAGCAGCACTCTTTCAAGTAAAAAAAAAACTCACAATTTTATAACTAGATATTCCAGATCATTCATTTCAATTATGTAAAAACCAAAGAAATATTTTCTGTTGTTGCGTTTACATACTTTCTGTCGCCATCCTTGAATATATAGTAATGTACGTACAATCAACATGTGTCTTGTATCGAAAGAAGAAACAAGCTATTCAATTTGTGAAGGACGTTAATAGTGGCAAATAATGTAGGGCAGTTGAAACTTGCGCAACTGTAAATGTCGAATTTTGGCGTAACTTGCTTTCCGAATATCAAACGCTAAAATTATATTTTAGTTTTTTGAGTATTTGTTCTAACTAATGGGGGGGACTGGACCTACAGTTTAAAACGGAATCTGAACTACCATGTGCCTCCACCGGTATGCTAAAAATTGAATGTCAATTAATTTTGCTGCTAGGCGGCTTGCCTCAATTGTAGGGCGAAGCCTTACTCCTCTCCTAGGGACGGCGCTGGATTCACAAATGTAAATACTTCTTTGGTATAGAATTTCTTCCATACGTTTCATAATTTTCGCATGAATTAAACAGTACATCCCTACTGTTATTTGCACGTTCACCTAATAAAGTAGCCAAGAAGCGAAGAAGAATAAATAATCAAAAAAACATACCTAATAAAGTAATATGAAAATTCCTTCTTAACTTGCTGGGACAAGAAAATATATGCACTGCACAAAGCGAAGTACACAGTGAGCACTTTAAAGCATGGGTGGGCAGATACAACGAAAGAAAGGGCGAGTTAAATGAAAGAGAAATAGAGAGATTATATTAAGACAGACACAGGAAAGACGAAAGTAATGATAGAGAGGAGAAATCTCTGAGCAGCAACAGATCTTTGAGGGGTCAAGACAGGCACATAGCCATTGGGAGAGCTAAGGGGACTGAAGCCTCCTACCCGAAATCCTACTAATATCTAATTTAAATAGTGTATAGTGGTAATTAATTATTTTTTTTCCTTAGCACGGGATTAAACTGAGAGATTCATCTTCAGGGCTTCTACCCTCCCAACTTTTCCGACTTTAGATGGGGTCTGCTGATAAAGGATGATCCAGAGCCAGCCTCCTGGATATAAAATCCTGGATACAGGACTACACCAAAACCTGCACCAAAACCTGCCAAATGTTTATTTTATTCAATAGGTGACGGCATCGAGTCCCTTCGCCACCTTTTTCTAGAGTGGAGTGAATAGAGAGAATGCAGATGAGAAATTTGATTACAAGAATTTATGAAAGCATTACTCGCAAACACATGTATGTGTGTATCAGAGAGAGAGAATGGGGAGGTACAAGGGGAGGAAAAAGGTGGGGGGCACAAGGGGAGGAAAAAGGTATGTAAAGGATAAATAAGAATATGTATACATCAATAAATAGAAATGGGGAGAGAAAAAAGATAGAATGCATATATGTGAAACTCACATATATACTTTATATCTGCGCACACTTGTTTATCAATGCATGGATCCTGCCCACCCGATCAAAAATTTTCTGGCGCCGCCCCTGGAGCCAGGCCGCGCGGGAGCGTAGAATACACGCTGATACAAACAACTGAGAGCTGCAGTGATTACATGAATACTGTGCACTTTACAATTTATTTTGTAGTGTAACGAAATTCACTGTGCACAATGCACCGTTGCGTGAAGGAATATGGGAGAATGTGGTATAGCTCCACACATTCACGATCTCGGACCTTTGTGGAGGTAATGCGATCAGCACCACGCTAAACCCCCCTTTCCCAATTTCCGGGTTGCCTCCAGATACCCATTTATTACATGCTGTGTAAACTTCAGAGCCGCTTAATGCAGGAAGAAAGCTCGAGCATAGATCACCCACCCGAAAATTGAACCCGGGTCCAGGCGGACCCCGTGGAAAAGTGGTTAGCACATCGCGCTGCGACGCCAGAGGTCCCGGGTTCGAATCCCGCTCGGGCATGTTTGTTTGTAAATGTCCATTCATCAATTTCATCATTTCATCCACTAATCCCCAAACCGCGAAGTAAAATAAAACAAATCAATCAATCGAACCCGGGTCTACTGACTGGACCCCGTGGTTCAATTTGGTAGTGTGTTCACGTCATAAGAATTTAATTGTTTTTGATATTGGAAACTGCAGTTTTTCTTGGTTCGTGAGCAAAGAGCTTTCTTTGTACACGTTCCGTTATTTCGATTTTTATTATTTTGCACCGTCATCATGTGATTAACAACAGAATTTAAATAATTTCATATTTTTTATGTCCCCATTTTCAGAATTCACCCCCCTTCCCCAACAGCCACGGTTTTTTTTCTTTTCTTTTCTTGTCGAGGCATAACTGGCACCACTCTGCCATCCGCTTTGTATTCTTCCATTGGAGTTTCTGTTACCGATGGAGGAGGCGCCGGTCTTCTGTCTACCTTTGTCTACATACCAGAGGGACGTTTCCATATGCTTGCATTTTTGGGGTGACTGAGTCTCCCCACGCGCCTTCTCGTGTAACTAACATTTTAATTTTGATTATTATTTTCTTTTTGGTTATTTTTGTATCTATTATTAGTTTTATCACTGATCACTATTATTGTAATTAAGTTTGTCTTTAATTTAATATTTATTTCGATTCATTATGACATTTATCGGATAAACAACAACTTCTTATTGTATTCATGAAGAGAAATAAAAAGAATTCACATTTATAAAGATTTGTAAACTCAAGGACACAAACATAGTATACGTAAGAACCTTATTCTTGTTCAATAGAAAATAAGCAAATATAATAAAAATGTTTAAACTAAAAGATACAAATACATTATGTAAGAACAACAACTTATTATTGAATGAGTGCAAGAAAATGAAGAAATAAAAAAATAAACATTCGTACATTCAAAGACACAAATAAAGAATGTAAGAACATGTCAAAACATTTGTAAACTCAGAGACATAAATAAAATGTGCAAGAATATTATTATTTAACAAGCAAAAATATGTATAAACTGAAAGATACATATATATTATATTTGAACAAAAACTTCTAATTGTATGAGTGAAAATAAATATAGAAATAAAAAATAAACATTCTTACATTTAATGACACAAATAAAGAATGTGAGAAAATAAAGGTATTCAATTATAAATGTAAAACCAGCAAATTTTTAAACGAGGAACGACTGGGGTGACCAAGTTTCCCGCGCGCCTGCTCATGTTATAATCTATACATAGCGCGCCCACCAGAGGGTTACACTGCAATGTTCGGAATAAAAATCAATTTTATTTAAGCTAAATTGGGTCTTTGTTAGAGAGGAGGCGTCTGAATCAGGGTCCGTCTGGATAATGTGTGAAAGTTATCTTATCCGGTCGGGTCTTGTCTTGTCTTATGTAATGTCCGGGCGGCCTAACGGTAACGCCCACAAAGGAATACACAGCAAACAAAATGTGAATAAGTCGTTGTGTGTGAAAGAGGCGCACACAGCCCTCATTTCCTGTGTTCAAGGTCTTACAGAGGCACAGAGGTCAAGATGAAACTCTAGAAGCCACGCCAGCCTGGGAAACTGCTACGTGATTCAGTGTTTATATTTTCGGTATCCTTTCGGTTGCAGCTCGCATGCTTTGTGGCCTGCTTGCGAAACCGATAAACAAACAGTTGACTTCTTGTCCTGTTTACGACGCTTCATCGAACAACAAGGCATTCATAAGCCTTGGAGAAGACGCAGTAAGGATTCAAGGATTGGCGTCTCCTCAGACGTGACATCCGTTAACAGTGCCTCGCCCAGCTCTGACCTTTGACATGCATGGACTTTTCCCACCGTTTGCTTCTGCGGAAATGCATGTTTATTCTGTTGTCAACTGCCTGCTTACAAGAAAATTCACCGTTAGAAAACTGCGGGGGATATGGTTACTCAACCAGCACCTTTTCGATTAACATTTGAGTTAGTACAAAAAATATCACCAGTTGCCTCCATCAAGGAATTGGATTTTTCCTTTAATACATACACACAGAACCCAAAACGTGTTAATTGACACATATATTTTGATTTCAGTAACACGTTAACGTGCATAAACTGCAAATGATGCACCTTTTAGTGTGTCAAAATACACATAGGAATGTATTAAACGGTATTTTTACGAGATGAATTTCCGTGTGATGCAGTAAAAAGACATCAATTGGGAAGATCATTTCGAAGATAACAAAATTACACATTTACCTGTGTCAATTGATGCATTAAAAATGAAAGTTTGTTATCTTTGAAATGATCTTGTCTGATCTTCCCAATTGATGCATTTTTAGTGCATCACACGGAACTTCATCTCAGAAAAATACCCTTTAATACATTCCTATGTGTATTATCTCCATTGCTCTTTAATTTTGCCTTAGAATATGCTGTTAGGAAGGTAAAATAAACTAAAGAAGGACTAAAATTAAATGGTATGACTCAGTTGTTAGCATATGCAGATGATGTAGACTTATTAGGGGATGATATAAATACAATTAAGAATAATGCTAAAATATTTTTCAAAACTGCTAAAGAGAGAGGTTTGGAAGTTAACAAAGAGAAAACTAAATATATGCTTACAGGCCGAAACCAAGTGTTAATTAATAATCAAAATCTAATTATTGATAACAACTCGTTTGAACCAGTTTCCAAATTCAAATACTTAGGAGTAATATTAACAAATGAAAATTATATTAAAGAGGAAATAAAAAGTAGGCTTAATTCAGGAAATGCATGTTACTTCTCTGTTCATAAACTTTTGTCTTCTCGATTCATATCTAAGAAACTAAAAGTTAAAATATACAAAACAGTAATTTTGCCTGTAGTATTATATGGGTGTGAAATTTGGTCCCTTACATTGAAAGAGGAACGTAAATTCAGAGTATTTGAAAATAAGATCCTTAGGAAAATCTTTGGACCTAAAAGGGATGAGGAGACAGGTGAGTGGAGAAGGTTACATAATTTAAAACTTCATAATTTGTATTCATGTCCAGATATTATTAGAATAATTAAATCAAGAAGACTTAGGTGGGCCGGCCATGTGGCACGAATGGGAGAGGAAAGAGGAGTTCACAGGATTCTTGTTGGGAAACATGATGGTAAGAGAGCTATAGGAAGGCCAAGACGAAGATGGAGGGCCAACGTTGAGATGGACCAAAAGGAAATAAAAATATATGTGTCAATTGACACGTTTTGGGTTCTGTGTGTATTAAGTTTATTGTCTTGTTTTTACAGTAAAAAAATCCATGAGCATGTTGGTCTGCTTCAATGTACCGAAAACATGAATACAAGCGTCATACTTTCAAGTTACACGGGAAAGAATGAAAAAAGCTGGTTCAAAGAAATAAAATAGGATATTACCACCCCAAAATACAGATATTTAAGACGACCAAATGAAGCTGCAGTGAGTGTAGGAAAACATTATGCACGAGTAAAATACATATTATTTATTATTAACAAATAAAAATTATTCCTTATTATTTATTATTACCAAATAAAAATTATTCCTTAGAGTCAAATTAAGGACTCTGTAATACGAAAATGGATAAACATAACATACATTCCTCCAAATAAGTACATAAAAAGTAAAAACCCAATCAGTGATTGATTTCATCTGGCATTCACCTACTACATGAGAAATAAGAATGTCTTACCAACTTCGTGTAAAAGCTTTGTTGTTCGTTCATTTTGATCGATAACCACTGATGGTGATCGAAATTAAAGAATATGCCAAGGCAGCGATCGAAGGTCCCTGAGCCATGGCACTACTTTCCACATTTACAATAAACGGCGACCTATCGAGGGTGTATCGAATTTCTAAAAATGATTTCTTGGTTCATAACAAGTGTAAGGTTTAATTAAATTATTATTATTAAAACAGGCGACAGATGTTC
The DNA here is from genome assembly GCF_977018435.1 of Lepisma saccharinum. Classification (NCBI taxonomy): domain Eukaryota; kingdom Metazoa; phylum Arthropoda; class Insecta; order Zygentoma; family Lepismatidae; genus Lepisma; species Lepisma saccharinum. The sequence continues at coordinate 209,760,991 of NC_139230.1, forward strand.
GTGGCGATAGGTATAACTAGTCTCATTCAACTATTTGCTACATCTTTAACATAGGAAATCTTTGGGCCGTTTTTTCTACATTATTAGATTTTAACGGGACATAATTTAAGTGTTGAGCTTTAGTTTGGAGGGTTTATAAGTACAGTAAGTTATATCTTTATAGTTCTTGCTGTTGCTCATACTGACATTTTCCACGTGTTGATTGCGGTGCACTCAAAACCAAAATGACAAGAATTGAGGACTAAAAGTGGTAACGTTGTAAGTGCCAAAAGCGAAAGTGTTGGGAAATCGCATCGTTCAGCACATCAGCCCGTAAGAACGATCACACTAGTGACGTCTTTACACGCCCTTTGAACTACTTAGAGTGACGCGAGACGGCTCCATCAATGAGCACGCGAGAGGCAACGGTGAAGTCGTCGAGCAGCGTGTATACTGCTTCCCTCTGTCCACTCGATCCCCACCCGGAACAGGGAATAATACACTTTTAATAAACTTTTTTCTAGGATTCACATGGATGTTAGCTAGTGATTACGTATCTGGGATATACTTACTTATATTCAGATTGAATATCCAGTGGGTTCCTTAGGCTATACAGTGTGTCTATTTTGTGTAACACACACTGAACAATAACAATGACAATTGTAATGCTTTGGTTTACCTTCACGTGAGAGGAACCAGCCTTGGCTAGACCTGTTATATGTTTCCTTTACTTCCTTAGCTAAAATGCTTCGTTGCACAATTAAAAACTAACAAAAAACTGTTCGAATCAAAATAAATTGAATCACTACCACACAAAAAAATATTATAATCTTCACTATGGATACTGGGAAAACTCAGTTCTTTCTTGAATGATAACCCCGACGTTCAGTTAAAAAAAATATCTAAAAATATAGATATAAACTATTTTTTCTGTGCTCAATTATATACAAAAAATACAAGAGAAGTAACTCCTATAAAAATTGACATGCTCCTATTTAATTAAATACTTTATGTCTGAAATATTGAAGGAAATTGCTCGTACGCTGGCCTAGTTCAAATGTATTCAAGCTTTTCACTTGCATACATGATTGGATCTCTAATTTCCTACCATTCTTGTTTATAAAAAAATAGCCGCGCAGAAAGATATTAATTTGTATCCGTAAATATAACATAATTCATTCTTGCAACTCTGAAAACTATATTTTGATTCCCTTGCCCACTGCAACTGTCCCCTTAATCCCATATTTAAGAAGAAGAAATGTAGAATAGAATGGAATAGAATATACCTAGGTTTTATTTCAGTGTGAGCCTTTGCGGCTGTACACACATTTCTATACACCAATGAAGTTCTATTTTTATTTTTATTTTTATTTAAATTTTACACTGATAGCACTAGTTATTATATTGTCAGCAAGAAGCTTTCTGCACACCGCTCTCAGGCAATTTCATTCCCGTCCCTCATCTTATTCGCCCTCTTTGTCCAGACGTAATGTGGGCCTCCCCGATGGCGCAGTGGTAGCTTCGTCGCCTTGTAATCAAGGGGTCCCGGGTTCGATTCCCGGTGGAGGCACATAGTGGTTCGGATCCCACTTTAAATTTAGGTCCAGTCCCGATTAGCCTTACTGTGCATCAAGTAGACTTAAAACAACAAATCAATCCAATCCAAAAATCCAGACGTAATGTAGGAAGGTTCCCAGGTCCCTTATTTGAGTTTCCTCATTCCCGACATTTCCCTCCCAGTAATAGCCCTCATTAGCCCTTCAATTTTAGATTCGTTCTTATCCCTAATGCATCTCAGTCTAGCCTCTGCTGTTTCTTTGCACTGGAGGAGGAGAAAAAAAGGAGAGAGACAGTATTCAGCGATATTGTATCTACACGTTTTCGTCTAAACGTGCCAAAACAGAAGCTGGAGAAGACTAAATATCTTGGGATCTTAACAAAGTATTGACACCCCATTAAATTAATATTCTTGAAAGCCTGCAATGAAATGGATGTAAACATTTTCTTGCTCGCTTCTCTCGCAATCATGTGTTGCGGGAATGCGTGTTTGGCGCTTTACTGAGGTGAATGTGAAGTTTTATACTATAGCTGCATTACACGACAAAGGCGATATTCTCGATATTCATTAATAACATCACTTCTTAAAATATAATGCTTAGTGTTGGTATACTGCTTAATTTAAAGCAGGTGCATCATTTGGGACAAAAATATATCGAATCCGCATTTCTAACTTCTCACAGGAAAATTTTACATTTGCACTGAAGATAAAATCCAAGTAATTATTGTTGTGGATTATGATTTGTTACTAAAATAATTATATTTACCCCAGGAAAACGGGGGGTAGGGGTGAGTTCTTTGAAAGATGAACCCTGTTATATTATCGCCCTGTCTAGCTAGGGTTCTGCAATGTCTCGTGGAACAAATTGAATCTGCCATACGGCTGGAGCATATCATTTGGTTTACCAAGGTTGAATTATTCTATCTTTATCTTAAGTTGTGTAACAATTTGTGTTAAATACTCAAATTGAGTTTTATAAACCCACTCAAAATTACTATTTATATGCATATTTACATATTTTAATTTACTACATTTCACCAATCAATGCATATTTACATATTTTAATTTACTACATTTAACTAATCAATGTGCTAGCTTTAAGTTTTTTTCGAAAATCGAACAATCAAAAAATATGGCAATGTAACATGGTAGTATTTCATTCAAATAGACCAACTATTGCCCATTCATCCGGGGAATTATGATGAACGATTTTAGGGGTGGTCTTGAGTGATGGGCACCCCTGTTTAGGGAGGAGGGGCAGATCAAGTAGATATAGTGTTCTGTAAAGCTAAGGAAAAAGTACCTTTCGGTAGACACGCTGTTGTAATTAAATACTTTGTGGGGATTACGTTATGGTTTGAGGGCGGGAATGATGTTTTTTTGGGGGGACATATGACATAATTTTTGTGGGGAGTGCGCCATTGGCTTGGACGGGGATGGGCACCTGTGCTCTCCATGAAGGAAATAATATTCTGCAGTTTTGTCTTCATACTTGGGATTTTCACTAGCAGCCGTGAGTGATAACTTGCATTATGCAAAGTCTAAGAAAAGAAACTAAAAGAACAACACTATAACAAAGCAACAAAACAGCACCATAACACAACAAAGAAATGACACAACACAACTATTATAGTTAAAAACATCAACCCCGCACGTGGTTATGGCACAAAAATAACGAGAGGCGCCTTGCAACTACAAGAAATGTAAAGAAAATGTGGCAACAACGTCCGAGGGCACGCGCTTATCGGGAGCGGTTTGGCTATTGTTAGCTATTGTTGCCAGTGTTACGTTTCATGAAAGGGTTGCTGATGGGGACATAATAAAACGCGCGCACTTTCACGTAGGCTTCACACACGCCTACGTATTTTCGCCTTCCCCATCCACCATTTGTGCCGAAGTTAAAGATACTTTCCCTGCACATTCATCCAAAATGTTTTGTTTGCTGATGTCCTCCAATATGTCCCGTATGATCACCATTTCCTGCATGCTCGCCTTCCCCTTGAGTCCTTATCATTGTTGCCCATTGGCGTTCCTTTGGGTCATTGTTCTTCGCTTGTATGCAAATTTTTTTTTAGATTTCCATCCACCATATTTAGCTGTCTGGCCCAATATTTGAAACCTCTCACTTTTGCTTCTACTTCCTCCCTACACTTTCCCATTTTCATAAGCACCCCTTCTCACCCGACGGAACTTGTTTTTAGAAAGTTTGCTTGTACGCAGTTTAAAATTTCTGTTGCCCCCCATGCAGACCCACAGTTCGATACCATATAATAATGTGGCCTTCACTGTAGCCTCGAATACTCCCTCCAGTGTTCTGCCTGGTATATCAGTACCATACGCAACTACAGCAGAGTCTCGCTTATCCGACATAAAAGGGCCGGCAAAACGCCGGATAAGCGAAAATGTCGGATAATAGGGAGGTGTTAACAAAAGGCCTATTAAACGAGGGAGGTGTTAACAAAAGGCCTATTAAACGTCAAACTAATGTTATAATTTTACATATTACGAATGACAGACACATGAGACATAGGGTAGGAGGGCGCGCCACGCTCGCAACTTGCAGTTCTTGTTGCCGATTGATGATTTTTTTTCCCTGTGGTATGTCGGATAATACGGAATGTTGGATAAGCGAAGGTCGGATAAACGAGACTCTACTGAAATCATTGTTTCCCCTGTCCTCACATTCCTATTGTTCGTCCCTACCGAATCCGTACCCATTTTTACACACCATGACTTTCAGTTTTCAAAATATTAACGCTCGCGGAGAGCCCATTTCTCGCAGTCGATGAGGGTTGTGTGTCATGCGACAGTTCATTTACAATATCATCAATATACAGAATGAATAGAAGTGGGGAGATTATGCAGCCTTGTTTCACCCCCCAGTACAGATTCATTTGACCCTGTCACTTCCTCATTCTCAAATTTAATGCAAAAACTCTACCTTTTCATACAAGGCCTGGAGCGCCTTTAGCATTTTGGCAGACACCCTTACCCTCCATAACTTGGTCCACAACATTTTTCCCTTCACTGTGTCAAACGTCTTCTCAAAATCTACATAACAACTTTAACCGATAATTATCATTACACAATACAATAAGGAGTGACCAATGTCCCCTTGCCCCTACCAAATAATATCTACGCATAATAGGGAATACATTTTAGTGACACGAATCTCATTTCATACTATATGGTACAGTGTCTATTATTCCATCGACCAATAATAGTCTATTATTCCATCGACCAATAATACTTTAAATACTTTTTTCGGATTCGCGTGAATGTTGATTACTAGGGAGACAAATTTATGGTAAATAAAAACTGAGGAGAGCGGTAAATAAAATGTTAGATCAGCGGTATATACCAGCAATGGAAAGAAAAACAGACTAATCTTATCGCTGCTACAGCTAGCAAGTTCAATGAAACTAGAAGTTGAGTAGACATTCGGGGGAAGAAAGGAATGCAGCTTGACAGGGAGCAAAGTTTTCGAACTGAGATTATGTGCATGGCAAATCCCAATTTGCAGCGTCTTCCTGATGTGATCGAAGATAAAACGTTCTTCAGCTGCAAGTGGTAGGAAACGTTAGGCAAACGTTTCGTTTCAAATCGACAGTTTGCGCGCACAACCTCGATTGCATGTTTTCTACTTAATTTGATGATATTTCACGGTTATTTCGCGAAAAAGTGTTCATTTCGTGGAAAAGCACACATTTCGCATTACTTCGTGAATAAAACTCATGCATATTTCATCACTGGGGGTGTAGTTACGTCCAGAATGTTCAAAATTGCATCTTTTTTTCACATTTCGCGATTCTGAGCATCGCGAAAATTCAATGTCCCTATTGATTATGTGTCTCGGACATAATTATTTACATTAGATATGAACTGGATTCCTTGCATACTTTGTCCATTTATGAAACATACATTGAACATTGACGATGACAATACGGCCCCCAAAGCTCTCCGCCGTATTGAGTGGGGCCCAACTCAGATCTACCGGCGCTGCAGGTAACGGCAGCCTCCCTCGGGTTCAACCATCGGTGACCGATAAGTCAGGCCCTAGGGAGCCCTCCTTGTTGTGTGAGCATGCTTCATGCGGTTAGGCTGTCTAACTAAGTGAAATAACACCTAGTGTGTGTGATACTGGCGGCGTCTGCCCTTAAGACACTTGCCGTTAATTCTTATTGAAGGAAGAATGAGGAAAGAATGGAAAGGAGGGATTAAATGTTTTCGCACATGAAAGGAACAAAGACCTCGCTCGAGGGAAGCAAACACCATTCCGAATTCAATATATGCCAACGCAAGACTGGTTATTGTGTTGCTTAGTTTGTGCTTGGTGCGCAATTTTAAAGGCAATGGCCTAAATTGAATTAATACGTCTTAATTAAAGTTAATAAAATTTGAATGAATGTTATCCTACAGAAGAGTGGGCTCTAGTCCCAGCTAACGGGGTGTTAGTGGGAGGTTGTGCGGCTTGTTCCAAGTGTATTTTTTAAGATTTTGTGTTTTGTTAGAGTACCGCCATGAAAACAGACGGCGCGGAGAACGTCTTTACGAGAGTTACCGCCTTTACCTAAGAAGGAACGGTCAAACAGCCAAATAGGCACACCGCTGCGGCGCTGCCCTCTTTTGGGCAATAAGTGGCAACCTTAGATTCCCTCCTCCCCGATGCAGCCAGCAGGGAAACAGGATCTTCTGTTCTTAGCACAGCCCTATTATAGTTACTTAGTTTGGTTTGATTGCACAAAGATACATTTGTAAGTGTTCGAGACGTCTAGGTATCCGTCCAATGATCGACAGGCAAAGTACCGCGAGACAGTTCACTTTCACCCCCGCCCCTCCCCGCCTTTCTCTGTGTCTTTTTCACTTTCTCGTGGCACACCGAAGAGGCGTTCCAGTCTCGCCCGGCACCCCGCCCACAGGTCGGCGTGGCTTCCCTCCTTCGCCGGTTTTATCCGCTTTAGCCAACCGGTAACGCAGAGACGGGCTGGAGGGGTCGCCAAGCGAGGTCAGGACTCACTGGTCCCCTCTATCTACTCGCTTCCTGTGCATTCTGTATTCCGGGAGAACATCGCAATTTGTTCACTGAGCAGGCCCGTAGCTAGAACTGATCTCCAGGGGTGGGGGCTCACGGTGTTATCAGGGAGGGTTTTGTAAACCAAGTCCGTTTTTTTTTTTTTTTTTAAAAAACTATTAAATGAAGGTAAATTATGTGTGTGTGTGGAGCGGGGTCATTAAGTTATAAAAACATATAAATATAGAAATACTACATTTTTCTACATCTTCTAAAACATCTCTTGAAGTGTTAATTAACTGATACTGAAATCATTCCGTACATGCTCCATACTACTTTATGTGATTCAGACATTTATATCACACAAAAAAATGCACAATATTCAATCACAGTGCCTACAGTACATTCCATCCAAAGCATTGCAACTCCCCTTCGTTCCCAAAACTTGAGAGCAGATGCGAAGGAAATTTGCATGATGACAGTCACAGATTTCTGTCTAAACGGGAGATCGCAACAGGGACGGAGAAGGTACAGATAAGGAAGCTCCCCTATGAAAGTGCTTACAAAGTCTAGATAATCTTCTACAGTCCGGCAGAATTAACTTAAGAGAAATGGCTGCCGGCGCCGCTGCAGGAGTACCAACCTAAAGCGAACGCTTGACTCTCACGCGAATCACGGGCAATTAGCTGACAACGGGAGATGGGAGATTTGAAAAATAATTACATTGTGTAACGGAAATATCACTGTATTAAGAGGACATGCTAAGAAAATTATAAACATTATAAGTATTCGATCTTACACAATAAATGGATAAACAGTTTATTCTTTACCTTTAATCCGCAATTTGAAAACACCGAGGCTCTATGCACTGCCGCTTCCCTTGCTTCACCAGTCACTGCACGTGAGTCCTTTCAACAGTTCGTAACATTTCGCGCGCCCGAACATTAGAGTTTCCGTTGTCCCGTTACAGCGGGAAGTCCCCCGCTCTAGCCAATTCGAGAGCAATTGCATCACTCACAGACCGGCCATTTCTCTCAAGTTAATTCTGCGGGACTGTAAATACTTGCAGCTACTTGGACTTCAGCTCATAAACAACATGAGCGAACATAACAGCTGCTGTTTATGTTCTGTGGAAGAATTGTGCTGTATCATTTTCTCTCTTCACTGCAAAAAATTTATGCAAAATAGTTTTTCCTAATGTCATGGGGGCTGATGGCAGTTCCAGGGGGGGGGCAGCCCCCTGGCCCATGCCTGGCCTGTCACTGAGGGCCGTGAAAGTTCTATTATCCAACATTAATTTGTTCCTCGACTAAAAAAACAGAAATCGCTCGTTAAGAACCACGACGGTGTGCTGGCAGTTAAGAGGTTAGGAAAACAACGAAAATACACAAGTTGCAATTAGAGACATATCCCAAGAACCAGTGCTCAAAAAATAATTGTGCTGGTTATAAGAGGCATAGTGTCATTTCAACGATACCAAATTATGTGTAAGAAACACCCAGGTACCCAACTACATAAATGTGGCTGGTCGATAGAACATTTCCGGTCTCCCTGTCCGCAAAGTGCTTATTAGATTTTATGTTATGAAGAATAGGTTCGCGATTAGCCAAAAGTGGCAGAAAGGCGAAGAAAATTAACAATCATACGAAAGGGGACAGCGGTGCATATCCTCAGTATAGTAAATTTCAGCCCCCTGTAATAGAGGGCGGGCGTCAAGATTTTATAATCATACTGTTCTCGGTTCGATTACATGTGGAGAAACATTTTACCGATCTACATACGAATTCATATTTTACAACAGGGTCCAGTATTATGTGTGTGTAAAAACCAACAAATTAAACTAATTAGGTTATTTACAGGCTCACGTGAACTAACAAACTAACTAATTCTCTAGCCTTCTTGAACCCGAAGCTTCATGGCTGCAGCAACACTGGCTTTCCATCTGTCCCTATCCTGAGCAATTTCCTTTAGGTCCATCTCAACATTATCCCTCCATTCTCGTCTTGGGTCTTCCTACTGGTCTCTTACCACCATAAAAGTCTTCTTGATTTAATCACTCTAATAATACGTACGCGTATCTGGACATGAATTCAACTTCTGTACTTCTTATTTCATACAAATATGGAAAACAACACAAAAATTAGTGAAGGCAGGGGGACAATTCACGGGGTGGGCCGCTGGGGCGACCTTATTTTAGGCTAATGTCTTTCTAATCCACCTTTAAAATCGGCAAGGAGGCAAACGCAGAATGTTGCCTACTGTAATACATGGAAATTCACTGAAACTTTCGTTTCTCAACAACCGCATTGACTTTGAGAAAAATTGATGCAACTTGTCAGTGGCTGTACAACCCCATTTTGCATTTCCTGGGTTTTCAATTTATTCCAATTAGATAACACATCTTCGTTTCATTTTTAAAAATCACTTTAAGCTCAGATATGTTAATCGGGACTAGATTTACAGTTTACGTTGAAGTCCGAACCATTGTGCAATGTGCCTCCACCCGTAAACAAACCCGGGACCCCTTGATTACAAGGTGTAACTACGGCACCATCGGAGAAGCCCATGGCTTTTCCTCAGTATATAGGTTGACTCGCCAGGATTTCAGGATGATTTCAGACCTTAGGTACTTGAGGGGTAAGAATTTATTGTGACTATAGCAATGAAATATCTTTTAAAATGCCCAACGATCAGTGTCTCGACGACGACTTACGAAAAATAAATAATATGAAAACATGAAAATAATTTTAGAAATTATGGCAATCTTTCTATAGTAAAGTGGTGTGTTAATGCGACACTGGAATTTAATGCAAAGGATTGGTAAAATGAATGTGTAAGATAATTTACACAAATAAATGCCAAAAATTCTACGGTTTTCTACCGATTAAGAAAAAGAAAGTATGCACTCTGTACTGTGGAATCTGAAAAAAGTAATATTTGTGTAAATGTATTTTCTAAAGTGGATACTTGGAGCATGTAAAGTCTGGGGTCACGTGTTCGATTCCCGGTGTAGGCAAGTATTCCATTTATTTAAACTCTTCTTTTTTAAGTTCAGTCCCAATTAGCATTTTCTTCCGTTTTCAAGTTCGCATTACATAAAGTATATACAGGGTCAAATCGTCACTTATCTGTCGTATAGGGACGTAAATCGTTAATCACATTTTTGCTGTTTGCTTTCTTTATTTAACATGTTAAATTGCATTCACAATTACAAACAAAAACAACACTTTAACACCGGTGGTTCTTACGCAAGAAGTGCGGATAATTTTTAAATGGGCCCCTACCTCAGAAAATAACGTTGGTGTAAGATTATCTGGATATGTATCAATCTGCATTATGAGAGAATAACTCGCATTGCATTTTATGAAAGCCGATGCAGAGATCGCAATATCAACTTTCACCTGGAAAGTTATAGAAAACCCCTATATTCCAAATGTATCGTGCATATACGCATTACATATTCAGAAATATTTTGTTCAGTTTTAAATTTGAAGAAAGAAACTAAATTACTCACTTCCATAAATAATGGACTTAAGATAATGTAATATTGGTAAATACAAATTTTCTGTAACATAATGAATTAATATGTAAATACGAGAAACGTGAGAAAAATATTTACATGAGAGCAATACGAAATTCTCACATGATTTTAAAAATCATTTAAAAGTCAACCTCGTACAGTACTATCCACATTGACAATATCACAACCAAGAGTTACACATTCTTCGTTCATATACATTGAAAACATACAAAAAATATTATATATTCAGCTGCAAATCAATTAAAAATTGTAGCACATAAGATTCAAAAGTAGAGAATCATTGCCAAAAAGATGCACTGCAGAGTGTATGTACGTACTAGTAATGAGAACAATGGATCTAGCCACTGAAAATCGAGCGATGAGATTTTTCATCTTAGATATATATTTATAAACAGACAGTATATTCCTAAGTATATGATATAGTATAATTAATATATTTAAATCGTTGTCATAACCATCGTATAAAAATGATAATTTTCTTGCACTGAATTTAAAATAGATTTATTTCATAGACTTTTCAAACCCTTCTCATTGTTCAAGACAACAATTTCTTCCGATAACAAAGAAATGTTTCTTTATGATTCTCTTTCCTAGTCCTGGAAGTCAATATTTAATATCATGAAGGGAATGGTCGTCGCAAAGCTTGATTTTAAATCACATTGGCAACTTCAGATGTTTTATTCGTTTACTTTTTGTGCTTGCACTATGCAAATAACGGTAAAACTTGCACATCGTTATATTCCTAGTACGTACGTACACTCTCCTCGTCTTTTCGATCCTAGAACTGTAGAATATTTCGTAGACAAGGACACACGAGCAAATTTTGCGAGCTTTGGCAACTATCAAATAGTAACACGTGTAATAAAGTGAAAAGAGTTTGGGTCAAATTAATTAATGAAAATCCTAATAATAACCTAAAAATTATAATAAATTAGGCTTTATTCTTTCGATCTCTTCGTATCAGTAATTATTAGTTCTATTCGGGCTTTAAGAATACACTAATGTGTCCTTGCCTTGCACCTCCGTTTCAATTGGGACTAGATCCTAACAGCAATAATCAAATGCAACCTATATTCACAAATAAGAAAAACGAATGCTTTGAAACACCACACACTAAATCCCTACAGTAAAATCCTTCAAACTCAATTCCTAACTAATCTTCGTTACCTTTCTGTATTCTACAGGAAATTTTTTGAATGTTGAACCTCTTCGCACCTGGAAAATAAAATTTGTCGACAAATACACAAAAAGGCGAATATCAATTTCAAGCTTAACAAATATGCAATCATTTTAATTTGGTTCATAACTCTTAAAAAACAAGACGTTTAGCCAACGTAAAGCAAGATTATAAGATTAACTGCATAAAAAAAGGACTTTAAAAGCTTCATTCATTTACAAAACGATTAGTGTGTGGTGGTATTATGTTTCTGTTAGTTGTCACCAGCGCTGTATTCGAACAAGTTTGGAAAATTCATTAGTTAATTTTGAATGGAGGTTAGAATATTTAATATGTAAGAGATTGATTAATTTGTTTTATTTTAATTTGCGTTTTGTGCCTCTTGGCTAATTTGCGAAGATGGGGATGAGGGATGAAATTGATGAATGGAAATTTACAAACAACCATGCCCGAGCGGGATTCAAATCCGGGACCTCTAGCGTCGCAGCGGGATGTGCTAACCACTTTGTTTTTTTGTTTTTTTAATACCCCTATTCGGCAGTATCCCACGTCATTCACACATTTTCACAATCTTTCACAGATTTCAATATTTTCACTATATTCACATTGGTTCTCATTATTCGGACAAACACAAACATCCAAGCCCGAGCGGGATTCGAACCCGGGACCCCTACCGTTGAAGCGCGATGAGCTACCACTCGGCCACGGGGTATATAAAAGACGATAGGTAAAATAATAACTACAACAATCGTGTTCATTTACATTGAACATTACTTCTTTCCATTTGTGACATAATTAACAAATGTGATTTGTGATAGATGTATAATTTAATATTGAAACAAAAATGGTCTCCCGATACCGGTTAATCTGTATTTTCTCGTTTTGTCTCTTTTCTTCGAGTGTGTAACGGTATATTTTGTGCTTTTAAGCCGATTCTCAGCAACATACACAATATACACAACCATACATTTTTGAATCCTTGTCCCGAGGTTCAAAACTTGCAGTACCTGAAGTTCTGTGGATGCTAGTTTAGGCAATAGACACGTACCTCTTCGAATTACAACTTAACGTCCATTTCCTTTTAGATATATATAGGTTTATTCATAATATATTTACAGAAGTTAATTCTTGGCCGTTATTCGCACAATTACATTTCGGTGTACCCTGTCCCCCCTTCCCGAAGAGAGTGTGTAGTCTCGCGTAGCCACTGGCTCCACGAGTAAAAAAAATATAACCCTCAGTACCAAAAAAGGTGGCTGAAGGTATGTGTGTTGTGTACCCGGTTTCCCACATGAAATGAACTATTGGAAATGATATGAAAAGAGCAAGTGTGTGTATTAAAAGAAAGAAAGTTAACATCCCCGCCGTCGGTTCACATAGTAAGGAAAGAAAGCTCGCCCAGCCGCTCCCCTCAGAGAAAAAGATACCTCTTACATTTCTGTACTCCGCCAAACATCTGAGGTCGACTGCTCCCCTGCCCTTCCTATTTATAGGCCCCGCTAATGACCTAAACCGTTACTGGAAACTTACCGCTCTCCCAACGGCCAAGAACCCAAAAGTACAGGAATACATAGCCATACACAATTTATAACATAAAAAAGGATCCAGTAATGATCGCATCATTACAAGTGTAATCTTCCTTTATAATCAAAGGCTCTTTTCTTGAGGAAAAATATAGGCTATAGTGTATCCAGATTAGTTCATAAGCTACAACTACAGTCCTGAGTAGCATGTCTCAGTACCAAGTGATTCTTGTTCAGGGCTACTCGGGATAAGGCCTATAGTTTAAAGTGGAATCCAAATCATTGTGCAGTGCGCCTCCAAAAGGGATCGACCGGGAACCTTCTGATTACAATCAAATGAAAGTGAATTTAAAATAAACACTTTTGACAGAGATGCAATCTTTTACTATATTTCAAATCCAGCATATGAAAGAAAACAATTAACATGAACATTTACGAAAAAAAAACGCTAATAACTTTGACTCTCTTTGTACGAAAATTATTATGTATTAATAATGATCGTCCAACTAGTCAACGATAAACACAACGCTTTTGTTATCTTACTACAACATGGGATTGCATAGCATCAATTACATGACGAGCTCGGTCCGGGTGTAAAAACATGGTAAGATACATTTTGGTCATTTTTTAGTTGCAAAGTAAAATGTGCTACCCTTCAATTTTCGAGTGAAATTGCCATGTTTTGCAATTTAGATTGGACTCGGTGAAGCCTTCTGAAATTGGTAAACACAACACGAAAACAATTTATCCAGAGTATAGCTTCTAATAAGCTTTTACATGTTTTACACCTGAGCACTTCAAATATCACAGGGAATAAGACAAGAGCTATATCCGATAAAAAAAAACCTACACAACAAATACAGCGCTGGTTAACAACATAACAGACCAAAGTCGCATCCTTAATCCTTTCATCAACATATGAAAAACATAAACCGAAATTTCTCACTCCACTTACTGTAATCCTGGTGTTCAGCTGCACATTGAAGCAAACAACAGGAACGCATAAATGGGACTTACCTTACTTCCACCTAGAACAGAACACGATGGAACATGATGTATGTACGTACAAATAATTTTCTTTGAAAAATGACATATCCGTATTAGTAAACTGAACGATTACTTTACTTAACCCATATAGCTCTGAACAGCTAGTCTCTTAGGCATGAATTAAGAAAAGATCGAAAATGTAGATATATTACAAAAGCTGGATTCTTTAAAACATTTCTCAAGAATTATAAGAATATAATTTTTAATGAAAAACTCAAATTGTATTACACTGTGTTTATCGGTTCGGTACATTTGTCTTGTTACTGTTATTTTTTTTTATACTATATGCACTGTGACGGTTTTGGTAACACGAACACATGGAACACCCCCTGTACATACATAAATCCGTTCCATATTATCCTGGGACAACACGCGCATTCACGACATTTCAATTTCTGGGTCGCTTATACTATTTGTGAAGGTGACTTCCAACATTAACGACAAACGATTATTGGCGTATGAGATGATCTAACGCTTCGGAGCACCGATAATCGTAACCACCATATTTGACGTCAGGGTTTACGTCAAAGCTGGTGGTTAGAACTATTTTTATTAGACAAGGAATTGAATTGCAGTCTTTTTAATGGCTGGCTGGAGTGCACAGAAATCCTGCTGAGTAAAAAATATCTACGTCACTGTTCATTTTAGAAAAACTAGTTGCAACAGAAACTTACTTATGGAACTACTTTATCCAACGCTCTTATAACTAATGTTCTTGTTTATCTTTGTACACAAATGTTAATAATGTCTATAGATCAATATTAGAGATGGAAACCACATAAAATTCACTGAAGTCTTATCTCAATAGTCGAGACGAGTCCTAGACGACTCTCTTATAATGAGGTTATACTATCATCAAGAGTTGTCCAGACGTTGAAACGAAACCAAGACTTCGTGTCTTCGAGTCTACTCTCGTTCAAGATTCTAATAAAGTAAAATGTAAGGAGCTTTCCGACCAAATCAAAATTTATTCGTATGTGACCCAAAACACATTTTCTATTTTACGTCGCTGTTCTAAAGGTTTAGTTTTTCGACATGGCGAAATTGGATTATTATTATTAGAATAAATTGAAAAGTGGACACTAACATTTTACAAAATATGGCGATACTTCGAATGAAGTCACTGAAAAATTTTGAAATACCACACTGCTATAAGTCAATACGTATATTTGTTTTTTCCCCCTTTGTAATCCCGATACAAAAGCACGAGACTAAACGGCACGAAACCGGACGAGGTCTCGTCTAGTCTCGGTAGCACCCCTTCCCCCCCCCCTTTTATGGGGTTTCCCAAACCGAGAAAATTTGGCTACAACGCAATAATTATGAGCAACAAATATAGCTTTAACTAAGCAGCTTGTGATAGAATGCATTGGTATTTGTTACTGATTCTAATATTTCCCTTCTTTCAGGTAGTGTGTAGAAATACCAAATAGTGTGTGGAAATACGAAATATCGAGGGTAAGATAAAGTTTGCCGTGCATATAACACCGTGCCATGAAGGCACATTTAGGGGATGTGGGGATATGGCCCTGGGTGAGCCCCGGTGCAGCTTTATGCGGGGACAAGACTGGAAAAATTCCGAAATATCGAGTTGGATCAATATCAAACTGGCATGAACTTGGCACACATTGCGAGAAAGTTTTTGACAACAAAGTCTGGAAAAGACACTGATCACCCAGTAAATATTGTTAAGAAGTTTTGACGGCCTGCAGGTAATCTATATCGGGCATGCCGAATTAAAGACTATTCCGAAAATATATTTTGTCAAATTCTTCGCAGAGCATCTAAGAAAACATTCATTACTCGGTTCTTTACACATCTTGAAATAGTTATTTAAATCAAATATCTACGTATCAGCTAATACTATAATGTAGATAAAAATTTCCATTATGTAGACGAAATGTATAACACATATAAGAATAACAATTCCAGGATAGATCTTCGGAAAGACGAATATTCTGAAAGTTTCTTATCTCACTACAACGGTTCATTCTGAATTTTCCGAACAGAGGGATTAAATTTCGTTTTTAAGGGATGAATGTAAATATGCCACCATAAATTAACCACTCACATAGAATTAGTTGCATTTAAAAAGTTATGTTTTACACATATTTCTTATTCAAATGCACATTTTGTTCACGGGTTGGATGCATAATTGTGTTTGTCTCATCACCAAATTCACCACTTCTTCATTTAGCTATCCTCAACGTCTCGATTAGGTCAATGGAAAAAAGAGACGTAAATAACCGAAACAGAAAAAAACAAAAACAACTATGGGAGAGCCGAACATTATTCGGATTGCCCTGACAAATATAAGCGCCGAAACACATAATTTACATAAAATTAAACTGAAATTTGAAAGCACAAAGTTTTAAGATATTGATAGTCGATATGGTTGCGGTAGGTGGATCTTCTGCCACTTGGGTATGAGGATGAACGATTATCTGGAGAAATGATAATACTAAAACAACGATACACCCTTACCCAGTGTTCGATTCTGGAACCTCTTGTCATCCTCGTGGCGATAGGCTGACCACTCCGCCAGGAACAGCATTGTTCGTTATTGTTCATGCAATAAACAATAAACTAACTTTGATGATGATAAACCTAAAACCGAGAAAAGGCGAACTTTACCACCATAGCGGAGGAGCGCCTTCAGAGACTTGCTCCCGATTTTCCCCACAGAATGTAAAGTCCAAGTTCAACGTCACTGTCCGACTAGACAACGGTGGAAGAAAGTGACGATAAATAAGACAAATACAAAGGCTACGTGAAATTTAAAATAAAAATTAGGTCCGTTAACCCACTATACCCCTCGATAATTATGTTGATTCTTTTCTTTTAATGACAATTTCGATGTTTTAAAATTGATTCCAGCGCGCGGAAAACACAAATAACGGAGATATTTGATTCCAAAGTATGACCGCGTAAGTAAAAACCTTCTATCTCGGAGTAAGTTGGTCGCTTTACATTAGTAAAAAACTGTTTGTATGCACACTAAAATAGCGAATGAACACGTCGGAAATTGCTATCAACTCCAAACCTAACACTCCTACCTTAACGACACTTAAGGTATCACGCTAAACAGACGTACTTTATTTCACAATAACACACCTCCACGAGCTAAAAGCAACGGAACACATTCATCGACAAAATATGAACCATGCAAAATATTTATCTTTCTCGAGGGAGTACACAGGCTCAAGGGTACCTAAAAATCTAAGGAAACATGTTTCGAAATAGAAATCGTTCTTTGAAAACGTAAACACAATTTACACAGCAATTCAATCAGATTCTCTAATAAGACTGTTAGCTTTAGTGTTCTAAGCAAAGGAATTAATAACTAACAACACGTTAGCCGGCATTATTTAATTTCCGATGTCACAATCAACACCCTAGTAAAATTAAGCAACACAAAAATTATCGAGAGATAAATGATAGAACCAAAAAAAATAATCTGTTGTACGCCACTGCTCCACGGGATAAGTTTTAAAAGTTATCCATTTCTTAAATTTCCTATGAAAATGGGAAAGTCATGACTGCTAAAACCGCATTCTAATAAAAAAAAGGTAAAAAAAAGGTAAAGTGCTCCCCTGTGCGTAGCACCACGCCATGAAGGCATATAGGGGGTGTGGGGGTAACGCCCACACTTTCTTGATCCGGTCGTGAGTGGGGGTGATGTGATCAGCATCACGCCCCTGACCGCCTTTACCCCCCAGGGTTTCCCCCAGGTACCCATGTCATTCGACGCTGGGTGGGCGCCGGGGCCGCTTCCAACGTTAGAAAAGTTCCCGGATTTGAACCGGCCGGGGATCGAACCCGGGACCTTTAGCATGGTAGTCAGACGCGT
Source organism: Lepisma saccharinum (assembly GCF_977018435.1). Classification (NCBI taxonomy): domain Eukaryota; kingdom Metazoa; phylum Arthropoda; class Insecta; order Zygentoma; family Lepismatidae; genus Lepisma; species Lepisma saccharinum. The sequence goes on from NC_139230.1 coordinate 209,778,677, forward strand.
TACCGACTGAGCCACCGCGGCCAGTTCTAATACACCAAATAATTACTAACGGAACGATCTAATCAATGAATTTACTTTTCTTGAACGAAAAATAACTGTATTCTAGAAATTGCCTATTGTTTTCCGTTGCCTATCGGTTAGGGTATCCCGCTGTACTACGAGTGATTCTCATACGCAAGACGTTTGAAGTACGCATACGATAAAGTAGGATACATCTAGGATACATCTAGAAACACTCTAGAGAAATTTCACAGGGCATGGTTAGACACACAAAACACCAGATCGTGGGGCCAGATCTGCAGCAACCTAGAACCGAACGTCGTCGTCCCAGGATATGAACCGCGGATATATATAATAGATACACAGTGGATATGAAGAGCATGCATGGAAAATTCGGTACTCACCCACCAGCTTCGCAGGACACCTCAGGTAGGACCACGCTGTTTATGGCCAACGACCAGCAGGAGGTTTAGATAAGCCGTTTAGGAGGTTTAGATACCCCGTTTGGTTCATCTTCGCCAACCCCCTTTCTAACCTCGAATTAGTTCATCAATGCAAGGAACACTCTCATCCCGACTAAGACAATAGACAGTCTGGTTCATCTTCACCAACCCCTTAACTTCGTTTGTCGAACTCGTTCATCCATCGCAGAACACTCGCCACCCCGACGAAGGACAATATACAGCTTGCTTTATCTTTGCAATCCCCCTTTCTAACATCGAACTCGTTCACCCATCCAATGGAACTCGCCATCCAGTCTAAAAACAACACCGTCGCTACAGTGTTACGGCAGCATCCCTTGGGTCCGACCATCCTTGGGCTACATCTTCACATTTCCCCGTTCTCCCTTCGGCCCTCACACAAAAGTCCAAGATACACTCGCGAATGACAAAACTCACATGTCCACGTCTGAGATACACGAGACACACGCGATTGACAAACTTGCTAACTAAGTCCTACTAACGTAATCATGGCCACACCTCCAACGCGTTGCTGGTTGGTTTTCGTACTGACCAATGACAGAAGAGTTTAGAGAGAGAGAGGGGAATATCACGTGTGAGCTTCTTTGCGTGGGAAAAGATAGAAGAGTCTTTCTTTTCATTCCATATGACATCCTCCATCACCCTCCTCCCTCTCAATCCGTTGGTCGCGCTCACTTCTCCTATCCACTCTTCCTTTTTCAACGGTTTAAAAATAACTGCCACATTTTTCTCAAAGCAAGAGTACTATTTTCTGTGCTAAATAACGTAGGAAAAAGTATTTTTGTAGGTGCAAATACCTCGTTGGTCATTACCAATAGTTTTCCCCTTCGTCAATTTCCATAAGCCATTTAATGGTTACGATTAAACTATAAAAGCACCTGAATTAGGCAATTTTAAACATAACAAAATTCAAATATGAAGCTGGGTATAACATTTCAGGGGGCCAATTTATTTAGATTTGTCTACTCGAATTTTAGTAGGGTAATTTTAACACTTTTGGTTAATCGCGAAGAATAGCAAAGGATTGATCACACATGCCCAGTCCTGGATTGAAATGTTAGACCATTTTAAACCCCCAAATAAGGTAGTCTACGCACATTGAGGAATGTAGCTATATAGTGTTATTTTTATATATTTTTGGTTATATAGCCTGTTTTATTCCTTTAGAAGTTAGTCATGTTAATAAGTATGATTAGTGAGTCACTGAACACTAAATTACACAAATATGCATATGTATTACATAATTTTCTATTCTCTAACTTCACTTTGCAACATTAACTAGCAATTGCTATTTGGTTATTTCACGTGATGAAAGCAGGAACATCTACGAAAAATTGCTGCCCGAGATAACGCACCCCTGAAATCAAATCCGAGTCTCCTTCGTGTGCAGTCAAGTGCACGGTGGTGCTTGAACTCTACATGCCACCCCTAAATATTTTTTTTGTTTCAGTTCCTGTTTTGAGTGCACTTTATGCACAGTAAGGCTAATCGGGACTAGACCTACAGTTTAAAGTGAGAGCCGAACAACTTGTGCCTCCACCGGGTATCGAACCCGGGACCCCTTGATTACAAGGCAATGACTCTACAACTGCGCCATGGGGGAAGCCCCCACTCCTAAATAGGCACCCAGGGAAAGGGAAGGAGGTGGTAGCACCGTGGTGCAGATTAAACACCCTCCATTCGAAATTTGCAATGTGTGCAGCCAAACTTCCCCACACAAACGTGTGCATTACAAAGAGGACAGACAACCTTATTTTCTGCTTGCCGATTGTGTAGTTCTAAATATGTTTCCTTGTAATCAAGAAGACCTGGATTCGATCCCAGGTACAAGCAGACTGAACAGAGGTTCACCCGAGGCAATGTTAAGTCACTGGCAATAAACATGGGACACCTAGATCCTGATATACTAGCTTCCCTGGAAGATATTTTATGGTTGGTTGGTTGATTTGGTGTATTAAGTCCACTTCATGCACAGTAAGGCTAATCGAGACGGGGCCTACAGTTTAAAGTGGGATCCGAACCACTTGTGCCTCCACCGGGTATCGAACCCGGGACCCCTTGATTACAAGGCGACGACGCTACCACTGCGCCATCGTGGAGGCCTAAAAAAAGACACTTTGTGTATTGCCTTAGCTCCACAACCATAGTAAATTTTACAATAGCAACTTTTACCAGCGCCCTAGAGTTAGGCAACACACATAACGTTCCTTGGAGGGAATTGACATGGCAGCCTCCCATTGATTCGACCATCTGGTAGATACGAGTTACGCCCTAGGGAGCCCTAAATGGGTGTAGTGTGCTTTATGCGGTTACAGTATTAATTATGTGAAAGCACACCTAGTATCTATTTGCTTGATTCTTACGGTATCTGCCCTTACGGCACTTACTGGAAGTTTCATTGAAGAAAAAGAAAGAGGACGGGAAAAAAAACTGACTGTAGGGTAGTAAAAATACTTTTTATTTTGGGCAACTCAGGGTCTCCTGGTACAAGTTGTGCTTAGTTATTTGTGACGAAATCAGGGATGTCGACGAACAACCCGAGAATCGAATCCGAGTCTCCTTAATGTGCAGTCAGACATCCTACTAACATGAGCACACTGATTCTAGTAAACCAGCCATTCACCAGCCAGCTGGGGGAGATCGACAATGTAGCACTCCCATGGTCCCTATCATACTTCCACCATTCAAGATTAAGGATATGTGGAGCCACACCTCTACACACACGCGAGAAATACACAGAAGGCAAGTTTGTTTTCAACCAGTAAAATATCTGGAAATTTGTTGCATTTTAATCAAAGATCACGGGTTTGATCCCGACAGAGGCAGATTGAACAGAGGTTCGCTCGAAGCAATATGCAAGCTCTTTCAGTTGAGAAAAATCGTTTTCCTTAAAGTTGAGGAACTCTTATTTCTCTATAATTTTTAGTTGTATTCCTTTCGCGGTTTTACACATATCTATTGTGCATGTTGGAACCCTGAAATTGAGGCATAGTCTATACGAAACCCACCAACGCAAGTTCGGCTGCCTAGTATAAAATGTCGCTGTCCTAAGACTTCTAGTGAACACTGTACAGTGATTCGGATCGCACTGTAAACTATGAGCCCAGTCCCGATTAGTAGTTTCCTTTAGTGGACTTAAAAACAAAACTCATTACATCATAACGATTAACCCAATGGGCAAAATGCGACCTAAAATAATAAACAGAAAAAAATATCGGGGAGTCAAATTATATTCGGATCGAACTGACAAACATGATAATTTTTCTATTTAAACTGGAATTTGAAAGAAGCTAATTTTAATTAGGTATGTCGCAGTAATAAGCATTGCGATATTGATAGTTGATGCGTTCGCGAGAGGAGTTGGGTCCCGACGATGAGGATGAATGATGATCTGGTGAAATAGATGATAGGACAAAATCCATGATGCACCCTTACCCAGGGTTCGATTCCTGTTCCTCAGTGGTAATGTCGTCGCCTTGTAATCAAGGGGTCCCGGGTTCGATACGCGGTGGAGGCACATGGCACAGTGGTTCAGATCCCACTTTAAACTATACGTCCAGTCCCGATTAGCCTTCCTGTGCACAAAGTGGACTTGAAACAACAAATCGATCGATCAACGATTAGGGGTGTAAGGGGTGCTCCTTTCACGCAGTGCACCCAATAGTCAACCTCACTTCCACGTAATACACCCTGGACTGCAGACTAGCGAGGATCTGGCGACTGGCCCCATGGCCAGTATAATTCTGTGTCGTCCTGTGTTTTGTGTCCTTATTTGGGCCGAGCACCCTTTTTAGCCTCAGCTTTTAACCAAGGTAAGGAAATTTTAGTTTTCAGACACGCTTTTATTTTTGTTCTGATAACGGGCGTGATAACTTGATCGACCCCGTATAGTGTGACGGGTGCAAAATAGCCTCAGTGCTGACGCACCCAAAATTTTTAAATTCAAATTCAAAAGTCAAAATTCAATCAACGATTAGGCAAGTTTGGCAGAAAGCGATCTATAATTGAAAAAAGACAAAAGCCAACAACAAACGGATAACCCCTTATTTTGCTAACCACTTCCTTAATATGCCAAATAATTACTAACGGAACGATCTGATGAACGAATTTAACTTCCTCGAACGGCAACTACAGTGGACTCTCTTAATTCGAACTTGGATAAAGTAGAACGGTTAATCTCCTTCTAAAGACTCTGCATTACGGTTGAAGTTCGCATACGATAGCCTAGCAAACAACTAGAAAATCCCTAGTCTCGTTTCACGGAGTACGGTTCGAGACACAAAACACCAAATCACGTGAGCAGAGAACAGATCTGCAGCAACCTACAACCCAAAGACGTTGTCCCAGGATATGAACCGCGGACACACACAATAGATACACAGTTGGTATGAAGGGCATGCTAGGAAAATTCGGTACTCACCCACCAGCTACAGGCCATCTCGCAGGATGTTGAGGCTGATGACCAATGAAGAAGCTTTTCCTTTCATCTTGGGAACGCCTCCTGCGTATGTGAAGTCACTACAAAGAAAACAATACGAAAGCAATTAGCAATGCAGATGCTGGATCGTTCAATAACACGTTAAATAAAAGAAATACACATGAAACAACTTTTTAAAATAAGGTAATTTGCAAAAGACAGAATAACTATTCTCACAAGTGACTCCAACTTTACAAAGAACACCTCCACCGATCATCCGAAAGTGACCAAAAGTGAAGCTATTTAAAAACACTGTTGAGAACCTTTCCCACATGCAGAAACTCACATTTTGAATTTACATTTGTATATTTAGTATATCTAGACAACAACGAAATCAAACCACACGGAGATTCACATGAATGTTCTAGAAGGAATTCTAGAACGAACTGCGAAAGCAGCTTTCTTGGCGTAGGATACAGTTAAGAGCAATGGTTGGAACTGAATAAAGCATAATTTGAATGAACAGGATCCTACGCAAGAGGGCTCTAATAAGTATCCAAGATTACGGAATGTTAGTGGAGGGTTATGTAGCTTAAATTCTAAAGTGTATATTCTGATTTTTTAAATGTTTTAGTCAAAGCTACGTTAGGCGCGTCATTTTCTGGAACATGCATGTATGTACACCTGTGGTGTACACCTGTTCCCCAACTTTTAACTATCTCTAAGGTACGGAATTCACGTACCGTGAATTATACTTATACTGATCATGCGTGCAAAATTTTCTGTGTTTGTTTCTCTTCTGCGATCTGCAATTCTCTGTTGCTCTTTCAAAATGACGTAATATTATAAAATTATCTCCAGTTGCATGCTAGGTGTACGTGGCGACCAGCGAGGTCCTGCCCCCCCCTCCCCGCCTGACGGTCAGAGTGGCTTCCCTTCACTGGTGACCAGGAGTTTTCCTCCGATATGTCTTGTGACCTCACCCCCATGTGATTTCTTTCTATGGGGTTATGTGAAGTCACAAGTGTACATGAAAAAACCTCAAACAATCCCCGAAATGAAGAGGGAAATTCAAGGGGTAATTGGCGAAAACAACAGAGACGTCTGTAAAGAGTCATCGTGAACTTCACAGATCGAGTTACTGCCTGTCTTCTCTTTTTCACTATGAAATCGTAGGGAATGTGGAAAATAATAAAAACATAAATATCAATTTTCATGCAAATTAGGCTGAGTTATTTCAAAACCTGCGCACTTTATGAAACACTGTTTATATCAATAAGGGAAAGCTGTGTCAGTACCTAAGCACTTTGAACAATCGATTCACAATCTCATCGACATCAGCATCACCATTAACGTAGTGATACCTTCATCGCCTTCTAATCAAAAAGACTCAGTTCGATGTTCGGTGGAGGCACATAGTGGTTCGGATCCCAGTTCAAGTACTGGAACGTAAAACACGCCCCGAAAAATAAGAGGGAAAACGTATGGCTGCGGTGAAGTACGTAGCAATGAGAATCGATGAGCCGACATCTTACCTAACAAACAAGCGTGATCCCCTCCAAGGCTAATGGCGCCCACCCCCAAATCACCTCACAACACCAACAAGGTATTTATTTATGACAGTAAGTCTGCGGAAAGTAACTTTTATAGCTTTACTTAACACTATACTTGATTTGTCTACCAGCAAATCCGTGGGCGCATTACCCCCGCTCCTCAATATTCATGCATCGTAATACCACACAATAGTTTAGATGCATATACGTTATGATTGATTTTCATTTGAATTCAATAACTTGTCTAACTACCCATATTCTTTTAAAGTTTCGAAATAACGGAAAGATAGCACAGTACTAAAGTTAATGTCATGAAGCAATTTACATACAGTATATGTACATTTAATCTGAAATGTCATAATGCACATTCCATATATACATTTAAACAGTTTTTGAGAGTGGAGAATAAGTATTATATAGGCCAAGTGGACAAAATCAACAATTCGGTATAATTTGGGAGTACTAATTTTCCTTTATGCCACAGTTATATGGGTGTGTAAGGATACCAAAAACACATGCTTGCCATCTCAAAGTGCCCGATCTCAACGAACTTTTTCAAAATGAAAGCTTAATATATGTTCTATATTTGATGTTATCTTTAGTTCTTCGATAGGAGCAACCGGTAAGTAGTTAATCATGGATTAGTAAAAAAAATCTTATTTTTTACTATTAATTTTATATTTATCATTAATTTATTAATATTCTAGGCATCTGAGAAGAAAATGTTCAAAACAAACAAGCGTAATATGTCAAATTAAAGATAAGTGTTTACGCTACAATGTTTGTTTGAAACATTTTCTTCTCAGATGCCTAGATTATGAATAAATTAATGATAAAAAAATTTAATAATTTAAAAAATAAGATTTTTTTACTAATCCGTCATTAACTATTTACCGGTTGCTCCTATCGAAAAACTAAAGATAACATCAAATATAGAATGAGATCGGGCCATTGGTTTTAGAGATATAGTCATTTTCTCAAAAGTCAACATCCGCCATCTTGGATTGGCCGCCATTTCTATTGGCTACCACTTTGAGATGGCAAGCATGTTTTTTTTTGTATCCTTAAAAACCCATATAACTGTTGCATTTAGTATCTTCAAATTATACCAACATCTTGGCTGGCTCATAGACTAAAGATAAATATATATATATATATATATATATATATATATATATATAAAACACAATTTGAGTGCTTAACACAAATTGTTACACAATTTAACAACCTGGCCAAACCAGTACATATTGTTCACTCTTACAATTATTTATTTCTCTAGTATTGAAACAAGTTTGCAGTGATTTCAAATGAAACGTGAAGAAAATGCGATGAAGTATGCTAGCCTTGCAGTCAGTCTGCAAAGCTCAGAAATGATCAATTCAGACACCTTTGATCAGTGAAGACTGGCTACACGACTAGACAAGTTGCGATTCAGCTGAACTCCCATCTCCGCTTCCATCGTTGTTTTAATCTCCACAACACTTAGAATATTACAAAATAATGCAGTGAAAAACCAGTGTTGAGAGGATAGTAAACAAATGTTAACTGGTTTTCTTAAATTACATGCATATTATTACATTCATACACATCATCTCTGTAACCATAACATACCATAATACGTGATTAAATCATATTGAACGACATGTAACTAACTACCAATTACTTCAATTGTTACTTGGTGTTGGGCAATAAAATAAGAAACAAGTCACAATTAACTCAACTATTTTAACATTCGTACCAGTTCTAAACACTGTGTACTCTTAACATTATGAATTTCTCTAGTATACAAACAAGTTTGTAATGATTTCAGTAAAATATGAAGAAAATGCGAAGATGTATGCTAGCCTTGCAGTCAGTCTCCACATAACACAGGTGATTAATACTAAAACCTCTGTTAAGTGGATACTGGCTGCAGGACTAGCCATGTTCAGCTACAGCTGATTTAATTTAATTCATTTGCCATCTACAGAGAAAGGATATCTCCTATTACAGAGGCCAGAGGCATTAATATAACATAAATAAAGTAAATATGAATATAAGTTAGATTAAATAGCATCCATACATATTACATAGATATAACTATAACATAAGTTTACATACATACATAAATTATCCATAAGTCCACAGCCAATATTATCATTAGATAATATAGTATAAAATCACATTTCTCATGAATACATATGTAGATTAGATTTGTTCAGAATAAATATAACCATAATGAGATAGAAACAACAATGAAATAAATTGATACACATATTAATGGACACATATCCATAAGATCATCCGCATACATATATTTACATTATACATACACACACACACATATTTATGTGGATATAGGGATACATATAGAACATATTCTACAGTATATAATAATCATCATGATCATAAAAACGCACAAGATCAATAAAGTTCATTGCATATTTTATATTCAACAATATTTCCCTGTCATATTATCTGATGTTTTCCCAAATATTAACCTTCAACAAAGATCAAAACAGTTTAGAAGCAGTGGTGAGAACTAACTTCCAACTAACTACCAATTAAACTATTTGTTACATATTTTACGTGGATGTTGGACAAAGCATAATGTATGCAACTAAAACCCACTAACTACACGAGGTTAACATTCCAAACCCTATCAACCACTCACATCTTATTTACAAATATATTGCGTTTATTTAAAATTATTTTCTTGTATTAAAACAACTTGTCGATGATTTCAGTTAAGAAATTTTGACCTTAGTTTTCAATCTCCATTAAATTTAAGCAATTACTAAATTTCCACGGATATAAATGAAATCTACCTGAGCAAAATAATAAAATTTCATTTAATAAGAAAAAACGCAACCTCACAAATGTTTCAATACAATAAGAACACGTATTGCTGTGGAGCTGAATGTGATGAAGCGTACTAGCCATGCAAAATATTTCTCACATTTCGATCATGTGAAGAACCTACTATCTCCAACAACTGGAAATCCTTTCATAATTGAAGGAACAGATTTGATGAGTAAAAAAAATCACCTATTCTATACTTAACTCAGTGAGATAATTATTAACATGTAGGTAGTTATATAAAAAATTAATATCCATATTTACGTAATTTGAAATAAACAGAACTAAAGACAAGGTTACGTAGCGTGCCAGACATCCAGAAAATCCTTACAGCACAAGTTTGACAAACCTGTACACTTGAACATTGAACCCCATATTACAGAACCAAAATTATAAACATAACATACATCCATATTTAAAATTAGAATTTCTCAATCTCACAACTATTAACATATACATAGAGGTTTTACATAAAACATAGCCTGCATCATTTAAAAAGTTAAAAGTTAAAATCAGAATATTCGATCACCTAAATTTCGAAGGGGCAACATTTCACAACAGAAACGTGAAATATTACCACACTTGTAGAGTGAGAATAAACTATTGAAATAAGAGAAATACTAAAAAAGATATTTTGGGTCACATCTGAAAAATTTAGTGAAAAATTCTTAATTTTACATTTTGCTTTATTAAAATCTCAAACGAGAATCGACTCATAGACACGAATTGTCGGTTATTTTTGACCGCCTCTTTGCTTCTCGATCTAGTCTGGACAAGTCTTGAGAAACCAGTAGTCTTACTCTCGTCTCGAATTGCGAGAAGAGACCGAGAATAAATCTTGTCTCTTAACCATCTCCAATAGTGATCAAGATACGATTCGACTTTCTCTAAAAAGATAAACACAGACATTAAGGACTAAAAGTGGTAAACGTTGTAAGTGCCAAAAGCGAAAGTGTTGGGAAATCGCATCGTTCCGCACATCAGCCAGTAAGAACGAGCACACCCACAATATTTCTTTCGCTCCAACCTATTGGTAAGAAATGGTAATTCAGTTTCTCTCCTTTTACGAAAAGAAAAATTCTAACAGAAAGAAACGCACGATGAAGCAATTATAACCCAACCAAAAGCTGCGTCATTGCTTTGACTTTATAGCGGCCGCTACAGCACAGGAGTTACATAGTGGTGGAAGTTTATTTTGGAATTGGATTTTTTAAACATTATGTTATGTATTCCAAACAATTTTGCCGTAAAGATTAGCAATTGGTGTTCCGCTCCAAAGTTTATCTCATGCTCATAATCATTTCTCGTCACTTTTGCAGTCAACTTCACAAATAGAATAAGCGATACAGAAATTGAAATATAGCGAATGCGCGTGTTGTCCCAGGATAGTATGGAACAGATATAGTTATATACAGGGGATGTTCCATGTGTTCTTGTCACCAACACCATCTCAGTACGTAGTATAAAAAATGACAGTAACAGACAAAGCATCGATACGGTAAACATTGTGTATGAATACTTTATTAATAATTATATATATATTACATCTATGCCAATAATGACATAATAAACAAATGTAGGTTTTGAATGTTTTAATATTTTTCGATTGTTTACTTATTTCATGAGCTGTATCGGATGTATAACAGGTCAACTTATTGATACGTATTATCATATATAAAGGATAATTACTTTTGGTCCCAATCCAAGTAGTACATACACATACCATGTTCCATTGTGTTCTGTTGTTTGCTTCAATGTGCAGCTGAAGATGAGGATGACAGTACGTGGAGTGAGATCATTGTGTTTGTCTTCATGCGACTTTGGGCTCTAATGTTGCCAACCAGGGATGCATTTATTTTGTAGGATAGTCCTATCAAATATAGCAATTTTCCTATTGCATGTTATATTTCATGAGAACTACGCAATGCTATTTTGTATCAAAACACCAAAAGGGTTGTACTCTCTTTATTAGTGGGGACGATCATTGTTAAATCATTAATTAATGACTGTATGGTACAACTGATATCATTTTTTTCTCGCTCACATTCATTAATTTCTTCCTTGTGTGTGCAAACTTTTGAAACTCCCTTTACACTGCATCTGCAACTTAACTTATCTTAAGCCTCAATTGGGTAAAGAGAACCCCCATAATTACAAAGTGACACTAAACGGGAAGAGGAAACCAGAAAAACAGGGTTATCCTGTATCGAGAGATAATATTTGATTGATTGATTGATTTGGTGTTTTAAGTCCACTTTATGCACAATAAGGCTAATCGGGACTGGACCTACAGTTTAAATTGGGATCCGAACCACTATGTGCCTCCACCAGATATCGAACCCGGGACCCCTTACGAGAGAGAATTTTTGTATCAATATTAATTTATATGTACATTCTCACTAATTACATTTACACCCTATTAATTGTGTCATAAATGGAAGGAAGTAATTTTCAGTTGTAAATAAACACAATTATTGTAGTTATTTGTACCTTTCGTCTCTATAATAAAACCCCCTTTCAAAATTAGCTCATGGTTCTACCTAAATTTTCCATGTACAGCCCTGGTGACAATTGACAGATACATCGTAGCTAAAATAGACTAAAAGGCGATTTGTAAGTGAACTTTTTTATATACATAGTTCATCTTTATGTTGAGTCACGGCGGCTGAAACACATTTTTTTACGACATTAAAATAATTTATTGTTTATGCATTTGTGAAGCTTGAAATTAGTATTGCCGGCCCCCGTGGCAGAGTGGTTAGCACATCGCGCTACGACGCCAGGGGTACCGGGTTCGAATCCTGGCTTGGGCATGGATGTTTTTGAGTTTCCATTCATCAATTTCATCATATCATCACTCATCCCCACCTTCGCAAATTAACCAACAGTGACACAAGAAGCGAAGTAAAATAAAGCAATCATTGAAATTAGTATTCACCGTTTTTGTGCATTTGGCGACGAATTTTCTTTTCCAGGTGTGATGAGTTTCAATATTCAAAATGTCCTTGTGGAATAACGAAAGATGATCGAAATTGGTTAAGGATTAGGTTTGACGGATTGTACTGTAGGGTTTAGCGTGTGGTGTTCCAAAGCATTTCATTGTCTATTTGTTAATAAAGGTTGCATTTGTTTGTTGCAGTTAGGATCTAATCTCAATTGAAACACAGCTGCAAGAACAAGGACACATTAGTGAATTTTTGTAGCCCAAAAGGATCTTTTTAGTCGGTAAAAATTTGACTGACGAATCACCGGTCTACACTCGCCAGTTCCCGCTTTCATCCAGCTGCAGCAAGAAAATACCATGACAATACCTATCTCACCTACTTGATATAATTTTAATGATTCAGTTTTGAAAAATATATTTATGGTGTACGCAACTCCAATTGAGGCGTTCAGAATAATAACGGCAGATCCCAACCGACCTAGAATTTTGAGATACAAGTATGACGGTATACTGCTGCCACCTACCTTTCATATGCTGAAGTATCAAAAGAATTGGTATATGCCAAAACTCTCATATTCCTCCTTTAAAATTCGTCCGTAAGGAAAATGAAAATATTATCAGTGAAAAAAATGGTATATCCAAACTGTGTGTGCTTTTGTTTTTATGTCCGCTACGAGTTCGGTGGCGTTGTAGACAATATGGCAGAGTCCGTGACTGAGTGTGTTGTTATGCCAGAATCACCGAAAAAAGGTAAAAAATGAGTGAAAAACTCAAGTGAATGTGTAATGAACAAACGGAAGTTATGCAGAAACAATTTAAACAGTATTAGTTCAAACTTTGTCATCAGATAAAAAAACATGATGGTGCTCCTCTGATTTTACGTAAGGTTACTTCCATTGCCGGCCCCCTTGGCAGAGTGGTTAGCATATCGCGCTACGACGCCAAGGGTCCCGGGTTCGAATCCTGGCCTGGGCATGGATGTTTGTGAGTGTCCATTCATCATTTTCTTCATATCATCACGCATTCCCATCTTCGCAAATTAGACAAAAGTGGCCAAAAAAGCGAAGTAAAAAAAATCAAATCAATCAATCAACTTACATTATTGTGGAATATGTTGATCCTGATATTGTAAAATTTAGTTTATACTGTTCTGACATTGACGTGCATCAACAGTTAATTTTAGAAAAAGGGGTGAAACTTCAGATGTTTCATTGTTTAATTTCAAAACTCAGGAGAAGTACAGTGAACAGAGAAAAATCAAGAAAGCTAAATACAATGACCTGATGCAACTATTGAAATATATATATACTACCCGTCTATCATGACTTTTATAAAAAATCTTGTACATGATGGTGTTGATGTTGAAGAAGAATGTGAAAATCTGCGAATGGAGCTGGATTCATACAACATGTTAAATAACGGTAAACTCAATAAATAAGTTTTACCACATTTTTTTCACTTGTGTATATTTTTTCCTAGTAAACAGCACAAAATCTGTGAAACTAATAACCACAATGATTCAAGAATTTGTAGATAAACTTGAAATACCATATTTAAAAGAAGCTAAAAAAATTATGTCATAATGTTAAAAATCTCCTGAGTTTTGAAATTAAACAGAATAATTATTCTCAAAATGAACTTTGGGTGGGATCTGCCGTTATTATTCTGAGCGCCTCAATTTATAGGCACTATCGATCTTTATACATGACGAAGTATTCAAAATTAAATTTAAAAAACCGTTGTGTCCCGCTTTTTATATATTAGCAGGCTGACAGTTAAATTTTAACGGCAAAATAATGAAACATTTACGGTAACTTATAACAGTGTATAACTGCACTGTTCTTTTTTGTGAATGATATTCATATCGCGTAAAAGTCGCCGGTGTGTCCTCGTCTAATATGTGCTTCATAGTTCTAGGACAGAAAAGATCAGGAGAGTGTGCGTACATACTATACATTTATACTATGGCCCGGTCCGGGTATCTCTGGAACAAGCGAACGAAAACAAGTTTCTGCGCAAGTAGTGACGCGAGAAGGCTCTGTCAATGAACACTAGAGAGGAAACAGGATTGCGTGAAGTAGGAAAAGTTACTGCCGTTGCCAGCATTCGCAGCAGCGTGTACTGTTTCGCTCTGCCCACTTGATTTCCCTCTCTTCGCTGTGCTATGAGAGGGCCTTGTAGCATAGATTTCCGGGATACAGCATAGGAGCGTAACGATGGATGTTTCATCGTTAACTGCATAGTAATACACAAAAATAAAACTAATAATACACCGGTTGATAACAATACAATATAAAATTAAGCTTTTTGTCGAACTAAATGAATATTCAGAGATTTATCTTGAAATTCTCATATGATACACACCATTCTGTTTATGATTATATACATACAACTTGTAAGATTCGATTTTCTTAAAAACTAACATAACAGATTTTTGACGATGCAAAAAGCACCAGGAAATTAACGTGATGGTTATGAAAACAATTTCAATACCTTAACTTTATAGATTAAATAATTAAAAATATACTAGATATTTATAGACATATCTTAAGATTGAAACATACTGTAATATCGGTTAATTCAGTAATAAATTTCATTTTAATCTTATGGCCTAATTACCACTGTAGGCTGGATCAATTGTTTTCATTATTGATACGTACATGCACTCTGACTCTGTGGAATTCCAACTTTTCGTATACGTTCTGTGCTTTTGGTTCTTGTATCACAATAAACGTAAGCAATATTGTTATTTCATGGCCCGCGTGGGAGGGAGGCCAGCAGTCGGTAGGTAAGCCAGGGCCCAATATTGGGCTGTAGCGCTATAGGGTTACTAATATTGTTATTTCATTTGAAACTAAAGTTTATTTTCGTTGTTCCAATTTATTTGGGCGAAAATGTGTAACTTGCGCCTGTAATGTTGCCAACGAGGACCGTGGATTTAGCTGATTTTAACATACTGTACTTTCCTATCGTTTGAAAATTTCGAACTGATTTCACATTACTACCTTTCTCATTTTTACGTATGAATTCATTATAACAGAATATATGTTTCTACAAATATTTACATTATATTACTTGTGACATTTATCAATGGGAGTAATCGAAGGGCATCCTGATGTATTTTTGAAGTTTGAAAATGAACCAAATTTTTAAATGTATTAATAACATACGTATATATTTAAATTTACAATTTTTTAGTGATGAATTTATCTTTCATCTCAATAGTAATAATATAAGGAATACATGATTGTGGTGTTGACAACAGTACCAGTTTCATATCAGTTTCAATCGCATATTTTGTGTTTCGCATGGTTCGTACTTACCAATTGTGTATTGCGGAACATCGTTCAAGGTGCCATTATGCTTTTTACACGAAAACAAACGCAATTCTTCACATTCTGAGGGCTTTTTTTAAATTCCTTTCTTCGCTTCCGGAACACACAATATGGCGGGCACATCTTGACTCACGTTGTGGATATGCAGTGTTTCAACCTTCTTCACCGAAAAATACTCCCTCCCCGATGGTGCAGTGGTATCGTCGTCGCCTTGTAATCAAGGGGTCCCGGGTTCGACACCCGGTGGAGGCACAAGTGGTTTGGATCCCACTTTAAACTGTAGGTCCAGTCCCGATTAGCCTTACTGTGCATAAAGTGGACTTTAAAACACCAGATCACCGAAAAATACCTACTATCGCGTTCGTCACCGGTGGAAATTATACATTATGCACGGGTAGCTGACGGATAGCCCGGGTAGCTGACAGATAGACCGGGTAGTTGACGGGTAGTTGACGGATAGTCCCACGAACCATACACGGATAGCCCCACAAACCATTCACGGATAGCCCCACGAACCATTCACGGATAGCCCCACGAACCATTTCCGATAAGGTTAGGTTAGGTTTGGTTACGTTAGGCAAGCATGGAAAAAAAAGAAAGACGGTTGAAACACTAACAGGTGCTTGCGTACGCAACATCCGGTTGCCGTAGGGCAAGCAAATGAAAGCAATGGCAATTGTGCGTCGGTGAGATATTTCTCTTGAAGAATACATGATTTCCCCGTCAAATATATTCCACAATGAAAGACAATACCTCGACGAACGTTGTAAACCTTGGAGAAATTCATTTCCGTAAGTAGTTTCTTGTGTAAAATTGAAGAAATATGTCTCCGATGTATGAAACTGTTACCGTTGACAACTACCGAACTAACCTCCCAAAATATTTTTCCTAATACGTCCCTGTTGGTAACTTATAGAAGCATAGTTCAATAGTTTTGTCAATAACAGATGAAAATTTGCGTGTTTATTATTTATACGGATGCTGTTCCATAGTTATACAAAATTGTCTATTTGTCGACATGCTCTTTTTGCAAATCGTGTGTTTAGGCGGTACACATTATTTTTTTTCAGGTTAATGAAGGTGTTTATTTAAATTACATTTTCATACTGTGTTGAATTTCAAAGTTGCAATCACTACAGTATGTCACATTGCCGTAAATGTCTTTGTGCGTTCTTTTTAGGCTACCTCAAAATCGTGCTATATCGTGCTAGCGAACCCCTCCGATATAAAGTGTATTTCTCTGATACATGAACATATATATATATATATATATATATATATATATATATATATATTCTCCTAATACCAGGCCGAGAATAAAATAATGTGTCTCTTTCAAAGGCTAGTAGGGATACATTTACACAGTGAATCGATACTATAAGGACCTTTGAGGGCAATGCTATGTAATAATAAACGAGTAGTGTAAAAAATATGCAGATAAAATATGAAGAAATGTTTCATTCTGACACCTGTCCCATGGAGACTGGCAACACGACCAGTCATGTATAGCTACAAACAATCTTCATCTGAGTTTCCCCAGCTCCGTTGCTAAATAAAGACCACACAGGAACAACAAATCATATACTTACAGTTCATTTCAATTCAATCCGTTTCTTCTATGACACGTTATTGGATGTTATTCTAAATATTAGCGTTAGTTTTTGATCTGTAAAAAACATTAGCCGGACCCTGTGGCCGAGTGGTTAGCACATCGCGCTGCGACGCCAAGGGTCCCGGGTTCGAATCCCGCTAGGGCTTGGTTGTTTGTGAATGTCCATTCATCAATTTCATCATTTCATCACTCATCTCCATCTTCGCAAATTAGCCAAGAGGCACAAATCGCGAAGTAAAACAACCTAAATCAATCAATCAATCAATGTAAAAAACATTAAATAATTACCAAATGATCTACTGTAAAACCAGTGGTGAGAAGATCATTAATAAGTGTTAAATCATTTTTTGTAAGGTTACATGAATATTGACAACACCATACATACAATATTAGTAATACCAAAACACTTCATCGTTATCATGTGAGTCGCCATGTAACTATTTACCGTTACATTAGGGACTGACTATTGCGAAACAAGTTTCTGGCCATTTATTTCAATTTCTCCAATTTTGAAATTACAATAATATACTTCAATTTTGAATATAAATTAGATACGCCTATTTAGTTTGTCATTTTCAATTTTAAACAAATAAATTCACGAACATGCATGTATCATCTGTTGCGAATGGATTTGATACACTTAAAGAAGATTCAGTCTGATGCAGTCTTTGAAGCCATTGCAATGCCAATACGGTGTAGAGATAACACGGTAATGGATCAGAGCAACAATGTCAGGTGTCAACATTTAAGACCACTTCACTCATCATTATCTTCTTATTCGTAGAACAAATTTATAAGACACACAATTATAGAATGAAGTTTACTTTACTTTTCCTTTCGTTGATTTGTTTTGGTTCAACAATTCGTACTTGTATGAAACAGATGAATTTGGTCCTAACTTATTTTATTTTCGTTTACATTGCCTTTTAGGTGACAATTAAAAGAAAGAAAGTAACTTCTAATAATATCTAGTTGAACATAGAATTAGGCGATATGTAACTTGTAACTAAATAACAATTATATTATTATTTAATAAACAAAAACACAATTGCAAATCACAATAACTTCATTGGTTTTATCATTAGTATCAGCTCTGATTGCACATATGTGTAAATATATTGTGCACTCTTATAATTATTTATATTTATAGTACTAAAACAGGTTTGCTATGATTTCAGTTAAATGCGATGAAGTGTGCTAGCCTTGCAGTCAGACTTCACAGAACAAAGGTGATCATTGCAGATACCATTGTTCAGTGAATGCTGGCTTCAGGACTATCCATGTTGAACTGCAGCTAATGATCATCCTGCTTCCACCGCTCCCTTGCTGCATGCATAACTACCACACAAGATTAATCGAAATGTTGTTTGAAATCAACTTTATGCACAGACAGGATGGATAATCGGGACTGGACCTCCTAAAGTTTGAAGTGAGATCCGAACGAACCACTGTGCAATGTGCCTCATATAGAACCCGGGACCCTGATCGCACAACATCTATGAATCAGATTCTCAAATATACAATACATACTTCCTATTCAACAATATCTTACTGTTATGTTACTAAATGTTACTCTAAATATTAACGTTTGCTTTAATCTCTACAAAGATCAGAATATCACTAAAACACCGAGTGTAAAAGTAGTGCAGTGGTGAGAATTATACCAATCGTTCACTACATGTTCACAATTTTCCAATTTGGAAGTTACACTACATGTACCTTATATGTGTAATTATAACATGCGATTGAATGAGGTGAGACGGCATGGAACTTGTAACTAATTACCAATTAAACTATTTGTTACATATTTCACGTGTATCTGGACACAATATAGTATATTTTGCATCTTTTAATATTATTTTAAGTTATATATGACTAGAATGCTATGAAGTATGCTAGCCTTGCAAACTCAGGATGATCAATGCAGACACTTTCGGTCAGTGAAGACTGGCTGCACGATTAGCCACGTGGATATTCAGCTAAACTGCTCTCAATGTTTCTATAACTCCTTTTGCGTTAATCCTCCTCGTTTAGTATTAGGCAAATTCTAAATGAACAAGTGAACTTGTTCTCTAAGGATTTGCTGCTTCTCTGGCACGCCTTGTCTTCCGCAGCAGCGTATATTCAATTAAATTTGCTGAAATGAAATTAAATATAACATGCTGTGGGAGGCAATGTAGTGTGTAGAGCGACCACAAACAAATGAACCTTCGGCTAAAATCGTTCGCGCATCTTCCCCATGATCCGTTCAGATTCGGCCATAAGGAAGCATGGTTCAACCTGACCTCCCCGCCTTGCGTGAGTACGGTGCACAAGAGTCGCGAGTCTGTGCACGATTTTTTTGCCTGTGGTCCCACTACAACGTTGTAGTCTTGCAGCAAAATCGTACAATTGTGAGAAGTAACCACAATGTACCCGGGTATCTCTGGAGCAAGACCACGCAAAGCGGCAGAGATGGGGGGAATCAAGTGGGCAGAGAAAAGCATTACACGTTGCTGGGAAGGGTGGTAACTGCGATCGCTTTCTCCGACACGCAGTCCCGTTTCCTTCTCGTGTTCATTGGTGAATCCGTCTCGCGGCACTACTTGTGCAGACTTGTTTTAGTTCGCCTGCTCCAGAGATAGTTGGGACAGAGTGTAGTAGAGTGAGAAAAGGCATCAGCTAGATGTCCAGCAAATGCGAATGTTATTCACTAGTATATCCCTCCGCGGCTAAAGGAGGTCCAATTCTATAAATCATATTTTTATGCGTGAACTGAAAATTTCTCAGTGCGATAAATATTAAATTATGTTAATGTTACACGTTTGAAATTGATATGTATATAATTTACATATTATTCCGATGCCTCACTTGAAACAACCTACACTGTAAAAGATGAAAATGCAACACTGGAGATTCCACAAGATGCAGAATGTACCTGGATTAATCAGTAAAATTAAAACCTATACGTATCACCAACCAAGGTAATGCTATCTAGAACACGGTGTTTCTTTTCATGGCATCTCTCATTTCACCCTAGTGGAAAATACATTTTCTGTAACTTTTGGTAACATTTGTACATTACATTCGTATTATATATGTGGCAGCAGTGGCGGTTTCAGGAGTCGTGAACAAGGGGTACGATAAGCGAAGAATGAAAATCGATTACACAGTTTCACACCGTCATTTATCTATTATAATACTGTCACGGTATCTAGTGACATGTGAAACGCAGTTCGATATAAATTATTTTTTTGTTTATTGATTCATTTTATGCACAAACAAGAAAGTGTGAGGTTTGATTTTATTTTTGTGAATAAACTTGTATCCGAGCCAGACGTCGGGAGTTGGGAGATGGGGTTTTTCTTGAGTGACAGCCGCCGCCTAGAACATGACATATTTGCACCAACGCGGAGATAAGGAAAGATTATTTTCGCCGCTACCGGGCTCGAGTCGCAGCAGGCGTTCGAACCCATGTTCACGGATGACCAGGAGAACCAGCTGGAGCCCAACTCTGCAAGGATCCAGGACGCGTCGCTGACCGCGCCTGTCAAGACAATGGACAGAGGTCGTTTCCATCCCCTGAGAAAGCGAAGCCAAGCCACTAGAGCGTCCTGTTCAACGGAAGAATTCGAATCTCTTATATATATGCGGTGCTACCATCCCAGAAACAGTTTTTGCCCGGATTTCATAGAGAGAGCATCTCCGCGCTACACTCTCGCGTGATCATTGCTTTGTGTCCGTGAACTTTGTTTCCTTACGTACTGTGAGCAACTTGCAGATAGAGAGTTACCAGTGTGCGCCTTATTTTGGTGAAGATTACGCGGTGATTTGTTTTTGCCAAGCGTGGACTACGTAAGGATGGAGGGCTAAAGAAGATAGAGAAGGGAGGCCGTCGCTTCCCTGACACCCGCAACGATGCATCGCCATCTTCCGACGAAGCCAGTCAGCCAACGCCAAAGACGACACCAAAGCCAAACACTGCCCAAAGCCCGAAGGACGTTTTCAGAACGACGCCGATCGAAGCCCGTCACCGGAGAGAGAGATTGAAGGACGACTCCAGAACGACGCCGATCGAAGCCAGAGGGAGAGATTGAAGGACGACTCCAGAACGACGCTTCCAGAACGACGCCGAATCGAAGCCCGTCACCAGAGAGATTCCTGACCGGCGCGTGACCACGTACACCCGACGCTAGTGACGAGATGAACGCCCGAAGTTCTGAGGAGGTGCAAGTGCAACAGATCGTCGCAATTATTCTTCGTCGCGATCGACCTTGGAGGACAATTTCGCCACAAAGGAACCGTGTGCAAGTCCCGCGTCCAGGAGAGATGAATGACCACGCCATGTAGCAGAGTCTGGTACAGTATACTTCAGAGGGTCTCATGTACATGTAAACGTGCGTCGTTAGTATCAACACCGTACAGTTAACGCCGAAGTCTCACTTATTCGCAAAGTTACTCAGGAAACCCCTAACCTAACCCCCGCGTCTGATAATTTTTGGTATTGTTATAAAAAAGGGTAATTTCATGTTCAGATGTTCTAATTTAATTGTCTGCATTCAGCGTTAGAAGCTCCATTTCATTTCTTTAATATTTAGTGTAAATTGTCAAAGTGTGCTCCATTTTTTTGTGTAACCGACCGCCCCCGTCGCGCCATTCAATTTGTCAATAGTTGACTGATGAGTCCTTTTTAATTGTGGAAAGCGTAGTTGTTTTTATTGCAAGGTCGTGTGCGTGAAATAGTATTATTTGTTGCATAGTGGTTTTTAAGGTAATTTTTGCTCGCGCCGACGATTGATTAGTGTATTCCGGCAGCTGGAGCCAATTAAGATTTTGCATCACTATGTAATTGAGTAGTTGTTCTCATTGGACGAGAGAGGCTTGTGTGTAATACCCCCGTCCGAGAAACTTGTATAAAGTCGTGCTTACGACTCGATGCACACGTTCATTCGAACGAAAGATTTAACCACGCCGACCCAATTGTCTTAGTTAACCGCTTTCCGAGGGCTGGCACTTAAATTAATTTAAAAGAGCACAGGAGCTGGCAGACAAATGCCCTAAATTCACATTAAGGTTTAAAATTAAAAGGAATGATATGTTAATGAGATCCATGATTTGTATCCATACTTCACATGTAAAAATACCTCATGTGTGTGAAAGAGAGATAGAATGAATGAGAGAGCGTTTGAGGAGGCTTTGTAAACAGTTGTTGATTGCAATAATTTTTTGTTGTTACAATATATATTCACTTTTTTACCGTTCGTCAGTGTTGTTATTTTGACGTTTTTCAGGTACCAGATATTATGCTATTAGTGTTTTATGATTGTTCGAATCTACATATCAAAGGTAAACAAAACAGTGTAACTTTTCAAGGTATTAATCTCCGCCTCGCAATAGTATGACAATAAACGACCGTCTCAGTACCGAACTTGATAACTGGACCGTGAGTCACGACCGGTTTCCCGTACACATAACGACGTTTGGCCCCGTGCCGGGGTATGATTGACACGTCATTTCGGGGACCGTGAGTGCACTCGTTACAATACCTTTACCAATTGACGTGACTAATGTACAATTTATTGCAAAAGCGAAGCAAGTGAAAAACCTAACATATTTTTTCGTAAGTGCGTAACTTATTTTTGTTGACATTGAGTTTCAATAAATTTAAAATTTCCTTAGAAAAGAATGAAGACGAAATGGATTGAAAAGTAACGATATTCCATAGAGCACAGGAACCAAGGGAAAGAAATGTATCACAGACAAGAAATTAATCATGATTCTAAATACTATCAAATAGATACGTTCTGAAACAAATATGACTGTAATTAAGCAAGAACCACGTGACAACTCCCGGGACAGTCAAAGTGAAAACAAAATGGCACTTCACAGAAGGAAGAAACGTGAGGAGTAGTGGTGCCATGGGTGGAAACGAACCGGTGAGGAAAAGAGGCAGGACATTCTGCACAAATCGTTCCAGGAATAGAACAAGTGTCACAATACCAATCGTTCCAGGATAGCCACAATCAGGCGAAAAGGACAACGTTGAAAGGTACTGAAGAGGGTGGGTTCCAAAGTGCCCTCACGAATATTGTTTTCGCTTCTGGTCCAAGTGAACCAGTCTACAGGCTGCTGCTATTCTTATCGATCTGGATTGGTCGCTTCCCCGCTCCCCACTTCCCTTGCCAGTACGTAGAGCGCCCGCCGTAAGAGTACAAATGAGCTATAGTTAATATGCATACTTAATCTCAATAAACGTCTTGTCTTCTATCTAAGTTTTCTCCTGACACAACTATTTGCATCTTTCCAATTTTATTACCTATTCACTCTTACGAAGAAACAGCGTTGGTATATGCTAGCCTTGAAGTCAGTCGCCAGAGATCAGGTATGATCAATGCAGACACACCTGTTCAATGAAGACTGTCTACACGACCAGCTATATCTAGCTACTACCAATCTTCATCTCAGCTTCCACAGATCCGTTGCTAAATAAACACCACACAGGAACAACAAATCATATAACGACCACACAGGAACAACAAATCATATTCTTATACTTAAAAGAGTTCATGGCATATTTTCCATTCAACACATTATATTTCTATGGCACGTTATTGGATGTTATTCTAAATATTTGCGTTAGTTTTTGATCTGTAAAATATATTAAGTAATTACCTAATGATCTACTGTAAAACCCGTGGCGAAGATATTTTAATAAGTTTTAATCCTTATTTGTATGATTAAATTAATATTGTCACATTTATACAAGATATACATTATTAGTAACATCAAGACACGTGATTCTGTCATGAGTATGGACATATTACTTGCAAATGGCAATTAAAATTTTCTAACATACTGTAAATGTATAATATTACATGTTATTGTAAAACAAGATCCAGTTCGCAAACCTGTGCTCAAACGTTAACAAGGCTGATTACAAATTCTGTCAATTACAAAAATACGTTCTAGCAAATGTGATTGTACTAATATATTAATCAAGCAGTAAGGTAACAACCACTGTAATAGTCAACATGAAAACAAAATTGAACTAACGAGAAGAAAGCAACGCAATGAGTGGAGCCTTGGATGGAAACATTTCATCAAGAAAATAGTGGCTATAAATTCTTGCAGTAGTTGTACCAGAAAAGGAATGTGTGTCTGTGTGGTGAAAAGGGAAACGCTTAAGATACTGATTTCACTTTCTCTTCGCCTCGTTTCTAAATAACCCATGCGACACCCCTCCAGGGTTAAAACAGTTTACAATAAGAATCTCCATTCTATACGACGTGCAGAGGAATTAATTACGCATATTTCATCTCAATAAATGTTTTATGTTTTAATCAAAACTTTCTACTGACACATCTATTTGCATCTATTCATATTTTATTACCTGTTTACTCTTACGAAGATGTATTCTAGCCTTGCAGTCAGTCACCAGAGTACGGTATGATCGATGCAGACACACCGTTCAATGGAGACTGGCTACACGACCAGCCACGTTCAGCTATGGGTTACCTTCATCTCAGCTTCCACCGCTCCATTCTAGGACACAACAACTATAAATCATAATGCTAAAAGAGAGCAAGGTATATTTTCCATTCAACACCTTTTTTAAGGCATCTTATAGAATGTTATTCTAAATTTTAACGTTCATATAGACTGGACCACTATTCTAATATTCCTACCATTGCTAAATATTATATTTCATTTTCAAATATAATAAGCAGTTTTAAAATTATTTCTTTTAGCCATGATTTCAGATCAATGTGAAGAAAATGCGATGAAATATGCTAGCCTTTCAGTCAGACTGCAAAGAACTATGATGATCAATACAAACAACATTGTTCAGTGAAATCTGGCTGCAAGACCAGTCACAATAAGCTACATCCAATCTTCATCTAGGCTTCCATAGCTCTGTTGTTGTATGTAAGAGCGCACAATAACTATTAATCATAATATATGTATTTCCTTTTCGTCGCAGTTTTTCCATGACTTGTTACTTAATGTTACTTTCAATATTACCGTGCACCTTAATCTCCATAACACTCATACTATTACAACAACATGCTGAGTAAAACCTCTGGCAAGAAAATCATTGACAAGTGTTAATCGTTTTTTGTAAGGTTATATGCATATTATCGCATTCATGCACTACGTGCAAGCTTGCTAACCCTTCGTGGGTTAAATACATAGGACAAAATATGCAATATTCCACATAATAAATGTTACATGTGTGACCATAAAATTGGAGAAATTATTTTTTTCAGCTTTTATTTTAAGTTCACTTTATGCACAGAAAAGATAATCGGGTCTGGATCCACAGGTCAAAGTGAGTAGAACCACTAAGGGCCTTAACCGAGTATCAAACCCGGTACCTCTTGATTACAATGTGATGGCGTTACCACTGCGACATTGCTAAGGCAATTGAAAAAATGTATCATCTGTAAATAAAATAAGTAGTTATTCAATTTTTTTTCACATTTCACAGTACTCTTACAAGATTTCCTCTTAGCAGTCTCCATTGTAATCTGATTCAAACTGTCCATCTATTAGCCACTTTTCTTCATTCATCAAACTGTCCATCTATTAGCCACTTTTCTTCGGAATTTCCAGGAACAGCCGTCCTAACAGCTCTTCAGCCCTATGTTCTTATTATTGCACTGGCTAATCAGTTATTGCACAAAAATAACAGTTTAATAGAAATCACAAACAAAAATAAACTAGTTATTGAACAAACATTACAGTTTGATAGAAATCACAAACAAGAATAAACTACAAATGCACTCTTCGTAAGTAACGGCAGACAGGATTTTCAACAAAAATTGGGTACGCCGATAGTCGCGCACGGAATCAGAGAACAGGGGTTTCAACGAGATCCCCCCCACACACACACCACACCAATAATATGAAGTTATTAAATAATGTGATTGAATGACTTCCCTGATGGCGTAGTGGTAACGTCTGCGCATTCTAATAAAGTTCGGTACTTGAAGGAGTTAGATAGTGGTTCGGATTACACTAATAACTTTATGGACGTGCATCAAGTGTACTTAAAACAAAACTCACACCAAATACTCATTTCATTATCATGTAATTTCCAATTACCAATAATAATATTTAATGCGTAATTACTACGGGTGTTGGATATAACATAATACATGACATGAAACAACGCTAATATCATGAACTTAATACTCCTGTCACTGTTAACAGCATATAACTATCTGTATCATATGTAAAAATACATTGTGCAGTTTCAAAATTATTTTCTTCGAAAATTAGTTCCTTAGAAATTTTAACATCGACTTTCACTCCAGTTACATTTTAAATCATTACTAACTAAGCAACATAGTACATTTAAAATTCATAACATTTAGAAGTTTCTAATGTTCCAATAAAATAGAAACATAATAAAATTCATATTAATGTTAATTGATTTTATCGAAGACTTTTGAAGAGTATTTTTTCTTTGTCAATAGCAGTGATATAGAGTAACCCATTATAAGTGGCACAATCTAATTTCAAGATTCTTACTTAGGTAAATATATTGCAGATATTCTTAACGATAATAATGTTCAATTTCAGAGAGTCTTTACTATTTCTCAAGAATGACTTAACACCTATTGTATTCTATACATTTGGTCATACATTTAATAACAGATTCATTTCATAGGATGTGCGCGACGAAGCAAGCTAACCTTGAATCGAGTCTTCACAAAACTGGCATGATCAATCGACATACCAGCTTGGCGAAACTCACTCCACAGCCAGCCAATTCAATTAAGGTTCATCCTAATCTGTTTCCACAGATTCATTTCCATATATAGACGACACGGGAACAAAAAATCTTATTGTTATAATCATAACCAATTAATATCCAATGCATATACTATGTAAAATACAATACATTTACAAACAGGCAGAATTAAAAAAAAATGGCCACATAAAATATAAAAGGGTTGGTTCATGTTTGAAATCAAGCAATTTCCTTACTAACACAAAAAATAACATTAATTCACATTTAATTGCTATTCACTCCTGCGAATACATTGTGACAAGTCATGCTAGCCTCAAAGTAGTACGTACAACAATGATCCAGACACACGATTGTACGGTGAAGACTTGCTGCAGGGCCAGCCCACTTACAGCTACGGCTAATAATCATCTCTCCTTCCAGAGCGTATGTATGTGGGTCTCCCTGATAGCGCAGTGGTAGTGTCGTTGCCTTGTAAATAATTGGTCGCTTTTCGATCCCCGGTGGAGGCACACAGTGAATCGGATAAGGTTGCATAAAGTGGACTTAAAACACCAAATCGATCAATCAATATGTATGTGCTCATAGTAAAGCTAAAGAAAGTATAGGATACCATAAACTGAGAAAAAGTAAGCCATGGTTTGATAATGAATGTTATAATCTAATAGAAATAAGAAATCAGGCTAGACTTAGGTGGTTAAATAACTCTGATGATACAAATCTAAGCAATTATAATAGAATAAAGCGAGAAGTTAACCGCACGTTTAGAAGTAAAAAAAGAAATTACTTGAAAAGCAAAATTAACGAAATTGAAACAAACAGCAAAAATAAAAATATCAGAGATTTATATAAAGGTGTAAATGAGTTTAGAAAGGAGTGGCAACCTAAAGTAAACTTGATAAAAGATAAAGACGGTGATTTTCTAGCTGACCCAAGCGATATTCTAAATAGATGGAAGAACTACTTTAATGACCTTTTAAATGTTCATGTAGGAGATAAATCAGAAGTAAATGAAGTCCACACAGCAGAACCTTTAGTTCCAGAACCTAACTTGACTGAAGTTAAAGATGCTATTAAAAGGCTAAAGAATAACAAAGCACCTGGCATTGATTTAATACCAGCTGAGTTAATTAAATATGGTGGAAATTCATTAATATGTCAAGTTCATAAATTAATTTGTTTAATATGGAATAAAGAAGAAATCCCTCAACAGTGGAAAGAATCCATAATTGTTCCTGTGTTTAAAAAAGGTGATAAAATGAACTGCAATAATTACCGTGGAATTTCTCTACTCTCAACAACATATAAAATATTATCTAACATTCTTTTAACAAGACTAATCCCATATGCTAATGAAATTATAGGTGATTATCAATGTGGATTTAAACGTAACAGATCAACTACAGATCAAATTTTTCACATCAGACAGACACTTGAAAAAAAGTGGGAATATAATCAAAATGTCCATCAGCTATTCATTGATTTCAAAAAAGCATATGATTCGGTCAAAAGAGATAAATTATATAATATATTAGTAGAGTTTGGAATACCTAAGAAGCTTGTTAGTATGATAAAAGTATGCACCAGTGAAACAGAAAGTAAAATTCGTGTGGGTATTAATATGTCTGACAAATTTACAATTCATGATGGGTTAAAACAAGGAGATGCATTATCTCCATTGCTCTTTAATTTTGCCTTAGAATATGCTGTAAGGAAGGTAAAAGAAACTAAAGAAGGACTAAAATTAAATGGTGTGACTCAGTTGTTAGCATATGCAGATGATGTAGACTTACTGGGGGATGATGTGAATACAATTAAGAATAATGCTAAAATATTTTTCAAAACTGCTAAAGAGATAGGTTTGGAAGTTAACAAAGAGAAAACTAAATATATGCTTACAGGCCGAAACCAAGTGTTAGGTAATAATCAAAATCTAATTATTGATAACAACTCGTTTGAGCCAGTTTCCAAATTCAAATACTTAGGAGTAATATTAACAAATTAAAATTATATTAAAGAGGAAATAAAAAGTAGGCTTAATTCAGGAAATGCATGTTACTTCTCTCTTCATAAACTTTTGTCTTCTCGTTTAATATCTAAGAAACTAAAAGTTAAAATATACAAAACATTAATTTTGCCTGTAGTATTATATGGATGTGAAACTTGGTCCCTTACATTGAAAGAGGAACATAAATTGAGAGTATTTGAAAATAAAATCCTTAGGAAAATATTTGTACCTAAAAGGGATGAGGAGACAGGTGAGTGGAGAAGGTTACGTAATTTAGAACTACATAATTTGTATTCATGTCCAGATACTATTAGAATAATTAAATCAAGAAGACTTAGGTTGGCAGGCCATGTGGCACGAATGGGAGAGGAAAGAGGAGTTTACAGGATTCTTGTTGGGAAACCTGATGGTAAGAGACCTGTAGGAAGGCCAAGACGAAGATGGAGGGACAACGTTGAGATGGACCTAAGGGAAATCGGTAGGGATGGAAAAGAGTATATAGAACTTGCTCAAGATAGGGAAAGATGGAAGGCCTGTGTTGCTGCAGCCATGAACCTTCGGGTTTAAGAAGGCTAGGTAGTTAGTTAGTTAGTTAGTCATAGTAAAGCATTTCAAGTAGTTTTTGCTATTTTTGAAGAATCTTCTCATTCTATTAAATAGACTTGTTCATATTTAATTATTCATTTTATAACTTCAGCGGAATTTTTGCACGTTCAAGCTTTGGAAGGAACACACAACGGGTTTCAGCAATCGATATAAGAGTTCGTAGAGAATGCAAAATACACGGCAGGCTGCGCAGCCAATTTCTTCTACTCTTAATCTCTAGTACAAGCCACCGCTCTGTTGCTATGTAACGCGATACATGATGAACAAGAATTTGACTGAGAGATGACGAATGGGCTTTTTGGACCCAAAACTTTCTTCCAGCCTTCCCCGATGCATCTATATTATCCAAATAATTTACTAACAATCTCTAACATCGTATCAAATACAAGAACATGGTCATTAAAAATGTTTTTTGACATTTTGAATGTGTTCAACAGACCACGGGAATCTAGGGACAAAAATGCTCCCTTAAAAATAATTCTAATTTATGTAAATTACAATGATATGTTCTACCAAATTTGATTCTACAAATATATTAATCGAGCAGCAACCGACAACCCCTTACACAGTCAACATGAAAACAAAATTGAACTAAAGAGAAGAAAGCAACGCAAGGAGTGGAGCCTTGGATGGAAACATTTCATCAAGAAAAAAGTGGCTATAAATTCTTGTAGCCGTGGTACCAGAAAAGGAATGTGTGTCTGTGTGGTGAAAAAGGGCAAAGCCTAAGATACTGAATTTACTTTCTCTTCGCCTCGTTTCTAAATAACCCATGCGACACTTTCCAGGGTTAATAGGTTAATACAGTTTACAATAAGAATCTCGAATACGATGTGCAGAGGAATTAATTACGCATATTTCATCTCAATAAATGTTTTAGGTTTTAATCAAAACTTTTTCCTGACACATCTGTCTACATCTATTCATATTTTATTACCTGTTTACTCTTACGAAGATGTATTCTAGCCTTGCAGTCAGTCACCACAGTACCGTATGATCTTTGGAGACACACCGTTCAGTGGAGACTGGCTACACGACCAGAAAAGCTCAGCTACGGGTTACCTTCATCTCAGTTTCCACCGCTACGTTGCTATGCAAGGAGGACACAACAACTATAAATCATAATGTTAAAAGAGTTTTCTATTCAACACCATTTTTATGGCACCATATAGAATATTATTCTAAATATTAACGTTAGTCTTAATCTCTACAAAAACAGAAATGACTAAATGATCCAGTGTAACACATGTAGTGAGAAGAATATAAGCCAGTGTTAATCTTTTTGGTAATATTACACAAATATCGGAGCGAATTTACAATACAAGACCCCTCCCCGATTTTTGTAATATTTTGCATACTCACTAATTGAGGTCTCCTAATCACGAATTTGAAGTTAAAATTTGGGGGTCACGTCTAATTGCAAAAGAAGCTAAATTGGGTGGTCCGCGATCGACACGATTGCTCATTATTTACCCGAAAAGTTTGAGTTTGCCATACTTAAAAAACGAAATATACATTCCTGATATTACTACGACCCCAAATTTTAACTGTTTGCCTAACCTAACCTTACCGTGAATGGATCGTGGGGCTATCCGTCAATGGTTTGTGGGGCTACCCGTGCATGGTTTTACGACCCCAAATTTTTACTGTTTGCTTAACCTAACCTAACATAACCTTATCGAGAATGGTCAGTGGGGCTATCCGTGAATGGTTTTGCGCTAATTGTGATTACGAACCGATAAAAAATCTTATCATCGTGGCACTTGAACGGCAAACAATCATCATCGAAGACGCCATTTTCGTATCCTGCAATTTTACGATCGATGCATTGTTGCTAAACTTACCTGTAATCAAATCACTCCACATTCCACATGTTCTACTACATCGTGATGGTCACTTTCGTCTTCTTCCGTCATCCTCGACGCATTTCTGTGTTGAATCGTAGAGCTTACCGGCTAGGCGAAATAATTCTAAGGTACGGTCCGATCCTGTAACAATCTGTACAACATTAACAACTTTTTTACTGTTCTCTTCCGCCTTTCTTACACAATCTATGCTCTCCAAGTATGAAGTCAACAGTGTGGCAACGCTGTAGACAACGTAACTAATTGCGAATGTCAATTGTTCAAACCAAACAAATATGGCAGGCTCCTCCCATACTTGTATATGGAGAATCATTGCGAGAATTGAAAAGCTTATTTTACAACTTCTACACGTTAATGAACAATTTCTTCACCTCACTCCAACATCCTAACTTGGAATAAATCATAGCGATTAATTATTTCGTGAGTATAAGGCATAGCATAGAAATTACAGAAGGGTCCGGTATTGTAAATTCTTGCCCACATATCATAGCATTTATACACTATATGCAGGGTTGTTAAAGGTCCAGGGACCTATTCATTCCAATAGATTCTATTGGGTTAGGTAAAATGGACATGAATATTGTAATATGGTCGAGGTTTCGTATTGTTTCACTTGAGGTTCCGAAATTGGACAGAAATTGAATGGGAAAATGATCCGGGAAAAGGGTAAAGGGACATTATAGTTAAAGTTTTATGTGGGTTCTGTTTGATTCTCTGCTCTACGCGATTCAATTTAAGAGTTGCGCTTTAAATGAAAGAAGAAGACAATACGGCCCCAAAAAGCTCTCCGCCGCTTTGAGTGGGGCACAAGTCATGTTTACGACACTGCATTGAAATGGCAGCCTCTCTTGGGCTACCTGTCACCTGTGAGGCAGGTACAGTAGAACTCTTTTCCGGTTGATATCCTGATGTAAAATGGATTTTTCTGTATTCAGGACTTTTCAAATAAATAAATAAATAGACTGTATAAGTGCTTGAAAACACAACTAGTGTGTGTTGCACACCCGACTTCTGTCTTTCGGCACTTATGGGGGCGTATCTTTGAGAAGAGGAAAAAGGAAGGAGGATGCAAAATGCGAAGATAATGAAATAAAAAGTATCTCTCATCGAAGGGGAAACAACATGCCTGAGAAGCAGTAATAAACCTTCCAATCTGTAAAGGGGGTGACTCGTGGCAGAACCAGAAAGAAAACCGGAAGTCGCACGTGATCGGAAACACAAAACAGACGTTACTTCAATTACCAGTAGTACAGCATTGCAGATGCAACGGAGGCATCTCGATTTATTCGTTTCAGTTTTTGTTGTAATACCACTTTTTCCACCGATAGGCTAATAGGGACTGGGGGACTGGACCTACAGTTTGAAGTGGGATCCAAGCCACTTTTTAATGTGAATACACCGGGTATCGAAACTGGGACCCCTTCATTACAAGGCGACGACGCTAATCATAATTCTTCAGTATGAAATCTAAAGGTTTTCGAGCACGTTCTTCTGACATCTTTTTTAACGTGAATATGGTTTCACGTTTAGTTGAGAAATGAGGAAACTTAAGTCGGTAGTCAGACTGTAGTCAGACTTCAAAGTACAGTTACGACCAATGCAAACACCACTGGTCAATTAATGATTCAAATTCAAATTCAGCTCGGACTTCATCTCTGCTTCCACCTCACCGTTGCTCGATTTCAAACAGGAAATACATATCATCTTAAAAATATAGAATATATCTATGATAAGTTTCTATTCAGCTAAATTTTTGAGTTGCACCTTACTGCACGTTATTCGAAGTAGTAACGTTGATTTTAATCTCTACATAATACAGAACATTACTCCAATTATCTGATGGCAAACAAGTGGTGGGAAGGTCATTAACAAGTGTTGATTATTTTTTTCTAAGGTTACATGAACATGTATACACTACATGTGAACTATCAGATTGATTTACACTGATTGAACAATGAGCAACGACTTGTAACTTGTAACTAACTATAAATTAAATATTCCCTTATATAT
This sequence comes from Lepisma saccharinum, assembly GCF_977018435.1. Lineage (NCBI taxonomy): Eukaryota > Metazoa > Arthropoda > Insecta > Zygentoma > Lepismatidae > Lepisma > Lepisma saccharinum. Next base: position 209,812,080 of record NC_139230.1, read on the forward strand.
GTTACGTAATAAGAAATAGATATGAAAAATAAATCACCACTCTTATTTACAAATATCATAAGCAGTTTTAAAATTACTTCTATTAACCATAATTTCAGTTCAATGTGAAGAAAATGCGAAGAAATATGCTAGCCTTGCAGTCAGGCTGCAAAGAACTATGATGATCAGTGTAAACACCATTGTTCAGTGAAGTCTGGCTGCAAGACCAGCTTCGGCTTCCATAGCTCTGTTGCTGTATGTAAGAGCGCACAAGTACTATAAATCATAATGTGTATATTTCCTTTGCGTCGCAGTTTTTCCATGACTTGTTACTTAATGTTACTTTCAATATTAACGTGTATCTCCACAAAACTCATACTATTAGAACATTCTCCTGAGTAAAACTCTGCCAAGAAAATCATTGACAAGTGTAAATAGTTTTTTGTAAGGTTATATGCATATTATCGCATTCATACACTACGTTCAAGCTTGCTAAACCATCGTGGGTTAAATACAGATGACAAAATATGTAATATTCCACATAATAAAAGTTACAGGTGCGACCATAAAATTGGAGAAATTAGATTTTTCAGCTTTTGTTTTTTCTAAGTTCACTTTATGCACAGAAAAGATTATCGGGTCTGGATTTACGGTTCAAAGTGAGTAGACCACTAAGGACCTTAACCGAGTATCAAACCCGGGATCTCTTGATTACAATGTGATGACGTTACCACTGCGACATTACTAAGACAATTGAAAAAATGTGTCTTTTGTAAATACAATAAGTAGTTATTCCAAATCTTTTTCACTTTTCACGGTACTCTTACAAAATTTACTCTTAGCAGTTTCAATGGTCATCTGAATCAAACTGTCCATCTATTGTGTCACTTTCCTCGGAAAGTCTTACATTTAATAACCGATACATTTCCCGGAAACAAGAGCAACAAATCTTATTCTTACAAACATATCCAATTTGTTATCCCAGGCTCATACATAAACATAACGTACAATAACGAATACATTTCATACGTGTTGGTGCACAACGTAAATTCAGAATGCTAATTATAAATGCATAAGCTGTAGCTATTCTTAAGGATAGCATTGCATTTAAAATTGTTTTTACAATTTTTAAGAGTCATTTGATTGCATTAAATACACTTGTTCATATTTAACTATTCATTTAATTACTCCATGGAACTAAACATATTAGCCTAAGCCTCGGAAGAAACACAAAACGGGTACGAGGAATCGACGTTCATTCGAGTTCAAAACTTTCTCCCGACATATTTATTTGTATCTATTCATATCCACCCTCACGAAGATGTATTCTAGCCTTGCAGTCAGTCGCCAGAGCACGGTATGATCGATGCAGACACACCGTTCAGTGGAGACTGGTTACACGACCAGCCACATTCAGCTACGGGTTTACCTTCATCTCAGCTTCCACCGCTCCATTCTAGGACACAACAACTATAAATCATAATATTAAAAGAGTGCAAGGTATATTATCTATTCAACACCTTCCTTATGGCATCTTATAGAATGTTCTAAATATTAACATTAGTCTTAATCTCTAAAAAAAAACAAAAAAAACAACAGAAATAACTAAATGATCCAGTGTAAAACATGTAGTGAGAAGATCATAAGTGTTAATGTTTTTTGGTAATATTACAGACATATCATAACATTCATACACTATATGCAGGGTTGTTAAAGGTTCAGTAAAACCATAAATTGTAATGGATTCTATTGGGTTAGGCAATATGGGCCCTGATATTGTAATGGGCTCTGGTGTAAAACATGTTAAGTGATATTTTGGTTATTTTGTAGTTATAAAGTTCATCGTGTAGTCCATCTTAAATTGAGTCGAATCGTACTCGATGTTTTTCATTTCGTCAACAGATGACAGAGCTAGACGTGTTGGAAGTTATGGTATCTACCAGTTGTTTTAGTATGCAAGTTTTTGGTATCTACCAGTTGTTTCAAGTAAAGTACGGTAAGTAACAAAGATGGCGGCGAAACGGCGGTTACTGAATTGTAACGTTGGGTGGATGGGTGGGTGGTCAATGGTGGGTGGGTGGGTGGTTGGTTGGTGGTTGGGTAGGTAGGTGGGTGTGTGGTTGGTGGATGGATGGGTGGGTGATGGGTGGGTTGGTGGATGGGTGGTTGGTGCCATGGATGGGTGAATGTGTGGATGGGTGCCAGGGAGGGAGAGAGGGAGAGAGAGAGAGAGAGAAATAGTACCTGTCTGAAAATACTTCCATCATTTGTAGCGCGGATCACAATTGTGCTACATTAATATTATGTGCTCTGTAGCAAGTCAACACTGGATATATTTCAAATAAAATAACGGATGAGCGAACAGAGTTCCTGGACCGTTCCGGGAAGGTGCACTAGGAGACACATTCAATAGTGTTGCCAAAATGAAGTAGCACGTGAAAATAAGCCAATGCAGTTGCACATGAAAATAAGCCAGTGGATCACCGTCGTGGTCCGCGCGAACACTTGTAATATGTGAAAATTTGGATTTCTTTCAATGAATAGTTAGTGTAATAGAGGGTCCGTATTAAACAAGAGCAATTTCCATGGTATTCTAATTAACAGTTCTGCTGGAATCGAATTATACCGTGTGCTACGATCAAATACTAACGTGTAAATATAAATGTTCAGAATCTTGACGTAATAACACACTCCATGGCATATTGTACAGATATAATTGGGTTCATTTTCCTTAGCATTTCGCGTAGCATAACCAATAAGAAGCAAACTTTCCTTGAAATTCATTTCGTAACAGAGTCCTAGGCATGGGCATTCCACATTAGTGTACCTGCTTCATTTTCATCATATTGTCACTCATCCTCATCCTCGCGATTTTAGACAAACTAACAGAAAAGCGAAGCTAAAATAAAATATATATATATATATGATGTGAAGTGAAAGGAAGCAGCCACTGTTCCCATTGTCTACAATGCAAAAACATGGTTCCAAGAGTATAGTGCAAGAAACGCTTTTTTGGTTCTGCGCCAATCGATCGAACTACACTGAGATAGCGCATTCAAAAATGAAATATACGAACTGACATTTTGTCGTCCAGGAAGGGAAGAAGGGTTAGCGAGTAGCTTCTACAGTGACATCATGTAACGTTTCAAGTTTCAAGGAAGTGTTTCAGACAATAAAATCCAGGACTTTTAAAATTATTGTTTGGAGAGCGGTCCGCACAAAGTAGTAATTTTGTTAATGGAGCTATGTTTATTTTTAATTTTGCTTTTCTGCCACTTTTGGCTAATCGCGAAGGTGAGGAGGGGATGATATGATGAAATTCCTGAAAGGACACGCACAAGGAAATCTCGTGCCGGGATACAAAATCGGTACCCCTGGCGTCGTAGCGTGCTGAGATAATAACTATGCCACCGAGGATACCAATAGTGTCCTCGGAGATGACAAATAACATGGAATTCCCGCCGCTTTGAAAATTATAGACATTTTATCCTTCATCTTCAACAAAGACCACTATCGGGTCATTCCACGTCAGATCGACCAGGGCCTCCAGGTCATGTTTATTTGATTTGGATGAAATTTGGTGTGAAGGTTCAATTATGTCTGGAAGGCTTGTATTCCAAATACTAGGTTCCTCCCATAAAGAGTTCTAGAGTTATAGCCTGTGGATGAAGGTGAAGCGCGACAGAAAATGTGATCCAAATATGAGAAATGAGCCTCAGAGCAAACGTGAGGACTCAATAACTTTGGACCTATTGATCACAGTCTAGTGATATTAACACACCAAACAAACTTTCCAGCAAGGAACACGTGTATTGCATCAAAATACCCTCAGCTTGTTTACGTTAGCAAATAAAATACCCCAAAATATGCCTTAAAAAGCCTTACGTGTCAAACAATTCATATTTTGTGTGCCTGCTGTTAGAACTGTAATGCAACCAGGAAGGTGGCATTAATGTTTCTAGTAACCCTGATGTGAGCTCAGAATGCACACATGTCGTCTCCATATATATCACCCAATCCATATTATATGCGGTTGAATATGTAAGAAATTGAAAAATCACCGGAAAATGGTGGATGTTTGAAATGGTGTAGCACAAAAGGGACAAGAGATATCCAAGCCAAGTTACATACACTACATAACTAAAGACCTTCCTCTAATTTGTGTCAAAATTTAACTTGTTATTGTAAGGCCCTAGTGCATAGTAAATGTTTACCCTTAAACGCTTAGCACGTTTTCTAAAATTGCGCAACGTTTTAAAAGAACATTATTTATATCTCCGTAACTACGAATGCTATAGTTACAAATTATAGCTTGTTTCTTTCAGTACGGTCTCAGCCACACGCCTATTGTTTGAAAAGATCCAATTTTCACTAACCAAGTAGAAGAAGATGGCAAAAGTGAAATAAAACAATATTTTTACGACATTTTAATTTCATCAGGCACCCACTTGTAAAATAAAGGCTTAGCTAAGCTTATATTACTCAAAATAATTCATGCCGCACAAATCACAGAGGGTTTTTTTAGGATATTTTTTTCAAATCATGCTAGAAATAGACTTTTAACAGAAATAATACGAACATATATCCAAGAAACAAAAATCAAAAGGGTCTGAAATATTTAGATAAAACATTGAACGAAGAAAGCTTATAATTTTGAAATATGGTAGCTCTTTAGAAATCAAGTACTTCCGTGTAACGATCAACTTTTACAAGACGATCCACAAACCGCCATCGAAAGTCAGAAGCACACTTTGCAAAGACGACCTAGGACAGAAGACACCGGGGGTTTACTGTATCGCCTGTGCCTGCGGTAGCCTACATCGGACAAACGGGGAGGACAATCGAACAGCGCCGAAAAGAACACGCCAGCTACATAAGAAATTTTCATCCCGAAAAATCAGGGTTAGCAGAACATTCAATCCAGGAGGGCCATAGAATGAATTTCACAACCACCGAGATCATCAATAAATCATCAAATTACTGGGACCGTCTCATCAAAGAAGCAATAGCCATACACGGGGAAAAGGACAACCTCAACACGGACACGGGACTCGAACTGGACCCAGCCTGGTTAGCGATAGTCGACTGGGAGCGCGGACGTCATAGAAACGCCACCTAATTGGCCCGCCACCTACACCGGACCCCTCCCACACCAAATACATATAACGTCACCCTGACTTATCTCTGCACCTCTGCACTTCATTCCCTGAAGATGAGAGTGACATTAGCTCTCGAAAGGTCGGAAGCCTTTCCGGAAATCACCTGGCTGATTGCCCGAGAAAACCTCTTCAATATTCGCGGCCAGGAAAGCTTCAAGAATTATAACTTTCACAATATTTTTTTTCATGTATAAAACATTACAAAGTATGAATTGAGTTCATTTTATTGAAATGTCGTGAAAGTGAATAAAGTTAACTGTGGTATAATTAAACCAAACACTTTTCAAATGATTAACTTCATTTCTCAAAATTTAGTGTGTGCAAATGTTCTGTTTTCTTTCCTCCAGTTCAGTGCATTGATTGAACGTTATGGGGGGTTCCTTACCCATGTAGGATAAATGTTAGTTGTGGTTAGGAGCTCTATACCCAAGAAGTCTCGAGCACTCATAATCTACCACAATTTCATTTTTTTTCTTAAAAATAGGGGGTGTGGGGGTACTCGAGTAAATAAAATGCATACGTATACTTTCGTATTTTGACAATTTTTGACATTTTCAAAATTTTTCAGAGGCTACAATTTTGAGCTTTGTGCATACAACTTTCAGGAGCATTGTGACATTACTTGCACTGTAAATTCACAATAAAACTATCGAAACACAATGCACGATTTAGGAAGATGGTGGGGTGGATGGGCAAACAAGGACAGGTCATCTATTTAGTGACCATGATAACATGTTTCTGCAGCTAGAAAAAATAACAGACTGCAATGGTATTACATGTGAGTGAAATTGAACAATGTGTTTCAAGATGGTGAATCAAAAAATAATTTTCTTCATGTTGCACGCACGCTCTATACCATGCTCTCTTTTTCAAGGAACGAAGCCCAGTCATTGTATGATAATTCGTCGGTCCGCAATTTTGCAGTAAAACTTTTAAAATTATATTTCATAGGTTAGGAGAGGAGAGGTGGTGGTGGTGGTAAAATCGCAAACCTACATTTTGCCATAAATATAAAGCTTTTGAGTTGCACTTTTTAGAGTTACAAGATAACTTAAAGGATTGGTGTCATATTTTATTTGAGAAACATTGTCACTATGTTTAAAGATGGTGGACGACAGACTGATTTAACATGCCTGGCGAGAGCCCTTTTGTTTACCAAGCCCATTTTCGTTGGTCAGCTCCCAGTGACCGGGCCAATTTTGAGGAAATTACAGGGTTACCTTCAAACGACTGTAACTTGGAGACTAATTGCTAGGGAGACAAATTTATGGTAAATAAAAACTGAGGAGAGCGGTAAATAAAATGTTAGATCAGCGGTATATACCAGCGGTGGAAAAAAAAATTGGCACACACTTTTTCATTATGAGAGGAAACAACATACAAAAGAGCTTTTAAACTGATAAACTCCTTCATTTTTATATACTGTACACATACATAAGTACTTAGCTGTCCAACCAAAAAGAAAACATCAACACAAAATCACTTCATTTCTAAATTGCATATCTCAAGTGATGTATTCATTGTATGTATTTAAAGGATATCCTTGCTGTCCAACAAATAAAATAATCACTACTGCACAAACACATATTGAAAATCACGTGATGATAAACAAAATTCATTCATGACTGAACACAAATGACACCATTGTTTCCCTTGATGTGCGGGAACAGACTAATCTTATCCCTGCTACAGCTAGCAAGTTCAATGAAACTGGAAGTTCAATAGACATTCGGGGGGAAGAAAGGAATGCAGCTTAACAGGGAGAGAAGTTATGTGCATGGGAAATCCCAATTTGCAGCGTCTTCCTGATGTGATCGAAAATAAAACGTTCTTCAGCTGCAAGTGGTAGGAAACTTTAGGCAAACGTTTCGTTACAAATCGACAGTTTGCGCACACAACCTCGATTGCCGGTTTTTGCGTGTTTTCTACTTAATTGGATGATATTTCACTGTTATTTCGCGAAAAAGCGTTCATTTCGAGTAAAAACACACATTTCGCATTTCGCGAATAAAACTCATGCATATTTCATCATTGGGGGTGTAGTTACGTGCAGAATGTTCAAAATTGCATATTTTTTACACATTTCGCGATTTCGCGCATCGCGAAAATTCAATGTCCCTACTAATTGCAGTAGATGGATCATTTATATAGCGTTATAAGCGGAATGAACCATAGAATCAAACGATATAAAATTTAAGCGCATTCAGTGGGGGGGGGGGGGAAGAAACTTATAAATTCCAATATTTCTAAAAAAAAAGTTTTTCGCCCCCCCCCCCTTGGGCAACAAACTACAGCAAATTGTCAAAATACACATGGAAATGATCGCAGGCATGCCTGGAACAAGAAAATAATTGCACTATTATGATACGAGCAATAAAACACGACTTGTAGCCCCCCCACAACGACATGTCTATGCGCCACTGACTCAAGCCTCGGATTGCAGAGTTACCTTGAAACGCCTGTATATTGGAGGATAATTGCCCTAGACGGATGAATCAAGTACACGGAATGAACCATAGATTCGGTCTACATCCAATTTATGCACATTGAGTGTATACCGCGTGAGGCACCTAAAAGTACCACCTGAAATAGCGAAGAAACCAGAAACAGTAGCGATGTGAGGTTTGCGGGAAACAATAATATAAAATGGGGCTCGTAAATCGGAGGTATGGGGTGGGTCGAAAAATATCGACAAATGGGGCATCTGGAGCAAAGTCATATTTTTTTTTAAATGGAACGATATACAATAACATGCATAATATAAAAGAACACACGCAGAGAAACACAACGCCGTTGGTCACATGCATCTACTGCACATAGGAACGAAGATATGGCCATGTGAAAATATGTAAACAAACTAACAAGTACTTGACCGTCAGTACCACGGCATGTAAGACTTCTCAGGTGCCTGACAGAACTGCCTTTACGCAGAGCAAGTTTTGATAGCAGGTCCACGAGATCGTGTTAGTTCGTAGCAAGCAGTCGTAGTGGTAAGAGCGAAGATTATGGTGTTCACAAACATAGAAAAAGCGGACATGATCCTGATTTATGGGGAATGCCGAAAGAATGCCTCAGAAGCCTACCGTGTGTACGCAGAGAGATATCCGGACTGACGACAGCCATCTCGACGTCTGTTTGGTAAGTTATTTATTAAATTAAGAGACACCGGAAGTGTAACACCAAGAGCACGTGTGCGGAACAAGCCAACTACAGGTGAGGCAGGTGCAACAAATGTTCTCGCCGCTGTTGCTGTGAATCCGCACGTTAGCTCCCGTGAAATTGCCAGGGATGCTGGGATGAGTCAGCGAAGTGTATTGCGCATTCTGCACACACACAAGTTTCACCCATATCATATCTCCCTCCATCAGGAACTTCACGGGAATGATTTTTTGGACCGTGTTCGGTTTTGCACATGGTTGTTACGACACAACACACCCGATTTGTCACGTATCCTCTTCACTGACGAGGCAACTTTTACCAATCATGGAAATGTCAACCTAAGGAACATGCACTATTGGTCGGTGACAAATCCACATTGGCTTCGCCAAGTGGAACGCCAGCGCCCATGGAGTGTGAACGTGTGGTGTGGTATAATGGGTGAACATCTCATTGGCCCTTTTTTTATACAAGGGACACTGAATGCTGACCGATACATACAGTTTTTACAACATGAACTGCCTGTACTATTGGAGGACATACCACTTCAGACAAGGAGGGACATGTGGTACCAACATGACGGGTGCCCAGCTCACAGTGCAAGACGCGCTACAGCATGTGTGGAAAATACATTTCCAAATCGTTGGATTGGACGTGCAGGGTCTGTCAAATGGCCTGCTCGTTCCCCAGATATGCCACCGTTAGACTTTTTCCTGTGGGGAAAGCTGAAGGACATTGTCTACCGGGATGTGCCAACAACTCCAGAGGATATGCAACACCGCACTACTGCGGCCTGTAGGGACATTCCCTACGAGATGCTACATTCTGTGCAACGATCTTTGCGTGGGCGCCTCGTTGCCTGTATCGCAGCTGACGGCCACCACTTTGAACACACACTTTGACAGGTTTTCGCTTCTTACGCAGTGGTTCTTCGACATACTGTCATGGTCATTTTCATTATGCTGTAACACTGTCAAATACATGGTGCTGACGATGTCTACTGTATTTTTTCTTCCTTTAACACGTTCTGTCTTCATCTTGTCCAATGGCTTCCGACATCTCATACTTGTACATGCCGTGGTACTGACGGTCAAGTGGGCCACTTGTTAGTTTGTTTACATATTTTCACATGGCCATATCTTCGTTCCTATGTGCAGTATATGCACGAGACTAACGGCGTTGTGTTTCTCTGCGTGTGCTCTTTTATATTATGCATGTTATTGTATATCGTTCCATTTTTAAAAAATATGACTTTGCTCCAGATGCCCCATTTGTCGATATTTTTCGACCCACCCCATACCTCCGATTTACGAGCCCCATTTTATATTATTGTTTCCCGCAAACCTCACATCGCTACTGTTTCTGGTTTCTTCGCTATTTCAGGTGGTACTTTTAGGTGCCTCACGCGGTATATGGCTGCGGGGTGAGGGGAGGAGCCGGAAAATTCCAAAATTTCTGAAGAAAAATGCCCCTTTCCCCCTCCGCCCCTGGACAACAAAGTACAGGACATTGTCAAAATACACAAGGAAATGATCGCTGGCATGTCTGGAACAAGAAAAAAATTGCACTATTATCATACGAGCAATAGAACACGACACGAGCAATAGAACATGACACGAGCAATAGAACACGACATGTCTATGCACCACTGACTCAGTTTCAAAGAAAGCTGCCATTTTCCCGCCATTCCCCCCTTTTTTATGGAAGAACAAGTATTTACGGTGCAGAATATGTGTTAACAATAATATAAACAGAACATTGCAATTCCAGCGAATAATAGCGACATTATGACCTTGTCGAGGTATCTATATATAGATAGGTGCTAAACAAGGGGTATTACTTGGAGGTATCATTATAGATAGCTGGTAAACAAAACGTAAGTTATGCAAATATTTGAGGTTAGATTTTCGTAGATTATGAAAACCGAGTCTCATCTACATTACGACATTACTTGAGCTCGAGGTTTTTAATAAAACTATGTAATATAGTGTGTGGTTTAGGAAGGGTGGGGGGAAAGTCACCAATTTTGAGACCACGATATCTGTAGCAAATTTAGAGTACTTAAGCTGACATTCATGTCGCAACTAGATACACCAAGGGAATGATTTTATTTTGCATTTGTTGAAAGCATTTCAAGATGGTGGATGAAAAAATGATTTTTCATATTCTGAGGTAGCTCCAAATTCTGATGCCACTTTCAGATATCTGCCTAACCTACATTTTTGGACATTTAGAAAAGAGACCAAAATATTTTAGGGCATTTCTTAAGCTATGGCTTGACAAATATATATATATATTTTTAATATAGTGCATATATGTGTTGGGATCCAAATTGGGGTCACTAGTGTTTTGTTCATGGGAACTGTTAGTTTCATAGCAACCAGATATTTTGGGGGATGGATATGGTATTCCATTTGGATGAAATCAGTCAAGACAATTAAATATGTCAGCTTTATAATTTTGGCATGGTTAATACACGGAGGAGATATTTAAACTTGAAAAATACACTAAGCAGAAGTATCCCTATTTTTCTCTCCATTTTCTCAATTTTCAAACACATCAATTTTCTCTATTTTCTCCGTATTCTCATTGGGACAAACATCCACGTCCGAACCAGGATTCGAACCCGGGACCCCTGGCATTGCAGCATGCTGTGCTAACCACTCTGCACGGAGATTGACTAAACCACCACAACTATCAACTATTAGTATAGTATTGCAATGCACAACCCTGGGAACTGATCAGATTTATTAACTGTTACGCCATCCAGGAAGAGTAGAATCTAACTGTTGGTCAAATTATTCAGAACTTAGTATTTTAGATAATTTAATCATTTGTCCCGCTCTGTAGCTGTGCGGTCATGCTTTGGGCTCCGGATGTGGGACGTGTGCGGGTTTGAGTCTCCTTGGGGAAACGTAACAGCTTTTCTCCGGAGATTTCGGCCTGTGTGACCACTCACCATGATGATTAATTTAGGGAGCTACGAATAAGTAGCATAACCCGGTCATGAAAACTTACAACGATGACTGGGGGTTCGTCGTGCTGACCACACATCACCCCGTACCTGGTTGGATGATCTCCCACCTCAGAGTATGATCAGGTGGGAGTGTGGCGAGTAGTTTGTAGGTAGGCCTGGGCCCTCAATGGTCTGCTGCGGCACAGGTTATGTATGTTTTTAGTTTAATCATTTCAAGGTGTGAGATCTTGATAGGTCAATTCTGTTACGCCACGGATTATTATAATATTATTACCTCAAGCAAAGGGAGCGAGTTTTTTGAAGGAGGAACCGTATTGTATTCTCGCCTTGGGGTTGCAGCAAGTTATTTGTTTGGCCAGGTTGAATTTTCTATCTTAATTCACAAACACTGTTTAAATGCATATTTATATATTTTAATTTATTACATTTAACCAATCAATGTTCTAGCTTTCCGTTATTTCGAAAAGTGATAAAATAATATTAATAAAATATAGACAGTTCAACATATTATTGCATTCAAATAAACATCAACTATTATAACATGATTCGGGGACGCATTGCGTGATTTGAGGGGGGGCACATTACATGATTTGGGGGGACACATGAGAAGATTTGGGGGTATTGCGCCATTGGCCTCGGGGGATGGGCATCCCTGCCAATGTAGGTGTTTATTTCACTATTTTGTCCAGCGATTCCAGCGTCAAAGATTTATTTCTAGTTTGTCCACTTTGTGAAACACATTGAACAATGACGATGACAATACGGTCCCCAAAGCTCTCCGCCGTATTGAGTGGGGCCCAACTCATATCTACCGGCGCTGCAGGTAACAGCAACCTCCCTCGGGTCCAACCATCGGTCACCGATAAGTCAGGCCCTAGGGAGCCCTCCTTGTTGTGTGAGCATGCTTCATGCGGTTAGGCTGTTTAACTACGTGAAAGAACACCTAGTGTGTGTGATACTGGCGGCGTTTGCCTTTACGGTACTTACAGGTAAATCTTATTGAAGGAAGGTAAAGGAAGAATAGAAGGGAGGAAAACATTAGTTTTCCGCAATGAAGGAGAGAACACTTGGAAGAAGGGCAGTAAAAACCTTTCCAAATTTAAATATATATCACGTCTTTCTGGCATGATACTTTCAGATAAATTATTGTATTGTTCAGTTCCGGGAACTTTTCTAACGATGGAAGCGGCCCCGGCGCCCACCCAGCGTCGAATAACATGGGTACCTGGGGAAACCTGGGGGGTAAAGGCGGTCAGGGGCGTGGTGCTGATCACATCACCCCCACTCACGACCGGATCAAGAAAGTGTGGGGCGTTACCCCCACACCCCCTATACGCCTTCATGGCGTGGTGCTAAGCACAGGGGAACACTTTACTTTTTTTTTTTTTATTGTTCAGTTTGTGTTTGAGACGTGTCTTTAATGGAAATGGTTTAAACTGAATGAAGTAAATCGAAATAGAAATAAATAAAAATAAATAAAAATTTGGATTGATTGATTTGGTGTTTTAAGTTCACTTTATGCACAATAAGGTTGGACTACAGTGGCTCTAGTATGCATCCATTGATGACGAAGGGAAACTGACAGCCATTCAAACGCCAAGTTTCAAGACTATGACCGTTGCTGGAGAGAATTTGAAGAGTTATCAAAGTGACAATCCACATCGCTTAGGCATGGATATTGGTTTAATCTTTTCTGGAATTAATGTTTAGTGCTGGCTTCTTTTAATTTATCGTTGCTTTCTTCAACGTTTGCATAATCGCAGCCATGAAGATGAGTGATGAGATTGTGAAATTGATGAAGGAACACTCACAAGGAACCCTCATGCCCACACCGCTATTCGATCCCAGGACCCTTGACGAGGTAGCGCGCTAGGATTACCACTTCGCCACGGACGTCGGCGGAATTAACGTTTAGAGTAGGATTCCAACCATCCTACTTCCATCCAGGAATCGAACACGAGACACCTTGATTACAAAAGGACAGAGCAAAGAACTATCGAGAAGCCGAAAATGATACGAATATATCCCACTGACAAACAGCATCCGAACGAGATATTCTATATCTATTAAACTATATTCAGTTGTTAGCACATCGCGCTACGACGACACGGGTTCAGGTTCGAATCCTGGGCTGGGCATGGGTGTTGATAGTGAGTGTCCTTTCATCAATGTCATCGTATCATCAATCATGTTCATCTCCGCGATTACCTACAACTGGCAAATAAGCGAGGTAAAATAAACCCAATCAATCAATCGTACCATCAGATTTTAAATAAGTGGAATATGTTAATGAATATGGTAAAACCCGGAAATAATTTACATAACATTCAGCTTCAACGCGTTCGAGCGACACGATAACCGAATCACATGAAGGCGCTCTATACATTTCTCATAGGTTGGGCAGAAACTAACGTTGCAATAAAATTATTCCATCATATCTTAATTATGATAGGAAATCTTGATTTACAATTTCTAGGTCGTTGGAGAAAAATGCAATTTTACAGCAGACAGTTATTTTTGTTTATTCTTAGCAAACATTCGAGACATGTTCTATCATCACTGTTTAGAATATTTCCACGTGCCAAATTTGAAATTGTAAGCATAATATTTCCTAAATTAATTCGGTGTGGCTTAAATGAAAGAAACAGAAAATCGCAGTTTGTGACTCATATGCCTTTTCCCGAACACCCTACATTTATGAACTACGCTGCAGACATCGAAATATAAACCCTATACTCTTAACTGAACGTATGTTCCAAATATATCGTGTCAACCGTAGACTGGATATGTCGTTTCACAACCGATTCGATATATTGTGGAAATATTCAGATATAATATACATAGAAGATATGCTCATATCAGATAAATCCACTGTATATCTGAAGGGTGATACAGCGGGAAATGATTTTGAGGTAGTCCAAAAACAAAACACAAAGACATATATGGCAATATGACATTGCAACTTTGAAATTCAACACAGTATAAAACTATACTTTAAAGAAACGACTTCACAATCTTGAAAAAAGTATATACTGCTTTACACACGATGTGCAAATAAAGCATGTCGACAAATAGATAATTTTGTCCAACTATGGAACAACATCCGTGAAGAAAATAAAAATAAAAATTTTCACCTGTTATTGACGAAATTATAGAACTGTGCTCTTACAAGTTACTAGGGACGTTATGATAAAAAAAAATTTTGCGAGGTTAATTAGCCACTTTTCCACATCAATCAATTATGGTTTATATATTATTACTATTCAGATGAAAGGTGAAAAATTCATCACTACATAAATTATAATTTACATATACATACACTATATGTTTTTAATACATTTAAATATTTGGTTCATTTTGAAACTTCAAAAATACGTATAAACTAACGATTTTCTTCGATTACTCCCTTTCATAAATGTCAAAAAGTAAAATAATCTATTTGTAAACGCATATATTTTGTAATATAATGAATGCATACGTAAAAGTGAGAAAACTAGTAATTTGAAATGAGTACGAAATTTTCAAACGATAGAAAATAACTGTGTATTAAAATCAGTTAGATCAAAGTTCCTGGTTGGTAACGTTACAGCGGCAAGTTACACATTTTCGTACAAAAGAGATTGGAAAAAAATAAAATTCCATTGCAAATTAAGTAACACAATATTGCTTACGTTTATGCTGAAACATAAGAACAAAAAGCAGAGAGTCATTCGAAAAAGTGGAAATGTAGAGTGTATGTACGTACGTACTAGTGATGAGACCAATCCAGCCTATTATTAATAATTATAATCAGGCCATTAGATTATATTCAAATTTATCAGTGAATTAACACATATTTATTATGCAATTAACAGTAAAACTTGACAATCGTTGTGCTCCTAGCAGATTCATACTCTCTCCTGATCTATCCCATTCTACAAATATCAAGCATTTGTTGGACAAGGACACACTAGCTACTATTGCGCTCTACCATTGGGCTACAGCGCCTTGAATAACGTAATGTGGAAAACTGCACAGTTCTGCGCGCTCTGGCTGGTTCCACTCGAAAATGATACCGCTAGAGGCGCTGGTGTTGAACCCGGTGCTTGGTATTCGTCTGCTTATAATGGAAGTAAATGGAGTTTTCGCTGCAACGTCTGATTCTTTTACATGAACCATTTCTATGAATGTGATAATTGCTATGATATTTGGTACAGTGGTCGCGAAGATATTAACGAACATTCTAGACAGTCGACCACGTCCTGTTATCGTCATACTTTCGTTAATAATACGGGAGAAAAATACGCGTGGAATGCTCTTGGCAACTAAATTTTTGTGTATGAATTAGGTTCATTATTATTATCATCATCATCATTTCTTTTAAAGATATACACACTGAAGCATTTGTATTTTGGATATTTACTGTCTCTTTTCTTCCGATTTAAACTAATCGCGGCGATGATGATAATGATGATTCCATGAAACGACAAGGGGAACCCCACAAAACTTTCTTAGTGGCATCGACATGAGTGTAAGGAAACTTTCAAACCAATGGGACAAGCGACACGGGATGTTCACACTGTCACACCAGTGACACACACTTCCAAACTGTAAAATAGCATTCATTGCACATGAGGGTCCAAACAGCAAACGACACGTTCATATGGCGTATTCGCGTGCTACTTGTTACTTCGGTCGGAAAGCTCCTTAAAGGAAGGGTGCTGAGACCGAAGCGACGGGCTACAGGGGGAGTTCCCAACTAAGTGACAAGCGACATGGTGCCTTCAGTCTATTGACAAGCGTTCGCTGCTAATTGTGCGAACAACAAATAGGCGACACGAAAAACCGCACATTACAACAACAGATCTTGGAGACACGATAAGTCACACGTGTCGCTTTGTCGCTTGTGCGTCGCTCAAACTGGGCCATTTCCTCAATAGCTTGCAACATGTTGCCGTGGTTTGTTGTTCGCGCATGCGCGATGCAATGAGTGTCTGCTTTAGGGAGATCGCGCACCAAAGCGACAAGGGGCACGCGACAGTTGTCGCTTGAGGATTTCACCAACCGAACGTTGGCCTGTGCTTCCCGTCATGCCCTACGATGTGAAATGTTGCTCTTGATTGGCTCCTTTCCAAGCAACATGTGTCGCTTTGGTATGAAAGTTGCCTTGGACAGAATGACCCGTGTCGCTTTGGTGTAATTTCCTCGTAGCGTTTGTCGCGTGTCGCTTTGGTGTAAAATCTCTTGAGGAAACGGTGCAGTCAGAGCTTGTGTCCCTACGGTTCGAAAGGCTGCATTGATTTCCGACTGCTCGCTTTCAAGCGACATTTGTGGTTTATCGCCTCGGTATGAAATATCTCTCAGGATACTATTTATATTCTAATAACATAGAAAAATAAAACTCTAGTACACAATCCAACACCTGACGTCCGGAATCACTTTGCGATGTTTCTTCTTGTGTTACGCATGCTATTTATTAATTAATTTTACTTTACTTTTCTTTCCAAATTAACGTCATTTCGTGACTGCAAGTCACTCCAAAAATATAACTGTTTCCATCAATTCACGTACCGCCTTTCAAGACAAACAAATCTTCATAATATATTCCAAAAACTAACAAAGCCGCATTACTTCCATAAGAAAATTAGCACCGACATTGATCACACTGCCATCTATGTTTCTCATCCGTCTGGTGAACCAATTTCTTGGGTCGTTTTCCACACTACGTTATTCAAGACGCTGTAATTAGGCTAAATGGTCTCTAATAATAACCAACAAAATAAAATAAATTCTGACCGCAGTTGTGCACTGTTAGAACTTACAGTAAATTTTACAATATTCTACCGTTAAACTATAACAGTCAGCCTGTACATTTATAAAAAAGCGGAACGCAAACGTTTTTAATTTAAAGTTGAATATTTTATCATAAACAAAGATAGATTGATGCTTATATATTGCAGTTGCGTACACCATAAATATATTTTTATAAACTGAGTTAAGTCAATACGTATTGTTTAATAATGGATTTTAAAAAAAAGGTGATGGTTTTTTTATTTATGGTAGCGGAAATTGACGAGTGTAGACCTGTAATTCGTCACTCACATTTTTACAGTGTACCCAGTTCTTTTCGGGCTACAAAAACATACACTAACGTGTCCTTTGGCCTTGCAGCGTTGCTTCTAAGGAGATAAGAGCCTATCTGAAACGATCGAATGCAATCTTTATTGGCAAAGAGGAATAGCAAATACTATGGAACACCACACACTAAACCCTACAATAGAATCCTTCAACCCCAATCCCTAATTAATCTTCCCTACTTAATCTGGATCACCTTGTAATTTTACTAGGAAATTTTGAATGTCGAAACTCTTCGCACCTGAAAAAGAAAATTCGTCACCAAATGCGCAAAAAGGCTAATATCAATTTGAAGTTAACAAAGACATAAATTATAAGAGATTTCAATTTCGTCTATAAAAAAAAACGAGTGTTTCAGCCACTATGACTCAATACTGCCTACATAATCAATGTATAAAAATAACTTTAAAAGCTTCACTTACAGAGCGCCTTTTGGTCTATTTTATGATACGATTAGTGTGTGGTGGTGCTATGTTTGTCAGTTGTCACCAGGGCTGTATTTGAAGAATTTGGGGAGATTAATAAGCTAATTTGGAATGGGCTTTGTAATACAGAGACGAAATGTAAAGAAATAACTACAATAATCGCCTTTAATTACAAGTGAATATTACTTCCTTCCACACATGACACTATTAAGAGAGCCGGACCCCGTGGCCGAGTGGTTGTCGGTCCCCGTGGCGGAGTGGTTAGCACATCGCGCTACGACGCAGGGGTCCCGGGTTCGAATCCCGCTCGGGCTTGGTTGTTTGTGAATGTCCATTCACCAATTTCATTCATCATTTCATCACTCATCCCCATCTTCGCAAATTAGCGAAGAGGCACAAAACGCAAAGTAAAATAAACTAAATCAATCAAATCAAATCAACTATTAAGAGAGTCTAAATGTGATTAGTGAGAATGTACATGTAATTTATTATTGGTACAAAAATTGCCTCATAACATGGGATCCTCTTCCTCCTTGTTTCATCACTTCTTCCCGTTTAGTCTTACTTCGTAATTAATTAGTCCTGTGATTCCTCTTTACAGTTCCCAACTGAGGCTTAATATAAGCTCCAGATGCAGTGTAAAGGGATGTTTTAAATTTTTTGGCAAATGAGTAAGAAATTAATGAAATAGCCTACGAGCGAAAAAATTAACATGATCAACTTCACCAAAACATTAATCGTATCAACTTATTTACAATGATGATTTAATGATGATCGTCCCACTAATAACGAGATCACAGGGATTTTCGTGTTTTGCTACAAAATGGAATTGCATAGTTTTCATTAAATATCACCGGGAATAGGACAATAACTATCTGTGATAGGACAACAATCCTACACAACAAATACATCCCTGGTTGACAACGTTACAGCCAGTCGCATCCTCAATCCTTCCATCAACATATGAAAAACAAACCCAAATTTCTCACTCCACTTACTGTAATCCTCGTCTTCAGCTGCAAATTTGAAACAAACAACAGGAACGCAAAAATTGGACTTACCTTACTTCCACCTAGAACAGAACACGATGGGACATGGTGTATGTATGTACTAGGGTTGAGACCAGAAGTATTAATACTCCTTGAATTATTGAAAATTGGAATATAGCATACCCGTATCGATAAACACAACGATTAATTCTTTTTTATCGTATCGGTACATTGCCTGTTACTGCAATTATCGATACTACGTCCCTATACATACATACATCCGCTCCGACATAAATATATCCGTTCCGTACTATCCTGGGACAACACAAAGATTCATTCAACGAGATTAGTTTCTGGATCGGTCATTCTATTTGTGAAGTTGACTGCAACAATGAAATGATTATTCCCGTTTGAGATCAGCTAACGGTTTGGAGCACCAATCGCTAACCTATGCGGCAAAGTTGTAAGGAATACATAATATACACTTCTTACATAATATACACTTCTTCTTTTTTCTTTATAATCCAATTCCAAAATTCCGGCCCCCGTGCTAGAGTGGTTAGCACATAGCGCTACGACGCCAGGGGTCCCGGGTTCGATTCCCGACCTGGGCATGGGTGTTTGTGAGTGCTCATTCATCAATTTCATCACATCATCAGTCATTCCCATCTTCGCAAATTAGCCAAATGTGGCAGAAAAAGCTAAGTAAAATAAACTAAACTAAATCATAAACCAATTCCATAATACACTTCATTCACTATATAAATCTGTGTCGTGGCTTCCGCTTTGATGGTAAAGCAACCACGTATCTTTTTCGTTGAGTTATATTTGCTTCATCGAGTGTTCATGTCGGTTACATTTATTCTCATTATATAAGGAGCGAAACTGAATTGACATTTCTTTTCAATGGGTGGGGGGCGAGGGCGTTCAAATTCTAGTGATTTAAAATTTCTACGGGATTGTTCATTTTAAGACATCAATTTGCAACATAAAATTATCCTAGAAACTCGTTTATCGACAACTCACATAATAAATTTACACGCTTCTCTTTTTACACAAAATCTAATAGTGTCTAACACCATTCGATATGGTAATGAGATGAAAGTCATTGTCGGTCCCTTCTCACAACTTCAGACTAGACAGAGACAGACGCCTGGTTCAAAATTGAGGCTACACTTCTTAAGACTTGTTCAGACGAGCGCATCGAGATTTAATGCCAGAGAGTCTACTCTGGGTAGAAGAAGTTCATTAATGGCTCGAAAAATTACATTTTACATAACATCGCAATACTTCGAAAAAAATCACTGGAATTCCGACATAGTCAAATATTCAAATGCGACACGGTTGGTAGTGTATATATTTATTTTAAAAAGTTTTGTATATTTTTTTCAAGATTGATAAGAAACCGAGAAGAAAATGAGACGAGGCTTACGAGATCAATTTAAGACCGAGTATGATACAAGTGTTTGTTACTCGAGAACAAGACAACTATTTGCAAATCGAGACGAAAGTACTTTACTTTACTTTGACGTGCTTTTTTCCAATGCCGAGAAAATTTGATTACAACAAAATAATCACAAGGAACACATATACGCCTTAACTAAGCAGCTTGTGATAGAATGCATTGGTATTTACTGCCGATTTTAATATCTTTTTTTCTTTAACAGAATGTAGAAAATACGAAAATGGAGTTGAATCAATATCAAACTGACATAATCTTGGCAGATCAGATTGCGGGAGATTATTGACAACAAGTACGGAAAATCCACTGATCCACTCAATTAAAATGTTACAAAATTTGATACCTGATGGTGGTTAATTTTCGGCATATCTTAGTAAAAGCTTTCTAGAAATGTCTACCGTTTTATCTCTGTCGGATTCTTACTAGTATGTAAGGAAATATCTAGACGTAGGTTACTCTCTCGGCTGTTTAGAGTTTTTAAAATCATTTCGTGTTACGCCAATATTTTTACAATAAAATACCGAGGTATCGACTACGTAAATGAAGAAAACATGGTTTTTCGGAAAGACAGACATTTAATAACGTTTTTTTTTTATTCCGAGAGAAACCAATTTTAAAATTTACGGTTTCTTATCCTAATCCAGTTCTTTATTCTGAATTTTCAGTCTGAGGGAGAGAGAGAGAGAGAGGGTGATACCGTTTTTTATGGAATCAAATAGCAAAATATTAAAATAATCAGTATTATATCACAAATGAGAAAATACGTTATGAAAGAAATAAAGAGTTCTCCTACTTCATGAAAATCGATTTCCTACTATTTCATCGCTGAAATGGGAGAGAAGAGAAAAGAGAAAACCAAATGGGAGAAGAGGATAGGAGGCAAAAGGAGAAGAGGAAAAGCAGAGGAGGGAACAAAAAAGATGAGAGAAGAAATAATAATAAGAGGAAAGAAAATGCGAGTAAAAAATGATGAAATGTTGGAGAGAGAAGAGAAGAGAAGAGAAGAAAAAAGAGAAGAGAAAAGAAGAGGAGAGAAGAGAGTAAAAGAAAAAAAGAAGAACGAAGAGAAGAGAAGAGTGCAGTTGGAATCGAAGACACAGGAGAGGAGAGTGGAGAAGATCAGGGTGGAGACAAAAGAGGAGAAAACAGGATTCGATATGAGATGGAAGCAGAGGAGAAGAAGGGGGAGGAGAAAAAGGGAAGAGTGTGCAGAGAAATGGAGAGAAGATATGTAAAGTTCTAAAACTGAGAGAGGTAGTTCTAACCCGAGCGTCAAGAATTGATACATTGATCAAATTGTCAAGAATTCATACATTGACCAAATTTGTTTGTTTGAGTTGGTGTTTTTTAAAGTCCACTTTATGCACAGTAAGGCTAATTTGGACTGGACCTACAGTTTTAAGTGGGATTTGAACCACTATGTGCCTCCACCTGGTATCGAACCCGGGACCCCTTGATTACAATCAAATTGTCAGCATGAAACAATCAATAAGATTAATATAGCGATCTAATACATTCTCGGAGCGAAATGCCTTTTGGCCGAGTTCAGAGCAAGATAAGATCTTCCGCGCGAGATTTTCGATTTTATCTGCGACTACACAAACAAAAACATGAATTCAATTTACATATTTGTAACAAGTATTCAAGTTTTTTCCTATTCTCAGTTCGTTCAACTGGAGATTTTAATCTTTAATATTTCATCCTTAATAACAAACAGAATCATCATATTTCACACGGAGATAAAAATGAAATATTCGTCTCCACTCTCTTCCATTCTTCTCCTATCCCATCCTTCTCCACTGCTTCTATCTTATATTGCCTCCTGTTTTCGCCCCTTGTCTCCACCCCACCCTTCTCCTCTCTTCGATTCCCAACTCCATTGCACTTTTCTCCAATTATTTTTTTCTCCCTTTTTCTCTTTTACTCTACTCTCGACTCCCTTCTTCTCGTCTGCTTCTCTCCTCTAATTTATCCTTTCCTGTTCATTTTTTCATAATCTCTTTCCTCTCATTACTTTTTCTATCCTCTTCTATCCTCTCTTTCCTTCAGTCCTCTGATTTTCCTATTCTCCTTTTGGCCCCCTCCTCCTTTTCTCTCATCTTCACCTCTATCCTTTCTATCCTCTCTTCTTTACATTTGTGTACTCTCATCAAAGCTGAAATAGTATAAAATCTATTTTCTCATTTGCGATATAATACTTATTTATTTACTTCATTTTTAAATGCATAGTTTCATATCTTACACGTATTTCAGACATCTATTGTGCAACCCTAACATTGAGCCTAACTCTATACGCAACCCACCAACGCCTTACGTCAGTTGGGTTGCAAGTTTTATACAAATGTCGCGATCCTAAGACTTTTGGTGAACACTGTACATTGGTTCGGATCGCACTGTAAATTGTAGGTCCAGTCCTGATTAGCCTTTTATTTTAGTGGGAATGAAAACAAAACTCAAAACATCATAACGATTAACACGATGGGCAAAATACGACGTAAAATAACAGAAACAAAGAAAAAAGTTATCGGCAAGCAAAACATAATTCGGAGCTTGTATTTAAATTGGAATTTTGAAGAAGCTAATTTTAATTATGTCGCAGTAATAAATACTAAGATATTGATTGTCGACGAGTTCGCGAGAGGAGGTGGGTCAAAATCGACGATAAGAATGAATGATGGTCTGGTGAAACATGATGGGACAAAAACCATGATGTACCCTTGCCCATGTTTCGATCCTAGATTCTCTGTCTTCCTAACACGTCACGCTTACCACTTCTCCACGATGACCAGCATGGTCCACAATCGTCAATGCAATTAACTAGAAGAAAGAAGAAAAGAAAGAATAAAGGAAAGAAAGAAGGAAGGAAAGAAAGAAGGAAAGAAAAAAGAAGGAAAAAGAGAGAAGAAAGGAAAGCATGAAGAAAAGGAAAGAAAGAGAGAACGAAGGGAAGAAAAAGAAAGAAGGAAAGAAAAAGAAAGATGGAGAGAGATAGAAAGAAGGGAGGAAAGAAAAAAGAAGGAAAAAAGAAAACAAGGTAAGAGAGAAAGAAGGGAAAAAACTTCATTTCTTTTTTCCTTCTTTATTTCCTTCCTTTCCTTCTTTCCTTAACTTTCTAACGAATTAGTCGAATTAGTAGATATTAGAATACACAATTTGTTTTTCAAACACAAAATATCATCCACAATTTGTTTTTCAAAAACAAAGTAGGCCTATATTGCAATCACCTGGTTACATAGATCAATAAAGGGGATGAATTTATCATTTATGTTCCGCAAGAAACATTTGCAATTTTGTATAGGTTCAGTAGAACATCGATTATCGGTACCAGTAAATTTTATATCACTAGCTTTTCGGTATTCAAAAAAATTAATATCCATACCAGTGGTGAGCCGATTCAGATGCCGGGTGTATCGATATCGGAAAATGTCGGTTGGAATTAATTTATCGATACCTGCCAACACTAACTTTTCCGGCGTTTTAGATCTTTCATATTGCCTGTAAAAATGTCGCGTGACACTTGCATCGTGTCTAATTTGATTGATTTAGTTCATTTTACTTCGCGTTTTGTGCCTCTTGGCTAATTTGCGAAGCTGGTGATGAGTGATGAAATTGATGAATGTGCATTCCCAAACAAACAAGCCCGAGCGGGATTCGAACCCGGGACCTTTGGCGTCGCAGCGCGATGGAGTATAATTATCCTGGAAATTACACAAAATGCGAATTTCATTTTTATCTTGTATGTTCCAGTTTATTGTAATAAACTGAATTTTGTGATTACAGAACTTGCATAACGAAATATTCTTTGTAAATTGATGCATATATTGGAGACAAATTAATTTCAACAACTTTCAATTATTACGATTTTCAAGCATCGATATCGGTATCAGTGAGATTCGGGAAGAGTATCAGCATCCGCATGGATATCGGTTCGAGGTGGTATCGGTGGTAGCGGATAACAACAACACAACTGATTCAGAAATAAATAACATAAATAGCTGTACATATAATTATGGACTAAGGTTACAGGTTTTTGTGGGTGTGGTAGTTAATTTTTTTTTTCAAACCGCATTACAGTACATAATAACCAATATATTCAGACTTTTAGCAAACAGAAATTTGCAAATTCACTTTTGGCAAACAGAAGTTTGCAAATTGACACATTATCAATTGAAGGGCTCGAGTGTAAGACATGGTAAGTGACATTTTGGTAATTTCTAAGTTCATTAAGAAAAAGGGTTATTAGAAGCTATACTGTAGATAAATTGTTTTCGGGTAGTGTTCACCAATTTCACAAGGTTTCACCGAGTCCAATGCAAATTGTATAAAATGGTATTTCACTCGAAAATTGAAGGATCGACTTTTAACTTTGGAAGTCAAAAATTACCAAAATGCCACTTACCATGTTTTACCCCCAAGCCCTTCAATTAATCCGAATCACTATGTGCCACCACCAGATATCAAACAAGGACCCATTGTTTACAAGACAAGGACGACATTACCACTAAGTCTTTTTTTATATATAAGGAAAGCCCCTAAACGGAAGCTTCCTCCATCACACTTCATTCATATTTCTATTTCAGGAATTTTCATGGAAGACAATCACAAACATCCATGTCCGAGCCGGGATTCGAACCCGGGACCCCTGGCGTCGTAGCGCGATGTGCTAACCATTCCGCCACGGGAGCCATTGTAAAAAGTAGGTTGATGAAGTTTCAATTATTAATATGCATTACTTGTAATTATTATTATCAACAGGTAGGAGTATATTCTAGTCCCTCAGATGTACTTCATTGGAATTCGTTTGATCAATTAGAACATTTTCCTTGAGAATTCATTGGATTTTAATTTTATTCAAATTCTCTAATTTCCAGGTTCTCGAGGTTTTCCAGGTGTATGGGAACCCTGCTTCTAACATGTTTCGAGACAGAAATCGTTTTCTGAAAACTTCAATACAAGTCCAAGGAAAAATTGATTGACTGATTGATTGATATGTTGTTTTAAGTCCACTTTATGCACAGTTAGGCTAATCGGGACTGGACCTACAGTTTAAAGTGGGATCCGAACCACTTGTGCCTCCACCGGGTATCGAACCCGGGACCACCCAAGGAAAAAGAAACACGCGAATTCAATACGAATTTGTAATAGAAAGGTGGGATTTGGTGCTTTGAGCAAAGCAATTCAAAACTAACACCTCGTTAGATCTCCGGCATTTGCATTATTTAATTTCCAACGTCACAGTCAACACCACAATAGAATTAAGCGACATCAAAACATATCCGAGAGGTAAACGACAAAATCAAAATCCTTTTCATTCGTGTGCCTCTGCAGGACAGGACAAGTTATAAAAGAGGACGAAAGAACTTGCCATTCCATTTCTCCAATGGCAAATAATTACTAGCTAACGGAACTATCTTATGAACGAAATAATTTACCTCGAACGACATCTACAGTAGACTCTCTCAATTCGAACTTGGATAATTCGAATTACTGGGAAATTCGTAATTCTAATTTTAGATAATTCGAATTTTGTTGTGTCCTCTTCGGAGTTCAAATTAAAGAGAGTCCACTGTATAACATAGAAATCGTCTGTAGCTTCCGTTGACTATCGGTTAGCGTAGCTGCTTGCATTACGAGCTGTATTCTCCTTCGCAAGACTCTGTACTACGGTTGAAGTACGCATACAATAGCCTATCAAGCAACTAGAAAATATTTAGTCTGATTTCACTGAGTGCGGTTCGAGACACAGGACACCAAATCATGTGACCAGAGACCAGATCTGCAGCAACCTACAAGCAAACGACGTCGTCCAGGATATGATCCGCGAACACACACAAGATATACACAGTTGGTATGAAGGGCATGCTAGGAAAATTCGGTACTCACCCAGCAGCTACGAGCGACCTCGCATGATGATGAGGTTGATGACCGATGGCGAGGCTTCTTCCTTCATTTCGGAAACTCCTCTAGCGTGTGTGTGAAGTCCCTACAAAGTAAACAATAAGAAAGAAATTAGTAATGCAGATGACGCATCGTTGCTTAGTTTTCGTACTGATCGTACTGTCCAATGACAAGAGTTAAGGGGGGGGGGGGGAGAACACACGCACTTCACGTGGGAGAGAATCTCAACAGTCTTAAGTGTGCACATTTGACGCCTCCTCTCCCCAGCACACCCCCAAACATTCTAGGCCAAATGTACGGTCATTTTCACTCCACACACACACTTAAATACCCCCCCCCCAAAATAAATGTCTGCTACTAGAAGTGTGCCACGATTTGGGGGGTACATATACTTTCTTCATATACTTTCTTAGTAGTGGGGGTCATTTGCTACCTTCCTCTGCCTTTGACGTTCTATCTTCAGGAATACTGGTCCAAAGGGTAGGTTATGACAACCCACCAAACCCCCTTGAGAACGCCACTGCCTCTCACTCTCTCCTACTATTCACCCCCCCCCCCCTTTCCTTCCTTTTTGAACATGACTGCCGAATTTTACGCGAATTACGAATGCTTATTTTATGTGCTACGTGGCGTGTTAATAATAATAATAATAATCACCTCACCTTTACGATTGGACTAGAAAAAAGGAACTAGTGAGAACAACAGACAAACACAGAGAGAAGGAAAAGAGAAAGAAAGAGGAGGGATGAACCAGAATAAGAAACTAATGAAAACAAGAGATAAAAGAGAAGTAAACACAAAAAGAAAGGTGAAGAGAAAGATAAATTTAGACAGAGAGGAGACAACCAGGAAAAGAGACTAGTGAAAACAAGAGAGAGAGAGAGAGAAAAGAGAAGTGAGGAGTAAACACAGAGGGGGAGAGAGGAGCAAACTAGAAAATGGAACAAGTGAAAACAAAACAGAAAGGGAGGGAGGGAGGGAGAGAGAGAGAGAGAGAGAGAGAGAGAGAGAGAGAGAGAGAGAGAGAGAGAGAGAAGGGGGTGAAAACCAGGAAAATGAACTAGTGAAAACAAGATATGGAGAGGGAGAGAGAGGAGAAAACCAGAAAAAGAATAGATATATATATAGAGGAATAAGAAACTAGTTAAAATAAGAGATAAAAAGAGAGGAGATAGAAGACAGAAACACAGAGAACAGATAAAAAGAGAGGAGATAGAAGCACAGAGAACAAAGGTAGAAGAAGAAAGAGAACTTCAAAATAACAGGATTAAAGTACAGAAAGATAACCACAGAATGATATCAACACGGAACGAACACGGAGAATTTAAAGCAGGATTCTATCTAACGACTCTGCTTCATATAAGGAGTCACACGTTGAGGTCAAAAAACAAAAATAAAAATAAATAAACAACAAGACTATCAGAGTTGTACTCATGATTGGTCGTGTCATGTTGTGCTGATGTAATACACTACGATTACGTTTCTCACCCTCTTGATGGTTTGAATACATCATTTTCATTGCCCTACCACCAGCTTCATTAATTCAACATTCATTCTCGTTATCGGTGAACTTCACATTCTGATCGCAATGATAAACTCACGGACTGACCGACATAATTTTGGTCTAGTTGAACTGGACTTGGAAAGCATCGCACTAATAATTCTCGAAAAATGTATACGCGATAAGAGGTGGGTTAATTGAGACGATGAGGTATGATCTGGTGAAATAGAATGATTGAGACAAACACAATGATACATTTATACCCAGGGTTCGAACCTGGGACCTCTCTCCTTGTAGCGCGTTACATGGAGAGGTGGATGGTATTGTTCACGTCTTTAACGAACTTTGCTAATGTTTAGGCTAAAACAGAGGTAAAACTAAATAAATATTTGCTTGTGTTCCAGTATAGGTTTGCCATTGAGTGGTCCGTTGTGGATTTCGTCACCGATTATCAAGGCAATTTTGTCGTTCTTGTCACGATTAGACAGCAGTGTCATTGTGATGCTAATATAAGGGAAAAAATACAAAAGCCACGCGAAGTTTAAATCAAACACACATGTAATTTTCTTCGAAGCACAAATAGTTTTTCGAAAACTTCAACAAACTTCAATTAACACGAATTCAAGATATCTCTCTCTCTTTCTGGTCTAAAAGTTCACTTTAGTGCTCTAACTCGCTCAATCTTTTAACTAAAGTCTCGATAAATATTAGTGCGCAATAGATTGATTGATTGATTTGTTTCTTTTTACTTCGCTTTGGTGCCACTTTTGGCTAATTTCCGAAGATGGGGATGAGTGATGATGTGATGAAATTGATAAGACACTCACAAACGTCCATACCCATGCCGGCCATCTGCACCCCGAGACCCCTGGCGTTGTAGCGCAATGTGCTAACCACTCCGCCACGGGGGGCAGGCCCGTGCGCAATAGAATAAACCGACAAAAAAATATCAAGAAAACACAAAATCACCAAAATTCTGTTCACTTCCACCCTCCACCCCCTTGTACGGCAATGTTATACATAAAACCCTTATCAGAACAAAAGACATCAAAGTACAATTCTCCAGTTTGCTATAAAAAAGTATGCGGATTTTAAGAGCGAATGAGGGGTACTGATTTTACAGTGAAAGAGACAATCGAAAGAATGAATTCATATTCGTTAATTCAAAAATAACTATATTCCGGTAACCGTTATCTTCCTGAATTGCCTATCGGTTACTGTAGTGCTCTGGATTACGCCTGCCATATTCTTTCTCAAACACCTTCCATCACGATTGACGTTAAGTACGTATACCATAGAGTAGAAAGCATCGAGTTTTCAGTTTTGTTATAAGCCTAATTGGGACTGGACCTACAATTGAAACTAGTATGTGCCTCCACCGGGTATCGACTGCACCTTCGGAGAGTCCCCACATCCATACACTGTCGTTTCACTTCACTGTGCGCGGTTCGAGGAAAAACAATTCACGTCACTGCAATAATTGACAACTGATTAATTTTGCTTCATTTATTTCACTAATCCCGATGGTGAGGATCAGTGATGATATGATGAACAGTCACAAAGAGCAGTCCATGCCGGGATTCGAAACGGAGACACATGGCGTCTTTTCGCGATGTGCTATCCACTTGATGATATGATGAAGGATAATAACATAGAACGTCCATGCCCCGATCCGGGATTCGAACTCCAGACCCCTGAAATCGGCAACCGACTTACAACGTCTGTCCAAGGAAACGAAACGTGGATGCATCAAGAAATCAAACAATTGTAACCAAGAGCATGCTAGAACTCGATACTCACCCACCAGTTGTGAGACAGCTAGATGGACTTGGATGCCCGATGACCACCAAGGTACGACCCACGTGAGCACATCTTGGTTTCCCGCCGCTACACATATTACAAACTCGCGATCGCGACTGACAAACCCTTTCTTCAAGCCAGTGCATGCAATCTTGGCCACGCCTCCAACGTATGTGAAGCTCTTACAAAGCGACCAATGAGAGACCGCTTAGCAAATCACATGGGGCGCGGTCGCTTGTTTTGTACTCACCAATGACAGAAGAGTTAAGAGACAAGAAAATATCACATGTTAGAAGCTTCACGTGTTGAAAGAACCAAACAGTCTGTTTTGCATACGTTTCCCGCCCCCTCTCCCCCACTCTCACTTCCTCCCCCTCTCTTCCTTTTTGAACAGTTTAAAAAAATGACTGCCGCATTTTGCTTTCTTCATTGATTCATTTCTTACATCTTACTTATTTTTTCTGTCACTTTGGCTAACAGAGAAGATGAGGATGAAAGGTGATAAGCAGGCATGTAGCCAGAGGAGGGCACGGGGGCTGAAGGCCCCAGAAATTCTACAAATATTTAATATAATTTAGCAGGATCAAACATCTTATATAATATGTTGTAATATACTGATGAATTCATCTTCAGGGCTTCTACCCGCCACTTTTTTTACTTTAAGTTGGCTGCTGCTGATAAGGGATATAAATAAAATAGCCGAAATAAAATTCTGGCTACGGGCTTGGTGATAAGATGAAATTTACAAGTGGCGGCTTCTAGCTCTGAATTAGGTAAAGGGCTACTAGGGGAGGGGGAAATGGAGTAATAGCGAAAATTAGACCAATAGTTGCACATACTACACATACACATGGGGTTTCTATCAATCTATTGATTGGTTGACTGAATTTAATTATTTTTTTTTACTTTGCGTTTCTGCCAGTTTTAGCTAATTGCGAAAATGAGGATAAAAGAAGTTTAGATGAAGGATATGAAGGGACAATCACAAACACATAGATATAGACGACACACAACACAAGTCCCACTGATGATGATACTGGTCATATGTCCAGACGCCAGAGCCTCATTAACCTGCAAAATGCAGTCCAGGGTGTGTACTAAGTGGACATTAAGTGAGGTTGACATTTGGGTGTACTACGTGTACTACTCCAACAATCTAATTTTCTCTTCTGCCCCATTTCTTCCTACTAAACCTTCGCCTAATTCAGAGCCACCAACCGCCGATGAGGACTATAAGAAACGCACGTGTACAGGACCCAACACAGGCTCCACAGAGGATCATTTGGCGGTGGGTTCAGACGCCAGAGCCTCGTTAGTCCGGTGGGAATCTGTGTTCTTTTTCTTTGTGAGTATCCCTTCATCAATTTCAACATATCATCACTCATCCTCATTGTCGCGATTGGCCAAAAAGAAAGGGACGTAAAATATCCTATACTCTGTCCCGGGAATCTCTGGAGCGAACGAACGAAAGCAAGCCTCTGCGCAAGTAGTGACTCGAGACAGCTCGACCAATGAACACGTGCGAGGGAACTGTATTGCGTGCAAAGGGAGGGGTTATTGCAGTTACCAGTCTTTGCAGCAGCGTGTACTGCTTCGTTCCGCCCATCTTCTCTTATACGTTGTGCGCCGCCTTGCTCCAGAGATTCCCGGGATAGGGAATAATTCAAGAAATCACGCATGTAGTTCACAGATAATTTTTTTGTGTTGGTATTAATTTCACCTTCGTCAGGGTTTTAATTCACGAGACCTCAAATAATTGTCATTGATAAGGGATTGATTGCGTCTGTATAAAAACGTGATGTGCCTTAGCACTGACTCGCCCTTGAACTCAATTTCAACTCAGTAAACACGTGGGAGGAAATACTGGCAAAACAAGGCTTGAACCTCCGTTCCTGCATCGCCTATATAGTTCAAGGTCAGTTTGCACCTAAACACACATGATGTTTGCCTCTCAGATGCAAGCATTGTTGCCAATCTCGTTCGTTTGAGACCAGATTTTGCACTTCTTCAATATTTGTTGTTCCTTTATCTCTGCTTTGGTTCTTCTTCGTGCCTCTTAGGCTAATCGCAGCAATATGAATGAATTATGTACTTGCATTTTTGTTATTTAGCGGCGCATTTCTGACACTTCTGGCTAATCGCGATGATGATAAGATGCAATTGGTGAAGGGACACTCAATGTCGGTGGTGAGACCACTCGACTACTTCACGCACTCCGCCACCCATCTGGCTAAGGACCAAGATAAACATATGGAATAGATGATGGAACAAACTCAATGAGACACCCACACCTTACTCATGTTCAATCCCGGGACCTGTGCTTTCGTAACGACCATTCAACCTAGGAGGACGGTACTTTGTTATTGAACATCTATCAAGCAAAAAATTCTCCAAGGAACCTCTTAGCTCAGGTAGAAAAAAATCTACTTTGAATCAGTAGCGCTGGGAAAATATTTTCATTGGAAGGGCCAAAGTGAAGGAGCAAAATATTTGTTATTGATTCAATGATTGTATTCTTGTTTTACACTCTGTCTCAGGTATCTGTGAAGCAAGCGAACAAAACAAGTCTCTGTGCAAGTAGTGACGTGAGGCGGCTCCACCAATGAACACGTGAGAGGAAATGGGATTGCGTGGAGAGGGGGAAAGCGACTGCAGTTACCAGCCTTCGCAGCAGCGTGTACCGCTTAGCTCTGCCTACTCGATTTCCCCCCTTCTCTGCCGCTATGCGCGACCTTGCTCCAGAGATAACCGAGACAGAGTATAAGTCTACTTTATGCACATAAAGGCTAATGGGTCTACAGTTTCAGCGCGCTTGCCGGGACAGTTTCGGCGACATCGTCGACGCCGAGAGCATGTTTTCACAAGCATCTACGCTCCATGACCTTGGAGGGAACGCACGAAAGCCTGATGGCTCCTGCCCTGCATTGCCAACCTCCCGACAAGAAAATCTGTTTTATCTGTGAAATTATGCTAAATGCTGATAAATTGTGCTAGGATCTAAATAATAATAACAATAAATTATTATTATTATAATTATTTTTAAGATGATTGTAATTTTAAGTTATGCATGTATATGTATGAGTTCAACATTGAAGAAGAGAAAGTTTGAGATGGTTCGTCGACTACAAAGCGGAACATTTGTTTTATTTGTGCCCCACAACTTTCTACCGATGAGATAGATGTTCCTCGCCATGTAAACGGGAGAATAATGAAAATATGAAGAGGAGAGGGTGTGGTTGGAAAGGCATGACCCTGAACCGGAAATAATATCTTGATGTCATTTTATTTTTAATTTCTCGAAATATCGTCCTTTGAAGGGAATTTCTCCCTCCCATAATGCAAACACGAAATTCAAATTGTTCTGGGTCTAGTTTGCATAATTATGCTAGGGTTGGCATCGCTGCCCTGCTTCAAAACAACTCCCAGCTAAATTTTATGGCTTGGGTCTGTGTCCTCTTTTCCATTGCAGGGGGGGGGGGGGGGGGCTGGGACCGACTCTCGATGTATCGAGGGGAGCTCCGGACGCATTCCACCATCGAAAGGTCCTTCCAGGAAATTTGTCGTGCAGGGCTACTTGTGCGCCTGTCCAATTTAGTCCCGTTGTTTTTTGGTGCACTCTATATCGAGGTATGGAACGCCGTCGATGTTATCGGTAGGTGTGCAAACGCGCTAATGTGGGATCCGAATCACTGTGCCATGTGCCTCCAGCGGTATCGCACTCGTGACCCCTTAAAAGGCAACGACGTTACCACTACGCCATAGGCGAAACCCAATCTTTCCTTCTCTCTTTATTTCTTTTATCTTCAGCATCTCTTCCTCTCGATGCAATACTCTCTCTTTCTCTCTCTCTCTCTCTCTCTATTTCTTTTTCTTTCCTCTGTTTCTTCCTCCTTCCCTCTCTCTTTCATTATTTTTTCTTCAGCATCTCTTCCTCTCGATGCAATATTCTCTCTCTCTCTCTCTCTCTTCTGTGTGTGTGTGTGATGGTGTGTTTATGTGTGTGTGGATTTATACATAGGCCTAAAAAGACACACACACCACCACCATGTATACTTGTAGTTGTACCTTGCCCATTCTTAATGAGCAAGATAGTGGATAATCATCTCTCCCATCGTCCTTCTTGGAGCGGAGACTAACTAGAGAAGATGGTGGGACGATTACGATAATGAAGGAAAAAACAAAACAACCCGACGAGGACTATAATGTAGCCGCTGTCCGGAACTCTACCTGTGAAATATCAGGGGTCCCAGGTTCGAATCCCGCTCGGGCATGGTTGTTTGTGAATGTCCATTCATCATTTCATCACTCATCCCCATCTTCGCAAATTAGCTAAGAGCCACAAAACGCGAAGTAAAAAAAAATCAATCAAAACATGTGAAATATGATTTACCGTTAGAAGAAATGAACAGGTACACGTAAGAAGGAATTTTATTCATTAACATCCATATGCATTCATAAATGATTAAAATGTTAGCCTACCCCCGTGGCGGAGTGATTAGCACAGCAAACTAGTCTCGAACCCTGGTCTTGGAGTTCTTTCTGAGTGTCTCTTCATCAATTTCATCACATCATCGTTCATCCTCGTAGTCGTGATTAGCCAAAAAGTGGCAGAATAGCGACTCTAAATTAAAAAAAATCAATTAGAACGTTCTTCCTTGTAAAACGTTTCTCAGAATTTCATAAATTAATGTGGAACATATTTTTATTATCTGGTTATTATTATTATTAATTTATTACTTGTAGTAATAAATTTGGCCATTTTTGGCGTTTACATCTCTACATAAAGTCAGTTTTATGAGTTTGACGCCCATGGTAGCACTAAAACTGAAGGGAACACGAAAAGATCAAGAAAATACATGATTTCCTGAAAATTTCAAGGAAACTTTGATTAGCAAAATTTTTGGGAATGTGCAGCTACAATGGAACCACTTTGTCTTCTGTATTTTTCTATCTTTCCCATGTTCTATTTACTACTCCCGAGGAGAGATCGTATGTCAGAGGTTCGAATCCCACTTTCTAGGTAAGACTACCAGACGTCCTGATTTAAGAACGAAACCCATTACGAAGAGACACACCAGCCAGGACTTGCAATGGAGAGTTCTCAATCTTCAGAAAGGGTGTAAGGCGTGGCCTTCAGTCAACCTCACTTCCACGTAGTACACCCTGGACTGCAGTTTGCAGACGAACGAGGCTCTGGCGACTGACACTATGGCCAGTATAATTTTGTGTGTGTTGTCCTGTTTTTTGTCCTTGTGTGTGTTGAGCGCCCCTTCACAGCCTCAGCTTTTATCGTTGTCCCAATATTTGGGACATGGACCAACTCCCTAGCTTTTCTTTAGAAATCGTATTCTCTACAAAGTTTTAAAAATATTCTACACTAAAGAGTAGGAGCACTTAGGAGTGTGCATAACACAGGGAAAATAGATTTCTCGTCCACCATTTTGAAATTTGCATCCTATTGTACGGCCAGTGTGAATTTCAGCTTAATCACACTAAATTTCCGGCAGTTATCAGTTTCAACAATTGACGACCTCACCCTTTACCCCACCTCCGATTCTCTTATACTCTGTCCAGGGTATCTCTGGAGCAAGCGAACGAAAACAAGTCTCGGTGCAAGTAGTGACGCGAGAAGGCTCAACCAATGAACACGTGAGAGGGAACGGGATTGCGTGGATGGCGGGAAAGCGACTGGAGTTACCCCCTTCTCTGCGGTTATGCGCGGCCTTGCTCCATAGATTCCTGGGATAGAGTATAAACAATGCATTATATTGCATTCAAAGTTGATGTGGTTGAGTTGTTAGACAACTAATGAGGTAATAACCTTAAGACTTGCGCATCACAAACTCAAAAAATGAAGCCTACACAGAGCTTTGAAAATGCTAGAAATGGTCAAAAGATGGAAATACATGGTGATGGAAAAATTAATCGAATTCTTGGTCATAAGCAGTGATTTCATTTTCTTCTGGCGGTACGCAACGATACCCCGTACAGGCACCTTTCTATGGACGATTATTTATGAACATACCACAACGTTTTCAGTAGTTCTTATGATGAACAAAAGAACAAACCAAGAGCACCAAAAGCTTTCTTCCCAGAAAAAAATGCACTGGTCATAAGTAGACCTCGGATTTTTGGGTTCTAAAAAACGTGGTTTTAGATTCCTAAAATAGGCTCTAAAATCCTAAAATAGGTTCTAAAAGACTAAAACAGGTTCTAAAAATCCTAAAATAGGTTCTAAAAATTCCGAAATAGGTTTTAAAAATATTAAATTAGGCTCGAAAAATCCTGAAGTATTGGTTCCAAAAAACTTAAATGGTACAAAATTCTTGAAAATTACTGATTAGGCAGAATCGTTAAACAATCACAAGAATCAAATAAATTTTAGTAGGTATATGTAACAACCAAATGTTAATTTTCTAACCAAGTTTTCATTTGTATGCATATTTTTCAAAATTATCCACAAATTATAGTATTACTACACTTCTGCTGTTAGCAAAAGATACTTGTTGGTATGAAAAATTAATTACGTATGTATAATTTGCTGGACAATATGA
Organism: Lepisma saccharinum; assembly: GCF_977018435.1. Lineage (NCBI taxonomy): Eukaryota > Metazoa > Arthropoda > Insecta > Zygentoma > Lepismatidae > Lepisma > Lepisma saccharinum. The sequence goes on from NC_139230.1 coordinate 209,848,094, forward strand.
GGGTGGCTATTCACTGGGAATTCTTTGAATTCCAGGAATTATGCGTGAATTTTGGTAAAACATGGAAAAAAGTTACAAGCAGATGTTTTATTGTATCTTTATATTTTAATTAACTTTCAACTTAAATATAGTCAGTGGTGTGGTGAAACGTTACTTTGCAAGGCGTGAAAGCTACAAAAGTACCGAACTCACGCGAAAGTGAGTAAGATCACATAAGACAGTTTACTTTGTCTTCTTGCTTAGTATACAGACAAGGCTTAGTTAGCATTAGGCTAAGGGTCCATAGTGTGGGGGTAAAAAGTAGGAGGGAAGTGTTCCGTTTAATCGCCGTCACTGCGTACAGGTAACAGTGTCAGACATTTTTTGTTTTGTTTAGAGCTTTGAAAAACATCATAGATTTGGAGAGGTGGGGGGGGGGGGTCGACAAAAACATGTTTCAAACACGCCAGTCATTGACTTGTCTCGCTACCAAACCTATACCGCGTTTGTTAGAACCTGTCCCGTTTCCCGCGCTAGGGAGCGCTCGACAGTTTCGGTGCCAATGAGAAACGAGGAAAAAATCGTCTGCTGGACAGCGAGGAGCGAATGGAAGCCAGAAGAGAGGCGCTTACGTAGACGCTGTTGCCACGTTGCGTATTTTAATTGGCTGCCTGGCTTTGACTTTCTCCAGCACCGAGAAAAGCCAGCCATCAGCTAGCGCGGGAACCGGGACAGGTTATAACAAACGCGGTATAGTAAATACCTCTGAGAGATGTAAAAATTCTGTAAAACCTAAAAGAAATATAAAAACTTAAAATAATGTTTAATTTAGGCACATAAACCTAAAATAGGTTCTAACAAGCAAAATAAGTTATTTTAGGCACTATAAAACGTCGTCAGTTGTTGCGTTTTTTTAATGAAACGCTGACATAACTTGTTATTTTTTATTTACCTGCAAAGGGAAAAAATAGGTTAAAAACCTAAAATCCGAGATTTAGTCATAAGTAATCACTAGTACCCGGGACTTTATATTATAACATATTTTTCATTTGGCTTCGGATCTAATATTGGGGTGAGATCTTTACATATCTGATGAAAATCAGCCGAAATAGACAAACATGACAAAGCATATTTTGACATATTTCATCAATTTTGCGTTTTTACAACATATTTCTTCAATTTTGTTGTAATAAGACTTATTTCTGTATAATTTCGTTATTCTCTCTCACATAATCGGTTATTTCATATTTTTTTCTTCGTAGCTTTAGCACAACGGATAGTTCATATTGTGGATGGCAGGATATGGAAATTATTGAGGAAGAAAGGTGCAGACTTTTCTTAGTACGGAACAAAAATACCCCCACTTTTTTATCCCGCCGACAATTGATAGCCATGCAAACATTATTGACGAAAAATGTTCTCTCTCATTGTTGCACAGGAAGTAAAGAAGTTTCGTTCTCATTTCTTTGCCTTTTTCGCTTCTCACAAATATCAGTCAAAAGTAAAAATAACATTCGTTATATTACAGCCCCTACTCTACTCTATCTTGTATGGGAGAAATTCGAGAGTACTGTTGTGCATATTTTTGGCTATACTGGGAATATTTCTGCATTTTTCCGACATATTTGTAATTTTTCATCACTAATCACATACATGATACATGGCACGGTATGGCCTCATCAATCGAGATATATGCGGTTGGCAACACTGTCACGTCGTACGGCCAGAAGTATGGTTTGTTGAAGGAAATGCGTATATCTGCTGTTGGTAGGGCATAAAACCTTTATTACTTACACCACGTGTTATGTCCAATCTACGTTACGTCCATTATAACAAATTTCATATTGTTTTCCTGGTAAATTATTCAAGTTGTAACCATACCCATACACCTTTCAGAAAATAAACACCCTGTCATGGTTTTGAATCTTACATTGGCTATAGGCCAACAACAAAAGCATGAGAGTGCTATTTAGGTCCGTTACACTGGAATGTGTGCTTGCGCGCGCTCGTGAGTGAGTGAGTGTGTGTGTGGGGGGGGTGCGTGTGTGTGTATCATTCCGGTCTCAGATTTCACCATGAGGGTATCCTCAACAGTGTATTTTCTTATTGAAAAATACACTAAAAGTTGTCCACTCCTAACGTGAGAAAGTTGTTTAATACGTCGCTAACTGCAAAAAGCATTCAAATGACAGGCAGAGACTTACGTAACTATACTCTGTACCGGGAATCTCTGGAGCGAGCGAACGTAAACAAGTCTCTGCGCAAGTAGTGCCTCGAAAGGGCTGGACAAATGAACACGTGTGAGGGAACTGGATTGCTTAAAGGAGGGAAAGGGACTGCAGCTACCAGCCGTTTCCAGCTGCGTTTACTGTTTCGCTCCGCCCACTCGCTTTCTCCCATTCTCTACCATTATGTGCGGTCTTGCTCCAGAGATTCCTGGGATAGAGTATATAAGGTGAGTAGATTCACAAAAGTCCACGGCCCTGTGAGGTGAAGGGGAGCTCACCCGCTTTTCTATCTCTATATATTTCCTCCTTTTCTTCCTTCTTCTGAAAACTTAGTTTTAACACTAATTAAGTTAAACACAACGTGTACGAGTCCTAACATTCGTATGGCTCTGAAATAACAAACGGCACTATACTGATTAATTGAATGATTCTTTGACGTCGTTTTGCTGCCACTCTTGGCTAATCGCGAATACGAGAAAGAGTAATGTTGAGAGGGTTTACTAACAGAAAGAATACCCATGCCCAGGACTTGATTCGAACCCGGCACCACTGTCGTCGTAGCGGCCTCTACCACCCACTCCGACACGGAGGTCGTCAAATAATAAATTCTATGGCAGACGAAAATCTACTTAAGGAGCGCCATAACGAACTAAACAATCCTCACACCAGTCGAGGTGTAAGAGGTGTCCTTCATGAAAGCACCCATATGTAAATCTCTCTTCCACGTAGTACACCCTGACTGCGTTTTGCAGACTAACGAGGCTTTGGCACCTGGGCCTGCTGCCAGAATAATCCTCTGTAGGAAATTTGTTGTGGCGTCCATTAGTGTTTGTGATTGTCTCTTCACCAACTCATATGGCCTCCCCTATTCCGCAGTGGTAGTGTCGTCGCCTCATAATCAATGGGTCCCGGGTTCGATTCCGGTGGAGGCACACAGTGGCTCGGATCCCACTTTAAACTGAAGGTCCTGTCCCAATTGGTTTATCTATGCATAAAGTGGACTTAAAACATCAATAAATAACCCAATTCATCAACCATCGCTATCAGCCGAAAGTACGAGAAGAAAGGGGAAGTAAATTAAACCAAGTCAGTCAGCATCAAAGCTTTGTACCCGTAATACACTCCGCTGTATATAGCACAGCGTATTTTTCAGGGTTGCCAATTTAATGCTTTTTACAGCAGGTCTGGTGTTTTGACACCCCGAGCTGGTGCCAATTTTTTTAAATTGCGCCAAGGCGAAATTCTGGTTGGTTTTTTTTTTCAGATTTTCTGGTGTAAATTCTGGTGCAAAAAATTGCATGTGAATTTTCAAATTGTAATGAGTTTTAATTTATTTATTGTTCATGACAGCTTCGTCGGGGAAATACTCATGCCGGGAGACTGTCTCAAGATCCCCACGGGGCCGCGTCAGGCGTCACGAAGTCGTACCCCACTCCCCACCAGGGTTGCTAATTTGGAGCTTTTTACACCAAATCTGGTGTTTTGAAACGTGGGACTGGTGCCAACTTTTTAATATTTGCGCAAAGGCGCAATTCTGGTGTTTAATTTATTTTATTATTTTCTAGATTTTCTCGTGTAAATTCTGGTGCGAAGAATCTCATAGTTATATTCACTTTGTAATGAGTTATAGCTTCACTTGGGAGTAAAAAATCTACATTAATGCAATGTAATTAATTTGTAACTACGCATTTCAAATACACTGGAACGGATATTATTACCATTCCATACTGACAACGATATACACTTAATATTACTTTGTTTGTTTCCACCCCCCCCCCCCCACCCACTGCTTTTCCTAGCCGTAGCTATGGCTTTTGTCAAACCAATGCATAAGTTTCGGAATTGATTAACGAAATATCCACAGGCCAAGATTCTCATAAAGAAGACGTTTTCTTTGTCAGATGATGATGAAGCTTTATAAACGAAAATATACTATTGTATGCTATAATTCACCTTTTTATGACGTAGCGCTATTTCTGGTGATTTTTTTGCTATGCCTAGTGCTTTTCTGGTGATTTTTAAATTGAAATCTAGCGCGTTTCTCCGCTGGCACTTGGCAACCCATTTTTTGTTCGTGTAATGTAAATAGGAGGCAAAATGCGCTTGGAGGGCCTCTCAGTCACCATCTTTGAATGAGTGTTATTCGAGCCATCATGCCAGAGAGATTGTACAATTGGTTGGTAATGATGGTATTTTTTTGTAATTATTATAATTAATAAACAACTTGCCTCTCTATAAAGAAAGAAGCATTAATAAAAAAAATATGTTTTTTGCGAGTTGTAGCGAATGGTAAAATATGGGTGTGACACTCATGCACTAATTGGTTGTTATTTTTATTAATGATTGTAATTTTTGTAATTATTATAATTAATAAATAACTGTATATATATATATGTATATATATATATATATATATATATATGTATATATATATATAAACAGGAAAGCAAGAAGCAATTCAATAACAAAATAGTTTCTTGAATTTTAGTGATTAAAACAAAGTAGTGATTAAAACAAGAGCGTTTCTCGTATGGCAAAGGTAAGCTAGGGTTAATTATCTAGGGGTGTGGAATGCTATTAGGAGGTGCGCTGTTGAGAATACGCATGTTTTAGCCACCAAATAAAATACCAATCAACTTTTAGTAGGCATCTATGATAATATGGCAATGAAAATGAAAAAAAATTCTAGCGCGTTGTTTCGCTTTGGCTTGATTTTAGCGCAAAATACACGTTTGGAAATTTGAAAGAAACATCTTGTTCAACGGAGGCCAATTACTTACATGGACGACCGGAGAATGTTTTGAGAGTCAAGCAGGGTATATTCCCACGGGGTAGGAGTGCAAACTAGGCATATTTTCCCCGCTAATATTGTTGCTCTAAAAAAAAAACCTTCAGTTTGACGTTATCATGTTCCTACAACGCTATGTGTGAAGTATGTAATTTTGATTGATATCCATTTTCAAGAGGAGCCGTGGATACAACTCCCGTTAAATAACTTCCGGAGCACGCCCTAATGATATCTTGAAAGCAACTGGATTCGTTGTTCCAGTGCGACATGGACAAAAGAGGATGAATAAGTAGGGGGAAATAAAACCGTTAATTAACAATGAAAAAAAAACAATCATAAAAGAACTCACACTCAGCAATAGGCAATTATCGAAAACTTCAAACAGACCACTTGAACAAACAATTCTTAAGAACAATGATGACAAAAGAAAGAAAACGGCCGCCAATCTTTATAGAGACTGCCGCCAGTATAGTAAAGTCAATTCGGCTTCTCTTTCAGAGTAGGATCATTGCTTGCATTTGCCCGTTGTATACAATAACAGCGGTCTCACTTCAGTAGCTATAATTCGATGCTCGATAAGACGACGTCATAAGATACCCCCCCCCCCCCCCCGGTGCCGCTCCTGCGGTGACCTCTGCTCCTGTCACTTGAAGTCTCATCGGGTTTTGGGGTCCTTAGAAGGGACCAATTAGTATGGAGTTTTACTTACCACAACTTCGCGAACGGAATACGATACCCGCTTCAAGACAAAGAGGGATTGAAGATGGAGCGATCGCTATCTCCCTGAAGCACTTACTTGATTTTGATTTTTCTTCCACTTTTAGCTAATCGCAACGATGAGGATGAGTGATATGATGAAATTGATGAGGGGACACTCACAATGAACACCCATGTCCAAGCAGCGATTCGAACCCGAGACCCCGACGTCGTAGCACGATGTGTTAACCACTTCGCCACTGAGGTTGGCATGTGATGCCCTTGAGGAGGCGTCGTGGCCAACTTTCGCAGTTAGCCTTTCTTTTCTCACAGATTGATAAATAAATTGCACGGTTAAAGAGAAAGACAGGAAGACATAAAAAACGAGAGAAAAGAACAGAGAAAGAAAGAAAAGAAAAGATAAATAAATTTAGAAGAGAGACAGGGGAAAGAGAGAGAAAGAGAAGGAAGAAGAGTTACAGCAGATCGATGGACAAGAAGAAACTTACAGAAAATGGAGGCAAAGAAAATCAACAAGAGAGGAAGTAATCACGAATGAATAGGTGCTAAAACACAAAATATCATAAGTTAGGGAAAAGATACAAGGAAATATAGACACGAAAGAGTAACAAATAAAAGAAAGGGAGGATACAGAGGTGCGCAATTTCTCCTTATTTCAAAGGGGGAGTCAAGCGACCCTCTTTGACTCTCCCTGCGGACACCCACGAGTTCGAATGATGAACACAATAAAGCTTGACGCCCACTGAAACGCCGAAACGCGGCATCAGAACAGAACAGTTTCGCTTCCAGCGTCTCAATGGGCCATAACCCTCACAATAACCTGCAGACTTCTAGCCGGAAATTCCGTGCTTAGGTTCCGCACGTTCCCCTGTTGTAAGCGTTACACCATTTGATTTCAATAGAAGCAGACGACAGAAGTTCTTGTTGCCGGATTTTTCGGTGTTTCCCCGCGTCTCATTTTTCGGGGACGCTATCTAGAACTAAAATAAAATAAGGCCAAACTTAAAAAGTAATCATGAATATGTATAAAACCGTAGTTGCCCAGTGGGATGCATAAGTACTACCAAGCAAATTGCCCATCACCATCTTTGTTTTAAGCAACGGGAGCTACAAGAATTAAAACGGAATGTCAAACAAGCTCCCGGTCTGCGCATTGGTGTTATTTGCGAGTGTTCCTTCATCAATTTCATCATATCAACACTCATCTTCATCTTCAACAGTGGCAGAAAAGCGAAGTAAAAAAAATAATCAAAATTGGTATATTTTCTGTGCGGCCCACATTCACGCAGCGCAGAACGGTTAACTTGACAAAATCCTTTTTTCCAGCTAGCTGGTCCGTAGCCATAATTTTATTTCGGGGTGGGCTCATCTCTTCTTATCAGTAGGAAACGGATTTTAAGCTGCCTAATTATGGTCGAGAAAGGGAAAAAAAGGTTCTGAAAATGTTTTCAAAAAGGATGGAAAAATGGTGTTGATAAAATGCCTTTATCAGGTCTAACCAGTTACAATAACATTTTTAATTCAATACTGTAGCAAATAACAATTAATAATAATCACATAAAGTAACCAGTATTTAGGAAGTAAACGTGGAATTTACTGGGTTTCAATCAACTTGCTACATTATCTTGGGAACTATTGGGGCTGCAATGATTATATTATACCATTTTATAGCTCTCGTTCTGCTCTACAAAATGAGACTATAGAATTTTATGTATCTGCTAAAGAGGAGTGAAAATCATTAATTTTTCTGTCCAATTTTTTAACAATACATGAAAAAAGAGGAAGGGAAAAGGTGCTGAAGCATCAAAGTGTGTTCATTTTACTTGATTTCATGTCCTAAAATACATATCTCAAACGATCGGTATGAAGACAGCTATATTTTTGGAAAGGTGCCGCACCTTAAAATCTGTTCCCTACTTATCAGCAGCCGCCATCCAACTAACTAACTCTCTAGCCTTCTTTCCACACAGCACACAAATGTCCAAAATATATCTAGTGGAGATCTTTTGGATATTTGTGTCGGAAGTTCTGAATATCCAAGAGATATCCAGAAATGTTCAATTGACATCCACTGGATATCTGCTGTATATTCATTTGTCCGCATACGTGATATGCAAAAGATATCCAGAAAGGATATGTTTTGGACATTTTCGGATTACTTTTGGACATGTTTTGGACATCAAGTGGGACGTATTCTGGACATTATGCTTTGATTTAGACCTTTTTGTACGTACTATGGATACGTACACACGTATGAACACGAAAAGTACAATTTTTGATCATCTGGATATTATTTCGTTATGAAAGGATGCATGCAACAGTCAACCACCAATTTTTGTTACTAATTTTTTTGCTCCCCCTTAAAATAGGCACTAGTCAAGTTGGATAGTTCAATGAACTAACCGATCTGTAACTACGCACTGGTAATGAGCAGGCTGGAAAGTTCATATGAACTAACCGAACTCTGAGTACGTGTGTCAGTTTTTCTCCACCACACATAGGTCCTGATTATATAGTCATGAAACAGAAGGGTTGGTCATGGAGATTCACTTTTATTCACTGGATTACATTAGATTTCTCATCCTTGTAGCTTAATGTTCACACTCTTTCGAAGGGTTTAAAAAAAAATCATTATATTTATAATCAAATATACCATTATTTGTGCTACGAAACTTAAGTTTCTTTTATACATTTTGCGAGTGCCACCTAGCGATTGCAGGTAACATCAACATCATAATGTATCCACACTGTATTTCGGTTTTTATTTCATTTTGTCATTATTGTTTATGTCTAATGAGTATCTCTATTGTTATATTAAATGGGTGTGTCTATTGTTATATTTTTTAAAAATGTACCCATCCACGTTAAGTACCACATAATTACTTCAAGCTTTCGTTACGCTTGTCATATCAAGCTTGCTATCGTAAGCTTTCCGCAAGCTTGTGTGCTATCTGGGTATATTCCTTGAAGGTTTCTGATGCTATAAGCGAGCATTGGCCCGATTATTGTATGCAATGTATTGTAGCGTTTCTGATTCAAAGATTTTAAAAAGTTTCAATCGCTGATAGTAGCAAATAACAAGACGCTCACCAACAAGGAAAACAGTCACAAGCTTCTGATTCACTCAGGCCTCAGGAGTAAAACACACGAACTGAAAATGATGTGTATAGCTACTGCCTATGCTAAATATATATAAGGAAAGGGTTTTTACGGTTGAGCTAAGTAGTCTCGATTGTATTGTAGCGTTTAGTAAGACTAAATCGAAATTTTCTGATTCTAAGAATAAAAATATTAAATCACTAAACATAACAAGTAAATAACTTTAGAAACGCTAATGCTTCAATGCAACTATTGTTTCAATTACAACATAAACGGGAATACTATGACAATTTTCTAGGGGTGTGCGGGACAGAATTTTTTGGGTCGGGACGGAAAATTTTTTAAATCCCGACATTCGGGACGTGACAAATTCGATGTTCAAAATTTCCCGAAGCTCTGGAAATCTCGAATTCTACACGTCATTTTCACTTTAAGTGATTGCTTTCGCATTTCTGGTACAAAAACGAACAATTTTCTATATGTTCCAGACATTTCCATTGCAGAAAACGTCGAGAATTAACGGCTTTTAAAAATGACCATTCGGGATTTTCCGACTGCTCGGGATCCCGAAAAGTCGGGAATTCATTTCCCGAAGCCGGGATTGTGTCCGTAATTTTTTTTCCCCATCCCGGTCCCGACTCTTCGGGATCCCGCGCACACCTACCATTTTCTAATATTCGAAACATATCCTATTTATGTTCATTGTTGGATAACAAGTTCTGGATCAGTTCAAGACATGTATTAGATTTCCAGAATTGTACGTATTTTGGATATCCAGTTTTGGACAAGATCTGGATACGTTTTGGATATCCAGAATTGGATGTGTTTTGGATATTCAGTTTTGGAAGAGATCTGGCAACGTATTGAATATTCGGAATTGGACAATGTTTCTTACAACCAGTTCTTCACACGTTTAGGCTGTTTGTTAGATATCAAGAATTTGTCGAGTTTTAGATGTCCAGTTCTGGATATCCTAAGACGTACAATGGATATTCAGAATTGGATATCCAGAAATGGATATCTAATGGACATTCAATGGATATCCATAATATTCATGGATCTGTTCTGGACATTGTGGATAACCAATGGATATCCCTGGGAGATTTGTGCTGTATGGGTTAAACCCAAAGGTTTATGGCTACAGCAACACAGGCCTTCCATCTGGCCCTATCCTAAGCAAGATCTATATACTCTTTTCCATCCCTACCGATTTCCCTTAGGTCCATCTCAACGTTATCCCTCCATCTTCGTCTTGGCCTTCCTACTGGTCTCTTACCATCAAGTTTCCCAACAACAATCCTGTACACTCCTCTTTCCTCTCCCATTCGTGCCACATGGCCTGCCCACCTAAGTCTTCTTGATTTAATTATTCTAATAATATCTGGACATGAATACAAATTATGTAGTTCTAAACAATGTAACCTTCTCCACTCACCTGCCTCCTCATCACTTTTAGGTCCAAATATTTTTCTAAGGATCTTATTTTCAAATACTCTTAATTTATGTTCCTCTTTCAATGTAAGGGACCAAGATTCGCATCCATATAATACTACAGGCAATATTACCGTTTTGCATATTTTAACGTTTAGTTTCTTAGATATTACGAGAAGACAAAAGTTTATGAAGAGAAAAGTAACATGCATTTCCTGAATTAAGCCTATTTTTTATTTTCTCTTTAATATCATTTTCATTTGTTAGTACTTGAATTTGGAAACTGGTTCAAACAAGCTTTTATCAATAATATGTTGATTATTACCTAACACTTGGTTTCGGCCTGTAAGCATTTAGTTTTCTCTTTGCTAACTTCCAAACCTATCTCTTTACCTGCTTTGAAAAAAATATTTTAGTATTAATCTTAATTGTATTTATATCATCCCCTAATAAGTCTACATCAGCCGCCATCCACAGGCGGAAAAGGTTGTGGGGGGGGGGGGGTAGAAACCCTGAAGATGAATTTCTCAGTGTATTATAACTTATTATACAAGATGGTTAATTCTGCCAATAAAGTAAAATTAATTACCACTGTACACTATTTAAATTAAATATTTGTAGGATTTCGGAGGGCTTCAGCCCTCTCCGAGTCTTCTCCCTGGCTACGTGCCTGTCTGCTTGCTGCTTCGGGGAGGAGGGATTCTAAGGTTGCCTCTTATTGCCCAAAAAGTGGGCAGCAGTAAGCCTAACCAGCTGTTTCACTGCAAATTTCTTCGTAGGTATACGCGGCAATAGGGGATCACTGCCATAAAGAAGGGTCCCGAGCCAGGAGTTAGCTTGGCTCGACTGCAAAGGAAGGAGGGGGGGGGGGCGACAACTTTCTATTGACAACCTCTGGAGAGGGCAGGATCAGACTCTCTTCATCCGAAGCCCTTCTTTCAATTTGTTTCAGATATTGATAAGTAATTTGCATAGTTCACATTGTGTGTGTGTGCATATTATATTAAAAGACTTATAATGGAGCCGCTGTACTAACCAGTGTGCAATCACAGCGCAGAACGGTTACTTTGACAAAATCCTGTTTCCCTAATGGCTGCTATGGGGATGGGGAATTTTAACTTTGTCGGCTCTTGCCCAAGCGGTGGGCGTAATTGGCTGTTTGACGGGCGAATTCCTTCGCAGGTAAACGCGGCAACAAAGGGTCACTGACATAAAGGCGGTCTCCGCCCCGGTTTCTGGCCTGGCGCACTTATAAGACTTATTGCTGGTTTTGGATGCCTGAATGGAGGAGCCGATCACCATCATTTTTTTAATAATCGAATATTTATTAATAATGTTCGACGTTAAAGGGTCTGGTGATTTCTGCTTGGTGATTTCTGCTTCCATGAATACAAGAAAGCCTTGTTGGAAAGTTAGGAGATTAAAAGGTAAACATATCCCTGTGCGTTGCATCGTGCTATGAAGGCATGAAATATGGTTGATTGATTGAAATGGTGTTTTAAGTCCACTTTATGCACAGTATAGCTAATTGGGACTGGACCTACAGTTTAAGGTGGGATCCGAACCACTATGTGCCTCCACAGGGTATCGAACCCGGGCCCCCTTGATTACAAGGCTACCACTGCGCCATCGGGGAGGCCACACACGTGGAATATGGATGTAGTGCCCACAGATTAAGTGATTATATTTTCCTTTATACGTTAATACTCTCTTCACTTCACTACACACATTTTCATTTACCAAAACCACATTTGATGTTTATTAAGAGAAGTCCGTGGCACAGTTGAATTAATTTCCTGAATGCAACTGTTAATGAGATTTTAAAATAATGACAATATTGTTCTCTGAGATGTACTACTCAATTCAAGTAGTATCTGTGTATCTGGGGCAAAGGACGTGTGGTGTATTTAAAACATTCCGGGGGGGGGGGGGGATTTCAGTAATTTCTTTCGGATCATCAGAGCTGTGTGCGAATTAAGCTTTTTGCTTTGAGGGGGATGCCCACTCAGAGGCATACTTGTGATTTCATTTCAGGGAGTATGTTTTTTTGGGTATGTAAATTTGTATATGTTACTAGTTACGAAACTAAACTATTACCTTGCAGTTCCTTAGAACAGTAGTTCTAACCTAGGGCATTATAACATTTACATGTAATTTAGAAACGCTTAGTATATTTAATTTACATTCCCCCAAACTCATACATTGAAATAGTAACACTGACACTGAGAAAACTTGATCAAATTTCTATTTCGGTTCAACTCAATGACGGCGTGAGGGCGAGAAATGTGATCTACGTCCAACGATCGAAGCTGACGAAATCAACTTTACTTGCGTTCCAAGGCGGCAGGTTTTTGTAGTTTATTAACAATGGACAGGACAACGGCGCTGGCCTGGGAGCTTTTTGTAAAGCCTGTGCACCCGACAACAATGTAAACAAGTCAACAATGTGCTATTTAAAAATAGAACTTCACATACGAAGCTAGATGAAAATAGGTTAGTTAGTTTTTTCTCGAATGTTCTTTCAGTGGTGTTTGTTCCATGTTATACTAAAGTCGAGCCTAGCTAACTTTAAAGGTGGGACCCGCCTTTATGGCAATGGCCCTCTGTTGTCGCATATACCTACGAAAAAAATCTGCGGTCAAGCAGCCAATTAGGCCTACCGCTGCCCCCTGTAACAAGCGGTAACTTTAGAATCCCTCCTCCCCAAGGGGCCAGCATGGAGACAGGATTTTGTCAAAATAACCGTTCTGCGATGTGAATGGGGGCCCGGAGTTAGCGTGGCCCGGGTATAGTTATATGCTTTAATTTTTTCGGGGAGATAAAAAGATTACCTGGCAAAAATTGAAAACATATTTTCTTCTGCCGGGGAATCCCCGGCATCCTCCTTTCCAGTTAATTCACACACTGCATCAGAGTATAATACTATATATACAATATCCCCCATAAGCATGGGTGAGGGGAGGCAAAGGGGCCGTTGTCCATCCCTGTGGGGGGGGGGGCTGCTAAACACATAGGTTTATCTTGCGTTGCCAAATCTAGAAGCGCACGTGTGCTGCAAAATTCCTAATCCTTATTAAAAATAATTTAGTAATGTAAAATCAATTAAAATCACATAAAATTTAGTCTTATTAGTCTACACTTTAAAAATGTTGGTGTTAAAGCGACAGACGGTGGTCCTAGGAGGTCAACACCACATTTTGGTCAACGTGTAACATCAGTGCTGTTACAATACAACAGATAAATGAAGGTAAACATCGGGGCGGTAGTCAAGGGTATACGGTGGTATACGTCGTATACCCTCCAGTTAACTTTACTCATTAGCGGATACCTTCTGCTACACTCACTGCTTTTACCTTCTACTTTCGTTTTCGTTTATATTTATTCATGTAATTTGGCCATTACTTCAGTGAGCTTATCACGGCATCAGAAACAATGTTGAGGAGAGAGGATATGAATATACCATACGCCTTATCATTTTATCGCATTCATGTCGCTGCTTTAATACTTTTGTAAAAATGTCAACAGTTAATTCGCTAACTTGGTTAGTCTGTTTGTGCGGGTCTGGAGTAATATGAAGTGAAAGTTTTACTTACTATGAATTGAGATTTCGGAGTATCGAGTAAGTCTCATGTGAAAATCTCAACAATGCTCTTTTTTCTTTTCCGCACAACGATTGGCGGCGGTCAATAAAGCCTCTTGTCATTAAACGCGACAATTAAGGTCTGTTGTACTTCATATTTAAAAACGGAGGGGACATTAATTGAAGGGGGTCGGGTGTAAAACATGGTTGGATTGATTTGGTGTTTGAAGTCCAATTTATACACAATTAACAATTTATTTATTTAGGAAAAGTTCCTTAACAGAACCAATAGTTCCAATTACAAAGGATCATATTAAAAACATTTATAATAAAGATTAAATATACATTTTAAAAATTACAATAATACAAAACTACAAAATTACAGAATTAAAATATTACAGAATACAAAGCAAAAGATAAAAAAAGATAAAAAAAAATTGCAGTAGGTATGTTACACAAAGTAACAGAACAAACTACAAACACATTATAGTACAATCACAACAGAGTACTGCTAAATACTTTCAGATACAAACATATTATACATCGCACAATAGTCGATGAACGCTAAGATTAATTACACAATTTGTACAAATATCAAATCCATATGAGATCCACAGTAAGGCTAATTGGGACTGGACCTACAGTTTAAAGTGGGATCCGAACCACTATGTGCCTCCACCGGGTATCATTAAGAAAAAGGTTATTAGAAGCTGTACTGTAGATAAATTGTTCTCGTCTTGTGTTTACTAATTGCAGAACGCTTCACCGAGTATAATGCAAATTGTATGACATGACAATTTTGCTCGAAAATTGAAGGATGGCACATTTTACTTTGTAACTCAAAAATGACCAAAATGTCACTTACCATGTTTTGCACCCGAGCCCTTCAATTTTTCGCAACTTTTTTCCCACGTTTTTTCATTTTTTAGTATAATTATGAGTATTATTAAAGTTATTAGCAGCTGTACAAATTGATAATTCACAAAAGCAATAGCAGTGACTTTTCCTTAAATGCCCAAAAGTCAACCTCCCTTCCCTACCCTGGCTGACTTTTGCAGCCTAGCGAGGATCTGGCGTATGGAATCGCAGTCAGTGGGGCTCCTGTTGCTGTCCATTTGTGTTCGCGAATTGTGTTTCTCGTTTCACCAATTTCATCTTATTACCTCATTACCTTATTCATCCTCATATTCGTGAATAGCCAAAAGTGGCAGAAAAACGAAGTAAAATAAATACATCAAACCAAAACAATATCAACAAGAAAATAAAATACATAAACATCCTCTATTGGAGCATGTAAAATACTACTGCAGCCTTTGCCTGTAAATGGAAGCATAAAAATATGCCTTTCGTAAGTTTCTGTTTTCAAATATGCCTCTTTTATGTCAATTATGGGTATATTATCATCATCATCAGTAGGGCCCAGATTTATAAGCACAATCAAACAGTAAAATAAGCAAGTTAATAAGCACAAAAATAAAAAAAAAATAAGCACCAAAATAAGCATAAACAAATACAGCAAAATCTGAAAAACTTTGTTTATAAGATCTATCATCTTATTCAAAGCTGTTACAGTATGTAAGGAAGGTCATCCTGAGATTTTCTTGTGTGAAGCTCCTGTGTCTGTCAGCGAAGAATGACTTGTACAGTGAAAATGTTCTTTCCAAGTAGCATGACATCACAGGCGCATGTGAAAAACACCACAGTTCTTCTTCGGTGAATTCCTTTTCAATGTGTTTCTTCACCAAGCAACACCGTGAGTTTCTGAAGACAACGTTACTGAAATTTCATCATTGAGAGAAAGCGAATGTTGTAATGGACTATTTCGAGCTTTCAACTGTGTTATAATATCAGGTAATTTGGAAAAAAGATTTTGGATGTACTGAATCTTTTCTTGGATGACGTTTCTCCCGTGCGGCTATTTAGAAGCATTGATCTCGTCATCCCAATGCCGTCGTGTGATTGAAATAGGATTGAAATATGACAGATTTGGGTAAAATATGCTATTTTAAACCAAAATCATAAAATAAGCAAGCATAACCTTTTCCTGCAGAAATAAGCATTTATAAGCACTTTCAACCTTAGTTAAATAACTCATCAAGGTATTGTAATACGAAGTATAACCTTTCTCCTTACCATTAAAAGTCTGGAAAATAATATGCATTACGCTTACAAATCCGGGCTCTAATCATCAGTATTCTAACATGAATGACATTTTTTTTTGTAAAGTTAAGTGATTTAATATATTTTAATTGAAACATAATCCAAAGTTAATGGAAATATGGTCTCCACTTAACGTTTTATAAAACTTAGCGTATACCATCTGCAAATTTGGGGACTACAGCACTGGTAAACGTACACCAAAATATGAGTTGTTAAGTTTGCTTTATGCACAGATAGGCTAATTGGGACCGACAGTTTAAAGTGGGATGTGACTGTACCTGGTGTCGAACCCGGCGCCCTTGATTACAAGGAGACAACGTTATCACTACGCCATGCCCAAAATGTTGCGTGGACCTGCAGGGACCATCGTCTGTGTTGCTCTAACATCAGTGTTTTATCGGGGATTCGCCGATGACGTAGTGGTAACATCGTCGCCTTGTAACCAAGGGGTCCCGGGTTCGTTTACCCGGTCGAGCTATATTCTACACTGGTTCGAATCCAAATTTAAACTGTAGGTCCAGTCCTGATTAGCATATCTGTGCATAAAGTGGACTTAAGACAACAATTTAATTTAACCAGTGCTTTTTTTTTCAGTGTACTGCTCCATTTTACTCACAGATAGGCTAATCGGGACTGGACCTACGCTTTGAAGTGAGATCCGAACTATTATGAGCCTCCACAGGATATCGAACCCGGGGTCCCTTGATTACAAGGAGAAGACGTTTCATTTTACGTTTTCAAGGACGTGAGACATTGAAGACAAAGAACCTCTTGTTCTTGTTTCCTGGAATGTTCTTCGCCAACACCATGGCCGTAGGCAGGAAAAAATTTCGGGGGGGATTCAATCATAATTGTTCCCATGGGCGTCGCCTGAAATTTGAATAATAGAAATAATAACAATAATTGTACAATAATAATTAAAATTTCATAATAATAATACTAATAATAATTATTATTATATTATTGTCATATCCTTGAGGGGGTTTACTCAATCCAGCAGATGAGTGAATATCCAGCACAAGTTTCCTTTTTTTTTTTTTTACGTTTCATACAGTGTGTACTGAAATGCACAATTATTATACTTCGTCATTAAACTTTAGATACCTTCAAGAGAAAGCTTTAAATGTTAGATGGAAATTTTAATGATAAAGTTTTTGTTGTTTGACTTTAAAATTAAATTTTTGGAATTTTGAAAAGTGTGGAACCAGTTATTCTTTTAAAAAACTTAGCCTGGTGCATGGATTGTAACCTCAATCGCGAACGTAATGCGCTAAGAAACTGGAGATCCTAGGTTTGAACTCCTATCAAGGGGGATTTTTCGACTTTTTCGGACAGGGAATTTAAAAGCTAGAAAGGGAATTTTGGGACAATCATAAGGGAATCTTCAGTCTATATTCCTTGTGACGCAGGAACAACACTGGAAAGATAACAGCAGAAGTGAAAATGGAGGGGTCGCGGGTGGGCTACGATTCTGAGAATAAATCCTGTTTCACTCAACTTTCAGAATTCCAAATGTATGAAAATTCTAGCTCTATCGTTTCAACATTGTCTCCTTGTATTTTTGTGATGTTTCGAAAAAAAAAATGAAAATTTGTTACACATTTTGGTTTCTGAACTTCCATTAATCCAACATGTCGGAAGTTTCGGGGGGGTTTGAACCCTAGAAACCCCCCCTCTAAATACGGCCATGGCCAACACACCCTTGCTCCAACGAGGGGGAAAAAATGTAACCGTCTTTCTAAAGAGGTCAAACACTTCCCACACGACCTGTGCATTGCGTAAAAAAAAAAATCCCAGCTAAAGGGTTGAACAACAAGCCATCCTGCACTCATGGCCATGACGCAACCACGGTTTGTGTGCTCCAGGAAAGCCGCTCGCAGCTGTACCCTCTCACCTTCCACCTTCAGCCATTGGCGGCGTTATTGACAACCTACGTGACTGTCTCGCTTGTATCCCCAACATTCCGACAGGAAATATAAATATCGGCAGAGGGATATTGTCAACAGCAGAGCTGCTGGGCAGTTTGCAAAACACAAAAACAACAGCTAAGAACGTATTTCCTGCCTCCGAATGAGGTCAAGCGGATGCAATTCCGCCACCCACTCACCCCCCTCATATTACAAGTGTGTGGGGAGAGAGCACATCATACACATACAAGAGATGTAAATGTTACGCTTGCATAAAATATTCTTCATTTCCATTTCCGTTCTACCTGTTGGGTAAATCGCGACGATGAAGATGAATGATGAAGTGATGAAATAGATGATCAGGCAAACACAATAATTCACTTAAGCCAGGGTTCGTACCCAGGGCCTTTGTTTCGTCGAGAGTTACGTTTGAAGCTGGCCAATATTATTATTATTATTATTATTATTATTATTATTATTATTATTATTATTATTATTAATTGTAAGGTAAAGTTCCCCGTTGCTTGAAGGCGCATTCTCGATCTCGGTCATTTTGGAGGTGATGTGATCAGCACCACGCTCCGGCTGCCTTTACCCCAAACCGGTATCCATTGATTTGAAACTGGGTGAGGCTCAGAGCCGCTTTATGCGGGGACAAGGCCGGAAAAAAAAATCCGACCTTAGATCATCGACCCCTGGAATAAAGGCCGGGTTTCCTGGGCGGCAGTCAGGAGCCCTACCGACTTTTTTATATTTTTTTTATATATAATAAGGAATACCTGTATGCGGTAGTATCCCTCCGACAAACATAATCATCCATGTCCTAACCAGGATTCGAACCCGGGACCCCTGGCGTCGTAGCGCGCTGAGCTAACCACCCCGCCACAGAGGCCGACAACTAAACCACCGAGGCTATTATTATTATTATTATTATTATTATTATTATTATTATTATTATTATTATTATTATTATTATTATTACTACTACTACTATTATCAGTGGGTATTATTCTGGGGGAAAAGGTTGTGGTACTCTACAACTAGGTGTGTTATTGTGTTCATCATAAGATCTCATGGACTTTCGCACGGGGGGTCGTCAAAAAGGTCAAAAAGGTCGCCGGACCTTCCTTGGAATAAGGAAACATTTCCTACTTCTTCCTTCTATTTGTAACCCTTTTTCTTTTTTTCCTTCCTTTCGATTTTTTCTCGGGTTAGTAGCTATTTGTTCGTGCTTACCTCTTTGAACACTTCTTTTTCTATGTTTTCCTCCCATTTTCTGTTTCTTCTTTATTCTTTTTCTCCATCCAGGGTTGTGCAATTGCGCGTATAAAAAAGGTTTTCGACATGACACGTAAATTACACGTAAAAAGCGCTTAAAATACGTAAAAACAGTAAAGTAGGTACAAACTAGAAAAACATAAAAATTAAAAGAAAACACTGTTTCTTGCGATGGTTATTGTTATGTATGGCAGTTGGCAGAGATAGAAAACAAAATGATTTAAAAATCTTTCCTTCATAATTTTTATGTGTTTTTTGTATTAGAATCTTACAAAGTACCATATTCACATGCACATCATAATTAGCCTATGCAAGTGTACATTGCAGGCTTCCCCTATGGAACAGTGGTACGTCGTAGCCTTGTAATCAAGAGTTCCCGGGTTCGATTCCCGGTGGAGGCACATAGTAGTTGGGATCTCACTTTAAACTGTAGATCCAGTCCCGATTAGCCTTACTGTGCATAAAGTAGACTAAAACACCAACTCCATGAAACAAGTGTACAATACACATGAAAAAGAAATTTCAAGCTGTTATTAAAACTTTAAAAAAACCAATCCCGTCTTCGCCTTGTAGACAAGGGGTCCCTGGTTCGATACTCGTTGGAGGCACATAGTGGTTGGGATCTCACTTTAAACTGTACGTCCAGTCTTAATTAGCCATACTGGGCATAAAGTGGACTCGAAAAGCACCAAACCAATGCAAATCAATTGTTGTTAATCGTTATGTTATGTACAAGACGTATATATCAACAAACAAAGAAAATTGAAAGAATAGTAAATCTGTTAGTGAGGGTGATGGCGTGAGGTGGCTGCATAAACAACCTTCAGAAAAAAAAAGATTTTGTGCTGAAATACGTAAGAATTTTAAAGTTTAAAATGTAATATAATTAATTAAAGTTTACAGTGTAATATAATTAAAGTAATTGTTATATTATTAATTTACAAAATAAAATTAGTTTTTTCTTTCATCTGCGTAAAAAAATGGTTTTCTACGCGAGTAAATTACTAGTAAATTGGCGTATTTTACGCATAAAACGTAACGTGTAAATTACGTGCCAACCCTGTAGCCATCGATCTTCTGCTATTTTTCTCCCTTTTTCTGCCTGTTATATTTTAAATTTATCTTTTCTTCCTCTCATGCTTTCCTATTTTCTTCCTTCCCCCTTATCTCTCGCTTATCTGGTTTTCGCTTCTCTTTCTTTCTTTCCTTCTTGCTTTCTTTATTTCTCACTCTCTCGCTCTTTCATTTCCGTATGTCTCTCTCTTTTTCTCTCTTTCATTCCCCCTCTTTCTCTGTTGTCTCTTTCATTTCCCTAATTCTCTCTCTGTGTCTTTCCGTGTGCGTGTTGTCTCGCTTCTTTATTTTCCTTCATCTGTGTCTCGTTTGTTTCTCCTCTCGTTCTCTCCCTCTCTCTCTCTCTCCCCTTCGTTTCTCTACATATTTCTCTATCTCTTTCGATTCAATGTTTCCTTCATTCTCCCTCCCCCACCCTCTGCGCTCATGTGTGTTGTCCCGCTTCTTCGTTTCCCTTTCTTTTTCTGTCTATAGACTCCAGGAATCGCGGGTTCGTATCCCGGCCTGGCCACGGGCGTTCTTGTGAGTGTCCTTTCATCAATTTCATCTAATCATCGCTCATCCTCATCGTCGCGACTAGCCAAAAGTGACAGAAAAGCGATGTCAAATAACAAAATCACAAGAATGAAAGCTAGTCAATGATTTCTTGTTTCTTGCTTTAAGTCTACTTTATGCAGAGATAGGCTAATCAGGACCGGAACTACAGTTTAAAGAGGGATCCGAACCACTTTGTGCCTCCACCGGGTATCGAATAGGGATGGCCAGATCCGGATCCTAGCTGATCCGAAATCCGGATCCTAAGGATCCGGATCCTAAGGATCCGGATCCTAAAATTTTTCGGATCCGGATCCGCGGATCCGGAATTTTCAGATCCGGATCCAGAACTTTCGGATCCGGATCCAAAACTTTCGGATCCGGATCTTCGATCCAGAATTTTCGGATCCAGAATTTTCGGATCCGGATCCAGAACTTTCGGATCCGGATCCGATTTGCCATCCCACATGCGCTTCTTTGGAAAGTAAGAATGTGCTTATAACATATTGTTACCTGCTAATATACATACATATATATATATATATATATATATATATATATATATATATAATATACATACACACACATATATATATATCGTGTGTGTGCGCGCGTGCGCGATTTGTAATTAATTAATACACTTACAAGGGAGGTCTAAGTCTCCCCCTCCGATTTCCATGAAACTTGCAGGGCCCAAATGAAGAAATACGTGTTTTTTTGTTTCGGCAAAAAATTGTTCTAGGGGGCAACCACCTCTCAAATGTCAAGATGAGGAGAAATTGAAGTGGGGATCTGACCCCGAAACCACGTAAATATGGCATAGGAAGAAACAGGGGGCATACGGCCTCCCTATACACCTGTCAAATTTCATGAGAATCGGAGTGGGACACAGGGGTCAGATGATCCTCACGTCAATTTGTCCTCATCTTGACATTTGAGGCGGGTTTTGCCCCCTAAAACAGTTTTTTAGCCGAAACAAAAAAAAACACGTATTTCTTTCTTCCTTTGGGCCCCTCTATACACCTGCCAAGTTTCATGAAAATCGGAGGGGGACACAGGGGTCAGATCCTTACTTCAATTTGTCCTCATCTTGACATTTGAGGGGATTTTGCGCTCATGTGTGTTGTCCCGCTTCTTCGTTTCCCTTTTTTTTTGCCCCCTAAAACAGTTTTTAGCTGAAACAAAAAAAACACGTAATTCTTCCTTTGGGCCCCTCTATACACCTGCCACGTTTCATGGATATCGGAGGGGAACACAGGGGTCAGATACCCACTTCAATTTGTCCTCATCTTGACATTTGAGAGGAGGTTGCCCTCTAGAACAAATTTTTTGCCGAAACAAAAAAACACGTATTTCTTCATTTGGGCCCGTTTATACACACACCTGCCAAGTATCATGGAAATCGGAGGGGGACACAGGGGTCCGATGCTCACTTCAATTTGTCCTCATCTTGACATTTGAGGGCGTTTCGCCCTGTAAAACAGTTTTTTAGCTGAAACAAAAAAAACACGTATTTCTTCCTTTGGGCCCCACTATACACCTGCCAAGTTTCATGGAAATCGGAGGGGGACACATAAGTCAAATGCCCACTTAAATTTGTCCTCATATTGACATTTGAGGGGGGGGGGGTTGCCCCCTAAAACAGTTTTTTAGCCGAAACAAAAAAAACACGTATTTCTTCATTTGGGCCCGTTTATACACACACCTGCCAAGTATCATGGAAATCGGAGGGGGACTCAGGGGTCCGATCCTCACTTCAATTTGTCCTCATCTTGACATTTGAGGGGGTTTTCCCCCCTAAACCCGTCTTTTAGCTGAAACAAAAGAACACGTATTTCTTCCATTGGTCCCCACTATACACCTGCCAAGTTTTATGGAAATCGGAGGGACACAGGGGTCAGATCCTCACTTCAATTTGTCCTCATCTTGACATTTGAGGGGGTTTTGCCCCCTAAAACCGTTTTTTAGCTGAAACAAAAAAACACGTAATTTTTCAGTTGGGCCCGTTTATACACACACCTGCCAAGTATCATGGAAATCGGAGGGACACAGGGGTCCGATCCTCACTTCAATTTGTCCTCATCTTGACATTTGAGGGCGTTTCGCCCTGTAAAACAGTTTTTTAGCTGAAACAAAAAAAACACGTATTTCTTCCTTTGGGCCCCACTATACACCTGCCAAGTTTCATGGAAATCGGAGGGGGACACATAAGTCAAATGCCCACTTAAATTTGTCCTCATATTGACATTTGAGGGGGGGGTTGCCCCCTAAAACAGTTTTTTAGCCGAAACAAAAAAAACACGTATTTCTTCATTTGGGCCCGTTTATACACACACCTGCCAAGTATCATGGAAATCGGAGGGGGACTCAGGGGTCCGATCCTCACTTCAATTTGTCCTCATCTTGACATTTGAGGGGGTTTTTCCCCCTAAACCCGTCTTTTAGCTGAAACAAAAGAACACGTATTTCTTCCATTGGTCCCCACTATACACCTGCCAAGTTTTATGGAAATCGGAGGGACACAGGGGTCAGATCCTCACTTCAATTTGTCCTCATCTTGACATTTGAGGGGGTTTTGCCCCCTAAAACCGTTTTTTAGCTGAAACAAAAAAACACGTAATTTTTCAGTTGGGCCCGTTTATACACACACCTGCCAAGTATCATGGAAATCGGAGGGACACAGGGGTCCGATCCTCACTTCAATTTGTCCTCATCTTGACATTTGAGGGCGTTTCGCCCTGTAAAACAGTTTTTTAGCTGAAACAAAAAAAACACGTATTTCTTCCTTTGGGCCCCACTATACACCTGCCAAGTTTCATGGAAATCGGAGGGGGACACATAAGTCAAATGCCCACTTAAATTTGTCCTCATATTGACATTTGAGGGGGGGGTTGCCCCCTAAAACAGTTTTTTAGCCGAAACAAAAAAAACACGTATTTCTTCATTTGGGCCCGTTTATACACACACCTGCCAAGTATCATGGAAATCGGAGGGGGACTCAGGGGTCCGATCCTCACTTCAATTTGTCCTCATCTTGACATTTGAGGGGGTTTTTCCCCCTAAACCCGTCTTTTAGCTGAAACAAAAGAACACGTATTTCTTCCATTGGTCCCCACTATACACCTGCCAAGTTTTATGGAAATCGGAGGGACAC
The DNA here is from genome assembly GCF_977018435.1 of Lepisma saccharinum. Taxonomy (NCBI): domain Eukaryota; kingdom Metazoa; phylum Arthropoda; class Insecta; order Zygentoma; family Lepismatidae; genus Lepisma; species Lepisma saccharinum. The sequence continues at coordinate 209,872,023 of NC_139230.1, forward strand.
AGGGGTCAGATCCTCACTTCAATTTGTCCTCATCTTGACATTTGAGGGGGTTTTGCCCCCTAAAACCGTTTTTTAGCTGAAACAAAAAAACACGTAATTTTTCAGTTGGGCCCGTTTATACACACACCTGCCAAGTATCATGGAAATCGGAGGGGGACACAGGGGTCAGATCCTTACTTCAATTTGTCCTCAGCTTGACATTTGAGGGGGTTTTGCCTCCTAAAACTGTTTTTTTTAGCTGAAACAAAAGAAAACACGTATTTCTTCCATTGGGCCCCACTATACACCTGCCAAGTATCATGGAAATCGGAGGGAGACACAGGGGTCAGATCCTCACTTCAATTTGTCTTCATCTTGACATTTGAGGGGGTTTAGCCCCCTAAAACCGTTTTTTAGCTGAAACAAAAAAACACGTAATTCTTCCTTTGGGCCCCACTATACTGCCAAGTTTCATGGAAATCGGAGGGGGATACTTAGATAACCTCCCTTGTTAGTCTTACACTTTGTAATTATTTAACACTGCATATATTATAATGTTTTATTTTAATTTGTAGAACTGTAACTGCAGAACAATTGTATATTTTTTGTATAACATTTCTATATTGTTATATGTGTTAAAGGTTTCATCCTGGAATGGAATGTCTCACATTTATGTGTGTTTTCATTTCCAATACATTCGAATGAATACATATTCGTTTCAATGGCATTTACAAAATCACCTCTGACATGTGTGCACGAGTGTGTTAGCCGATGCGTAGCAAAGTATTTTAGAAACAACACTTGATAAAAATTCTTGTAGGACTAAAGAAAAATTTATTTCTAATCGAAGATCATAATACCTTTTAAGGTGTGGTAATATTATAATGGGATTGAGATACGAAACTCTCGGATCCGGATCCGGATCAGGAACTTCCAGACCCGGATCCGGATCCGCGGATCCGGAGCTCTAGGATCCGGATCCAGATCCGGAACTTTCGGATCCGGATCCAGATCCGAAACTTTCAGACCCGGATCCGGATCCGGATTTTTCGGATCCGGATCCGGATCCGAATGGATCCGGATTTTTCGGATCCGGATCCGTTTGGCCATCCCTAGTATCGAACCCAGGTCCCTTGATTACCAGGCGACGATGTGACCACTACGACATCGTGGAGGCCCTTAAAAAAGCTAGTTATTATACTAGACTCATGTTTTCGGTGTTTTGATTGTAATTTACTAGTTTTCCATTTCCGTACGTTTCAATTTTTCATCATGAACTAAACAAGCACACATTCTTTACTCAGGACTCTAACCCATGCCTCTGCTAGAGCTTGAATCAAATATGAACTAAGAGTTACGTGTATTATCCTTTACCAGTGCTGTATACATATAGTTGTACTGTTATTATGACGACACACAATGCGAACGTCCATCTCCACATAGAAGTTCAGATTCCACTTCAAACTGTAAGTCCAGTCCCGATTAGCCTTTCTGTGCATAAAATGGACTTAAACACATACGAACGTCCATCTCGGTAGTCATGATGACACCTGAAGAGAAGCAATCAACATGTTAGTCCACGCTGACATTACATTATGCAGGGTGTTTCAAAAGTCCCTCACCAGAGGGCAACTCCGTGCATAAGCATGGAAAATTCCTTGTTGCCACATGCTTCGTCTTGAAAGACACATTTACGTAGGGTTCACAGACGGACGTCCTCTTTTACCTGGACCCGGAGGTGTCCTATTTTTCGGGTCCTAAGAATGGTCTGGGCGGGTTTTTAGGAAAATGGGTCTTTTTTGGGGTATAGACAACCGCTTCAACTTCAAGATTCATAACAAAATTTTATATTTGTAAAATATTGTTAATATTGTTTCCGTGTTCAATTTCAAAGTAGGAAGATACAACACTCTGCAAGCGAGAAAAACTGTTAGACGTTTGTGTCTCTTCTGTTGTTGACAAGATTTAGTGTTATTATATTTTAATTACTATATTTTTATTGTCTCTTGGTATGCATTTGGCCGAGCGAATAAATTCATTGCAAACCAAACAATTAAACCTCACAATAATATTTTGAAGACTGCTCATCGTGAAAAATGAGTCATTATTTAAGTTTTAAGTAAGTGAGAACGGTTAGGATGGAAAAGATTAGATTGATCTTGGCCAGGATAGGGAGATATGGAAAGCTTATGTGGCTGCAGCCATAAACCTTCGGGTTTAAGAAGGCTAGAGAGTGAGTGAGTGTGTCTACACAAGAACAACAACATGGTTGGCTCAGAGTCTATAGTCTATTCCGGGAATCTCTTGAGAGAGCGAACGAAAGCAAGTCTCTGCGCAAGTAGTGACTCTAGAGAGCTCGACCAATTAACACATGAGATGGAACGGGATTGCGTGGAAGGAGGAAAGAGACTGCAACTAACAGCGGTTTACAGGAGCGTGTTCTGCTTCGCTCCACCCACTAGCTTTCTTACCTTCTCTGCCGTTATGCGCGACCTTGCTCCAGAGATTCCCGGGATAGAGTATAGACTTCTCTATTTCCCTACACTCAATTTTGCTTCATTATATGGATTTAGTTCGGAGTGCGTTGCAGTTGGATTAAGTTTATTTCAGCGTTCGTGTTGTCATGGCCAGTTCGGAGTCGCGAGAAAAGAAAATGGAGTACTACTTACTTTTACTTACTTATTTGTTTACTTAAAAATTGTGGTTTCTGGATTGTTTTGATCAAGTTGGTTCAATTTTGTATTCACAGTAGCAAGACCGCAAATAGATAACAGTTGATATTCAGGACATTAGTCTTCCAGAACATTTTAATCTAAAGGGTTTCAAGACTGAAAGGAATCTCCAGAAATTTTATTCTTTAAAGTTGGCAACCCTATCTACTCCCCTTGTCACCGCAGCATTAAACGAAAAAGGACGGTAAGCAATAAATCTCCTCTTTAGGATTGATATGGTTTAATTTACTTCGCTTTTCTGCCACTTTTGGCTAATCGCGAAGATGACGATGAGTAAGGGACACTTACAAAGAACACCCAGGCCGGGATTCGAAAAATGACTTTTTTAATAAAAATCATTATTTTTATCCAATCTCGTTTGAGGCCACCCAATGTTTTTCAAGAGTTGACGTCCCTGCAGTTGTTTACAGACAAAGGCTGTCGCACGTCGTTTAGCTTGGTGCTTATTGTTTATATTCAAATCTCAGAAGTATTCGAATAGTACTGTATTCCGCAAATTAACAATGTTTTCAAATTTTCTTTAATTGTCTTACACCAGCCCCATTGAACAGCCATGATAATTATGTTTAGAAAATAATATATTTATAAATTAAGTTATGCGTATGCAGTTCTAAATACCTCGGGACAGGGACTAAAAAGAATAGACTGTCCGGACTAGATCAATGGTTTTAAAATTAAATTACTAAATATTGCAGGCTGCAGACTCCTGCCTGTCTCCAGAAACAAGCATTTCATTTACGAAATGACAAAACTAAAATTCTTGCAAATCTAGAAAATCGTCAATGATGTTTTTAAGGGTTTTTCATAGGTACACATTAAATATTTCATCTAGGCTTTGGGAGCTTTGCGTCTGCGCTAAGGGTGATACACCTCCTCCGTCGTGTGGTCAATTTTGTTCCCCGCCCCCAATGTTTTCTCCCGCCCCTCAACGATGACGCCGGCGCTCAAAAATTAAGGCTGAACCATATATTACGGTGCCGGTATCGGAACGACAGCCGTTTCATTTCCTGATCGCATCCGATTCGAAAACGAGGGTGGGGCCTCCCCGATGGCGCAGTGGTAGCGTCGTTGCCTTGTAATCAAGGGGTCCAGGGTTCGATACCTGGTGGAGGCACATAGTGGTTCGGATCCCAATTTAAACTGTAGGTCCAGTCCCGATTAGCCTTACTGTGCATAAAGTGGACTTAAAACATCAAATCAAATCAAATCAAAATCAAATCGAAAACGAGGGTGTCACAATGTGCCGGATCACGGGTGAGAAACGAACTTGTAATTATAACATGAGCGTTATTGACACTAGGGATGGACACAAAATCCGGATAACGGATACCCGGATTTCAAATTATCCGATGTCCGTTTCGGATGCTACGGATAATCCGAATATCCGGATAATTCTTATATAGTACAGAGAGTACAGATTTGATGGGGAGTTTGTAGAAAATCCGTACAGTGAAATACGAACATGAATAAAAGAATGTGGATAGCCCGTAAAGCGAACAAACTATAAAACTATTCAGATAATGCACGCACATCGGATATCCACACATTTCGCATAATTCGAATATACCGGCATCGCTCGTTCCAATCTTCGCGAATTAGCCAAAAGTGGCACAAAAGCGAAGTATAATAAAGCAAATCAATCGATCAATCTAAGCCAATCAAACCAGTTAAACCCGATCTAACCTACGCCTACAAAACCCGACTTGCAGAAGTTTTGAGTTTGAGATTTTGTTTTATGATCATTTTATGCACAGATAGGCTAATTGAGGCTTGATTTACTGCTTAAAGTGGGATTCGAACCACTGTGCGCCTCTACCCGGGACTCCTTGATTAGAAGGCGATTTGCGGAAGTAACTCAGAAGGTGTTATTTGCCGAAGTAGCTCGACGGGCATTACTTTATGAAGTAACTCAAAGGGAATCACTTGCCGGCGTAACTCAGAGTAACTTACTGTGACGAAACAAACCAGAGGAAGTTGGTTACTTGCCGATGTAGCTCGGATGAAGTTACTACTGTAAGCGGAAGTTACTTGCCAAAGTAACTCAGAGGTTGTTATTTGCCGAAGTAGCTCAGAGGGTGTAAAATCTCGAAGTAACCCGAAGGAAGTTAATTGTCGAACCAAGTAATAGGAAGTTACTTGCGGAAGGAACTAAGAGGAAATTATTTCCGAGGTATCCCAATTTAAAAATAAAATATGCATTTATGGTCAAAATTGCCAAAATGTGTAAAATATAGAGCGCAAATGTTGTTTTATTTACGTTCATTTTTGTTAAAATTCATAAGAAGAAAATTACTTTTGAAATATGCTTTTTCAATAAAACATGCATTTGCATAAATGCTCAGCCTATAGACGACTCAGTCACTCTTCTTTCTTTCAATCTTTTATCTTAAATTTTTAATTAATGTTGCTAGTTTGTGTCGTTTGGTTATCCGTGACGGGACAGCTAGAGGGAAGGGAAAAACAAGGAACTCGAAGAATGAATACCTGGCCATTTGTAAAGGTACCATCGCAGCAATCAACTTCAGTGATTGAGAAAAACTATGGAAAATAATTTTAGATTCTTATGCAACAAATGAAAGTGCTGTGCACTCAAAAATGGACTCCTAACAGAAATGAATCTTTGAAGATTTTTCTAAAAATATAATAAATGCCTCAACATTTCGCAAGTAGGCTACATATTTAAAATTATTTTAAGATATCAAGAATGTTATTTAAATATTGACCACAATCATTTAGTAATTGGATTAGTAATGAAAGTGCTGTTATTAAATACCATCCAGTTGTAAATTTTAGCCGGCACGGTGGTCGACCTCTTTGAAGGTGCGATTTTCTATCTCGCCAGGCCTGACCGAGGGTGTTCTTGGTTTGTGGGTTCCTTCATCATTTCATCTAATCATCACTCATCCTCATTGTCGCGATTAGCAACAAGTGGCAGAAATGTGAGGTACAACAAAACATTGATTGATTGATTTGTTTTATTTTACTTCGCTTCTTGTGCTACTTTTGGCTAATTTGCGAAGATGGGGATGAGTGATGACATGATGAAATTGATGAATGGACATAATAATAACATAATAATTACCTTTATTACATTCCATTACATATTGAATTTGCATTATCATATAATTATAGACAATTATCAACCATAAGCAACCAATATACACGTATTACAACTTTTCAATACATGTAATAAGGGGGGGGACCCCCGAAGTTAGCCCGCCTCCTCCCGCATACATTCGAGGGTATGCTCTTATTGTCCTGGTTCCTAAAAATATACCAGGACGTCAGTTGCTCCGAATTTGACGGTTCCCCCGACTTTTTTTCTCTATTTATTACTATTTGATTGCATTTTAAAATAGGTATAATAATAAATTGTAATGCTATACAAAGGAATATATACATGACATAATTCATCTTAGCGTTCATTTGGAAAATAAACCTTTGGAATATTTCCTTAGTTAGTGAATTATGAAACATCATCTCTGATTTAATAATCAAAATTACTAACATCGACAAATACAAAAAATAAAATAACAGTTCACATGAAACAATTTTATAAAATGTATTACACTTGTAGTTCATATTAACATAGCTAGGCAATAAAATGCTTTTTGTGTAAAACATTTGTGTTTGAAAGATAAGTAATATATTCTTGGATAATTTTACACACGAATATTTCATCGAAGTTCTTGTTACACGTCGTACCCTTGTATTTGAATCCATAACATATCTTTCATTATACTCCGATTAGCCTAAAGAAGCATAAAAGCGGAGTAAAATAAGATTATAAATATACACATGTATCAATTTGGCCCAGTTGTATATCTTTTTTCATGAAGCATATTTTGAAACTGAAAATTTGTGTAAATTATATGAATATGTTCTCGAATGCTTGCATAACATTTACACTCACAAACTGCTTTGGTAGACATGACCGTAATAAAGTATTTTAAACGTTGACTAAATCTTAAAACAAATTATTTTGCAATCATAAGCAACAACGCATCCTAACGTTGTAATTCAGGGTAAATTATTTGATATTTCTAAAAAAAAATGTTGACAAAAGATAAAACTTGACCAAATACAAGAGTATATTAGATGCCTATTCCGGACACATGAAATCTTTACATCATGAACTACCGTATTTCTGTTATTTATGAGTATAAAACCTTTGTTACTCAACTTGTATTTTTTCGTAGGGACCGAATCACTTGGAATTGCCCTACACATTTCTCATTTTCAGCAACATCTTGAAGACATGTGAATGTTACTCTTACCTCTTCCATCATAATTGCCTCTGCAATTGAGCACACACACACGACACTTATACACCATACCTTTTGTACATTCAAGCATATTTACGTGTCATGTAAACTCGAATACAGTTCATCAATTTTAATTGCAATTTTATATTCACTAAAAGGGTCCAACATTAATTCCCAAGAAGCAAATCAAACATGGCTGCTATCTCGCCTACAGTTGCTGACGCTTAGTCACGTGACCAGAGCAAGCCATCAGGCTCTCAAATAGAGAAGGCAATGATCCTGCGCCCACACTGATTGCCATTCATTCAGTAAGGAAGAAGAGATAAAATAAAATTCGGAGTGTGAGATTTGTATTTGAATATTGGTTCCTTCCCGCTTGTTCTTTAGGGTCGTTGCCGCCGCGTGCACAACTGCTTATCAGGCACACGCCGATACAAGAGTGCAGCTTCTGCATTCCACGGAGGGGACAAGGGATCACGACCGACAAGGAGCAATGTCCGTGTGAAGAACGATTCTTTATTGTCTTTGCGTCTCCACATTATTCTAAGGGCCGTGCATTATGTTTCCTGCATCGAGTTCGTTTGGAAATGCCAAAAATAAGATAACGTGTATTAAAATAAATATGGCATCCTATCACGCCCGTCTCACTACCCGGGGTCATACCAACGAAAATCAAGTCTGATATCATATTGTAGATTTAACTATTTTAGACTGGTAGAGTCGGTGTTTAAATAATTTGAATTTGCTCCAAGTATGAGATTAACATCATATAACTTAATTTAGAAAACGTAAATGACTCAATTATAATAACTTTTTGCTTTATTACATAAAAAAGGTAAAGTGCATAGCACCACGCCATGAAGGCGTATAGGGGGTGTGGGGGTAATGTATTTGCTTTATTACATTATTATTTAATTATTTAATCGATGTAACGGGAGTAAAAGTACGTGATTAATGTTTATGAAAATAAAATATATGATTTTCCTGTATTACCTTCACCTGTTAAAATATATATGTGTAAAGTACTACAGAAAATATAAACATATTAATATTACATAAGAAAAATAAAATACCAATTTTGCATATTGTTTGTGAATAGTATATTGTGAGATATATATAATGACAAAATTACGTTATATTATATAATGTAAAGAAGAATGAAAAGAATGTAATTATCATTTCCCTGCGTTACCTTCCCCTATTACAATAATATATGCGTAAGTACAGGAAATATGAGCATTTTAACATTTCATGAAGAATAAAAACTAATTTTTCAAAGTTTTAACGAATATTATCACACAAAATACATATGTTGAACACTGAAATTATGTTAAACCACCCTAAGCGTACAACACAGGTTGTACTTGTGTAAGTTAATTGAACGCAGTGAACATAGTTAATTACAAAAATTGCATAGAGCTCTATAATATATTAGATAAATATGTTAGTTGTTGTTAAATCATAATTTTAAATTCTAATCTCAGTCCCGAGCCCAATTCCCAGGGAGTCCACTGGCTGCCAGCGGTGATTCATTTATTTGATTTAATTTGATCAGATAAGCTTTCATAGTTAAATTTAAAATCTCCGGAAGGGAAACTCCCGGGATGTCAGTTTCTTTGTTTTGGGAATTTTGTTTCAAGTTGTTTCATTAGCATTTTTGGTCCTCCCCGGGGATCGAGCTGAGATCGTTTACTTAATACTGCTTGTTCCTCCTAACGACGTCCCGTCCGTCTCATGTAGTCCCTGTGTCGCTCCCCAGGCGTGAGGGGTGGGTGGATTCTTCTTCTCTCGGCAGCCTCCCTTCGTCCAGCGGTGACGCCCCGACACACCTTCCGGCGACTCCTCTTCGTGTTGCTCCTGTTCGGGGAGGGGCTCGGGAGGGGGTGCAGGGATTCCTCTCCTCGGATTCCTTCTTGGTGTTTCGGCGGGGGCTGGGCGGGGCAGGGGGGCAAAAGGCAATTGTCTCGCATGAATATCTTCAGCTCCGCATCGGGCACCGTGTCTGCCAAAGCATTTAGTTTATCAAAGTGTGGACTCCTTAGCAGGTTGTGGACGTCCGTGTAGGGTAGTTCCCGCCTCGCTGCGATGATACTTTCGTCCGAAGCTTGGCGGAAAAATACATTGTGTTCTGGGGTGTCGATTTCCGTCGTGCAGGACCTGCAGAGATTGTTGTCTCGTCTCTCCGTTTTTACCCGAAGGTATATGTGTGACAGAAAATTTATACTTTTCACATTTTTGGGATGTAATTGATATCTCTCAATGAATTTATTTATCACTGTATTAACTTTTACAACGCTACATACTTTTACAAGGGTGTCCCCTGTAGGGGACACTGGGAAGTAGATGAACATGAATGAAAAAAAGTGTTTCCATTTGAACACATATATTAAGCAACATATACTGATACAAGAATACAAATCAATGATAGAACTTTTATACACTTTGAAACATAGTTAAATAATTGTAGTTCTGAATTAGCATTCCACTTTTACTCTTACTTTTTTGTATGGAACTCATAACAACAATGAAGGTGAAGGCCAACTTTACACTTCTTACACATGACTCTCGTGTGTTTGTGACACTTGGCACATCTCTTTTGTGAACACTCCTGTCGAATGTGTTCACTGATATCTCCGTCGTTTCGTACTTCATCAGGCACTCTACTGTCGACTGCGGAAGCACATGTATAATGTCTCTGACGGCATGTGCCGTGGACTTCACAATAAACACGCACAATGTTTCTGAGAAAATCGCCGTATGTGTAACTCTTGTCTTTACATTTTCTGAACAAATACCAAGCATTTTGGCATGCGGCATCAAGACCAAATGCAAATAGGGAATACCACCACTTTTTACCTCTAAGGCCAACACGAAGTGAATCGCTATTTTCGTCGAACCTATCAACTCCACCCATGCATCTGTTATACATTTGAACGACAGACGGACAGTCAACTTGTATCTTCTTCCTCCTTCCGCCGACAACTCCAACTCGTTCAACCTTAGAAATTGGATGAGCAGAATGACAATTTGAAGCAAGTGTTACGATACTATTGTCATGCCACTTCACTACCATCAAATTTTCAGTCGTCTTGAAGTACATTGTACCCCGTGGCTGCTTTCTCAGATCAGATGAATTGTCAAGTGGACATTTCTCAAGTCTGTTTTCTCTAATAGTGCCAGTTCCTACACTTCCGTGTTCACTGAGTGTTGAAAGCAGTCTGAAACTAGTAAAAAGATTATCAAAATAGAAGTTGTAGGGTCCAAATTCTTTGGGCATACGTGTCTCCATTTCAAGTAGCACAGCTGCTCCCAAACCAAATTCATCTTGGTATGGGAGTTGAAGCTGCAGCACCTGGGTAAGGTTCGAATGAAATGAGATATCCTAGACGAGTGGCTGCAGACAACATTTTATATCCAAATTTGAAAGGTTTTCCATGAATATGCTGCTTTGAAGAGTAATGGCCATATTATGGTACAGTCATGTTCAAAAAATCTGTCGCATGGATTTCTTCTAAGACCAACGTCTTACGAAATTATGTTGGTAGCTCTGAAACAAGGAAGTGTTGTGAAATATACGATCCTCCAATCAGAGTAAAGTTCGATTCGGAGAAGCAGGAGGCGTGACTCACGGTCTTGCCCACAGGAAGTTCAACCAATGCAGCATTTCCAAATATGAGATAACGTCCCCATTGGTTAAATATTGTTTCAATAATGCGAATCGGCAGAAAGATTGAGCAAAAGTTTACTTTGTCGTTTTAATTGCCTTCAATCGTTTCAAATTAGTATCAAATTGTCCCAATTATAGTTCACGAGCTTAATATAATGTATTCATGTATGTGTTTGACAATCATATATCACTCATTAGAACAATTTTCACATTGTTTTCACTACGTGAGATGACATTTGATTTACATAGTGGTTTGGGTGTAACAACAGTTTTCATTAATTAATTTAGAGATGCATTTTTATTTGCTGAGTTAATGATTAGGTTAATTCGTTATTTCTCGCGAAAAGAGGGAACCACAGCTGAAAGAAAATACACAACTTGTATTATTGAGGTCAAGAGTTCGTTTTAACATCACTTTTTGCACACATAGGCTAATCACGACTCGGGATACATTTAAATTGGAATCTGAACCATTATGCGACCTGACTGGAACTCGGAAAACGACACACTGATTACAAGACGTCGATACATTACCACTTGGTCTTGCGAACGCCAATAATAATAAAGGGTTGTGGGAGTGGGAAAGGGGTGACGGAAAGTAGAAAATAAATAGTATTTTGGGGGGTATTTAATGTTATATTTATACACATACAAACCTAAGAAAACGTTTATTTTGATACATGTGTAGGGGGGAGGGGGAAAAGAGAGGGACAGAAAGATATTGGGAGTGATGGGACGAAGAGGTGATTGTGGAAAATGTTGTATTTGACGTTCAGTAATAAAAACAATCAAATCAATGATGATTATCTTATAAATACCATATTTAATGTAAATTTGTTTTAAAAATGGGGGCGGGGAACTGTTTGTTTTACGATCAGTGCAGGATAACAAGTGGAGACACATAGTGGTTCGTATCTCACTTTAAACTGTAGGTCCATTCCCCATTAGCCTATTTGTGTATAACGTGGATTTAGAATTCAGTAGAAAATAACGTCGATCTAGTATTTTGGATTTTAGATGAGTTGAGACCACTAAAATTTCCAATTCTTATAATAAGAAACCTGTCCTCATATTACCATTTTGAAAGAGAGAGAGTTAATTGTATAATCTTTCGTTGTTAGTTTCAAAGAAGACTAATTCAAATAGTAACAATGGGAACGAATAAAGCTTACGAAAATTTTTTGCCACCGTGGGGATCTGAACCTACGACCATTAGAGTGATAACCCAGTGCGATAACCACTACCCCACGAGTTCATTCCTTCTTACGGCATGATTATGAGTTAAGACCAATTCGTTCAATATGCATTAGAAATATAATCCCCACCCGCGTCTTTATAAACAACACACCCAAACGCTCCTTTGTGGCAAATGAAATAAAGGTGGTATGAATGTTACAAAACATTTAAGCAACATCTACTCTATTTACGACGCAATCGTTTTACATGGAGAGGCTACAGCTTTGAAAATTGAGGTTATGACGTGGCTTCTTGTAGTGGTAGGGTAGATATTCGTATGGCAAGGTTCCAGCGTACACTAGCCAGTAATTTCAGAGGAAAAAAACTTCAATTTTTTTTATGATGGTAATTTGGTTCGGTGATAGGCTATCAGTATTACACGCCGAAGATTATAGGTTTGACTTCTGTTCGATTACCCCTATTATTATTATATATAGCAACTAAGTATTGTATTTAATTAATAATTTAAAGAAATAAAAATGTTATATATTTTTTTTAAAAAAATAACACTCCTTTCTAATGATTTTTCAATGTTATTTTTGAAAATAATTTTTCAGAATATGTTTTTGAATTTCTTATCATTTTACTAGGATTTGCATAAAAATGATCCATGTGTCATATTCGACGAAATGTCATGTACAGCGAAAGTTATACATTTTTATTTTAGGGAAAATTATCAAGAAACAAAACAAATAAATACTATTGACATCCTTTTGTGAATAGTATTTATTTTACATTATTTTTTGTTCACCATGCATAGTTGTATTCTTGTAAAAAGCATGAAAAGCAATATATTCTCTACATTTCGCAAAGCAAATAATATACGAATTTTCGTAATAGGTAAAATGCAATAAATAATTTTTCGGTTTAATAAGAAATAAAAATCGCAGAGTTAACAGAACCGTGAATCGAACACAGAATTTTACAACCCATAAAATGCCTTGTAGCCTTTGCAATGAAGTGATGTAGAATCAAGTAATAAAATTTCATTCAAAATCGCACGTTATAAGATTGTTCAAATATATTAAATCAATGTGTCCATAAGTTATTATACTGTCGGCCATTTGGCACATCTCGTTACAAAATCTCAGCATATCACCATTCACTAGTTAATCGAATTGAATATTGATTCACTTCACAGTTCAATATGCAACAATATTTTCGACTCATATCACGTGAGATGTAAACTCAATTCAATTCTCTCATTGTATGTAACTTGTATGTTGAGCTCATGTAGAAATATCAATTATGAGCTCTAAGCTAAATTTGAAGCTACAATCGCTTGATCAACTCTTGCGTCTCGCTGCCAGACATTCTACGTTCCTGTTTGCTCCAGGTCGCTTCTGCATTTAATTATCATTGTTTTTACCTCTGTTTCATTCTCATCGTCCTTATAAACCTAAGTAATTTCTACTGTTATCAATTGTAGTACTCTACTGTGTCTCTCGGAAATCTACTCAAAATCAATGATTTCCTACTGAACACTTTCAGTAGGCCTAAGGTGTAATTACAGTTGAGGAACTACAAGTGAAATATTCTCTTCAGTACTAAATGAAATGTTGCATGTAGTGTGTTTGAATTTGAATTTGAATTCAAAATTTTTGGTGCGTCAGCAGTTAGGCTATTTTGCACCTGTCACTTTATACGGGGTCCAGCCCCTTACCAGAACTAAAATAACATTACTGTAACGTCGTGTTGTAACTAAAATATTAAAATATTCTGAATTCGGTTAAAAGCTGAGGCTGTAAAGAGGCACTCAGCACCCACAAGGACCAAACACAGGACAACACAGAAAATTATACTGGCCATGGGGCCAGTCGCCAGAACTTCATTCGTCTGCAAACTGAAGTCCAGGGTGTACTATGTGGAAGCAACAACTGGGTGTACATACTTCGTGGAAGGTCATCCCTTACACCCTTGTAGTGTGTTTACCTCAGCATGTTAGCTGTAAATATAACTTTTTATTCCTCCTCACTAACAATTTGTTTTTATATCTATTTAAAATTTAAACCAACCTCACTTCCATGTAGTACACCCTGAACTGCATTTTGCAGACTAACGAGGCTCTGGTGACTGGACCTACTGTTAGTATAATCTTTGTAGGACTGCGTGTGTGTTGTCCTTGTTTGTGCTGACTGTCTGTCGCTTTACAGGCTCAGCTTTTAACCCAGGTAAGGATATTTTAGTTTTCAGACACGCTTTTATTTTTGTCATGATAAGGGGCTGGACCCCGTGTAGCGTGACGGGTGTAAAATACCCTAAGTTTTCAGGCACACAAATTGTAATTCAAATTTAAAAAATCTTAACATAGATGTTTCAAAACACCTATTGATCTACTGAAACCAGTACAGTAGAGAAACTGCAAGTGAAATTAATTTATTCAGTATAGTGTATAATATGTTAAGTTTAATAGTTTGGCTGTAAATATTAATTTCATACCCCCTTATTATTTTTTGTACTTATATCTTTTTGAAAATCTGAACACAGTAGATGTTTCAAAACACCCATTGATCTACTGAAAACAGTAGACAAAAGTTTCATTGGAGTAAGTAGAAAAGAGTCATGAAATAATACCCAAAGAAGTCAACCATTATGAATTAATGTTACATTTTTTTTTTTTTTCCAAAACCTAGGAGCTCGAATTAATACATGGCATGCGATTTACTAGACAGTCTGCTTTTCTGTGATTGAATCGTCGTGCCCAGTCGGGGATTACTTCCGTTCAAGGTAGAAGGGGAAGGGGAAGAAATCCACCACAGTACCATGACGTATGAAGTAACATGTTCACAGGCATCCAATACAACTGATAAAGGTTCATCTGACCTTGGAAGTGTGGGAAAAACGTTTCACGCTGGTTTCCAGAATGCTGTGGCTAAATCTGGAACTAACGGTGGAATAAGAAATAGTTTGTAACATTTAACAATGACATTTCGCATTTACAAAATATGAGATATGTAGACTTTGATTTATTTATTATAGTAGACGGTAGAGAATTACTTACCACGAAAGTCAAGTTCTAAATTGCAGACATCAAAATCTACTCCAGGTTGTAAAATACATTTGTGATAGACAGCAGATAGGTTGATAAGGTTTACAAGATTGCTAACGACTCTTAAACCAAACGTTCAACGAAGGTTATTGAGTGAGAAAATGGGAAATTGTTAAAAATAGCGGCCTAGTTGAGTGAAGATCGAAGGTTCCAATCTCTTATAGAACCGGCTATTTTTTTACACTAATTTTTGGTGCATAATATATTTAGTGTATTGTCGACATTTATAAGAAACAAAATATGAAAACTGTCCTCCTCCGTAACGGTGCGGTCTAAGACTCTGTGCTTTGGACTCTGACTGCAGCGGGACGGCATGGATTCGAGTCGTCCTGGGTTCTAGGCCTGTTATCTGTATAGGACCGGTGGCAACCCACCATCGTGAGGAAATTGGGGAGCTACGAGTGACAGGTGTAACCTGGTTTCAGATATCTTCTGTAACGACTGAGGGTTCGATGTGCTGACCAACGTCACCTCGTTGCCAGTTGAAGATAACTCTAGGTAGGATTGTGGAAGGGAGACTGACAGTCGGGAGATAGCCCATGGCCCTTCGAGGTTTTAAAATATGAAAACTATTCCTTCCCTAAATCTAATTTCTCGTCATTGTCACGTGAGATTTCTTTTCAGTATGACTCCTGCAATACTAATTAGTTCCTAAGTAGGATAATGACATGGACAGAGAGATATTAAATTATGAGTTCACTGTTTAAAAAATAAGCATTAACACATTTTTATATTCACATACCTCTTTACAAATTCCTGAGCACGTCACTACAAATGAACCAATCTAGTGCACACTAGAGCCTTGGCTTATTGATACCTATGGGGTATCCTACAATTACAGTCAAACCACAACCTCAATTCTCGAAGCTGTAGCCTCTCCATGTAAAACGATTGCGTCGTAAATATAGTAGATTTTGCTTAAATGTTTTGTGACATTCATACCACCTTTATTTCATTTGCTACAAAGGAGCGTTTGGGTGCGTTGTTTATAAAGAGGCGGGTGGGGATTATATTTCTAATGCATATTGAACGAATTGGTCTTAACTCATAATCATGCCGTAAGAAGGAACGAACTCGTGGGGTAGTGGTTATCGCACTGGGTTATCACTCTAACGTCGTAGGTTCAAATCCCCACGGTGGCAAAAAATTTTCGTGAGCTTTATTCTTTACTAATTGAATTAGTCTTCTTTGAAACTAACAATGAAAGATTATACAATTAACTCTCTCTCTTTCAAAACGGTAATATGAGGATAGGTTTCTTATTATAAGAATTGGAAATTTTAGTGGTCTCAACGCATCTAAAATCCAAAATACTAGATCGACGTTATTTTCTACTGAATTCTAAATCCACGTTATACACAAATAGGCTAATGGGGAATGGACCTACAGTTTAAAGTGAGATACGAACCACTATGTGTCTCTACTTGTTATCCTGCACTGAACGTAAAACAAACAGCTCCCCGCCCCCATTTTTAAAACAAATTTACATTAAATATGGTATTTATAAGATAATCATCATTGATTTGATTGTTTTTATTACTGAACGTCAAATAAAACATTTTCCACATTCACCTCTTCGTCCCATCTCTCCCAATATCTTTCTGTTCCTCTCTTTACCCCCTTCCCCACCCCCCACACACATGTATCAAAATAAACATTTTCTTAGGTTTGTATGTGTATAAATATAACATTAAATACCCCCCAAAATACTATTTATTTTCTACTTTCCGTCACCCCTTTCCCACTCCCACAACCCCTTATTATTATTGACGTTCGCAAGACCAAGTGGTAATGTATCGACGTCTTGTAATCAGTGTGTCGTTTTCCGAGTTCCAGTCAGGTCGCATAATGGTTCAGATTCCAATTTAAATGTATCCCGAGTCGTGATTAGCCTATGTGTGCAAAAAGTGATGTTAAAACGAACTCTTGACCTCAATAATACAAGTTGTGTATTTTCTTTCAGCTGTGGTTCCCTCATTTCGCGAGAAATAACGAATTAACCTAATCATTAACTCAACAAATAAAAATGCATCTCTAAATTAATTAATGAAAACTGTTATTACACCCAAACCACAATTTTATCGTAAATGTAAATCAAATGTCATCTCACGTAGTGAAAACAATGTGAAAATTGTTCTAATGAGTGATATATGATTGTCAAACACATACATGAATACATTATATTAAGCTCGTGAACTATAATTGGGACAATTTAATACTAATTTGAAACGATTAAAGGCAATTAGAACGACAAAGTAAACTTTTGCGCAATATTTCTGCCGATTCGCATTATTGAAACAATATTTAACCAATGGGGACGTTATCTCATATTTGGAAATGCTGCATTGGTTGAACTTCTTGTGGACAAGACCGTGAGTAACGCCTCCTGCTTCTCCGAATCGAACTTCACTCTGATTGGAGGATCGTATATTTCACAACACTTCCTTGTTTCAGAGCTACCAACATAATTTCGTAAGACGTTGGACTTAGAAAAAATTCATGCGACAGATTTTTTGAACATGACTGTACCATAGTCACATCTATTGACATATGACTGGTGGCGACCTTACCAAAGTGTTCAATGACATTCTTATTTAGCAGGCTGAAATATTGGCGAACTTTTGCAAATTTATCATTGGGGGGTAAATTGAGATTATCACATAAATGCAAATTCTGCTGAATTTCACAAAATCTGTTTCTACGCATACTGTCAGATACCAGTTTGTTGTGAGTGTCGTCTTTTGTTTCCCAAAACATTCTCATGTATTTTGGCCCGACCCTGTGGCCGAGTGGTTGTCAACCTCCGTGGCGAAGTGGTTAGCAGAGCGCGCTACAACGCCAGGGGTTCTGGGTTCGAGTCCCGGGTAAGGCATGGGTATTTGTGTTCGTCCAGTTGATAAGAAAGAAAGAAAAATGTAAGAATTGAAAAGTGTAAAAGTGAGGAAATGAGTCAATGTTGAGGGATACCTCCGTGTAGGGGGTATTTTTTTAAAAAAAAAAGTGGTTAGCAGATCGCGCTGCGACGCCAAGGGTCCCGGGTTCGAATCCCGGTCGGGCTTGGTTGTTTGTGAATGTCCATTCATCAATTTCATCATTTCATCACTCATCCCCATCTTCGCAAATTAGCCAAGAGGCACAAAACGCGAAGTAAAATAAACTAAATCAAATCAAATCAAATCATGTATTTTGGTCGGATATATCCAGTAAGTAACAAAATAGCTACAAATACTTTCATTTCACTAATTGTTACATTCAAAACACGATTGTTTTGTAAAACATATTGATTACTCATTTCAACTATAAGATTGATAATTTCATCACTGAACATAAGTTCAAAGCACTGAACTGATGTAACATCCAACTCAGCACATTCACTTGTTGTTTCGTCTCGGTCACCCCTGCCACAAGAAGGTGAAAAACGTTCAATTTTATCGGTTAATACTTTCACAGGAGTTGGTAAAAGCTTTCTCTTCTTTATTTGTGATGTCACCTTGTTATCACTTTTCGCTATTTCTGAAGCTTCAGAAATATTTTGAGAAGTTAATTTTACCTCCACTCTTGATCTCAGCACACGACCTGGAAGGTGATTGAAGTCTACTTCTGCTTCATCTCCCTCTCCTCATCTGTAATACTTCCATCATCTGGAGGAAAAAGGACAACTTCCTCCACGTCATTGTCATTCTGCATTAGAAGCTCAGCAATCTCATGTAGTTGTAGACTGAAAAGACAAAGAAAATTGTTAGAACGTTAAGGTTTCTTACAAATATTCTACACAATAATTATTATAAGACAATTTTTTTCTCATAAAAAATCAAACAAAATACAATTAAAAATATTTGTATCAAACCGGAATGTAATATCAGTAACACATTCTAAAGAAATACATAATTCAAAAGCGTAGTATTTTGTACAGAATTTTTACACCTTATCATGCATTGATCTTCCAACTACTTCTGTGTGTTTGTTTCCTTGAATATATTTATATTTTGTACACTGTATGTACTGTTGTTAAAAAAGGTTTGACTTGTTTCATTGTAGACCCAGCAGAAACAGCAATATTGTCAATAATTGAAAGAACAGTTTTCTTGATGTATTGTTACACCATTGATATTGACTGAACATTGTAAAAAATTGTACACTTTCGTACCATATCCACACAACGCACACATACACATAATCACACACACACACGCCTGTGCGTACATCATAACAAATTATAGTAATCACAGAGCAAATTTATGTCACAAATGTAGAATAATAAAGTAAACATTTGATGAGTGAGATGTGATTGACATCATGTAATGCCCAGTGTCCCCTCCAGGGGACACCCATTATTTCTCAATAAATAACTCGTATTTATATTTAGTGTTTGATCTTGCTTTTCATTTATTATTTAATGTTAGCCTATTACCTATATTACAAATTAACAAACATACACAGATCTTGCCTTTTGTCTGTTGCACGTGTTTTTGAAGAGGAAGACATGGCGATACCGTCCATCAACTCCTCGGCAATTTTGAATTACTAGTTCCTGGAAGCGCCACCAGGGTGTCAACAGTTACATCCGTATTGGCTGCCTTCAGAAATATACTAACATTAGCAAGAATCCTAAAAAGTAATTTAAAGTTAAGTTGAAAATGAAATATTACGTCTCAAAATAGAGTCCCCTGCAGGGGACACTGGGAATTCAAGGGTTAATAGATGGGTGCCGTATGGGCCGTGGCCCGTGAGAAAATGGATCAAGCCCTTTGAGAACCCCTCGTTTTTATGCACCAAAGGCTCGTTCGTGTTCGGCATGAACCGGTAGAGTCTCCTACCCTTCTCGGAAGAGCTCCATTCCCTCTGCCAATCCTCTCTTACTCTTTGGTTAATGTCACGGAATGTTGGGTGGAAGTTTCCTAGCATCTCTGTTATCTTTCTTTCGTTGCCCTTCCTGAAAAAGTAGGAAAGGGACCGGAGCTTTATAATGTAATCCAACGGCAAGGTGTCCGTTACTGTGAGCAAGGTTTCGGTAGATGTTGTTCTGAACGCCCCGGTTAGCCTGAGCAGAACTTTTCTCTGCGGCGATCTGAGTTTATGCACGTATGTCGATTTCCCCAGGGATGTTGATGCCCACGCAGATGCACCATACGATACTATCGAGTCATAAATGCAGACCAACTACGTTTTCCAGGTTGATGCTGGCAGATGGAATTTGTTGGAAGCTATCGTAGCCACCTTGTTCATTATTAGTTCTGCTTTAGAGTTAATGTTTTCGATGCGCCTCTTCCTTCTGGAAGAGATAAAAACACTCTCCTGTCAGTGAGGTAGTCAAGTAAGATAGTGTACAATGTCCCAGACAGTCCAAGTTCCGCAAAGTTTGGAAGAGGTGGGGCCACCAGAGGTTGTCGAAGGCCCCCGACATATCTGCCAGCACCGCCACTGCATATTTCTCATCAACCAAGCCAATCGTGTTTAATAGATTGTTTATAGCGTCTTCGGTAGATCTGCCTTTCGGGAAGCCGAATTGAGTGCCTGAGCTGTTTGTTAGAGCTGTGAATTCCAAAAGTATTTTAGTCAGTAATTTTTCGAATATTTTTCCCAATATATTGATAAGACAGATCGGTGTGTACGACGTGGGGAGCGTTTTCTCTTTATTTCCGTCTTTTTTAATAATAATAAGTTCGGATTCCTTCCAAATTTTCGGAAATTCCTTAACAATGAGACATTGATTGTATAGAGACGTTAGAAAAGGGGCGATTGCCGGGGTTGCCATTTTAATGATTTCGGCAGCAATTTCGTCTGTACCAGGCCTTTTTTTTTTTTTTTTTTTTTTTTTTGCATTTTGTGGCCGTGATTACAGTTATGACCTCCTCCACGCTGAAGGGAAGAAGGGGTCTGTTGTTGTCTTTTTCTTTATAATTACTTCTGATGTATTTATGGGTGTCGTTATGTTCATTTGCGTTATCATCTGGAAGTAGAGTGTTAAGTAGCAATTCCGCTGTGTCTTGCAGGTCCTTTCTGCAGAGTTGTAAATTTTTTTCAAATCTTTATCTTGTCCATTGCAACCCTATAGGGGAGTCCCCATTTGTCATTTTTAAATTTTGATTCGACGAAGCGTTTCCAGCTATTGGTTTTAAAGTTCTTCAGCTCGGCTTCGTATCTGCTTTTGGCCCTCCTGTAGAGATCTAAGTTTATTACCTGAGAGCGTGTATTCGCGTCCTCTGGTACAGCTTACGCGCTTTCTTCATGACTTTCTTTAGGTTTTTAATTTTTTTGGCCAGAACTTACCAGATTGTCTCCTGCTGGACGAGATTTTCGGGGTTGATTGATCTATTGCATTTTTCTGTTCTTCTGTCACGTATCTTGACCATTCGTGCACGGTCTTTGTAAAGTCCACCTGTGGTGGGAGATTTATTGCTTGCATAAGAAGCCTATGATTAGTTTTCTCCAGTCGTACGAAGTTTCGGCATTGGTTGTGGGTTCGTTGATGTCAGTTAATAAACAGAAGGTGATTATGTTATGGTCACTCCTGGTTTCCATGTCGAAGACCTTCCACTCTCGCACTTTTCCTGAGAGTTTGTTGTTTGATAAAGTGATGTCTATATTGCTTGAGGCCCCGCTCTTCCCCTGTACGTTGGCGGAGCATATTCTAGGAGCATATTCGACAAAGAGGTTGGGGCTCGCAATAAAATCTTTCATCAACTCTCCGTCAGGATCCGTTGTGTCGCTGTGCTACCAAGGGAAGGAAGAGTTCGCATCCGCAGTTATCAGTAATTTGTGGTTGTTGTAGGCATCGCATGCTTCCCCAATCTTGTCGAGAAAAATTTCAAGGTTAGTGCTGAATTGACAGTAACTATTTACAAGGATGAACGTAATGTTCTCTAGGGAGAGTTGTACACAATTAATGTGCGAGTTCGAAAATTGATCGATTTTGGTTGGAATGATGTTCTTGTTCATTAAAATTATGGCAGCTTGTGGTTTCTCGCTGTCATGTAATACCTGTATTCCTGACGGTACGTATGGTATTTTACTATTAATAGCATACGGTTCTTGTATGGACAGTATATCAATTTTATTTATATTTTCGAATTCGAATATTTCCTGCGTAGCTAGTTTTGCACCATTGAGGTTGGCCTGTAAGACTCTTATTTGGCTGTTCATGGATGCCTGACGATGTGGTAACATTGCGGTTATTCCTTATGGTAGATAAACGCGACTCTTCCGTACGCCCTTGCGAAGTCAGTATAAATGTCTTCCAGCTCGAAGGGCACTTCCCCACGTGAGAAAACTTTCTCAAGTAGTTCAAAGAGTTCGTTCTCCGTAATTGGTATGTTATTCGACGCTAGAGTTATTTTGTTTATAGCCTCCGGGTATGGAAAAGTAATGTTTCTGACGTTCTTATGTGTATATCTGATTGTTAGTCTCAGTGCGGTTGCCAGGTTATCTTGCTGTTCCAGCCGACTGAGGCGTAAAGACGTTTCGAAATCTTTATATATTGTATCTAGGTTTGTGTTATTGAAAGTTACTTCCGGTTTAGGTGGGTTTAGGACTGTCGGTTTGCAAAAGTTAGGGTATTTACTGGAAGATTGCAACTCAGGAGCGTTAGGGTTGAGGCTCTTTTCTGCAGCAGAGGTTGTGTTTACAAGGTTTGTTCGCGGAAGTTCTGAGGGGGTGGGCTCCAGGTGCAGTTGCGTAGGGATGTTTGTTGCCGGGGGGGAGTAGTCCTTTTGAGTTTAGGAGAATAGTTGATAGTGTGAGATCTCTCGGGTGATTTCGATGGGGAATCGGGTGGGGTCATAGGAAGAGTTAAAAGATTGTTTGTATTAGGTTCATGGTCTGGTGAGGCACAAACTGGTAATGGCGGAGTGGATGAGGAAAGTGGGGAATAACTGTGTGGCATTTCCGAGTAGGATGACTCCGGAGACCATATGGAGGGTTATGTGTGGGGAAAATGCAAGGCAAGTCGGTGAAAACGCTCATGGGTAGCCCGGGAATGTTTTGACAAATTATTTGGTAAGGTAGTCTCCCTGGAGGGGTGGATTGATTGTTGGTTAGGTAAACATTTGATAATGGATTGTTATTGTAGTGTAAGTATTGTCGATTTTAGCAAGTTAATATTTAGATCGTCAATCGGTTTCTCTTCTTTAGTAATTAAGATTAGTTTCCATTGTATTATATTTTTTTCTCTGTATGCTGCCGCCCTTGCTGCATCGCGGCGAACGCGGCTGGGTGTTTTCCTGTTCTTGGCCCTGGATGACTGTTTGGAGTTTGTCTTATAGTCCATCATCTGTTCTTTCAATTAAAAAAAGGTAAAGTGCTCCCCTGTGCTTAGCACCACGCCATGAAGGCGTATAGGGGGTATGGGGGTAACGCCCCACACTTTCTTGATCCGGTCGTGCGTGAGGGTGATGTGATCAGCATCACGCCCCTGACCGCCTTTACCCCCCAGGGTTTCCCCCAGGTACCCATGTTATTCGACGCTGGGTGGGCGCCGGGGCTGCTTCCAACGTTAGAAAAGTTCCCGGATTTGAACCGGCCGGGGATCGAACCCGGGACTTTGAGCATGGTAGTCAGACGCGTTACCGACTGAGCCACCGCGGCCACTCGGTTCTTTCAATTTGGCTTTGTAAGTGGATGTTATATGTGGGTCAGTCTTTGCCGTCACATTCTTTTTCCTTCTGAGGCAGGGTATACACTTCTTTGGTTCTTTGATCCTGGGACGTTTATTTCCGGCATGCCTCTCGCAAGCACAGTGAGTGCAGATTTCGTTGTCCTTGCAATTTTTGCTTACGTGTCCTAAATTTCCACATTTATGGCAATTTGACACAGCAATGTAGTCTTTTATAGACAATGACTGGAAGGATATGAAAACGTGACTTGTTTTTAGTAGGATCTTTCTTATGTCAGGGGTAGCTTCAAATACGCAATGACAATTTGCCCTGTTGCGTGGTCCTGTTTTAAATCTGAGATTGAACTTTTTGATGTAGTCCTCCCATGATATATGATTCTCTAAATTCAACAAGAAAATCTCCTCATAAAGTTCCGTTTCGGTTTTATTTGAAGGGACATCGTAGACAATGAGAAGCGGATTTCTCTTTTTAGGATATTCGGCCCTGATCTTGAGTTTGGCAAGTTGGCGATGATTTAGTATCTTCTCTGTCTCTTCTTTGGTCTCTGTTTCCACTATAAGCATTTTGTTAGTCGTCCGCATTTGATTTATTTTAATACCATCCCTGGGGGGTAATTGTCTTTGTAAATACCTCCTGCACCTTTTTTGAATCTTTCGTTCGATTCTCATCTGATATGAAGACAGTGTGCTTGGGTTTCTGCACTGTCTTCTATATTTGTGCAGTTTTCCCTGATTGTGTTACCGCAGGTTGGGCCAGCGTTTGAGCGTAGGAGGGTTTGGAGTCTGCTTTGGCAGTGCTCTGCAGAATGTCGCATGCTGTTTTCAGAGTCTTGTTCTCCGCCACTGTGTCTTGGTGTACCTGAGCCACTTTAGCAACTATTTCCAGAATAGATGTCTTATTCTCTGATGCGATGTTCTTGTCTTTGGTTATTATCCGGTTTATCTCTAATGACGATGAATGGACACTCACAAACATCCATGCCCAGGCCGGGATTCGAACTCGGAACCTCTGGCGTCGTAGCGCAATGTACTAACCACTCCGCCACGGGGGCCGGCATACAACAAAACAAATACTTGGTTAAGATTAAGAATTCCTTTTCCTGTGAAACCTTCAAATTACAAAAAAAGGACCGGTTGATTACTTGAGTGATTATAAGCCGTGAAGATGGCAGTAAGCTCTACGCTCGGATTTTAAATAAACTATAGTGTATTTGATACTCTGGGTTGTAACGACCCTATTGAAAGAGCATTGAAGAAGCAAGGACAACCAACCAGTGCTTGAAGTAAGCTCTCGATTTCTGCCTGACCACCAAGCGCCTTGCGTATAGATAACCCAACCAACATTGCAATTCTGCGGGCTTGTATACTATTCACCTCAGAGGATGGATCAGTGATGCGAGAAGAGAAATACCAGATAAACATTGTCAGAACTTATGTCTCGTGTTTTTTACATGGAGTAATACTCGATTCACAGTATGTTTGTTTATTTAATGTTGCTTGGGAACGAACCTAACAAACTTGCTTTATATTTATACTCTGTACATTAGTGCAAACTCTATATTTGAAAATTATATTAATGTAGTTGGAACATAAATTAAGGGTCATTGAATTAGGCACACAGAGAAGACGTACTACGTAGAAGTTTCGGCGAAAAATGCAGGCTCGACCAGGAGAGTATTTGAAAATAAAATCCTTAGAAACATATTTGGACCTAAAAGGAATGATGAAATAGGTGAGTGGAGAAGGTTACATATTTAAGAACTGCATAATTTGTATTCCTGTCCAGATATTATTAGAATAATTAAATCAAGAAGACTTAGATGGGCAGGCCATGCGGCACGAATGGGAGAGCAAAGAAGAGTTTACAGGATTCTTGTTGGGAAACCTGGTGGTAAGAGACCTGTAGGAAGGCCAAGACGAAGATGGAGGGATAACGTTGAAATGGGCTTGAGGGAAATCGGTAAGAATGGAAAGATTGGATAGATCATGCCCAGTATAGAACTTGTATTGCTGCAGCCATAAACTTTCGGGTTTATGAAATCTAGAGAGTTAGTAATTAGCTAGTTAGTTATTTGAGAAAAACAATACCTAGAAGACCCAACACACACGCATATGAAAACAAACACACACATCTAAGTTTTAATTTCCAAATTAATGTGTTAAGAACGTAAAATGGAAAGTACGATATGTAAAACGTGGGAATTTTCATAGTAAGAATGCCTTACCCTCTGTAAGATATGTGTAATATATAGACGTATTCTAAGAATTCTCATTTTTACATTGATGTATAATACACCGCACAATTTTGATTCATGACTGCTGTCACAATTTTAAAAGATTCCCCTTTTGATGGATTTTCCAATGCTATTGCGCAGGGAAACATCACGTGACAGTTTTTTTACTCAATCTTGCTAAGTGACGTCACACTAATATGGTCCATTAGAGGCAACATCTCAACATTTCTTGTCACGTCAGTAATGAGACGTGATCTCTTGTGTTTATCAGGCAGAACAACTTTATACATTTTAATTAATTATATTTGTAATAATTTTGAACGGGGTAGTTACATCTCTTAGAAAAAAAATGATATTCATTATTTGAACATGGTGATTCACAGAAAGATTAATTCTATACTAATATTTTTGACAATCTTATGAAGTTTCAACTTAATTTTGAAATAATTACACAAGTCTTTTGTTTGCTGATAATTCTGTAAAAAAAAATCCATGTGTTGGAAAAAAAGTATCCACCAAAGTTCACTAACATGTGGAGTGCATGATTGGTCCATCTTTAGAAGCTTTAAGCTTTATACACTCCTGTTCAGGTAAAGTGGCACATACTTCAACTCTTCAACCTTACATGTGTCATTTTATGTGAACAGGAGTGTACATTTCTAGACTTCGATTATTCCATGAGCAAAACCATAAAATCTGACCCTTTCGGTACATCCTGGGGGTGGCAACAACCGAGAATATTTTTCTGGAAGAGGTTTAGGTGCTGGTCAAGAATTTATGTGATAGCAATGTCAAAGGAGTGCATTTGGTAACGATAGTATAAGCCGGAGACGGATGTCTTAAAATTTACAGGAGAAAAGATGAGAAAGTACTTACGGAATTGCGTTCTTGAGGACTTTCTGAAGCCGGGGAAATTGTTTTTTTAGAATCGTGCAACGTATTTTGCCTGTAAATAAGGTATTTTTCGTCAATCATGCATCTCCGTTGTACGATAGCTCGTGCCGCCATTACCGTCGACTACGTGAATCAAATGTTCCGTGCGTTCGGTTATGTAATCCCCTGTCAGTGTAGCAACCACGCGGAAGTTTGACAAGATGACGTGTGAGCGGTTTTTTTTCCAATGTAAAGTAAGACTCTAGTTTACGTCCTTTTCATAAGGAATACGTGTCATATATCGTTGGAAAGCTTATTTTATAAGGAATTCAACAACGTAAATCCCAAAGCGAGCAAACATTTCCTGAAGGAGTAAATCGAGAAAAACCGATGTTGTCCGGATATGAGCAATTGAACGTACTGAGGAATTTTTTAGATGATGAAGCACATATTTAGGGGTGAAATGAGTGCTAATGGAACCTAACCTAACAGGCCTAACCTAACATCGTAGGCATACCTTGACCCCGTGAATGGATAGTGGGGCTATCGTGAACAGAAAGTGTAAAAAGAAAAAGGTACCCGAAGAGATGCCGGGTGCCGCACCTCGATCGCGCACCGCGAACGCAAAGAAGCAATAACCATGCAGATAAGGACGTAAAGTAGAGTCTAGCCTCAATTTTCGCTTAAAAACCTTTTGTGAATAGTTTGTGCGGCATTTATCGGTTCATAAGTTTTGAAACACTACACATCAGCTGACGATATTGCATATCAGCTGACGATAGACAACGTGAGTCAAAATTTGCTCGCCGAATTAGCAACGACCAATAAATGATTATAATGTTAAAAATAACGCTTTTTTCTTGAAAAAAAAAGTAATCCCCAGCTTGAAAAATCTTCCGCTATGCATATGAGGTAAGTAGCAATGATTTTTATTTGAAAACAAACGAGTTTAATAAAGTGGATTCAAGATGACTGTTGAATCATTCCACTTCGATGGATTGAAGAGATGATTTTTTTTTTTTTAGAGAAAGAAGATATGTCCTTCCTTCAAAACGTAGAAAGTAAAATATGAAATATATTAATTGAAGCCTCCTCCCCTATCATTAATCATTTCACCTCAGTAATATTCTAAACTTTAATAATCGTGTTGAACATTGGCTTAATGGAATGTTTGGAGCAAGTTATGTAATTTTTGTCAAGGAGTTCTTATTTATTATTATATGTTGTAGAGTGACGGACACGTATGGACTGTAACAATTCCATTTATTTTCAAATTGTTACGACCCGCCATAAATAAAAAAAAATATTTCTTGAAGGTTTCCTGGTGGCGAATGATGAAGAGTTTTTTTTCTCTGGATATCAACCAGGTGATTTTCTGATATACTTCCGAGCTTTCAAGAGCTAATGTCACTGTCATCTTCAGAGATTGATGTGAGATGAAGATGAGAATCTTCAATCCCTGAAGATGAGAGTGACGTTAGCTCTCAAAAGCTCAGAAGTCTATCCGGAAATCACCTAACTGATTCCGAGAAAACCTCTTCAAAATATTTTCAATTCTTGTATGATGATGTAACAACATATCTTATTGGCTGGTGAATATATCCTATTTTTACTTAATTTGACACTTACCAGCCCATTTCACTCTTTCGTTTCTTCCATTAAAAATTACTAATGCTATTTTTTTAAGAGACTAGTATTATCTTTATTCAATTTCTATCGAAATATACAAACATCATTTTATGAAATTGATACAAATTCAGGTACAAATAGCGAAGAAAAATAATTGCAAAAAGGTATCCTGAGTACATCACAGCTGAACAGCTAATAGAGAGAGGTGGTGAAAGTGATAGTATCTTAAGACATATTTAATGTTTGTTTTGATTCATATTGACATGATATTTTCACATTAATTAACTTGACAGTTACAGGAATAAAAATACTACATGTGTATTTTATAGTGCCAGTTCTCTGTCAGTTCCCACACTAACACTGATGGTACTAAAGATGTCTAATATGAACAAATTTCAACCATTATTGTTAGCTCTCTGAATACTGAGTGAAATTACATATATTTTGAGTACATTTCTTCATTAAACACAATTTGTGTTTTAAAAATATAATTTGACTAGTGATGTATACCTGCAACCCATAAATGAAAACATTTTTCTCAGTGTAGATGACAAATTATTGAATATTTTGGATGAAAATATATCTTTTCACATCCCACTAAAATCTCATACACCCATAGTTAAGATATCTTTGATAATTTACTGCTTTCATCTGGCCTAATTTTCCACTTACATGTTAACAAATGTGAGTAAAAAATCAACAAACTTTCTATATAAAATGACTATGAACATACACATCACAAATTAGAAAAGAACATTCAGCAACATAGGCAGACCTATAACAACCTTCCCAGAACCTGACCTTACCCTCATACCTGACAATAGACTCAGCAGATACCAGCTGATACAGAAGATGAGAAGATCCATTTGGAAGCAGTTCTCTTCGACAACGCCAGAAGTGGTCATCCTCCACCAAGAACTTATCTCCAGGGACACTTGTACTACTGAAGGAGGACGACGTACCCCCACTACAGTGGAAACTAGCTACGGTGGAAGCGGTGCATCCTGGGAACGATGGACTAGTGCGTGTAGTGACAGCGAAAACGAAAGACGGAGTTTTTAGAAGAAGTGTTAGTAAAATTGTGCTCCTCCCCATACGTATAGACGGAGATTAGTTGAATTATGTTCATTCAACCCGGGGGAGTATGTTCGGGAATGAAAGCATTCTGCTGCGGGTGCAGCGAATAGACTGACGGACTTGCTCGAATGAGCTCGGCCGTACAACATGCTACGCGCGCGTCTCCTACTATCTACGATGTATTAAACAGTTGTAATTACGGTTCTACATACCATTATGTATTATTTAGTATTATAAATATTCTAAAGTCTAAATCGATGTACCGTGTTATTCATCTGGTAGAACTACGCCTAAGGTAAAACAGTTCTCTTAAATTACCAGGGTCTCAACGAATCACAAGTCGGTCATTACCGCAACACTTGTGTCGGAGGGAAAGATATGATAATGAGCTTTTGTATCTAGAAGAGGGTTAAAGTTGCCGGAAGTTCATGGTGAAGACATATACGGAGTGTAGACGACGACGTCGGTCATGGTAATAAGCACCACGCTCCGGCAACTTTATCCCTCTAGATACACATTATTGGAGGCTGGGTTGAACCAGATAGTTGCTAATGTATTGGCATTGACCATAGTTTAACACGGGTCTCCTGCGTGCCATACAGACTGCCCACCAAAAGTAGAATAGAATTGAAAATGGAACGTAGCTGTTGACTATTGTTCTCGGCCTTGTGCACACGTGTTCACAAAATTTGTAAATAAATTTGACATGTAGTAAACAGAAGTGGATTATGTTCTTTTGTTGTAAACAAAAAGGACGAAGGGGAAAAGTAAATTAAAAGAAAATATTTTTGTACATTTGAAAAGAGCTGTGCTCTCACGCTTGCACTATAAAGGCCTTTTCAATCAATTTCCATTTCTATTGGGTTTCCTTCGCTTTACAAAACCTTTTCACTAAAATGTATTTTGTACACAGACAGCTGCGTCTTTTGGGGTATACCATTTATCTTCGAAACAGCTGCTCTCTACCATTCTACTATTGTGAAAACGTGGCCGCCATTGATTTAATATATTTACAATGAAAATCGGATTTATTTTATATAAATATACAAAAATATTGTTTTCATTTACATTTCCCCTTCGTCATTTTTGTTTACAACAAAATAACAAAACGCCAGGGGTCCCGGGTTCGAATCCCGGCTAAAAAATCTTACAAACCGCCTAAAGTGTCTTCAAACTACATCCTTCGACGCCAGGGGTCCCGGGTTCGAAGACCGGACTGGGCATGGATGTTTGTGAATGTCCATTCATTAATTTCATCATATCACTCATCACCATCTTCACAAATTAGCCAAAAGTGACACAAAAAGCGAAGTAAAATAAAAGAAATCAATAACAATAAAAATCAAACTACATCCGTTAATGTAACAAAATTTTAAAGAAATCCATCTACAATATATTTTGTTAGCCCTCAATAATGTAATTAAAGTAATACAATAGATTGAGTTTGAGGAAAACAAATGCACTCTGTACCAAAAAATATGCAATAATAGAGCGTACATTAATTTTGATTTTATAATCCGCGGACAACAGTAAAATGATGAAATTGTGAGATAAATAGTTACAGACGCTTCTGGGTTGTAACACTCCCATTAACCTTCAAATGGAATCATTACAGCCCAGAAGTGTCCGTGGTATTGAACTGACTTTTCTACTATGATCTCGATCAATTTCTAATGGATCTCCACCGATAACACTAGAGAACATATTTCAACTTTTTTTCTGTATGCTGGATGAAATAACGTGTACTTCACTAATTTCGGTGCGGGGAATTCAGAGAGTCTCAAAACTTGTGTATCGCGTCACATTTCCGAGATATACAGGGTGTCTCAAAAGTCATTGAACCGAGATTTTGAATGTTCTTAACTTTTGTACAAAAAACGATAGACACATGAACCTTGCATTAGTTATTCTATAAACATTAAACACGAAAATAATTCTCTGGATGAACGTTTAGTATGGAATAAAAGCTTGTAAGGTTTAAAAAAAATATTGTACGAAGGAGAGAAAATATGGATAAAAAAGACAGACATGGAGTCACTTGCAATATTTTTTATGTATGTCGACGGTCTGAATGGGTATTTATTGAATTGGAAAAAGAACGATACATATTTATGCATTCTATGCAGAGAAAGTAAAAAAGAAGGTAAAGTTCGCCGTGCATATAGCACCGTGCCATAAAGGCACATTAGGGGATGTGGCAGTAATTCTGTGCATTACAGACGATTTGTGTTGTTAATTATGCCACATTCATAGAAAGAGTAGGTTTTTTTTTTTAAAAAAATACGAAATGTATTGGCAACATTGGTCGTGTCAGAGTCCAGTACCAGGTGCGCCTACATCTGGCGATGTTATTCAATTATTTTCGAGATGAAATAAAAGATTTGAAATTTATCGTGCAAAAAAGTAACCTACCTGTAATATTCTATCTAACACCATCTTTTATATTGAAAGAATTTCCTGGTCACGAGGAAAGTTCAATTCCACTGTGGTGGATAGTGATTTAGGAATTGGGAATCCCTCACTATGTGCTACCGACTTCAATGCGAATAGCACATCGGCATATATACATGCTTTTATTCTTCGATAAATAGCCACGCATTACAGTTCGACAAGAATAACAATCTATTACGTGGTACATGTACATCAAAAGGCATTGAATGAATACCATTCAACCACTCTCTTAGCGTTACAGCACAACTATGGCATTACCATGTGAGGCACGTGGGCGATCTTGATCTCCCAGTGACAATGAAAGTGCAGCATTACACTATCTTTACACAATCTGTGATGTTTTTACATTGCAATTTTGGAGTGCATTCGTCAGAAACGTAACAGAAAGTGTTCGGGTGATATCAACTCATCGTATATCGTAACGCATCGTTACGATGTGCTAGCTTTAAGTTGTTTTTTTCGAAAATCGAACAATCAAAAAATATGGACAATGTAACATGGTATTTCATTCAAATAGACATCAACTATTACACATTCATCCAAACTATTTTCGGGGGTTTATGAACGATT
This sequence comes from Lepisma saccharinum, assembly GCF_977018435.1. Lineage (NCBI taxonomy): Eukaryota > Metazoa > Arthropoda > Insecta > Zygentoma > Lepismatidae > Lepisma > Lepisma saccharinum. The sequence goes on from NC_139230.1 coordinate 209,904,396, forward strand.
TTAGGGATGGTCTTGAGTGATGGGCACCCCTGTTTAGGGAATAAGGGCAGATCAAGTATAGTGTTCTGTAAAGCTAAGATAAAAGTTACTTTCGGTAGACACACTGTCGTAATTAAATACTTTGTGGGGATTACGATATGGTTTGATGGCGCGAATGATGTATTTTTTGGGGGGGCACATGACATAATCTGGGGGGACGCATGACATGATTTTTGGGGGGAATGCGCCATTGGCTTTGAGGGGGGTGGGCACCTCTGCTCTCCATGAAGGAAATAATATCCTGCAGTTTTGTCTTCATACTTAGGATTTTTACTAGCAGCCGTGAGTGATAACTTGCATTATGCAAAGTCTAAGGAAAAAACTAAAAGCACAACACTATAACAAAGCAACAAAACAGCACCATAACACAACACAACTAGTTTAAAGAATCAACCCCGCACGTGGTTATGGAGCAAAAATAACGAGAGGCGCCTTGCAACTACAAGAAATGTAAAGAAAATGTGGCAACAACGTCTAAGTGCACGCGCTTATCGGAAGCGGCTTGGCTATTGTTTGCTATTGTTGTCTGTGTTAAGTTTTATAAAAGGGTTGCCGATGGGGACATAATAAACGCGCGGACTTTAATTTATGATGAATTCACACCAATATTATCTGTTAAAACTCATGCACTTACACTTGAATCCAAACTTCTATATTAATATGTAATGTGTGTCTGGAATGTCCGTCATTCTAATATATTATGCATAGGCGTGCGCACGGGTGGGCAGTTGCCCCCCTAATTATTTCACTTAGAAACTTAGTGTAGAGAAATCTCATCGTCGTTATGAAACAATATTAAACTTTTAGAAAAAAATTACGTATTCTCCTATGAAATTGGACAATCCGTGAACGTCCGATAGGGTGGGGCAAGGGGCCACGCCCCCTGTAAAATGAAATGTAGCAATAAATTCCGTATCTCGCACATCAAATTTCATTTCAGTTCCAGTAATATGTTAATTATTGCAAGGGCATTGCAGGAACATGGTAACTTCAAATTGAAGCAATTTTTTGAAGGGATACTAATATTATGGGGAAAATATGTATATATATTACACTAATTGGATTTCCCGTGGGTCCGGAGACGCACTATATACGTCCCTTTCATACCTATCAAAATAATAAAACTGTGTCTCATTAAGGTTTTGACCCCCTTAATCAGAGGGTCCGCACACTCCCATGATATTACTAACTAACTAACTAACTCTCTAGCCTTCTTAAACCCGAAGGTTCATGGCTGCAGCAACACAGGCCTTCCATCTTTCCCTATCTTGAGCAAGATCTATATACTCTTTTCCATCCCTACCGATTTCCCTTAGGTCCATCTCAACGTTGTCCCTCCATCTTCGTCTTGGCCTTCCTATAGGTCTCTTACCATCAGGTTTCCCAACAAGAATCCTGTAAACTCCTCTTTCCTCTCCCATTCGTGCCACATGGCCTGCCAACCTAAGTCTTCTTGATTTAATTATTCTAATAATATCTGGACAGACACTTTAAAAAAAGTGGGAATATAATCAAAATGTCCATCAGCTATTCATTGATTTCAAAAAAAGCATATGATTCGGTCAAAATATATAAATTAGATAATATATTACTAGAGTTTGGAATACCTAAGAAGCTTGTTAGTATGATAGAAATATGCACCAGTGAAACAGAAAGTAAAATTCGTGTGGGTATTAATATGTCTGACAAATTTACAATTCATGATGGGTTAAAACAAGGAGATGCATTATCTCCATTGCTCTTTAATTTTGCCTAAGAATATGCTGTTAGGAAGGTAAAAGAAACTAAAGGACTAAAATTAAATGGTGTGACCCAGTTGTTAGCATATGCAGATGATGTAGACTTTCTGGGGGATGATGTGAATACAATTAAGAATAATGCTGAAATATTTTTCAAAACTGCTAAAGAGATAGGTTTGGACGTTAACAAAGAGAAAACTAAATATATGCTTACAGGCCGAAACCAAGTGTTTATTTATTTATTTATTTATTTCCCTTCAACAGAGACAAATCTCCAATTACAGAAAGGTAATATAAAATATTACATTTTCATTTACAAGTTGTATGTACACACGTACACATTCTCCCTCCTTCCTCCTTTACACACACACACACATATTCACAAACATAGACAGATAATACATAATATATATATATATATATATATATATATATATATATATATATATAGACATCTTGGTGACAGATCAGGTTTACTGCTTAACTGTGACAACAGAAATTATCATATATTTACACATTTCATCTGAATTACACAAAACAAGTATCACAAACACTGGTACAATATATCATTACAACAAACTTCAATATTGCAAATCCAATTCTCATAATAAATGCATTATTAAGAGAGATACCCTTTAACATATTCATAAATTTGGTCCGTGTCATGCCGAAATCCAAGTCCACCAAATGATTTGAGATCTTGTTATATTGAAGTATCATTTTTTGTATTGGCGAACCTTTATACATTTCTGTTCTTGGGATTTTGTATGAGAGTAAACGTCTATTACGTAAATGACCCTGTCTTACATTAAACCATATTCTCTCTAGTATAGAACTACTATCAATATGTCCATTTATTATTTTATACAGAAACATTTGTTGAGAAATTTCACGTCTATTTGACAGGCTTACAAAATCAAATTCATTTAATAAATCATTGTATGGTATTTTAAGAATTATTGGCGATATTCGATACTTCTTATAATATAAAAATCTGAGAAATTTCTTCTGTATACGTTCAATCATATTTTTCTGGGACTCACAGTTTGGCGCCCATACGGAACAAGCATATTCTAATTTGCTTCTAACTAAACATTTGTAGAGCATACACAAAGAGCATATATCATTTAAACTTTTAGCATTTCTTATTAGAAATCCAAGATTCCTGTAGGAATTCTGGGTAATGCAAGAAATATGCTCAGTAAAAGTCATATTATGGGTAATAATTACTCCTAGGTCTTTAATTGAATACACTCTTTTTACAAATTCGCCGTTAATAACATACTTATCATTTCGCACATTATTTCGTGCTCTAGTAAATATCATGTATGAACATTTCTTAATATTAAACTTGATATCATTCTCTACACTCCACCTATGAACCATGTTTATATCAGTCTGTAATTTCCTAGTATCCGTAATATCCCTAATTTCTCTATATATTTTAACATCATCTGCGTACACTAAACACTTTGAAAATTTGATTGTACCTGGTAAATCATTAATATAAATTGCAAAGAATAGAGGACCCAGATTTGAACCTTGTGGAACCCCAGATTTAACATCATAAACAAAAGACTTCGCTTGTTTATAAGTTACATATTGTTTTCGATTAATAATGTAAGATTTGAAAAGATTTACATATTGTGTTGAGAACCCAAAACTTGCAAGTTTTCTTAAAAGAATATTATGATTAATTCTGTCAAAAGCTTTTGCGAAATCTATATATATTGCATGTACACTAAGTCTCTCGTGGAACGCATCATGTATATCTTGGACAAAATTTATCAGATTTGTTTGTGTTGATCTACTTGGAAAGAAACCATGTTGATTGTCACTTAAGAAACATTTTACATGATTAAATATGCGATTGTATAGGATAGACTCGAATACTTTCGCCGGTGCACAGAGAATCGATATGGGCCTGTAATTTTCTATTTTTGAACTTTCACCAGATTTTAAGATGGGGCATACACGCGTTTCCTTCCAGATATCAGGGAACATTTGTGTTTTCATTATTAAGTTGTAAATTCTAAGTAGAGGATACATCAATACCTCAGAGCATCCTTTCAAAATGTAAGGTGGTATTTCATCTGGGCCGCTAGATCGTTTGCCTTTTAACTGTTTTGTAGCACTTTCATATTCTTTCTGACTAACTGGCGAAATTGCTAATGTGTATGATATAATGGACTCAGTGCGTTCGTCTATTATACATGGTTCAGATGTTTCAGCATATACGGACCTAAAATATTTAGCAAAACCATCAGAAATATCTTTTGCAGATTTGAGAGAATTTTCTTCAAAATTCATTGTGCTGTTACAAGCACCATTATTACTTTTCTTATTTCTAATAAAACTCCAAAACTCTTTAGTATTTGATTTCAAATTGCTTTCCAATTCCTTTATGTAGTTGTAATAGGCACTACTTATCATTGTTTTTACCTGCTTTCTAGTTTGCCGAAACAATGACTTATATCCTATTCTAAATTTTATATTTTTTCTGTAATACTCTTTTAACTTTATCAATTTAATGATATCATTATTAAACCAACATGGGTATTTATTTGTTGTCTTTCGTCTTCTTTTTGGGACTGTGGCAAGAAATACTTCATGAACTCTATTACAAAAAAAATTAACCGCCTGATTTACATCAGTCATATTATCTAATGCAGACCAATCTACCACTCCAAGCAAATGATACATCTGCATGAAATTGGCTTTTTTAAAATTGTAAGAATAATAAGCTTCATTTGTTATTACATCAGTAGATTCCCTTATAGTTAGGTGTACAGTCAATGCAGGATGATGGTTATCTTCTTTTACAAGTGGCATTTCTTCCCTACATATGTTCACATTCTTTGGAATGTTAGTAAGAATAAGATCCAAAGTTCTATCGAGGCAATTTTTAATATTGTTTACAGAATGAAGGTTATAAAAATTCAAAAAATTTAACAAAGCTCTACAAGAGGGTCCACCATTCTGTAACTCATAACCTGAACTGGTAATCATGGGTAAATTGAAATCTCCAATTATAAATATATTCGAGCCATGAAATTCCACGAAAGAATCAAACATATTATAAAATGACAAATATTTTTCTATACCGCATGCAGGCGTAAAATACACTGTGGTAATGTAATAAATCTTATTACGTGTACTTATTTTAACAACCAATGTATCTACCTCACAATTCAAATTTATTACTTCCGATTTCAGTGATTCCTTTATTGCTATCATAACTCCCCCTCCCCTCTTATTTCCAGGTCTATCGCGACGGTACACTTTGTAATTGCCATTAAATAATTCATTACTATTTACACTCTCATGCAGCCAGGTTTCAGTAACAATTATAATATCAAAATTATTACTCAAAACATTAATATAAAATTCCATAATCTTAGTATTTAGACCACGGGCATTTTGATAATAAATACATATTTCATTTATACGACCCTCGAAAGTTACATTAATTGGGTGACGTCTTCAAGTGATTTTAATAATATGATGTTAGTATCATCCCTTTTTTTCCTTAACTTAATTAATCCCGCATGGTCTACCCATAAATAAGCATAGTTTTTCTCGTATTTCATCTTCCTAGCCTGACTAAGAATGCGCTTTCGGTAAGGTGTGAGACTTTGGTTAATATAAATTATTTCATTTTTGGTATAACCGAGATGTACAGCATTTAAGTTCCTTTTCACTTTCCTCTTCTGTATAAAGGCATCCTTGTCCACTCGCCTGACAAATTTCACAATGATTCCACTTGAAGATTGATTAGAGGGTTTGCGCAACCTGTGACAACAGTCTATCATCTCATCCTTGATTTCTATGTCCAATGCTCGCCCAATAGTTTTTACTACATCCGTCGTATTTTCATTCGGCTGTTCAGGAACACCGTATATTTCTAACGTATTGCGGCGACCATACTGATCTAATTCATCTAGTTGCTCCTGATTATCCTTCAGTTGTTTTTTTAGAGTTACATTTTCTCCTTTCAACTGCTCAATTTGTACCATACAAGTATTTATTGACTCTGCCTGCTTTTTGATCAATGATGCATTTTCATCCAGCTTTTGATGAGCTAACTCAAGTGATTTACTTAGTTCGCGTTCACAGTTTATATTTGCTTTCTTCAAATTTTCCATTTCATGCTTTACAACTTGAAGTAGTTTATACATATCAACAATAGTTGGCACTTCCGTTTCACTTACACTGTTAATTAATAATCAAAATCTAATTATTGATAACAACTCGTTTGAACCAGTTTCCAAATTCAAATACTTAGGAGTAATATTAACTCCCATGATATTATGCTGTAATTTTTATTTTGGGGAATTTTTAACATTTTTCTTCTCTCTATTGATGAAATCGATATTAAAAACAATCACAGTGGCATGCCTAGCATGCCTACACCCTGGACCGCTTTTTGCAGACAAACGAGTGTCTGGCGACTGGCTCTGTGGCAAGTATAATTCTGTGTTGTTCTGTGTTTTGTCCTTATGTGTGCTTAGTGCCCCTTTGCAGCCTCAGCTTTTAACTGAAGTCAGAATGTTTTAATATTTCTATTACACGATATTACAGTTGCTATTTTAGTTCTGATAAGAGGCAAGACACCGTATAATGTGATGGGTGCAAAATAGCCTAAGTGCTGACGAACCAAAAAAATTTAAATTCAGATTCAAAATTTGCTGTAACAATATGAATGTAAACCTGATCCGCATGTCCAGGTTTGATACTGACAGTCGTTTCTTCTTTCCACTGGTATCATACTAAAAGAGACAGCACGTTGTGGAAACGGTCATTCTTATTTCAATTTTGGTTATTTGGCATTCGATACGTTGGTCTGTAAGGATTCGCTGTTACCATCTTTTGTTTTGCCGGACTTGTGTGACGTGTCAGTGTTTGCAGAATTTGTGCTGAGAGTTTTATATGTGGAACGCTTCACGATTTTGCATGTCATCCTTGTCCAGGAGTCATGCTGTTCTTCTCTATATTGTTCCAATTTTAATATATGTACCGTCGAAGCGAGTATCTGGGGTTGAACCTCAGTTATATAAGACTTTCAAAATATCACATATATGGAAATGGTAGAATTTATATTTAGCCTGCCTCAAGATTTCTTGGCTCATTCTTATAATAGGCCATTGGTATTCCTACATTGACGATCTTATGGTACAGTTACTTTTTTCCTGTTTCGAAAAACTAATGACGTAGTAATGTCTAAAAGCTTCTTTGCTTTCTAATTCGAATTTAAATCTTTGAAAATTTTCTGAATTTATCAGCTAAGTGTGGAGAATTTACATTGTAATTTAAACTATGTAATACTGCGCCATCTCTTATCTTAATATGTAATCATTTCACATCAGTGCTCTCAGTATTGAAAGTCATCCACACTTGAATCCAAAATTCTATACTCATATGTAATGTGTGGAGGGGCGGCTTTAGGACTGGGTGTCCTGGGCGGCTGCCAGAGGCGCCGCCCTCGGGGGCGTCAAACCGTAATCAGCACCAAAGCTTTATTTCTGATTGCATAAGCATGGTTATTTTTCTTTTGTTTCAGTTTATTTGTAAGTCCTCACAGAAAGGTTAATTGGGACTGGACCTACATTTATTGATTGATTGATAAGGTGTTTTAAGTCCACTATATGCACAGAAAGGCTAATTGGGACTGGACCTACAGTTTAAAGCGGGATCCGCACCGCTCTGTGCGTTCACAGGATGTTATCTGTTTTTAAAAGATTTAAGCGTGATAAGTAATTGCAAAATCATGGAGCAATTTAAGGTTAGAAATTTACCCCAAATGCCATTTGAAGTGCCAAACAAGGTTCTTAAACTACAAAATGGCGGTCGCAACTCGCGAGTGCTCGTACAATACAGGGAGGGCTAAAAAGATGTTACCACTTATATGCCAATTTGGAGGGGGGGGATGAGTTATATGTTTATATGCCTTGCAAGTGATTATTGGATACATGTTATGTGGAAACTGTAGTTGATATGTAATTGATATGTGTTACTTGCTGTCATTACAGGTTTGAAAGTGAAGGTTGCAGGTATATAAAAATATACTAACCGTACTACCTTCAAAGAACTGAGCACGCGTTTAATTACCAATCTTATCATTTTCCTCTGTGTCATGATTATTATTTGCCTTATTATTATTATATGTTAAATATGTGGAGAATTTAATAATTTTATTAAACACATTAAACACGTACCGATATTTTCAACGAAGAAGGAATACTATGATAAACGTTGTCATATTAAGCTCTTCGTTCTTGAATCGATTCTAGTAAACGCAAATACAAATTTATAACGAATATTACCTTGCTGCGAAAAGTATTCTTTACAAATTAACCTAATATGAGTCCTCCTGGATTCCATCAACGCAGCGTGAAACATTATTCTGTGCAATCGATTAGTCAAGCGTGTTCATTGGTGCAATGGGATCCATGAGTATAACCGTGGAAATTGTCCATCACCATATTCGTGCACAATTTGACCCAATAAGAGCTTCAAGAATTAAAAGAAATCTCAAAACAAGCTGTTGACAACTTCTGCACCAGCATACATAAAAATCCATTGCTTAAAAACATGATGTTTGAGAAAAATTAGGTAGTAATGAAAATAGTTTTGGACAATTTGCACGCTAATACTCATGGATCCCACTGTACATACACAGGCGACCTAGCTGCTGAAGGATCCGAGTTCGATTCCCTGTCTAGGGAGCAAGGAGTGACCTTTGCGGAAGGCACCTAATCGTCAACCTCTTCCTCGTAGTAAGTACACCCTGGTACGCATTTTGCAGACTAACGAGGCCCTGGTGCCTACACCAACAAGAAGTATAATCCTCCATGAAGATGGATATTGTCGTATTTGGCCTGTGTGCCGAGTTCCCCTTTACAGCCTCGGCTTTTAGCTAGGGTGTGAAGATTTTATCTTTAAGGCGACAGTGTAGTTAGTATTGTCCGACTGTAGTTTTAGATAGAGCGTCAGTTTTAAAATGAAGATTAATTCTTCGCTAAGGCCCTGTTCTGGAGATTGTTATTGCCCAGTCCCCGTGGTGGAACGGTTAGTGCTTCGCGCTTCGACACCATGTGTCCCGGGTTCGAATACCGGCCTGGACATGGATGTTTGTGAGTGTCCATTCATCAATTTCATCAAATCTTCGCTCATTCCCATTTTCACAAATTAGCGAAAAGTGGCACAAAAAGCGAAGTAAAATAAAGCAAATCAATCAATCAATTAATTCGTCTCTTCTCCAAGATTTTCATCGTCGAATGTTGAAGCGCAAACGAGCAGAGGGAACGAGCAGTTAGCGTGTTAAGCATGTACAACCTTGGTGACAATGAAGTTCGACCAAAAAGGAATACGTGATTAAATGCACAGAGGCATAGGCGGTGGAATGGGTGACCCGCAGAAGTGACGCATGTGTGTAAGAGGAGGCGTGTGAGCAGGCAAGAATCGTGATCCCAGCATGTTGCACCCAAGGTCACGTAAAGAACGAAAACGGGGAATTATACGCGTGACATTGAACTTCGACCAGGCACCAGACCCATACGCAAAAATTCCAGATAGTGGCGCATTCGACGGAAGCATGACGTCACGGACACGATAAGGGAGTCCGCCGTATATAAGCGCGTGATGTGCACCGAGGAACCGCAGTGCATCATCACCATGGCCAGGGGCAAACCTATTGACAACACCGTGAGGAGAAGAGTGGTGGAGTTGCAACGGGATGGACTCAGTGAACGGGAAATAGGGCGCCAACTGAACTTACCCAAGTCAACCGTCCACTGCATCATCAAACACCACCAAAATACGGGTACTACAGAGCCAGGTAAGGTCCTCGGTCGAAAACGCCTGCTGAGCGTGCTTGACCTACGGATATTTAGGCGCTATATCCAGACCAACAATCATGTTTCTGTGGTCGAATTACGACTGTGGACTCGAGAACGCTCTCATATTGAAGTGTCAACCAGAACCATTCGCCGTTACCTACAGCGATGTGGTTACCGAGTGTACAAGGCGAAACGTAAACCCTTCCTTTCCATGTTGAACAAAGGCAATCGACTTCGGTGGACACGAATGTACCGGGGATGGACATTTCGGCAGTGGAACAGGGTTTTGTGGACGGACGAATCCATTTTCAATGTTGTGTACGGGAAAATACGGAAAACAGTCATTTGTCGGAAGGAGGAACAGAATGAAGCAAAATGTTATGCACGTCGGGTACAGAAACCTGCGTCAGTGATCGTATGGGGATGCATGACGGCATCTGGGGTTGGCCCACTCCACGTCTGTGAGGGCATTGTGAATGCACATGCCTATACACGCATACTGGAGCGGCATCTTCCCACAGTGCGAAGGCACCTGTTCCACAGGCGGCGTCTCATCTTTCAACACGACAATGCCAGGCCTCATACACGCTCTCGGCCGCTGATTTAGTCAAGTCTGTGAAAATATGCAACGTTCACTGTTATGCTGACGACACTCAATTGTATATATCCACACGCATATCAAAATTACAGGACGCGGTCGCACTTTTAAACCAAGATTGGAAGAACATAAGCGATTGGTGCGCTTCAAATGGGTTAGTAATAAATTCAAACAAATCAATATTTACAATTATCGGAACAGGCAGTCTCTTGAAACATAATAACATCAATGAATGCGAAATAATTCTTCACACACAGCGTATTAAATTTTCTGAAAGAGTAAAAAAACCTGGGATTGATCATGAACCAGCGTCTCGATTGATCTGAGCACGTGATACAACAATGTGGCAAGGCGTATTCGATATAAAAAAGCCTCTATCTTCTGGTAGACTTTCTCTCTCCTAAGATAAAATTAAACCTAGTGCAGTCTCTTATCTTCCCCCTGTTTGACTATTGTGATGTCGTTTGCGGGCTGAGAATAACAAAAAAGCTTGCAATAAAAATACAGAAAGTTCAAAACGCATGCATTAGATATGTATATAGAACAAAAAAGTGTGAACACATTCTCCCTGTGCTTAATGAGCACGGAATTCTTTCCATGGCACGACGGAGAAAACTGCACTTGTTTTGTACACTGCACAACATAATTAATAGCAAGAGCCCAAACTACCTCTTTTCGAAATTAAACTTCAGAAGCAAAATTCATACGCATTCAACCAGAAACGCTGCCAGTTTCAGCTTACCTCGTTGCAGAACTTCAGCTTATCAGGCATCTTTCAGCTACGCAGCACCCAAAGCCTGGAATGCACTACCAAATCTAACCAAAAATCAAAACTTTAGACGTTTTCGCGATATGCTCCGTGAATCACTGATCAACGATCAGAAGCAGGGTAAATCAACTTATGAATAATGATAAATACTGTGAGTTGCCAGAATTTCTTTTTCTTACTATCAACTTTCTCGACTTCAGTCACTTTATTATCTAATTCACTGCCAATATTGTTCCAATGTATATGATTTTATTCCTATTGTATTTTATTGTACTTTCTTGATCAATTTCTTTGTAATCTGAATTTCATTTTAATTTTTAGTTTTTATCTGTTCTATTGTATGAGATTTGATTCCATTTGTATTTTATTGTACTTTCTCGTTCATTTTCTTTGTAATCTTGAATTTTATTTTATTTTAATTTTAATATGTACGTGCTTTTTGGGGTTAGGTGGTAGACCAGCAACAGCTGAACCTCGCCCAGCAATAAAGTCAATTCAATTCAATTCAATTCAATTCAACGTGTGCAACAGAGGGGACCCACGACAGTGCTCTTATCGCCTGCCTGCAGGAGGAATGGCACCGCATCGATGTGGAATACCTTGAACGACTCGTCCGCAGCATGCCCCGACGCATTGCCACAGTTATTCGCCGACGGGGCGGCGTCACACCATGGTAAACAGGATCCCCTCTAACAGTGGTCGAACTTCAATGTCACGTGTAGATGGACGAAAATGTTTTATTTTGTGTGGACACCATACATTGCTGCGTTGCAGCGGAAATTTATGTTTTCCTTTGTTCCATGTAGCCTGCTGTATAAAATATGTTCAGCATATGCATGTGTTCTCTTTCTTTCACAACGCACTCCTATATTTGTGACTGGTCGAACTTCATTGTCACTAAGGTTGTAATCCTGTCCTTGCGTTGCCATAATGTGCGCCGTTCTTCAACGCATCATCGTCAGTGGCAAGTGAAGGGGGATGTGCTAAGCACTTCTCAGAAGAGAAGAAAGATCGAGGCAGAAAGAGGGAAAGAGGTAGAGGGAAAACAAACAGAGGAAGGAGAGAAAGGAAGAAAACAGAAAAGGGGAGAGGAAGGTATAAACAGAGAAAGAATGGGAGAATGGGAATGACAAGTAGAGAAAACAGTAGAAAAGAAAGAGAAAGAGACAAGAGGGGACAATAGCCATCGATGCTGCAGAGAGAAAGAGAGAAAATGGGACAAAAAGAGAGAATCGTAGAAGCCGTAACCACCGACGCAGAGTTCACTTGAAACCATTTCTTCCAGCCTGAGCCAGGGTCGGCCCTAAGTGGGCGCAGGGCCTAAAATTAAAATTGATCAGAAGTCAGAAAAAATCAGATTTTTGTTTCTTGGTCTGAAGTAAAGGTGTCCTACAATAACACAATTTAAACATTATTACATTTTTTATTTAGTGTGTGTGTTTAAGTCCACTTTATGCACAGTAGGGCTAATCGAGACTGGACCTACAGTTTAAAGTGTATTACAATTAATACACAAGGAATGTAAACAGGGTGTTTCCGTGACCTTGTTTCAAACTTGCAGGGTGGATGGAGACTGCCCAAAGACCAATATGAGATAAGGACCCCCAGTCCGGAATAGCACCATTAAGAAGTTATGAGCCAAAACTATTTGGGGCTTGATATGGCAGTGGAATAAGACAGCTGAAATGTGCGGCTTGTAGATTTAATACGGAGGATACTACAGTGTATCGTAGCACTCTACGAAGAAAACGTTACAATAATTGTTCAAAATGGCGGCCCCCTGCGTCGATGCAGGCACGATAGCATCGCAAGAAGCTGTGTCGCATCTGCTGTAACATCCCCGGAGTCATTCTGACGATATTACAGGCAGCAAGGATTCTCGCCAGAAGGGGATGCAAGGTGTGTCCCTCAGCTCCGCACCCAATCGTTCGAGTGAGGAGGACCAGTTGGCAAGAATCCTTGCTGTATCGTTAGAACGACTATAGAGTGAATACGACGGAGCTTCTTGCGACGCTGGGGCCGCCATTTTGAACAATTTCTCTAACGATTTCGTCGTTGGGTGTTATTACTCCGTAATAAATCTACAAAGCTGCATCTTTCAGTTGTTTTATTCCATTGTTACATAAAGCCCTAAATAGTTTCGGCTCATAACTTTTTAATGGTTCATTTCCGACTAAAGGTTCCATATCTCACATTGGTACTAGGGTCAGTCTCCATCCACCAAGTTATGTCACGGAAACACCCTGTATATTTCGAGTTATTATCTAAGAGCAATAATCAGAATATGTTGAAGGTTAAAACTAAGATTTATGGGAAGCTAATAAAAGTTTCTAAATTACTGTTTCTTTTCCGATGTGCCACTGGTACACCATTGATTGATTGATTTGATTTATTATACTTCTCTCTCTTCTGCGACTTTTGGCTAATCGCGAAGTTGAGAATGAGTGTAAATGTCATAAAATTGATGAAGAGACTCTCGGAAAGAACACCTATGACCATCTGAGCATCTATCAAACTGGAAATTTCTAATCATATTTTAAAACGTTCCCTATCATAAACCTCATTTGTTTATTTTTCATTGAATTTTGACGTTTCACTGAATTTACATTCTTTGATATGAATACATGTAAAATGATATTTTCACTTTATGATTTCATTCTATATTTAAAAGAATGTTGTGTATTAATGTCTTTGTTGAAATATTTTAACACAATTTTTATGTAATATTTTGTTTAGAATATGACTTCAGTGTCAAAACAATTCACGAGGTCAAGGACAATCAGATTAATTGCTTAATTGGGAGCACCAGAAAACTATAAACTCGCGAAAAACTATTCACAAACAATCTGGAGCGGGGCCCTCTGAAGCACGGGACCTCGAGCGAATGCCCCAGTTGCCCCTCCATAGGGCCGGCTCTGCCCTGAATCACCAAAACTAAATTCCTCGTTAAACACTTCAAATGGGTCCAAAAACTCCGTAGGGGTGGGGCTCAGGGGACACTTACCCTGGGCTGTAGTCGAGCCGAGGGTATACGGCGTTTCTACTTTAGTTTCGAATATAAAAGGTAAAGTGTTCCCCTGTGCATAGCACCACGCCATGAAGGCGTATAGGGGGTGTGGGGGTAACGCCCCACACTTTCTTGATCCGGTCGTGAGTGGGGGTGACGTGATCAGCATCACGCCCCTGACCGCCTTTACCCCCCAGGGTTTCCCCCAGGTACCCATGTTATTCGACGCTGGGTGGGCGCCGGGGCCGCTTCCACCGTTAGAAAAGTTCCCGGATTTGAACCGGCCGGGGACCTTTAGCATGGTAGTCAGACGCGTTACCGACTGAGCCACCGCGGCCACTCGAATATATTTATTTATATAATTTGGTCATTACTTCAGTGAGCGGTCAATCGCTTTGGTTGTTGACTTGGTTTACTTAGCTTTTCTGCCACTTTTGGCTAATCGCGAAGATGAGGATGAATTGTGACAAGATGAAATTGATGAAAGGACAATCACAAACACAAACGAACAGCACACAACACTGCCCCAGTGAGGGGCGTAAGTCCATCCGCCAAAGCCTGGGGAGATTTACCACTATGCAAGGACGTATTTAGGGGGTCAGGAACCCCCCCCCCCCCCGATAGACTTACAAATACAAAAATTAAATAATGAAAATATACATTGTTTAACATTTATTGCATAATCGAGTGATATTTATTTCCACCGAATTTATTTGAAGCCAGTTTTAGTTTTTATAATTGCTTTATTTAACAATAATTTCATGTGTATCTGTCTAAACAAAAGATAACGTAGCACAATGACATCTTCGTTGCATAATTATTTTATTGGGAGACTCTTGAGGCAATTCTACCGCACTTGCAAGGACATATTTAAGAGCGAGCCTCTTCCCCTCCCAAAGGCTTACCAAGTACTAAAATTAAGTAATGAAAATATCCTTGTTTAGCATTTTTTGTATAATCAAGGGTTATTTATTTCCGGCGAACTTTGAATGACAGTACCAAAAATATTAATCAGAAACTTTAATTTTCGTCAACTGGATCTAATATTATTTCTTGTTATTTAATCAATATTCATTTTTGTTATCTATTTATCTATGATTTCCTTGTCGGGACAGTTGATTTCATACGAAATTTTAGCGAACATAACTACACTGACGTTAGAAAATAAATACATGCTTTTATATCTCTGTTCTTATGCAGTATTTTTACCTATTATAATAATAGCAATTCAATATGAATTTATATATTTTAATTAATTTTATTTTAATTGAATATAATTATAACTTATTTTATTTTAAACGTTTATATTATTATTATTATTATTATTATTATTATTATTATTTCTGAGACACTTGGTTCGTACTAAATTTCTAAATACGTGCCTGCCACTAGGGTATCCTAGGCTATAGCCTAGGAGCTGAAAGTCCAGAGGGAGCACAAATCTTGCTTATTTCGTGAAAGAAGGAAGGAGTTTGGCTTCTAGCGTTTAAATAACATCTGACGTCACAACCAAGGCTAGGGTTTACATGTAAATACATATTTTGTTTAAACGAATTACAACTGAAATTTTGTAATATCTTTACGAATAGTAATATGGTATTTGTAGTAATTTAAGACACAATGTATTGTCAATATTTTCCATATTTCTACCTGAATAGTACATACTTTCACACATTCAAGGAAGCATACATAATTCTACATATCTCAACAGGTTTATTTCACATATTGTTCATATTTCATCATTTTCGAATTGTTCAAAAGAAAGAAATTATGTGGCTCCATGAGCATTTCAACTTTCGGCTCCGGCACGTGTCCTTGTAGGAATTGTATAAAGCAGGCTGTCATTT
Organism: Lepisma saccharinum; assembly: GCF_977018435.1. Taxonomy (NCBI): domain Eukaryota; kingdom Metazoa; phylum Arthropoda; class Insecta; order Zygentoma; family Lepismatidae; genus Lepisma; species Lepisma saccharinum. Next base: position 209,920,233 of record NC_139230.1, read on the forward strand.
TTGCTGCTTAATACGATGCATGTTGTTTTCTTCGTTAAAATTGTCTTGAAAAACTTGGAAAAACACTTAGTGAAAAAAACGAACAGAAAATGGACCAATTCTATTTTTCTCGTTCCCTCAGTTTCTAAATATGAAATACAACAGACCTTAATTGTCTCGTTTAACGATAAGAGTTTTAGTGGTCCGCCGTCAATTGTTGCGGGAAACAGAAACAAGAACATTGTTGAGACTTTCGCATGGGGTTTACTCGATACTAACAATACGCCAGGGTTTTCTGGTTCGAATCCAGATCAGAACAAGGATGTTATTTCTGAGTGTCCCTTCATCAATGTCATCACTCATCCTCATCTTCGCTATTAGCAAACAGTGGCAGAAATGCGAAAATAAACCAAATCAATCAATCAATCAATCATACTTTCTCTCCTCAACATTATGTTCCTGACCATAATGAGCGAACTTGATGATGAGATGACACTGATGAAGGAACGCTCGCAAGGAGCACCCATGGCCAGACCGAGATTCGATCATGGGATCCCTGGCGTCGAGGCGCGTTGTGCTAACTACTCCGCCACGGAGGCCGCCAAACGAACTTGAGTAATTGCCAAATAACATAAATAAATATGAACGAAATTAAAGTGGAAGGTATATGCACAAGGGCGCCGGCAGGATTTTTTCTCAGGGGGCAGAGTCATACAAACTTTTATTATAATTATTATTATTAGTAGTAGTAGTATTATTAGTATTTATATTTTTTAATATTATTATTGCTATTATTGTATTTATTTTTGTTTCAGTTATTATTATTATTACATTACTATTACTACTAGTAATACTGCTTCTACTACTTATGTTTTTTAAAATTACATACATTGATATTTTCCATATTCTGTATATCTATATACAATTTGCATAACTGTGTACTTAACATTAATTCATGTAGGACAAAAAGCTGTTTTTTATAGTTAGATAATCAGTGTAAAATAGACTCTAAGCATAAAGGTAACTCTACTTCAAATTATAATAATAATATAAATAGTTGCTGTTACTTATGGTCTGTAAGTCACAGAAGACAATACTTTTTGATATAAAATATCTACAATTTCACAATTCGAATTACATAAACTTTTTCAATAAATCTCGGGAATGGGGGGGGGGGCAAGTGCCTCCTGCTGGCATTGTAGCATAAGATATACTCTACTGAATAAGGTTAAATACACGTTTTGCGTGCGATGAGTGAGACCCTCCTTTCCCTCCCTTCCCGTTTCTTATTCCGTTCTTTCTATCTCTCTTTCTTGTTTCTCTCTCTCTCCCTCTCTCTCAATGACGATGTACATGATGCCTCTTTCTTCTTGGCTTTTGCTTCTTTCCTCTCTCTCTACCTCTATTGCTTCTTACATACATTCCCTCTTTTCACTCTCTCTCTCTCCCTGTCTTTTTATCCCGAGGTTCTTTCCCTCACTCGGCTGCCTTCCTCTATTTACCTTTATTTTTGTTTCTTTCCTTAATCTTATGGTGTATGCTCAGTGACCGCGCCAGGGAAAAGTGGTTGGGGGGGGCAGAAGGGGGTGACAAAATATTGAGGAACCAGTCACATTGAAACGCCTGAAAAGAATAAAAGAATATATATATATATATATATATATATATATATATATATATATATATATATATTGTGGAAAGACTCAAGAGAGACTTTGTAAGAAGCTAAAACTCAATCCAGACATCGGTATTCGGCCAAGGGACAAAGCACTACACAAGATAACATTCCAGCAATAGCGGAAGCATATGACGTCAGAAGACACTGCATTCTCCTATACTACCGGATTCAAAACCGTCATCGACTGACGAATCCGGAAGAGCTGAGTATGCCGCTAGGAAGTAATTGCCAGAAACCTTTTGGGTCCCAAGCGTCTCGGTCGAGATACCCAAATGTAACCCTCGCGGTCCGAAGCATCTCGATCGAGATGCTGTGTCAAGATCCTAGTTTTTACGTTATAACTTTTCTATTTTTGGCTTGAATTTTGATTTTATATATATAACACATGTATTTAACAGAAATGGTTCTTGCACTTTTTCTTTTCTTCATGAAAATGGAGGGGGAAAACCGGGAAAAGGGATTTCTCTTTTGCGTCTCTTTTCAAGGGAAATTTTTTGCCGACAAAGGAAGACCGGCTTTGTTGTTCTAAGGCAATGCTTTTCACTCCAGCCTGGTAACTGCATTCGAAGGAAGCTTGTTTATCAGCATCCGATGTCAAAATGAATGTTTTCCGTGCTGACGGAAGCAGGGGGTGGGGGGAAGACTGGATGTTGAATCTGCGTTGTGAGAATGGAATTTCGAGGCTCGCTGAAGGAAACCTTTGTTTTTGAGCATATGTACGCCGAATGTGCATCAATTACACAGGGTGTCGCAAAACTCTTTCAACAACGCTTGGGTGCTGGTAGATATCATAAAAACAAGTAACTTTTCCCTATAAAGTTTACCTCGAAAGCGCTTAGTTTCTGCGCTATAAGCGCTAAAAATCTATCCTGTACGTATGCAACCCAACACAGCAAACGCTTGCTCTGGCATAACTACCAGGGGTGCGTGGCAGGGTTGCCACTAGCTTTCCTCGTTAAGAGAGACTACTTGAAAACAACAACTTGGGAGTCTTTCCTGAGCAAAATCCAAAACATTAATGATACTTGCGATATTGTAAGAAACATTGACAGTATTTATAAACTGACCAAGACAAATAATGGGCAGACTGAAATTCAAGATTGCTCATTCTAAAATATCTCCATAATTGATTGATTGGTTTGGTTTATTTTAATTCGTTTTTCTGCCATCTTTGGCTAATCGCGAAGATGAGGATGATATGATGAAATAACAAATGACACCAATGTCTAGACTAGGATTTAAACCCGAAATACCTGGCGCCGTAGCGAGCTGTGCTAACCACATCACCACGGAGTGTTTCGTGTATCATGCGATATCAACAATTGCAAGGGACACGTGAGATATGGGAAATCCACGAACGAACAAATGCAAACATGATGTGTTTGCTGCCTCGTCTCGAACACGCAGACTGTAATGTTATTACAATTTATTTATTAGAAAATTATTCCTATCTGTGTTATTGCTAATCGTGTTCGTCTCATAAGAAAATAATTGCAATGCTCATTTAATTTAACGATTGATTGATTTGCTTTATTTTACTTCGCTTCTTGTGCCACTTTTGGTTAATTTGCAAAGATGGGAATGAGTGATGGTATGATGAATTTGATGAATGGACACTCACAAACATCCATGCCCAGGCCAGGATTCGAACCCTGGACCCTTGGCGTCGTAGCGCGATGTGCTAACCACTCCGGCACGGGTGGCGGCTCTGCGTGTTTGAAACGAGGCAGCAAACACATCATGTTTACATTTGTTCGTTCGTGGATTTCCCATATCTCACGTGTCCCTTGCAATTGTTGATATCGCATGATACACGAAACACTCCGTGGTGATGTGGTTAGCACAGCTCGCTACGGCGCCAGGTATTTCGGGTTTAAATCCTAGTCTAGTCATTGGTGTCATTTGTTATTTCATCATATCATCCTCATCTTCGCGATTAGCCAAAGATGGCAGAAAAACGAATTAAAATAAACCAAACCAATCAATCAATTATGGAGATATTTTAGAATGAGCAATCTTGAATTTCAATCTGCCCATTATTTGTCTTGGTCAGTTTATAAATACTGTCAATGCTTCTTACAATATCGCAAGTATCATTAATGTTTTGGATTTTGCTCAGGAAAGACTCCCAAGTTGTTGTTTTCAAGTAGTCTCTCTTAACGAGGAAAGCTAGTGGCAACCCTGCCACGCACCCCTGGTAGTTATGCCAGAGCAAGCGTTTGCTGTGTTGGGTTGCATACGTACAGGATAGATTTAAAGCGCTTATAGCGCAGAAACTAAGCGCTTTCGAGGTAAACTTTATAGGGAAAAGTAACTAGTTTTTATGATATCTACCAGTACCCAAGCGTTGTTGAAAGAGTTTTGCGACACCCTGTATATCGTCTGAATCTGTGATTCATTTTCCGTACAACGGTGTATCTTTCATATCTCTAGGGCATTTAGTTTCTGAGCTATAGTCATTTCAATGTAACTCTGCATTTCGCTCAATTCCGAAGTTTGAGACAGTGGCGTTCAAGCCTTTCGTTTCAGGGTACAACTCGCATTACATTGGTCATATGCCAATGATGCAAATATTTTTCTGTTTCTTACATGCCAGCGATAATTTCTATGTGCATTTTGAACTTATCATATACTTTTTCTAGGGGGAGGGGGTGGAGAAACCTCATTTTTTTTAAAAAAAAAAAGTATTTTTCAGCGGATTTCCCCCTTTCCCCCTCCATATGTACGCCGAATGTGTATAAATTATATATCGTCTGAATCTGTGATTTATTCTGCATACAACGGTATATCGTTCATATCTCCAAGGCAAATAGTCTCTGAGCTAAAGTCATTTCATACCGCTGCATTTAGAAGCTTGAATCAGTGGCGTGTCGACCATTCCTTTTGGGTGTACAACTCGCGTTACATTGGTCATATGACAATGATGCAAATATTTTTATGTTTCTTACATGCCAGCGATAATTTCTATGTGCATTTTGAACTTATCATATACTTTTTCTATTGGGAGGGGGTGGAGAAACCTCATTTTTTTTTTTAAAAAAAAGTATTTCTCAGGGGATTTCCCACATTTCCCCCTCCACATGTACGCCGAATGTGCATAAATTATATATCGTCTGAATCTGTGATCCATTCTGCGTACAACGGTATATCGTTTATATCTCCAAGGTAAATAGTCTCTGAGCTAAAGTCATTTCAAGCTACCACTGCATTTAGAAGCTTGAATCAGTGGCGTGTCGACCATTCCTTTTGGGTGTACAACTCACGGTACATTGGTCATATGATAATAATGCAAATATTTTTGTGTTCCTTACATGTCAGCGATCATTTCCATGTGCATGTCGATACTGTCATGTACTTTTTTTCTTGGAGGGGAGGGGGATCCCATTTTTCCCCCGAATTTTGGAATCTCGAGAGTTAGCCCCCTCCACATATACGCCAAATTTGCATCAATTTCATATAGTCTGAATCTCTGGTTCATTCCGCGTACAACGGTATATCACTCATCTCTCCGATCTACACTCATTTAATTGAAACTGCATTTTGCTCAAAATCGGCTCGGGACCAAGGGGGTTATTTGTGAAAATGGCCTTGGGACTCAAGAGGTATGCACTAGAATTCAGGGTCTCACCTCAGAAGGACCTCAGAAAGATGCCGGAAACCAGGCGAAGACCTCCTGCGCGCTATTCAGGTCTCAAGCAAGGCTCGGGATTCCGAGACGCCGCATTCACCGAAGGCAACCACGAAGTCTCGATGGTAGTTGGCCAAATTCATTACCGCGGCTCGTAAGGTATCAACCGTCGGTTCAGACCGTCGTTCGGACGCCTTCCCAAAAGAGGCATCCTGCTAGTACCAGCGCAAGCTTCGTCGCCTGCCACAGGAACGGAAGACTGTGAACCACCGAAGCCAGGACTCATTGAGTTGTCGCCTGACGTCTACATACATCCGCTTGGCCGAGAGGTAAGATGTACAACAATGACATCCCTTGATTCCTTCCACTCTTTGCCGAGGGCTTGCTAGGGAGATTGTATGGGGAACTTAAACGTACCCTGCTCTACCGTTTGACGTCTAAGCGTTCACTAGCTCGATCCCCACATTCTTGCTCATGAAACCAGTGAACGCATAAATATATATATATATATATCGTTTACTGTCTAAATTTTATTCCTGACTACGAGTCGATCCCCATATGATTTGTTTTAATAATGGCATTAATTATTTTTTTTATTCGTGGGAGAACTGCCGTAAGCTGCGTTGTTTCTAGTGGCCTATTTCAGTGTTTGGAGACAGGTAGAAAATGGTCTTAGTTTCCCAATTAATATTTTCAAAATTCATTGCCTTTCTTGAGAAAAAGATAGTGATACAAATATTGAAGTTATAACATAATAATATAAATAAGAAAAATCAAATGTTTCGAAGGGTTTAATCAAAACATGTTGTTGGAAGAAAACAACGAAAGTCACTTAGTAAAGTGCAATCCTCTTGTAGGAGAATTATGTTATACGTGCTTTGGAGAAAACACTGACCACCTTCGGTACGTCCAAGACTTTACATTCCTCCTTCTCAAAAACAAGGACAGCCAAATGAGACAACTGGCACCCAGCTTCCTGTTGTGAACCGTGTTGACATGAATAACGTATCACGTAGTTATCTCTTTATATACAACATTTATTTACACTTCCCCCGCTACAATGGAACATTCCGACAAGTACATCCAATAGGTTGAAAATGACATCAAGCATACTTCATCATGCATAATAGTAATACTAATAAATTACAGTTACTCGCACCAAAAGTAGCAATAATTAAGCAAAAAAGCGAATAATTAAAATTATATTAATTATGTAACTATGTAAGTAGTTGGGATCTACGATAGTGGATGTTGCTATTTAATATTCGCAATTAATTTGCACGTATTTAGAACTAATTTGCACGGGTTTTAATTAATTTGCATGTACTAAGAACTAATTTGCATGTACTTAGAATACTTTACACTTATGTATTTGCTTTATTATAACTTTTATGAATATATAATTATTTATTTTATGAAAAATATGTATATAGAAGGTAATTAGAGGTACTAAACGCTATGCATATGGTTTTATTGTTCATTACTGCAAAGTATGTAATGTATAAATCGATAATATTAATGTTTAAAATATTGAAAATAAGTTTTCTATGGTTTATGAACCGCTATGAATGGTGGTAATGGTACGAAAGAAGACGGTCCCGGTACTCGAACCCGCGATATGCAACGGTAATAAACGGTTAGGACTATAGTGTATACAATGTATGTAATAATTTCATTATGTTATGAAAGACGGTGGTCTCAGACGCTAGACAGAATACGGTCTTTGAATCTGAACTCCGCGCAGGTAGACGAGAAAGGAATTTGGGAGATGTGCGGTCAAGGTCAAATGACGTCACAACGTCAGAACAAAGAAAGAACCCGATTGACCAATCAGAACCGGTTTTTTCAAGGTTAACCAGTACGCAAGAACAGGTGAAAGGTATGCAATACTGTAGGGCAGGGGAGGGATTGATCCAGACAACAAAGGAAGTCTGGGAATGCGCAGCAAGGGTCAATTTTTGAAACTGTGCGTCGCTTGCATGTTAGAACAGGTATCTGTATAAGTAAGCCAAGGTTACCCAGAACACAAGAAAAAAGGATTTTTGGATACCCAATTAGATTGCAGCGAGAACTTTAATTTGAACAAGGAGAACGAAGCGTAAGGGTTTTTTATCTGTACTATGAAGAAGGGAGAGCTATCAGGGACGGGGCCTACAGTTTTCACCATTTGCTTTTATCACGGGGTATCGAACCTAGGACCCTTTGATTATTGATTAGGTAGTAAATTACCTAAATTACTGTGTGCTATTTAACATAATATTGAGTTTATTTTTTACCAAACTTTGACTCTATGTCAAACATTTTCTAAGCTTATCCTTATTTTTATTCAAATAACACAATTTAAACGATTCGAGCAAGAGTTTTTATTATATTTTCAACACACAAACTGCGTTCTTCAATTTTTAATTGTTTATTTTTCAAGTTTTGGACACACAAAGTGTATTTTGTCCACCTTTAAATTATTTTTTTACCTAAATAACACTATTTATACTATTCAGGAAAGACTTTTAGTTATATTTTCGACACACAAAGTGTGTGTTCTCAACTTTTATTTGTTTATTTCACAAGTTTAGCCTAATATTTACTCAAATAACACGATTTGAACGTGTTTTTTATTACATTTTGGACACACACGCTCTCACACACATACATCCACACACACACACACACACACACAGAGAGAGAGAGAGAGAGAGAGAGAGAGATGTGTTTTCCAAGTTTACAGGATTATTCTCTAGTTTACTCCAATAACACAATTTAGATGTGGTTTGAATTAAATTTTATACACATGAAGTGTGTTTCGTCAAGTTTTACCCTTTTATTTTACAAGTTTAGGCTTAATATTACTCAAATAACACAATTTAATCCAGTCAGGAAGGATTTGTTATTATGTTTTGGATGCACAAAGAGATGTTTTCAACTTTTTTACTGATTTTTTGCAGGGTATGTATTAATTTTTATTTATTTTGTTTTGTATTATATATACATTTACAAATTTTTAACTTAGTATTTATTTAAATCTTTTCAAAAACACTAAAGAAAAAGTACTTTTAGCTAAAATGTAAGCCACAGAATATATTATTATTATTATTATTATTATTATTATTATTATTATTATTAGGGTTTACTGATTTCCACTATACTATATTTGGTTCTGTATTTCTATATGTATTTATTTAGGTCAGGTTACGCCTGCTACGTAGGAAAGTTTGTTTATTTTAGAGTTTGCTGAGTTTTTTGTTACTCTTATACTAGGTAAAGTTTTCTAAATATATCAGGTAGGGCTCCATCCATATACTTTTGTTTTTGCTGTTTGGAGATGATGTGATCAGCATCACTCTCCATCTGCTTTTTATTTTATGTACCCAATATTATTTTGAGGCTTAGTGAATTCTAGAGCCTATTTATGCAGGAGAGAGGGCTTGAAAATTTTGATCTCAGATAACCCACAACTATTTGTCAGAGTATTTTAAAGGATATTTTATATTTATTATGTGCCACTAGAATATCAAAGCTTGCTTAATTTTTATGTCTGTAACGCTGTTATTGTCTTTATAGCTAAGGCTTACTGGATAAAGTACACGAAATGTTTATCATTTCGAATATTTGCCTTTATACGAGGCCAAATTTTTTAGTGTAACGAAAATTATTGTGTGTCTATAAAGACTGAAATCCCTTTACCGATGGGTCCATAACTGGACGCTTACCAACATTGTTCCTTTTTTTTAAAAAAAAATATATATAACTATTATCAATATATTGACAATTCACAGGACAAGACGAAGTTCAAAGACAACTGACTATATGGACCATAGGTCCACTTGTTAAATTTTTTCTATGCTAGAAGAATAATTTAGCCTTATAGCCTTTTTCAAGGTATTTTTGAAGTATTACTGGTTTTTTGGGTGCATCAACACTTGGGTTATTTCCATTTGGTTTATTATACGAGGCTACAATCACTATCTGAACACTGAAATCCTCTGATTGAAACTAAAAGCTTAGGCTGTAACTAGGGACTTAGTATGTATATCGACAATTTATAGGACAACACGAACCTTACAAAGGATTATAGGTGACGTAGGACCACACGCCAGAGCTTTGTTAATCTGCAAGAAGCACTTACAGCTAATATTACGAGGAAATGAGGTTGATTTTTACTGTTTCACAAGAATGCTATCATTTATACACCCAATATTTGCTTTTTCAAGTAACTACTTGTACCAGAAGCACTTACAGGCCAACCCTAACTAGACTTCGACTTATTCTATATCAGGTGCTCTAAATTTATAAAGAACTATGATTGTGTATATTTCTGAGGAAGTAAGCAAAAGCCGATTACCCTATTAAAGTATCTGAAAAACAGATTTTTCTATGCAAGTATATTTTTATTGACTGGATTTATATAACAGATCAAACAGGAAGACTGCAAAATTCATTAAATGTAGTTCTATAGTATAGGTGGTTTCAGAGATATAAAAAGAACAAATATAAGATTTCGCTTTTTTTTTTTTCTTTTTTTTTTTTTTGCTTCTGAGGCTAATCGCGACGCTAAGGGTAAATGGCGAGGAAATGTAACGGAGGAGAAACAGTCCCAAACGTTATGGGCTGCATGTAAGTTAATACCACAGATATATTACAGTAGGTGTAGGTTCTACCACCAGAACATTTCTATTATAATAATACTGGTTATGCTGTACTGTTAGTAAAGATGCTGATATTTGAGAAACATAAAAGCTTATTTGCAAAATTTTAAGATAAATAATAATCTGTTAGACTGTAAACATATTTTATATCCATTCTGCACAAGATCCGATGACAAAATTTAAAAATTGTAATCGCCCAGACAGGGACTCGAACCCTGGACAGATAGGTTAAAAGCCTAACGCTATACCAACTAAGCTATCTGGGCACAAGGTATTCTTTTTTTGAAAAGTTAGTTATGTTAAGAAATATATTGAAACACTTGAGAACACTCTTGGTCTGGTTCGACAGAGAAGGAGACAACATTTCCAAAGTTTTACAGACTGAGTGTATTTTTCCACTATAGAGGCCTTCACTATATGTAATTCGAAACGCTAAAGTTCAGCTAGCTTCCAAAATTGAGGTAAAGATTGTGTTTGGCGAGATTAACAAGTTACAATTATATCCAGTTACGGACAAATAAAGCTAAAACTCTCAGATTTACTGTACTAGCCAAGTTTTAGTAACATTTTCTTCACTTTAGTACTAATACCAAAGAAATAGGTATATTTTATTTATAATTTGACCAAATGTACTAGTATTTAATTCACAAAGTTAGGTAAAAAAACAGTATTTTTAAAAAATATTGTTACTGCTTTCAAATTTTATGTTATTTAGCCACTAACAACTGGTTTACACTGTTTGGCATCCTTTAAATAGGAAAAGAAGGAATTATTTGTTTAGTATTTTTACTACTTTATATTTATTTAAGAAAACAATTCTACAGTTTAACTTAATTTTAACAAATTGTTACTAATTTATATATCAAAGTTATGTTATTTAGAGTGTATGAAGGCGTATAAAGTTAATATTTGTACTTATCAGTTCGACTAACAATTATATTTTACACACAAAAGATAATGTTTACAGTTTAATTACTTGAATCAGAGAATAATATTTTACAGTAATTGATTCATTCAGCACTAGTCAGTACTTTTATGCATCAGAAAGTTTATTTTTTAATTTTCTATTACGCTTGCTATTTTGGGCTATTCTTAAAATGTATTTCTAGGGCAAACTGGTTTAATTTTCCGCTTATAATGCAAAGTTGACAGTTTTCGCACAATGCATTGTACATTTGTAATATTCACTACTTACAATCCAAATATTATGCTTATTTAATGTATAACTAACTAACTCTCTAGCCTTCTTAAACCCGAATGTTCATGGCTGCAGCAACACATGCCTTTCATCTGTCCCTGTCCTGAACAAGATCTACATACTCCTTTCCTTCCCTACCAATTTCCATTAGGTCCATCTCTACATTATCCCTCCATCTTTGTTTTGGTCTTCCTATTGGTCTTTTACCATCAGGTTTCCCAACAAGAATCCTGTATACTCTTCTTTCTTCTCCCATTCGTACCACATGATCTACACACCTAAGCCTTCTTGATTTAATCATTCTAATAATATCTGGACATGAATACAAATTATGTACTTCTAAATTATGTAACCTTCTCTACTCATCTGTCTCCTCATCTGTTTTTAGGCCCAAATATTTTCCTAACGATCTTATTTTCAAATACTCTCAATTTATGTTCCTTTTTTCAATGTAAGAGACCAGGTTTATTTACTGTATTTAACTTTCTTTTATTTTTGTAATTAACAAAAATTAAAAGCTTATACTGTAGTTAACTAACTAACTCTCTAGCCTTCTTAAACCCGAAGGTTCATGGCTGCAGCAACACAGGCCTTCCATCTGTCCCTATCTTGAGCAAGATCTATATACTCTTTTCCATCCCTACCGATTTCCTTTAGGTCCATCTCAACGTTGTCCCTCCATCTTCGTCTTGGCCTTCCTACAGGTCTCTTACCATCTGGTTTCCCAACAAGAATCCTGTAAACTCCTCTTTCCTCTCCCATTCGTGCCACATGGCCTGCCCACCTAAATCTTCTTGATTTAATTATTCTAATAATATCTGGACATGAATACAAATTATGTAGTTCTAAATTATGCAACCTTCTCCACTCACCTGTCTCCTCATCCCTTTTAGGTCCAAATATTTTCCTAAGAATCTTATTTTCAAATACTCTCAATTTATGTTCCTCTTTTAATGTAAGGGACCAAGTTTCACACCCGTATAATACTACAGGCAAAATTACTGTTTTGTATATTTTAACTTTTAGTTTCTTAGATATTAAACGAGAAGACAAAAGTTTATGAAGAGAGAAGTAACATGCATTTCCTGAATTAAGCCTACTTTTTATTTCCTCTTTAATATAATTTTCATTTGTTAATATTACTCCTAAGTATTTGAATTTGGAAACTGGTTCAAACTGTATACTGTAGTTATTATATCTTTTTCTATCAGCTTATTTTGAAATTAATATTATTAGGTATAATCTTTGATTTATAACTATATTGCTTTTTTTATCAATTTATCTAACAGTACACGCAGACAAACACATGTGTACACACTTTTATGTAAATAGATATGCCTTTTTTCAATATTTTAGTATGAAGATTGCACTTTAGCTATTTAAGCAAGGGTAGGAAATGTAGGATTTCTGAGAATTTGTTGCAGGATTTTGTTGTCCAAGTGTAGATGAGAACTGAGCTGGGAGACTGTTTTGAACCTTTTCATGAGAGTTTGCATGTGAACTGTATGCAAATTGAGCACTATTGACTGTGCATGCTTCTAAGTTTTGCTGTTATTTCACATCAACTCTGTGAGACTGTAGACAGTTTTCCCATTTCAAGTAGTTTTTATTGATTGTATTTGTATATGTTTTGGTGACTTAGCAGTTTTATGTTATGAGGCAGTTTGTTGTAGATTATTTTTACCGGATTGTTTTGAGATATTGAGTGTGTGCTGTTTTACTTGTAATTATTTTCCTTCTTGTGTTGTGTATGTTGTGTGTGTGTGTGTGTGTGTGTGTGTGTGTGTGTGTGTGTGTGTGTGTGTGTGTGTGTGGATGTGTGTGAGTGAGTGCGTGTGTGTCCAAAATGTAATAAAAAACACGTTCAAATCGTGTTATTTGAGTAAATATTAGGCTAAACTTGTGAAATAGACAAATAAAATTTGGAACACACACTTTGTGTGTCGAAAATATAACTAAAAGTCTTTCCTGAATAGTATAAATAGTGTTATTTAGGTTAAAAATAGGTATAAAATTGTAAAATAATAAGTTAAAAAGTTGTAAAAATATCTTTGTGAGTCCAATATTTAATAAAAATATTGCCTGAATAGTATAAATAGTGTTATTTTGGTAAAAAATTAACATAAAGTTGTAAAAAATGTCTTTGTGAGTCCAAAATTTAATAAAAAACGTTGCCTGAACAGCTGAAATTGTGTTATTTGAATAATAATAAGCCTAGTAAACAAATAGAAGTTGAGAACACACACTTAGTGCGTCGAAAATGTAACTAAAAGTCTTTCCTGAATAGTATAAATAGTGTTATTTTGGTAAAAATTTAACAAAGTTGTAAAATAATAAGTTTAAAGTTGAAAAATGTCTTTGAAAGTTAAAAATTTAATAAAACATGTTGCCTGAATAGTATAAATAGTGTTATTTTGGTAAAAAAATAATTTAAAGGTGGACAAAATACACTTTGTGTGTCCAAAACTTGAAAAATAAACAATTAAAAATTGAAGAACGCAGTTTGTGTGTTGAAAATATAATAAAAACTCTTGCTCGAATCGTTTAAATTGTGTTATTTGAATAAAAATAAGGATAAGCTTAGAAAATGTTTGACATAGAGTCAAAGTTTGGTAAAAAATAAACTCAATATTATGTTAAATAGCACACAGTAATTTAGGTAATTTACTACCTAATCAATAATCAAAGGGTCCTAGGTTCGATACCCCGTGATAAAAGCAAATGGTGAAAACTGTAGGCCCCGTCCCTGATAGCTCTCCCTTCTTCATAGTACAGATAAAAAACCCTTACGCTTCGTTCTCCTTGTTCAAATTAAAGTTCTCGCTGCAATCTAATTGGGTATCCAAAAATCCTTTTTTCTTGTGTTCTGGGTAACCTTGGCTTACTTATACAGATACCTGTTCTAACATGCAAGCGACGCACAGTTTCAAAAATTGACCCTTGCTGCGCATTCCCAGACTTCCTTTGTTGTCTGGATCAATCCCTCCCCTGCCCTACAGTATTGCATACCTTTCACCTGTTCTTGCGTACTGGTTAACCTTGAAAAAACCGGTTCTGATTGGTCAATCGGGTTCTTTCTTTGTTCTGACGTTGTGACGTCATTTGACCTTGGCCGCACATCTCCCAAATTCCTTTCTCGTCTACCTGCGCGGAGTTCAGATTCAAAGACCGTATTCTGTCTAGCGTCTGAGACCACCGTCTTTCATAACATAATGAAATTATTACATACATTGTATACACTATAGTCCTAACCGTTTATTACCGTTGCATATCGCGGGTTCGAGTACCGGGACCGTCTTCTTTCGTACCATTACCACCATTCATAGCGGTTCATAAACCATAGAAAACTTATTTTCAATATTTTAAACATTAATATTATCGATTTATACATTACATACTTTGCAGTAATGAACAATAAAACCATATGCATAGCGTTTAGTACCTCTAATTACCTTCTATATACATATTTTTCATAAAATAAATAATTATATATTCATAAAAGTTATAATAAAGCAAATACATAAGTGTAAAGTATTCTAAGTACATGCAAATTAATTAAAACCCGTGCAAATTAGTTCTAAATACGTGCAAATTAATTGCGAATATTAAATAGCAACATCCACTATCGTAGGTCCCAACTACTTATGTAACGGTCGTTTATACTTTAAAAACGGTATTTTGTTACAGTAGTTTGATGTCTGTGGAAATTGCCGCTGTTACACCTTAATTTCTACAGTCAATGTTTTACAGCACAGACGCAAATTGACTGTTTCGCGATATGTTTTTCAATTTTTAGCACATATTATAACTCAGGCCTGGTAACATAAATTCACACCTTTCGTTGGTAGCGGTGGTTTTACGTCACCCTAGAAGTTTCGCACACAATTTAAATATGATAATACATGCCAGTTATTTTCCTAAGTATTAATGTATGATGAATTACTTTATTTTATTGTAATTTATTTAACTTTAACAATTTTGAAAGTAAAATTTATTAAAATCACTCAGTTAAACGCAACGAGGGTTACGATCGATACACACTTCGAGATAGAGTTTTCACATGCTCCTAGGCCTCCCCGATGGCGCAGTGGTAACGTCGTCGCCTTGTAATCAAGTTGCCCCGGGTTCGATACCCGGGTTCACGTAGTGGTTTGGATCCCACTTTAAACTGTAGGTCCAGACCCAATTAGCCTATCTGTGCATAAAGTTGACTTAAAACAATTGAATCAATCAATTTTCACGTGCTCTTCTCAATTATCCTCAATTTCAGATTCTCCGTAGTCATGATAGTTGAAGTTTTCCTCTTTTTTCAAAATTTCAGGCACGAAAGTTGCAAATTTATGGTCGGTCACCTTATCGAAAGCAATTTTCCATAAGTGTAGAACACAATTTTTGCACGCGTGGAAAGTAACAGGTTTGAGTTTGAGTTTTGTTTTAAGTCCACTTATATGGACTTTTAGGGTCGATTATTAGGACCAACAATGTTCTCTCCAACAACTGCCTGCACTTAATAATAAGGCTCATTACAGAGGAAGATTACGTATTCGTAATCGATAATTTTCGCAGGAATGCCAACATAAAAACAAAAAGAAAATTACTCTGGAGTGGTTCACCACCCCTATTGTCACCGAAGGGTGCTTATTACTGCTTCCCCCCATAAATATTAATACACACCATTTTCGACCTCCATGTACAGTGATTTCTAGAATGAAAGGAAAAGCCGAACTGGCGGTTTGGTTTTGCACGGTTTTATGACATCAAGAAAATAAACGAGAAAGGGAATAAAAATTAGACAAAGGAGAGAAATGATACAGAAATGGAGATGGGGACAGCAAGACAAGGAAAGTTAAACTCAGAAAACAAGAGTGGTGTACAGTCATGGAAAGTAGTTCTTGGGCCACGAGACCTACGATATCGTAACATCTTAAAGCCTGTTGGCTATGCAACCCAAATAACAAAATTGTCGT
Source organism: Lepisma saccharinum (assembly GCF_977018435.1). Classification (NCBI taxonomy): domain Eukaryota; kingdom Metazoa; phylum Arthropoda; class Insecta; order Zygentoma; family Lepismatidae; genus Lepisma; species Lepisma saccharinum. The sequence continues at coordinate 209,936,326 of NC_139230.1, forward strand.
TTGGGTTTGCCTGGCGGACCTGGATTCTCGGGAATGATTGAGTATTGACAGCAGCGTGAGTCATACCCCCAGGACCAGCCATAACAAACAACAGCTGGGTGCCGTGAGACAATCAGAAAAAGTTTCAGGAATTGGTTTCTTAACAACAGCTATTCGTAAGAAAATGTTATCTTTACTGATATTAGAGTCATTGTCAAGGAAGTTCACTGAAATGGTGGTTTTCGTCGAATCATCATCGCGCAACACACATGCTGTCAACCCAGAAGTCCTTGAAAAAGATTGGAGTTAAAAACAACTACTTGACAAATGATAAGACGAATCGATATTCATTATTCCCAACTTAGAATTTTGTGAAGACATGGATCATCATGGCCTATCATCCATTTCATAACTTCATTAATCATCCTCATCGCCTTTGTTGACGCCAAGTGCTAGAAAAGCAATATAAGAAATTAATAAATGACATTTTCAGCGATTTCACGCAGCGACTCAGTTGCATGTAGACAAAGTTTCATTAATCGGGAACCAAGGGCCCCCTCGTTGTGCTTCATTGTCATTTTCCCTCCATTTTGCCTGCCGCGATTATCCTGATGTTGATTAATGCACAATCCACAAAGTGCACCAAAGCGGCGCATATTATGAATAGGTAAACTATGTGATATTATGCTAATTTAGAATTTAGTAATAAAATGTGAATTTTGGGGGGTTCAGTTAAGTGGCTGCACATCCATTACGTAATCGCGATATCATCAAATTGTACGAAGCGTGTCTACACCTACGTAAAGTGTCAGTCGCCGTCATAGGCGTGCGCAGACCCTCTGATTAGGGGGGGATAGCCTTGATGATAGTTCAGGCCGGAAAATAATAAAGTAATTTCATCTCACTTGTTTAAATTTTATTGCATTGATGGGTGTGTTTATATATACACCTCTCCCCCCGCCCCACACACACATATAAATACATACATACATATATATATACAACACACACACACACACACATACATATATACATATATACCAACAGTAAAAATCATATAAATTGTCTCTCTCAAATCTGCGCGTTCCTTTTCCTCCAAACAATTGTTCATGCACTTAAGAGAAAAACTTTTAGCAGCAGTACTTCTCTCTTCGGTAATTTAAAATGCATTACAGAAAACAAATTGCGAGCGAAGCGACCAATAAATTTTCAGATCCAAATTTTTGCAAAATGAAAACAATGTCGACTTAATATGGGGAAAAAAATCATGGAGCGCCATATTATTCTCTTTACAATCTTTTTCATTTACCCTAGATCGTTTGGCGTCCAGGGTTAACTCCAGTCGACCCCTAGCTACGGCTCTGAACTTGATTAGAATGCAAGAAAAGCAGACATTGCGAGCGAAGGGAGCAAGAACATTTTACAAAAGGTATATATATTTGTATAAAATTTGAAATCAAGGGGGCAATTGCAGCTCTGTCCCCCCCCCCCCCCGCAGGTGCTCTTGGCAGTCTGGAAGAAATAATGCAAGAAAGACCTGAAAACAAAATCCATCTTGAGTATCCTTTTGTTCTGCTACTCTTAGATTCTGCTACTCTTGCTTTCCTTTACTTCCATGTTTACCCCCTAAAATTGATTTCCGTTCAAGGTTGTGGGAGGATGTGGTTTCGCCACTGCACCCCCTTCCCCCGTAGTTGCTTTGAACTTTCATCGGCTAAAAAAATACTTAATTTTCTTTAAGAGTATAATATAGTTTAATAACGGTGATAGGATTCATCTATCCTAAATTTCTAGGTGAAAATATAATAATATAGGGGCATAGATGTCTGGAATGGGGGCAAGGATTGCCACACCTTCCCCTTAGAAAACGAATGTCAACCAAAAAGTACGTTTTCACATGTATAATTTGATTTCGGTCATAATAATTTATATTAATTATTATAATGAGGATGCAGGAATGCGATAATGCAACACTATTATCGGGGTAATATGCCCCATGGAAAAATACCTTGCTTGTCTCTTCGTGGAAAAAATCTGCAGACGTCCATGATTAGGAGGGCATTTGCCCTCCCCCTGGCCCCCTGGGCGCACACCTATGATCCCCGTGATGGAATATATAGCGCAAAGCCAGGGCTTTAAGATCAAATTTGTTTTGTTATTGTTTTTATTAGTAATTACCTCAGTTTTCTTTATCTGAAGTTAAATTATTCATGACGACGATTTATGATTACATTAAAGACATGAATGAACATACACAATGAACCCATTTTGGTCGGAACTCGAACTCGGAACCTTGTTAGGCAAGAAATAAAAATATCCATAAGGCATGAGTGTTTCATTGGAGATGTTCCTCTACTTCCGTCATTTTATCACTAATATATTTCTTTAATATACAATAATAAATCACAACTACCTAAAAATAAATATTATTTTGCATTTTCACATGCATATGTTTTTTTACAGTTAGAGTGTGAACTGGCACCTGTTTATTTAGATTGTTCTTTATGTTTCGTGTGTAGTTAAAGATAGGAAAAATGCTTGAGTTAGCACAGTGCGCTACATTGTCTGATGTCCTGGGTTCGAATCCCGTCGTGCGTATGGGTGTTCTTTGTGAGTGCCCCTTCATCAATTTAATCATATCACTCATCCTCGTCGTCGCGATTAGCAAGAGGTGGAAGAAAAATGACGCTAAATAAGAAAATCAAAAGACTTATAAGAATCATTCTTATTTCCGGACGTGTCTTACATTTTATAGTTGTGTCTGGCCTCCGGAAGGAATTTGAAAGAAATCTCAAATATCTTATACGTATTTTAGGCATCACGTAACTTCAAATTAGATGGAGAAACAGAAAAACTGAGGGGAGTCTAAGATAACGTGGTTCCTTGTAGAAGTATGCTTAAATCAAGCAAGCATGGTTGCTACTGGATGTTCGGAAAAGCAATTACAATCCCAGCTCAGAAATTACTTCACGATTTTCTAGATCCGGAAAAGTCCGGATATATGTATAAAAGTGCTTACATTGTGAAGTTTTATCGATATAAGTGTCGGTAATTTGTTCGAAGTAACAAGTAATTATTCTCCTTATTGGAGAAATAAGGCACACAATTCTGTTTTTTCCCAATGTATAGTGGTTTTTTACATATTAATAAACAAGAACTTCCAGACTTTGTTTACGAAATTGTGAATTTTTTCCTTCCCGAATTCATGGATTGTTTTCTCTTCCTGGCCCCACATCGACGAAAAACGTTCTGTCTTACATACACAAGTTGAAGTCACATACAGCCGTGCTATTAATTAGCAGTTGAGGAATTTTGAACTCAACCGTTCACTTCAACATTAATTTTTGAGCTGAAGATGTGTCATATTCTTGTTATATGCTAAGATGTCCTAGTAACCTATTATATTTACTGCAAATACGTTCGTGTCCAACATTTTGAGACAATTTGTCCTACTTTCCGCTGAAGAGTGATCTGAGAGCCCTGTGTGTGATGGAAACTGTTTTTACTCAATTTCTGATATAATTTATTCCAGCATTTCCTTCAACTTCTATTACCTTGTTATTACCTCCAATGCTTACACGACTTTTCCTTCGTGCTCGACCATTGGGTTCAGAAATGTTTAAAACACCCCCATCTCCCGCGTGTAAATAGCAGGCAACAACACTCTGGAAGTGTATACAACTTGTTTACTACATATTTTACGAAAATATTAGAATGTTAGCTTGATATAACTGTGGATTGGAACGAACGAAATAAAATACCTGTTTTATACGCACACTGGAACGAGGGAAGGCCAGCTGTGAGTGAGTCACTCTACTCTGGCAGTGAAGGTCACTGATCGAAGCAGTTAGGCTTGCTTGCTACAAGCAGGCGCCTTATCTTTCCTCAAGGAAACACTGAAATCTTCGTTACATTTTTTCGCCAGACTAATGGTGAACATTTACAGAAACGTAAGGAGTAGTATCGTATTCTATTGGAATTAGATTTCGTGGTGTTTAAGAGATTTCATAACAATATGTAAATCTCTTTTGTGACCTACACTGAACTTATTTTAAAGTTTCATTGGCATGTGAAAGCGGAAATTTGGAGATCCTTCTTCCTTACGATTTCTAAACAACCGAAGAGTGTGGTGAACGTGAAACTACTTATTGTTCGCAACAACGATATGTATTATACAAATGGTCTCTAATCAAAAACCCTATTACATCACAGCAAGTGATATTTAAAACAGTTCTACCACGTATCCAACGTAACCAATATTCAGATTGATTCCAAGCTTCTGTTTGGGTTATTTTGTGACGCATTTTTACCTCTTGCGATAATCGCGACGATGAAGATGATGAGTAATGATACGAATGCAATGCTACATCTAAGCCTCAACAGGTTTCAAAAATGGATCCTCTGGCTTTGTAGAGATTTACGGTGATTTTTATTTTTATTTTCATTTGGTATTTTAAGTCCACTTTATGCACACAAAGGCTAATCGAGACTACATCTACAGTTTAAAGTGGGATCCTAACCACTGTGTCTCCACCGGGTATCGAACATCGAACCGGGGACTCCTTGATTACAAGGCGGCGACTCTACTACAGCGCCATCGGGAAGGATGAGAGAGAGAGAGAGAGAGAGAGAGAGAGAGGAGAGAGTTACTGTGACTACGATAATGAAGAATTGAAAGTAGCAGAACGACTAAGCTATTCTTTTGTCAATATTGGGATTGTTAATGAATGTTATGAATGTCAGTTCAAATTGAAAAAAAATAAACTAAAAAATTCCAGAGTGCCGTTACAAATCGTTAATTTTTCTCTTTCCACATATTACTTTGCTACTATGTAGACATTTGCATGCTAAGATGTAGAAAGTGCTGCATATTCAGTGTGTGGAATTGCGATTTATTTCTGAGAATGGAGTAGTGGTAAAAGGATCACCTCACATGTTTGGATTATACCCCCCCCCCCTACACACACGCACACACAATATATCGGCTGTTGTTCTTATAAGGAAATGTAACATGTATGAATTGTGTCAAGAAATATTGGAGCCTATTCACATCCCTACGGAACTTGGAAGAAAGCCCACGTAGAGATTGGGAAATTTTGTTACGACAAAATTGGGATGTATAGTAAATTAAAATGCAAAGTCCTACCTTGTGCTTTGCACCAAGCCATGAAGGCGTGTAGGGGGTGTGGAGTTAGTGGAGTCAGGGCCCCACGCTTTCTTCATCAGGCCGAAGGTGGGAATGATGTGATCAGCACCACGCCCCTGGCCGCCTTACCCCCCCTTCCCCAGAGTTTCCTCCAGGTACCCACTTTATACGACGCTGGGTGGGCACCGAAGCAGTTTGGACAGGTGGACAAAATCCCGATTATCCCCCGTCGGGGATAGAACCCAGATCTCTCGCATGGTAATAAAACGCCCTAACGACTGTGCTACTGCGGCACATACAGTAATTAAGGCAAGAATTGTTTTAGCGTTTCGTTCAACGTTTCTAGGGGAATCATTTTCGGAGATATAACGTGTAGCTCTTGTCGGTTCTGCGACCTGGCTTGAGAAAAGGCGATTTTCTGACGAACAACATTCCACCTGACAAGTCACGTGACATTCCCACCTTTCCTGTGTGTGTTGGCTATTGCATGAAAGACGAGTTGCTCTTGAGACAGACAGAATCACCCGATCACCTAATGGTGCAATGTGTGTTGCCTACTCTTCCGGCATTATTTACTGCCATTAAAGTCTTATGGGGAAGAACTTTTTTCCACCACTGTACGTTAGAGTCCTACTTCTCTTGTCCGTCTGCTATACCAGTGGTTCTCATCTTTCATTCTTGTGACTCCGATTTTTTTTTTTTTTTTAAGTCGATGAACCGATTCCAACAATTTTACTCGTAAACAGATACCAGGATAAACGTACCAATAATACAGCCTAATATTTGGCCTTGGCTTACCTACCGACTGCTGGCCTCCCTCCCACGCGGGGGCCTTGAGTTCTGCAGCCAGACTAGGGGGACGGGTGGTCGGCCCGACCAACCCTCAGCCGTTGTAGGACTTCGCGACCGGATTACGCTCATTCACTCGGAGCTCCCCAATTTCCTCACGATGGTGGGTTGCCACCGGCCACGGGGCGAAAATTCTCGGAGACAGAAGCCGGGATCGAACCCATGCCGTCCCGCAGCCGCCGTCCAAAGCAAGGTGCTTTAAACCGCACGGCCACGGAGGAGGACAAACGTACCAATAAAAAATAATAATAATAATGACAAGAATAACATTATTATTATTATTATTAGTAGTAGTAGTAGTAGTATCAAATACGTTATTATCGTAAATTACGTAAAAAAGGGGTAGAAGACGGTTCAGAAAATCAACTTTAGGACAACGCCTTCATGTTCTCAACACGCCGTGAGTGTTGTTAACATGGGGTGGCCTAGGCATTACTTGAGCCCCTCTCTCCCCAAATTTCACCATAAGAGAATTTTTGTCAACCTCCTGGATCCTGAGGTATATATTAATCATTATACATGCTGGGGTGGTATTTTCATAGAAGACAACATACTTCTATTTCCATACCATTTCCTCATTTTGAAGTTTGCCCTCTCCCTGTGTTTGGCACAACGGTATAAATAAACTCAAATAGCATGTGGAAAAATTGTAATAATAGAAATAAATGAGTGAGCCCTGTACAAATAAACCCCAGGAGCATAATTAATCAAGGTCGATGCTATTATCTCGCAATTGCATCGTTTAGAACTTAAAATTCCAACTTTTTTACTTTGAAAGCCAATATTATCATTATAATTTAGCGTGCAATTTTAAGTATACCCTTTCACCGTGCAAACATCGTATGCACACACTTCCATGAGAACAGAATAATAACAACATTTATACAAACAAAAGTATCAGACAATAATAATAAACCGTAAATGGCAAGATAGTGAAGGCAGGGCCGAAAAAGTGAAATCACTTTTTGGTTTTCGAAAGTCAAATCACATACAACAAATTATATACCATACGCTTACAATAGATTGATTGATTTTTTACTTCGCATTTCTACTACTTTTGGCTAATCGCGAAGATGCCAATGAGTGACACTCACAAAGAACGCCCAGGCCGGGATTCGAACCCGCTGTTCCGACCACTCCGGCTCGTTTACAATAGACGTTTCAATCAAAATAATTTATGCATGGCAAGGGAGAAAATTAACTATGGTAAATTAAGGAAATGAATATGCAGAATTTTCAGCAGTGTACATTTATTTCGACACAAAATACATGTATATAGCTAACAGCAACAAAAGAACTCTAGGTACCAGTTCCTCATAATTCACAATCTCATCAATCTAGACTTCTGGTTCTCTTTACCAAAATGAAACTGGAAACTCCTCTTTGCTTTCTTCGGCTTTGCCTCGAAGGTGATCATTCGTGTTTCCCCATGTCCCTGTGCAGTGTCAGCAACCAATGAGAGCTCTGAAAAGAGAAAATGAAAAGTTGTGAATACAAATTTTAGTATAAATTGCACACACACTAAACTACAGATAAAGGAAAATATAATGAAGCAAATTTATGAACCGTAATAAAAATAGTAAATAAAAGACTAAATAGTATAAAAATACAGAAATTTTCCTTTTCCGTCTGAATAATGCACTTTTATTTATTGCATTATCAAAATTATTCCACCGATAATTGAAACAGATATTTAGAAAAATGTCATGATTACCATAGGATGAACACAAGAAACAATTAAAAATCTCGTACCTTCAATGGGCCTCTTCCTAGTTTTCAGCTGCTTGTTTTTAGAAGCAAATGGTCTGAAGGCGTCTCTGATGAAAGTCAGTCCACTGGACAAAGGGTTGACCCGCTGCTCCTTCTGCCTCTTCATCTCCTCCCTTATCCTCTTCCTCAACACCCTGTCCGATTTGCAAAGGGAAAACCAGCGGAAGTTCACGAGGGCTGCAGCCAGCAAGGAACGGCTATCAAGGGTCCTGAAATGATAAAGAATATATTAGATGTAATATGATGAGCATCATGATCCACACTAAAAATTACATTACAATATAATTGAGGGGGGCATGGACGATTACGCTTTCAAAACATTTGAGTAAGATGAATAGGAGCCAAAATGTGTATATCCCTGAACGCAATAGGCTATTTATTTATTCTTTCGATGGGCACTCTGGATTAGGTTTTCTTCTTTCAAAACCCTTAAATAAATTCTGGGAAAATGCACACATCAAAGCAGATCCGAATTACTATAAAGTGAAGTAGAATAGGTAAAAATTATTCAGTACACAGGCTAAATATTCTAGAAGTTATCTAAAACTATTTATTTAATCGTAAAGGAACACAAGAGCATGTGAGAATCTTCTCCACATCCACATCTTAAATTAAGCGCCCCCCCCCCATTCAGACAACGTTCGAAACTTAAAACAAAGCTCCACGATACAAAATCCTACCAATATCTGAAGTCACTTGACAAACAACCAAAAGATTTATAACCGAACGATAACATTTCATAATATACAAGGGGACTATGTTCAAAATAATACAATTGCAATAACGTAAACGTACCTCAGAATAATAATGGCAATTTCCGGGGGCAGACTTCCAAGGATATCCATCTTGTCTTCCGAAGCAACACAGCTTACGCCCATTGCAAGAAGCAGCGAGTAGAAGTTTTCCATAGCTCACAGGATATGCAGAATAACACGCTCAGAGGATCACAGCCAGGTTACAAGTGCGGTCAGAATGTGAGCATCCCTTAATATAAGGTTACTTTCACTCGGCGAAGTCCATTCTGATAGGCTGGCGCTCTTGACCTTTCACTTGGCAAGGTGAAGGGTGGGTGGTAATTTTTCCAAGCGTTTTGGCAAAAGTGAGAAGTTTTTTCTGCAAGCGTTTTTCCTAAATTTGATATCGATAATCTGTGAAAAATTCATATGAACATTATAATGCGAATAAATAAATAAATAATTATGACCTTTGCGTAGTTACGGTCTCGTGTTTCGACAATCAGCCATATTATAGTGGTATAGAATATGAATATGAATCAATAATTTCCACGAATGGAAGCCCGCTCACCCAGAATTAAACGGCATAAAATAGAACATTGCAAATCATATAATTTTATATTAGGAGGCCTGAACTAATAACATCGCGTGTCTTACTAACTGACTACTATTTCTCGCCGTAGAAATATGAGAAGGAGGTTTTCATGTTCGTCTGCTGCGATGTGTAAAAATCCCGGGGAGAGGTGATCTGAATAACTTCTCTTGATGCACCAGATACTTTATACACAGAGTTTCCCCCCAAGAGTAAAAAATTAACAACAAGAAGGGGAATACTCCCTCATGCACCTTCCAAGTACGCCCTGACGTCGTGCGACAAATAAGGTACATAACGCATGCTCCACATCCTTTTGTTCTGTAACACCGTGCGTCACAGTCGCATGTTACATGTTGCTTCATTGGAAATGTTTGTTTACTGATGTTTACTTTCACGAGATATTTCTCCTTGTTTCGAAATTGTATTATATATTTGATTTCATCTCCATCATTTTATGTGAATAACTAAATGAAAATAAATATGAATATACCACACATTTGTGGTCTTAAGTCATAGACTTCAGAACTAGAAACTGTGTTGAGTTGAAATGGTTCCTGGAAAACCGTCATGAGTCATGCTAATCTTTGGTGGAAAACAGCGTCCTTCTCATCCCATAATATACTCCAAAATAGAGGCGGTGAGTTTTGTGGTATTTTGTAAACTTTGTGCATAATCTTTCTTTAATTCGAAAACTGAATGATAACTTTTGAAGAAAAGTACAATAGGTAATCCTTATGTTTACACCAAATAACGTTCACTGAATAATAAATAGAAACCGGATATGTTGTTTTTGTATTTTTGCCAACAAGTTCGTTTTGTGGCTTTGTCGGTAACAATGTAATATATGTTTATTTTATTTTAAATCGCCAAGGGGACATTTAGTGAATGTAACTTTGGTGTAGAAAAAACATAATATGAATTATGAAAGAATGATAGGATATTTTTCTTGTCCAAACAAGTGATTGTAAACAATAAACTCCTCCTTCTCGGCTAACAGACGTTTCTTTTTCAAGCAAGATGCAATAATGATATTCTTTCCGAAGCTTGACTCAAGCATAAAATAATAGGTGGTAGACGATTAATCATCACAAGCGTTTACATTAGTTCGTTCTTGCAAATGTTTATTTTTTGTCGAAGTGTTATTCTTACGAAATGTAACGGGACGAACTTTAATATTGTCCAGGTTGTGGATTGCGCGAAAAATAATGTTATAATAAATGTGTAAACTACTGGAAGGTTAATAAATGTAATGCTAGCACCGCATCCTTACGAATGAAAAACTCTTTACATATATTCAATTTTTGATTTGGGTATTATTTGAAGGCTGTGTTAGGGTTTCGGACATTTATTTATTTGTTAATAAATATTACCGATTTTTTAAGATTACCTGCGGTATTGGAATTGTATAAAGTAATTCGGGGTTATTTTTCATTTTCAGAATTTGTAAAGGCAGACAAAACTGCAAGGTTCGATGTAAGCATTACATCGGATTTGCCCTCGTACTTTTTATTTAGTGCAAGGCTTTCACTTCCGAGTAGTGTTCAACGATGAATCAACTGGTTGCTGCATGTTTTTCGAGAAAATCAAGCCTTGTTAATGCACCCGGTCTATCTTGAATGCCTGCATAGTGAAATGCATTTTTCTTGGAGAAAAATCTTCTTATCTCATGTATGCTTGCATTTCACAGAAAACGTTTGGGCCCAAGAAAGTTGAAGAAATAGATGAGTAGACAAAACTAGATAATATCAAGATGGCATATATGGGTTTAACATGTGACATCCATGAGAGAGGAAAGAAGAATTTACAAGATTCTTGTTGGAAAACGTAATGGTAAGAGACCTCTAGGACTGGCAAGGTGCTCTAGATTCGATTGATCTTTCCAGGATGGAACACTTAACGTTGTGACTGAAATAAATCTCCAGGTTTTTTGAAATGCTTCAGAGAGAAAGTTCTATTTCGTGCCTCTTCTCTGTAGAGAGCTCCTTCACCAATGCAGGAACACCGTATGACCCCAAGGACGTATTATTGGTGGTCCATAAACCCGAAAGACTTACCAACTCCAAAAGAATTAAATAAGCAAAACACTTGTTTACTGTTGTATAACATGAAATTGATTTTTTTCCGAAGCAACTTGCACTAAGGTAAAGAGTAGATTGTGATTGTGTAGCTTTGCATGAACAATCCCTGCGAACAATCATGAATACCACTCACTAATAATAATAACAATACGCATAAAAATAATGATCAAGAACTTTACTTTTCACCAGCTGGATCTAACCACCTTTGAACTATTCAATAAAGAATCCATTTAAGATTGTTCTTGACATTAATTTCCTTGGTAAGGTTGCTGTTTTATACAAATCTTAGTGATAGTAACTAGACAGATCCTAGATAATAAATACCTGTTGTTACATCTCTATTCTTACATCATATTTTTAGCTGTTCAGATAATTAATCTACCTGTTATAATAGTATTATTATAATTAGACACAATAATCTTATTAACATATTAATTATAAACAAATCTATTGTTATTTCTATTATTATTATTGTCACTACATGTGAGACACTTGGTTCCGGTATGTCCCATTCAATTGTGACAGTCAAGCTCGAAGGACGATGGGGGAGATTAGACATCACAGTATAATTTGAAAGATTTCAGTGTTTGTAGTGTTTGACCAATTAGAAATGGCTGCTTTGCTAATAGGAACACTCCTTGCTATGTTGAGATACACAGATTGCGTTCAAGATAAAATACAGGTAATATTCTGATGATTATTAAATGGACTAATACAGATAATACATATTAAAGATGACAATAATTCTTCTTCTTCTCCTTTTTTTTTTTTTGCAGTGAAACAAAAGAGACACACACATAGGAAAGAACGGGTGTTCTTTTAAATCAACACTTGAGAATGAGGTCTCCCCTTTCTCATGAATATAACAAAAGCTGACAATAATAATTTCTGGTTCTTTGTCTTCTAATGGACATTTCCACTACTTTTTTTAAAGACCATTTTTATAATCTATACGATCGACAATTTCTCACGTTCATTTTTAGATAGAAAATTTACTTTCAAATTTTTGAGCCGGGCGTTACGCACAAAACACACCTGCGCCATGTTGTGACGTCGTGGTTCGGCTCGTCCTGTCGTCTGAACTTCGTGTTGACTGCATTTGGTATTAGGGCGCGTCTGTGTCTGCTATGAGATAATTGATTGGAAAAGAAACGTGATTACTAGAATAGGAAGTGGTTTTTATCACTAAGAAAATATTCTGTCAGTGCTTTACCACAGTTTTCTCCGTCGAGTTAACATTACAAATAAGATAGATTTTACTGTTGCCTTGCGCAGAAACAACACATTTCCATGTTGAGAGTTACAAGAGCCAGGCCGGCCGAATATTGTAGTTGCTCAGTGTTGTTGATATCAAGATGGATAGTAAAGAATTATAGTGGTGCTTTTTAACATTATGCATAATAACTCCATTAAGCCTTGTTTCCATGATTATGAAAAACTAAATATGCTGACCAAGGCAGTAATTTATTTTATTAAAAACATAAACTAACGTAACGTTTCAACCTTCTAGCAAGGTCTTCTTCAGACTCTGTATCAAATACAAAAGAGGCACGTTGCAACAGTGCTTTTTCTGTTATGTAGGATGGCTCTACTGCGTTGCGCTTACTGTCGTTCCGACACACGTTGGTAGGTGTGTCTGATGAACCGTTCGGTACGCCAGTTTTTCAGATGTTGTCAGAGTGGAGGAAGAAAGAAGAATATTGAGGACGGTGAGTAATTTTTAATATGAATCTCTTACAATTTTGAATACGCAATTCCTATAAATGACCACAGCATGCGACATGTGGTCAATTGAAAGCATGTTTATTGAAGGTGTGGAAAGTGATATTGCTTTTTATGTTATGCAAATTTTGTGGAGGCAAGAATAGCTTTCGTAATCAAACATGTCGGTGAGGCAAGTTGCAACAGATGTTGCAACTTACCCCACAATGTTGCAAACTGCCCCATGACAGACCAGCGCTTTAATAAGATATTGAATGTAATTGTTCACTGTCTCGAATGTGATAAATCGAAATACGGTTTATTGTTTACTAATTTTACAATCTTTTCTAGTAAAAGAAAAATGTGATTTTTTTAAAAGTTCATATAAAACGAGAATTTAGCCTTACTGTTATGAAAAGAAATAACGCAGTACAAGGAAATAATAACTTCACATTTTTCGCACCTGGTGGGATGCAACACAAGAGTATTGCATGAAGTCTATGATCGAGGATGAAGAGGGATATGTGAAATTTGACTTACCTGCGGGTGAATTAGTGGATTCTAATATTCTTAAGGTTGATATTGTTTTTTTTTTAGGTTTTTTTAAGTCCACTTGATTCACAAATAGGCTAAATCGCGAACCGACCTACAGTTTAAAGTGCGACCCGATCCACTTTGTGCCTCCATTGGGTATCGAACGGGAGGGACCCTTGATTACAAGACCTCGACGTTATTACTACGACATCGGGGAGGCACCCAATTTACACAAATATGTAGATTCCAATAACACGTTATATGCATAATCTGATAATGATGCACTTTTGGTGCATCTAAACATATTTTTTTCAACTATATCATGTCTAAAAGAATTATTGAAGTTGGGATTTTTATAACTTCAGGAGGCACGGCTCTGTAAATGTGCGATATAAAATAAATGCAGGTTTGCCTTTCATACGTGGTGGTTTTGTCACGGTTCTTCGCTTCGTACAACATACACTTTTGCAGGAACGGCTTCTTGCATCCTCCTGGGGCCTTGCTCTAACTAAACAAAAAAAATATTTGTTTATCATAATCGAGGGTTACATATTCCTGCCGAACTTACTAGAAAACAAAGATTCTATTGGGATCATACTGCTTTGAATGAAGATTTATGTACGCTACTACTTATAATAATGAGCATAAAATATTAATCAGGAACTTTATTTTTCGTCAACTGGATGTAACATGTTTTTTTGTTATTCAGCAAATATTCAATTCATCACCTTTTTTGACATTAATTTTCTTGCCAGGACAGCTGTTTTTATTCAGATTTTGACGATCTTAACTACACGTAAGCTAGATATTAGCTAATATTCGAGCTGTTATATTACTATTCTTCTACCATCTTTGTAACATTTCATGCAATAACAATAATAGAATTGATTAATTTACATATGAATTATATTAATGTATTAATTTAAACATTTTCTTAATTGTTGTCGTTAATGTTATTATTATATTTTTTTCTGAAACACTTGGCTCGGACACCCTCCCCCGACATATATTTCTAGATGCTTGCCTGCCAAAGGATAAATTAGATCAAGCGGTGGTGGTACCGGACTTAGAGGCTAAAGGGAAAACAAAGAAGTATGTGCGTCATAAGCTGAGCATAAGAAACAGCACAATATAACAAAGAAACACTTTTTGAAACTTATGTCATAGAAGATTTTAACAATATTAAGAACAATAAATGCTTTCTATTTGTAATATACTAAATATTGAAATTTTAAATAGTCTTTTGTGTTCGTACTACATATTTAAAAACTTTTTTGTTGCTCCCCAGCGCCAAGCTTAGAATTTAAAGAAAAAATGTACATTTTCATAGTGCACGGAAGTTCGACATTCAGAAAGAAAGAAGGTCTATTGGAAAACATTTCAAGACTTCCAAAAGGTATAGCAGTAATGAAAAAGAGCACTCACTTATACCGTGCTTGTTACAACCTGTCCCGCTTCCCACGCTAGCTGATTGCTGGCTTTTCTAGCATAAACCAAGCGGTGTTGCTGCTGAAGACCGCCTGAACTCCGTGCTGGGGAAAGCCAAAGCCAGGCAACAAATTAAAATACGCAACGTGACAACAGCGTCTACGTAAGCTCCTCTCTTCTGGCTTCTCGTTTCTCATTGACACCAAAACTGTCGAGCGATCGCTAGCGTGGGAAACGGGACAGGTTCTAACAAACTTGGTATAAATGTACGATGGATAGACAGTTGTATGAAGCGAGAAAAACCACAAGGTAGATTTCATAAGATACCTAACAATAAGTAACCAACAAACTGCATTTTTAATATTAATGTCCTCATGATTAACGAACCTTACTTATTCTCACCACGCAATGGGTAAAATATTTGGAGCTTTATCCCACTTTCCGGAAAAATATTTCGTGTTTCTGCTACTTTTGACTTTTGTTGGCATGATATCCCGGATCACCTTTACGAGACGAGACGGGACAAAACGAGACGGGACGAGACGAGACGAGACAGAACCCTTCGAGACGGGACACGAGACGGGACAAACGAATATTTTCGAGACGAGACACGAGACGAGACAGCATTTTCACGAGACGGGACGGGACAGACCAAAGTCTCGTCTCGTCTCGTGGGCAACACTAGGGGAAACCCTGGGGGGTAAAGGTGGTCAGGGGCGTGATGCTGATCACATCACCCCCACTCACGACCGGATCAAGAAAGTGTGGGGCGTTACCCCCACACCCCCTATACGCCTTCATGGCGTGGTGCTAAGCACAGGGGAACACTTTACCTTTTTTTTTACAGAGAAAGATTACGTAATCGTAATCGATAATTTTCGCAGGAATGCCAACATAAGAACAAAAAGAAAATTACTCTGGAGTGGTTCACCACCCCTGTTGCCACCGAAGGGAGCTTATTACTGCTTCCCCCCATAAATATTAATACACACCATTTTCGACCTCCATGTACAGTGATTTCTCGAATGAAAGGAAAAGCCGAACTGGCGGTTTGGTTTTGCACGGTTTTATGACATCAAGAAAATAAACGAAGAAGGGAATAAAAATGATACAGAAATGGAGATGGGGACAGCGAGACAAGGAAAGTTAAACTCAGGAAACAAGAGTGGTGTACGTTAGAGTCCTACTTCTCTTGTCCGTCTGCTATACCAGTGGTTCTCATCTTTCATTCTTGTGACTCCGATTTTTTTTTTTTTTTTAAGTCGATGAACCGATTCCAACAATTTTACTCGTAAACAGATACCAGGATAAACGTACCAATAATACAGCCTAATATTTGGCCTTGGCTTACCTACCGACTGCTGGCCTCCCTCCCACGCGGGGGCCTTGAGTTCTGCAGCCAGACTAGGGGGACGGGTGGTCGGCCCGACCAACCCTCAGCCGTTGTAGGACTTCGCGACCGGATTACGCTCATTCACTCGGAGCTCCCCAATTTCCTCACGATGGTGGGTTGCCACCGGCCACGGGGCGAAAATTCTCGGAGACAGAAGCCGGGATCGAACCCATGCCGTCCCGCAGCCGCCGTCCAAAGCAAGGTGCTTTAAACCGCACGGCCACGGAGGAGGACAAACGTACCAATAAAAAATAATAATAATAATGACAAGAATAACATTATTATTATTATTAGTAGTAGTAGTAGTAGTAGTATCAAATACGTTATTATCGTAAATTACGTAAAAAAGGGGTAGAAGACGGTTCAGAAAAACAACTTTAGGACAACGCCTTCATGTTCTCAACACGCCGTGAAAGTGTTGTTAACATGGGGTGGCCTAGGCATTACTTGAGCCCCTCTCCCCCCAAATTTCTCCATAAGAGTATTTTTGTCAACCTCCTGGATCCTGAGGTATATATTAGTCATTATACATGCTGGGGTGGTATTTTCATAGAAGACAACATACTTCTATTTCCATACCATTTCCTCATTTTGAAGTTTTCCCTCTCCCTGTGTTTGGCACAACGGTATAAATAAACTTAAAATTGCATGTGGAAAAATTGTAATAATAGAAATAAATGAGTGAGCCCTGTACAAATAAACCCCAGGAGCATAATTAATCAAGGTCGATGCTATTATCTCGCAATTGCATCGTTTAGAACTTAAAATTCCAACTTTTTTACTTTGAAAGCCAATATTATCATTATAATTTAGCGTGCAATTTTAAGTATACCCTTTCACCGTGCAAACATCGTATGCACACACTTCCATGAGAACAGAATAATAACAACATTTATACAAACAAAAGTATCAGACAATAATAATAAACCGTAAATGGCAAGATAGTGAAGGCAAGGCCGAAAAAGTGAAATCACTTTTTGGTTTTCGAAAGTCAAATCACATACAACAAATTATATACCATACGCTTACAATAGATTGATTGATTTTTTACTTCGCATTTCTACTACTTTTGGCTAATCGCGAAGATGCCAATGAGTGACACTCACAAAGAACGCCCAGGCCGGGATTCGAACCCGCTGTGCCGACCACTCCGGCTCGTTTACAATAGACGTTTCAATCAAAATATTTTTTTCATGGCAAGGGGGAAAATTAACTATGGTAAATTAAGGAAATGAATATGCAGAATTTTCAGCAGTGTACATTTATTTCGACACAAAATACATGTATATAGCTAACAGCAACAAAAGAACTCTAGGTACCAGGTCCTCATAATTCACAATCTCATCAATCTAGACTTCTGGTTCTTTTTACCAAAATGAAACTGGAAACTCCTCTTTGCTTTCTTCGGCTTTACCTCGAAGGTGATCATTCGTGTTTCCCCATGTCCCTGTGCAGTGTCAGCAACCAATGAAAGCTCTGAAAAGAGAAAATGGAAAGTTGTAAATACAAATTTTAGTATAAATTGCACACACACTAAACTACAGATGGAGGAAAATATAATGAAGCAAATTTATGAACCGTAATAAAAATAGTAAATAAAAGACTAAATGGTAAAAAAAATACAGAAATTTTCCTTTTCCGTCTGAATAATCCACTTTTATTTATTGCATTATCAAAATTATTCCACCGATAATTGAAACAGATATTTAGAAACATGTCATGATTACCATAGGATGAACACAAGAAACAATTAAAAATCTCGTACCTTCAATGGGCCTCTTCCTAGTTTTCAGCTGCTTGTTTCTAGAAGCAAATGGTCTGAAGGCGTCTCTGATGAAAGTCAGTCCACTGGACAAAGGGTTGACCCGCTGCTCCTTCTGCCTCTTCATCTCCTCCCTTATCCTCTTCCTCAACACCCTGTCCGATTTGCAAAGGGAAAACCAGCGGAAGTTCACGAGGGCTGCAGCCAGCAAGGAACGGCTATCAAGGGTCCTGAAATGATAAAGAATATATTAGATGTAATATGATGAGCATCATGATCCACACTAAAAATTACATTACAATATAATTGAGGGGGGCATGGACGATTACATTTTCAAAACATTTGAGTAAGATGAATAGGAGCCAAAATGTGTATATCCCTGAACGCAATAGGCTATTTATTTATTCTTTCGATGGGCACTCTGGATTAGGTTTTCTTCTTTCAGAAACCTTAAATAAATTCTGGGAAAATGCACACATCAAAATAGATCCGAATGATTATAAAGTGAAGTAGAATAGGTAAAAATTATTCAGTACACAGGCTAAACATTCTAGAAGTTATCTAAAACTGTTTATTTAATCGTAAAGGAACACAAGAGCATGTGAGAATCTTCTCCACATCCACATCTAAAATTAAGCGTTTGTTTTTTGTCGAAGTGTTATTCTTACGAAATGTAACGGAACGAACTTTAATATTGTCCAGGTTGTGGATTGCGCGAAAAATAATGTTATAATAAATTTGTAAACTACTGGAAGGTTAATAAATGTAATGCTAGCACCGCATCCTTACGAATGAAAAACTCTTTACATATATTCAATTTTTAATTTGGGTATTATTTGAAGGCTGTGTTAAGGTTTCGAACATTTATTTATTTGTTAATAAATATTACCGATTTTTTAAGATTACCTGCGGTATTGGAATTGTACAAAGTAATTCGGGGTTATTTTTCATTTTCAGAATTTGTAAAGGCAGACAAAACTGCAAGCATTACATCGGATTTGCCCTCGTACTTTTTATTTAGTGCAAGGCTTTCACTTCCGAGTAGTGTTCAACGATGAATCTACTGGTTGCTGCATGTTATTCGAGAAAATCAAGCCTTGTTAATGCACCCGGTCTATCTTGTATGCCTGCATTGTGAAATGCATTTTTCTTGTAGAAAAATCTTCTTGTCTCATGTATGCGTGCATTCACAGAAAACATTTGGGCCCAAGAAAGTTGAAGAAATAGATGAGTAGAGAAAGAAGAAATTACAAGATAGTGGTCCTCGTGTGTTTTAAACATGCTTTCTTTAGAAGTGTTTAAAACACATTTTGGTACTTGATATTTTATAGTCTGTGTTACTGTATTTTCATTGGATCTGTGTCAATTAATCCGGGCTTTATTGGTTTCACTTATCGCACAACACTTGAGCAACCTTAATGTTCTGACGTCACAGGACATGGGTTCTTAATTTTAGGCTAAATGACTACGTTGTTAGGTTAGGCAGGCTAGCTATGTATGTATGCACAAGGTAGCAAAACTGTTGTGCGACAAGAAAGACCCGTGCTTTACTGTAGAATTTGAAACTTCTCAGTTCTTTGTTTCGTACCATCCTATAAATTTGAGACTGGTGGAAGCTGGAAAACAATATCTGAATGCACAATGCGTGATTTTGATCATGACGTGATTTTTTTTCTCTTGCGATACGATTCATTGGTTTGTATAACTGAATGAAGGCTTACTTTTGGTAATATAATTTTGTACTTGGAAAGATAAATTGATCTGTAGACACTGAAGGTTGTTTTCTGCTATATAAACTGTTCAGGCAGCAGGAAATATTTCACCCTGATTTTTCCAGGACAAGGATAGTAATTCTATAATATTTAGCTTCTTGAAATTTAGATGAATATGAAACCTAACCTACTTCATCAATGGCGGAAAAAGGGGGGCTATTACCCCCAACTCTTATCCCTGCAGTAGAGGTGTGCGGGATCTCGAAAAGTCGGGACCGGGATCGGGGGAAAAAAAATTCCGTCCCGATCCCGACTTCGGGAAAATCACTTCCCGACTTTTCGGGATTCCAAGCAGTTGGGAAATGCCGAATGGTTATTTTAAAAAGTCGTCAATTCTCGATGTTATCTGCATTGTAAATGTCTGGAACTTATCGGAAATTGTTAGTATTTGTACCAGAAGTGCAAAAACAAGCACTTAAGATGGAAATTACGTATAGTATTCGAGATTTCAAGAGCTTTGGGAAATTTCGAACATATCCCGTCCCCTAAAATTTCCCGACTTAGTCGTGAAATTGAGAATTTTCCCCATTCCGAATGTCGGGATTTAAAGAATTTACCGTCCCGACCCAAAAAATTCTGTCCCACATACCCCTACCCTGCAGTATGGTAAATCTTATCTCCAAAGGGAAATAAACTGTCCTTACCGCCACTGTACTCATAAAAATGAGTATTTTTTCTTTAAGGACTTTAACTATAATTTACTGGGAAAAGGTTGACTTTCCTTTGTTTAAAACATGTTTTTAACTCATGTTTAAAACAAAAAAAAACATGTTTTGAACAAAAAAACAGTTTGTTTTGTTCTTTTTTTAAAAAACACAAATTTTGCCAACCCTGTGGAACTAAGCATTTTATTAAGACGATCGTCAACAACAGAAAAAATATCGGAACTCAAAAATGCCTTAAAATTTGCACAGTACTTGTTTACGTCACTTGCAATTTTCACAATTTAAGTGCTTTATTCTTGTGAATCTGGTAAAGAATAATACATAAGAATTCCACGCGATTGTACTTTTATTTTTATAATTGCTATTAATATCTGGCTCCTGCTTTTACGTGATATCATACTTTTCCTCATGGCTATTAAATATGGTTCTCTATTTCATACATACACATTTATTGAGAACAATAGTTATTTCAAAAAAAAAAATTATATTCTGCTTCATGTCTCGCAACCACTAGGGATTCTTATTTACAGGAATTATAATTGTAAAATTGTTGTAACAATTTTAACAAAAGGACGAAAATACGGCGAGAAAATGTCTGCTTAATACAAAGAAAACAAATGTTAATATTAAGTTATCGGATAGCGCATAATAATAAATATAATGCACTTACTCGCTTAATACATCTTCTCTTTGTAATTTGGTGAGTTTATCCGATTCCTACTCCCGCCGTTGAATTACACCACACTCGCAAGTCGCAACAAGAGGAAGCATAAAAGCGTAGTGTAAGAATCTAAATTTTTGTATTATAGACCTATGGCAGCTAGGGACGACCAAAATTACGTCAAGTGTAGTGCTCTTTGTGCACAAATGTACTATATTTAGCCCATCTGAGGTACCCTGAAGTTGTGCTTTAATATATTAATTCTTAGGTTCAGGATAATGTAATTTTCGGAAACTTATGACTTGCTACATAATCTTAATGGTTTTCTAAACACATTTTGTCATCGATTTAGACGA
Source organism: Lepisma saccharinum (assembly GCF_977018435.1). NCBI lineage: Eukaryota > Metazoa > Arthropoda > Insecta > Zygentoma > Lepismatidae > Lepisma > Lepisma saccharinum. Next base: position 209,957,749 of record NC_139230.1, read on the forward strand.
GAAATTCTTACCTTTGTTGAAAATAACGTTTGGTAAGCTTCCTATCGCGCTCCAATGTAAAGCTTAGGGCAACCAGACGACGAACGAAATTCTTTACTGACACGTGACACAGCATGGGTGGCGCCTCTAGTGGAAAAGTTTGGCAATGAACATCCCCATTCATTCTGGGCCGAGTCTGCTGCCACGCGCGTGTCAGCAGTAAGAATAAGCGTCAAATTTGCTCCTGCCACGTAATTCGTCTGCTAAGAGGATGTTACAAATCTTAAGAACAGATTAAGACCAGAGAAATGCAAGTTTATGATTAGTGGGAATGAATGTACAGGTAATTTAGAACATTTTTCTTTAGAAAGCATTTAGCGATATTATTTTAATGCTAACAGAACCTTACCTAACTGCGAGAGCATTTAGGTTTATTATTAGAAGAATGCTAAGGGACCTAATCTTACATCATTTTTGTGTAAGTAATCGCTAAAACTTAACAGTATGTGTTACAGACGTAATTGCATACATAGCATGATGAAATCACAACAAAACAAAGACCGAGTCTGCTGCCACGCGCATCTTTTTTGAGGTTCCAGCAGAAAAAGAACGTGGCAGCAGACACTGCCTTCATTTCTGACGGAACAAAACGTTGGAGAATATTCTGTGGTTGATACCCTATGATTGTCAGCTGAACTGTCGCGCGCACCCTTCGCTTTCGATCATGGCGATGGGCAAAGCTTTTCGTGTTTTGGAGAAAATAAACCCTCCTAACCCGTATAGTGTATTATTGGAACAGCGAAGCAAAGAAGACACCTTACTGTTTGAGTCGCAAGCAGTTGCAGTGTTATGTATGTATTATTTTGAGAAGATAAATATGCATGATCACTGTAACCTAGGTGATGGATAAACTGGGTGTTTGACCCGAAATTTGAGCATTTTCAATACATATGTTATTAAATTATTTTAATACCTAATGTTTTTTCCTATTTACACCTTGTATGTGGTACATATAAAGTATAACCCTTTTGTGTATGCAATATTTTTGAAGAAAAAATGACAGCCGGCTTGATTTTCACAGTACATCAAAAGTTTAGCATAATTCACAGCTGATTGAATTACTGAATAAAAACCAGCTGACGAAAGGGTAAGACTAGGTTACGTCCTTTTCCTAAGAAATACGTGTCATATATCGTTGGAAAGCTTATTTTATAAGGAATTCAACAACGTAAATCCCAAAGCGAGGAAAAATTTCATGGAGGAGTAAATCAAGAAAAACCGATGTTGTCCGGATATGCGTAATTGAACGTACTGAGAATTTTTTCGATGATGAAGCACATATTTAGGGGTGAAATGAGGGTACCAGTTGTATAAGCCGGAGACAAATTAAACTCGTTTATTTTCAAATAAAAATCATTTCTACTTACCTCATATGCATACCGGAACATTTTTCAAGCTGGGGATCACTTTTTTTCATGAAAAAAGCGTTATTTTTAACATTATAATGATTTATTGGTCGTTGCTAATTCGGCTGGCAAATCTTGACTCACGTTGTCTATCGTCAGCTGATGAGCAGTGTTTCCAAACTTATGAACCGATAAATGCCGCACAAACTATTCACAAAAGGTTTTAAGCGAAAATTGAGGCTAGACTCTACTTTACGTCCTTATCTGCATGGTGATTGCTTCTTTGCGTTCGTGGTGCGGCACCCGGCATCTCTTCGGGTAAGTACCTTTTTCTTTTTACACTTTCTGTTCATGATAGCCCCACTATCCATTCACGGGGTCGAGGTATGCCTACGATGTTAGGTTAGGTTCCATTAGCACTCATTTCACCCCTAAATATGTGCTTCATCATCTAAAAAAATCCTCAGTACGTTCAATTACGCATATCCGGACAACATCGGTTTTTCTCGATTTACTCCTTCAGGAAATTTTTCCTTGCCTTGGGATTGACGTTGTTGAATTCCTTATAAAATATGCTTTGCAACGATATATGACACATATTCCTTAGGAAAAGGACGTAAACTAGAGTCTTACCTTAAATTGGAAAATAAAAACGTCATCTTGTAAAACTACCGCGTGGTTCCTACACTGACAGGGGGTTACATAATCGAATGCATGGAACATTTGATTCACGTAGTCGACGGTAATGGCGGCACGAGCTATCGTACAACGGAGATGCATGAATGACGAAAAATCCCTTACTTACAGGCCAAATAAGTTGCACGATACGAAAAAACAATTTCCCCGGCTTCAGAAAGTCCTCAAGAACGCAATTCCGTAAGTACTTTCTCGTCTTTTCTCCTGTAAATTTGAAGAAATCTGTCCGACTTATACAATCGTTACCGAAATGAGTGCTAATGGAACCTAACCTAACCTGGTAGGCATACCTCGTCCCCGTGAATGGTTAGTGGGGCTATCGTTAACAGAAAGTGTAAAAAGAAAAAGGTACTTACCCGAAGAGATGCCAACTGCTGCACCACGAACGCGCACCGCGAACGCAAAGAAGCAATCATCATGCAGATAAGGACATAAAGCAGTCTAGCCAGTACTGACGTATGCTGCATTGCTAAGGATTCTTGAGGGTGGGATTTCGTTTATTTTCACGACAATAATTTTAATTTTCCACATATCGAGTAATTATTGTTCGTTGGTTTTTTGGTTGCGATACACACAATATGGCAGGCAAATGTTGACTAGCGTTGTCTATGATAAGTGGTTGTACAGTGTTTCCAACTTTCTTCACCGAAAAGTACCTACTTTCGTGTTACTGATTTTGTATTTTTTTTTTCCAGGTTCGAAAACCCCATGAACCATGCACATAGCCCCACAAACCATTCATAAATAGCCTCACGAACCATGCATGGCAAGGTTAGGTTAGGCAACCATAGTTAAAAGGATCATCTTCAAAATTGTCATGTTCTTGCAAAACAATGGCAAAAGTGTATGGAAAATCAGTTCGGTAAGTACTTTCTCCTGAAAAAGCTGTATTGCATTGTTTTACGAACAAAATTTTAACATTGCTTGCCTAACCTAACCTTGCCAAAAATAGTTCGTTAGGCTATCCGTAAGTGATTTTTGGGGCTATCCATCAATGGTTTTCGGGGATCCGTCAATGGTTTTTGAGTCTATCTGTGAATTGTTTTTGGGGCTATTTTTCAGTTACGAAGGTTGGAAACACTGCATACCCACATGATTCACGACGCGACTCAAGCTGTGCCCGCCATATTGTGTGTTATGGAAGCGAAAAAAGGAAGAACAATAATTACTGTTAATGTGAAAAATTGAAATTATTTTCGTGTAAAAAACAAAATGCCACCTTAAACAATGTTTCGCAATGCAGAAGAGGTAAGTAGGAATGTTAAAAATGATGAAATAAATGAGTGAGACGTGTTTTGCGGAGATGGAACATGTATTAGTAATGGTAAAAATCTGATATTCCCCGGACACATTAGTACCATAGTTAATTCTAAATGTTCTCATCAAAGCAGATGAGCATGCCATATTTTAGAACAATTTCTGGAACATTTCAGAACTAACCAAAACTCAGAATCACATGTCTGTCTTTAATCTTAATCTTTCCATTACGGACCAGTTTGGCCCAGGTTCCAATTATGTAATTCCTACATCATCATGGTAAGCATGCACTTTCCATATGAATCAAGTTCTACAAATGTCTTACAAGCATACATTGAATAGGTGTTGTTATTACTTGTTTTTTGTGCATCTCGCTTCTACATGTTTGTGTGAGGAAGTTAGGGGGTCATTATAACTATGCCCCTACATGATAACACTGCTACCATGTATACATTTTAAGTCGGTTGTATTGTTATGTTTCATAGCCTAGTTTTCTTTTCAACACTTGCCTTCACATGTGTATAAAGTTTTCCATGTGAAAAGATTTCTTCAGACAGTGATGACATGCAAACATTGTTATTGTCACTTGCACAACCTAATTGTAATAATATATTTTGTCACAAATTAATACTTTTTGCATCTTCAAAATGCACAAATTAGTTTTTGAAATTTCATACATAATTCCACAATCATTACACAGTTGGAAAAGATTTAGGTAAAACTTCGATAGCATTCCAACACCTCTCACTCGTTTATTTCATCAATTTTAACATTCGTAGGCTACTTACCTATTCTGCATTGCGAAAGATTCTTCAAGGTGCTATTTTGCTTTTTTTCATGAAAAAAAGTTCAATTTTTGACATAAAGAGTAATTATTAAACCATTGACGTTAGCCACAAAAACCATCCACAGGTAGCCCCACAAACCATTGACATTAGCCTCAAAAACCATCCACAGGTAACCCCAAAAACCATTGACGTTAGCCCCAAAAGTTCACGATAGCCCCACGAACCATCACGGGGACAAGGTATGCTTACGGGGTTAGGTTCCTTTCATTCAATTTAGCATATACGGACAACATCGGTTTTTCTCGATGAAAGAAAATACCAACAAGAACTTCTAAATGCTACAGAAACTCATTTTGGTAAGTAATTTCTTGTGTAAAAATGAAGAAATCCGTTGGGAAACTATTGAAGTTTTAACAAGATTTATTATGTAATCATCGTTCTGCACATGCATTTTCAACATAAATAGATTTATTTATGTGTCTATAACCACATACTGAACATGTTTTCTCATTACTTGCTTCATTTTTGTGCGGATTGATTTTCTACCCCCGTCATTTATGCTTAGATAAGTAGGTTAGGTGCATCAGAATTTTTGCTCTTAGCATTATAATTACGGCCCTGCATGCTTTCCATGTTACTATGCCTAGGTTTTTGTAGATTTGATTACTTGTGCAATTCTATTCATTCTTTTTTCTCCTGTGTATGTTTCCCATGTGAAAGAATGCTGCAGACAATGGCTGCTTATAAGTGTGGTCACTTGCGTGACTTACTTTATTCCGCTGCAATTATACATATCTGGGTAACACTTTATTATACCGGAGACGGATTTCTTCAAATTTACAGGAGAAAGTACTTATGCAAATCATTTTCTGTAGGGTTGTTGGTGTTCGGGAATGTAGTTTTGATCCATTTTAATGAGAATGCATGTGGTTTTCTACGAAAATCTATTTCCGACGTGCTATTGCTGCTGCCGCCATTTGCTTTCTTCACGAGAGCACAATACGCTCTTGTATTGTCCGTATATGCTAAATTGAATGAAAGGAGTGCTAATGGAACCTAACCTAACCTAGTAGGCATACCTCGTCCCCGTGATGGTTCGTGGGGCTGTCATGAATTTATGGGCTAACGTCAATGGTTTTTGGGGCTACCCGTGGAAGTTTGTTGGAAATAAGGAACAACAGTAAGTACTCGTGAATGCAAGAAATAGACATTATTTTCGTTAAAAATTAATTATTTCACCTAAAGAAATGTTTCGCAATGCAGAATAGTACGTTAGCAATGTAAAAAATTGTGAAATAAATCATTGATAGGTGTCTCCGGTATAGTAAAGTAGTACCCATATCTGTTAACCAGACGTTTTCCTTTAAATATTCAAGATGCATGAAGGGATATTAAAATAAATAATCACTTAATAAAAAAACAAACACTTTTTCGTGCAATACTGGTGCAAAATGAATGAAAACATCAAATTGTGCATAATTTCTAGAATATTTAGATTCCATGAAAGTGTCACATGGTATTTTTGTGAACCCAGCAAAATGCAGAAACGTCTGGAAAGTATTTGTCAGATCAGTGTGTATATTCAAACTGTTACTGGTTCATTAGCATCTAATTAGGTTTGCCCTAATACACTATGTAGCCGGAAGTCACTGAATACTCATTGCTAGAATGGAGCTGGTGACTGATCCACCCTCACAAATTTTAAGTTTTTGTGTTTCAATCTACAGATTTTGATGTTTGATGATGCCATAAAGTTATTTCAACATGGAGAAACCACAAATAACGCGATATTTGACCACGGTGCATCAAATTCCTCACATCCCAGACCACTTTCAACATTTTTTTTACAAGATGTTTTGATTATACATGCATAAAAACATGCTGCAGATCAAGGAATGATGTGTAGTTACTATCACCATGAAACCTAACAAGAACAGAAAATTATTACTTTCACAACTTATTTTGAAGCAAATTTCATTACGCATGAGGAAAAGTACGTGCAGTTTAGAAAATATAACATAAATGAGATCTCCACCGAACGGATTTCTTCATTTTTACAGAAGAAACTACTGAAGGAAATGAGTTTCTGTAGCATTCTGAAAGTTCATGGAGTTATTTTCTTCCATCGTGGAATCTATTCGACCGAGAATTCATGTATTTTTAAAGAAAAATATCTCTCTGAAGCACAATGACCGTTGCTTCCTCTATGTGAGCTGGATGTTCCATACATTTCATGACTTAACCCCCTGTTAGTGTTTCCAACCATGCTGTTGTTTTGCAAGAAGTGAAGGTGCATTTTTTTTTTAAACTGGATCGCATTGTTTTACGAACAAAATTTTAACTATGCTTGCCGGAAATGGTTCGTGGGGCTATCCATAAATGGTTTTTGGGGCTATCTGTCAATGGTTTTTGGGGCTATTCAGGTATTTTTCAGTTACGAAGGTTGGAAACACTGCATACCATCCATGATGCACGACGCGACTTAAGCTGTACCCGCCATATTGTGTGTTACGGAAGCGAAAAAACGAAGAACAATAATTACTGTTAATGTGAAAAATTGAAATTATTTTCGTGAGAAAAGCAAAATGCCAGCTTAAATAATCTTTCGCAATGCAGAATAGATAGTACGAATGTTAAAAATGACGAAATAAATGAGTGAGAGGTGTTCGGTGGAGATCGCACTGGTACCCATAAAATTACTATCATCAAACCTAACTAGAAGATAACAATTTTGACCTTCACATTCGATAAGCATGCAACAGCTGCTCTTGTATTGCAATAACAGCAGGTAACACATCATAGTTCAGCCTCTGGCATTATAAATAATACTACATAAAATCACTACTTACTTATAACGCATCTCCGTGTTCTAAAAACAATGGCAAATGTTCATATGAGACACAATCACAACAACCCACTCAAAATTTCACCTTTCTTGCTGGTGCATATTCTCAGAATAACATCATGTTATCATAATTGATACAACATAAAATCACTTAATTTCTCAGTTATAAGGCATTTCCATGAGCTACAACTGTGACAGATGTTTATGTGAAACACAATCTTCACCAACCATTCATAATTTTTCGACTTTCTTGTGGGTGTACAGACGTCACCAAAACCATTAGTCACATGTGTATGGTGAATAAAAGATCAAGATTTTGGTACAAAAACTGGGCATATTTTGGGCTCAAAAGCGATATTTAAATTGACATTTCAGTGTTAAAGTGGTAAATATAACCCTAAATTAGATTTTAAAAACTACAAATTACACAAAATAAATATTTCCCTTCTAATAGCACATTTTATGCATGTATTAAGTTTATTCCTGTGTAAAAGAGTCTCAAATATTTGCAGCAGGATTAATGAATTTTCCATGAATTCAATAATTCGCAGGATAACTCAGACTTCAGAAGGTGTCACATCAGTAAATAAACCCTAAATTTTGTGTTTGAGTTTATTTCGCATTTTGCAGTTCATTTCGTGACAAAACGTGGCAGGAAAATGATTTCCTAACCGAACCTCACCTCACACCTTTCGGAAATGTGAAAAATGAACATTACAGCATGTTATTTCATATTTTGTGTTTGCATCAACAACAAGATATGGGTGACCTACCCATCGCTGTTGGTTCCGAAGGCACCAATTTTGTTATGAATATGATGTTGAACCCCCTTTGATTCCCATATACAATTTCAAGTTTTCTGCACATGTTAAGTATTTATAATTTTTTACTGTCAGTCCAATATCATTAATAAACAATAAAAATAGGAAGGGTTTCAGTACTGATCTGAGGCACTCCACTTTTACATATGTAAGCATATTTGTTAGTAACATCAACATGTCAATTACTGTAATATTATGACCCTGAACCTGAATTCACATGTGTATATTTGCAGTTGTGGAAAGTAAGGCTATAATAGGAATACCTTTTATCTTGTGAAATTGTGACAATTCCATTTGATTTATTATTTCTTTATTCCTTTTTAGCTGCCCAAGAAACTGAATCAGTTAAACGACAATATAAGAAATTGCTTGATGCATATGGCTGCTTGGGGGTTCTTCAGTTGAATGCAGGTAAGTGGTGACAGTTCTCTGCACATTTGTACATGGTTGAAGGATCAAGGTTTTTTTTTATCTTTGAATATAATATGATCACTGGCAGGGGTGGCCAAACAACATATAGAGTAAACCTCAGCAAGATATCTTGACTGAACTTCTGAACTAGGAAGAGATGTAATTTGAATAAATGGTTATTTAATTAGTGAGATAGCATGTAAGCAAACAAACTCTTCATATTTTTTTAAGGAAACCTCTCATATATTTTGAGATATTTCTGTTCATGTGCCAGCACCCAGTGAAACAACTAATGTATTCTTCCATATATGTACTGCATGTGCTATAAAATACATATTTAAGCAGCGCCACTGATTTGTACCTAAAACTTTTTGTAGGAAACTTTTTTTTCTCTCAGTTGAACAGTTATTGGCTTTTAAAAATATGAAGTGATGCATCATTTACATCTTTCTTGGCTGCCATTTCTTCAGCACTTGTGATGTAGCACTCATTTCTGATTGGTTATGCTTATGTGAGATGCCTTGAAAATTAGGATTGATTCTAACTGTGAAATATAGCATGGAATATAGTTTGGCGTCAAAATGCTATAAAATTTCCTCACTTTATATGGTAGAATTCGATCGTAGCAGAAATGCTAAGAAACGTCCAACAGGAAATGCTTTCCTCTAAAGTGCATTTTAGTCTTAAGAAGTAAAGTATTGTCAGTGGTAGTGTTTGAGGACTTTCGTCTCCCCTAGCCCAGTAGAAATCACATGCATAAATCTTGGTGTTTCAGAACTGTGTGCAGTGGGCCTCCCCGATGGCACATTGGTAGCGTTGTTGTCTTGTAATCAAGGGGTCCTGGGTTCGATACCCAGTGGAGGCACATAGTGGTTCAGATCCCACTTTAAACTGTAGGTCCTCAGTCCCCATTAACCTTACTGTGTCTAAAGTGGACTTAAACACCAAGAACTGTGCACAAGGAAGTGCTGTCCCAGCAAGTCTCTTCCCCTGGAGTAGGATGATGCAGATGGTCATTTTGCCCTTGTTCTCATAAGCACAGTGTTCAGTTATGTTAATACTGATCAATGCTGGTGACCAACTGTACACCCTCGATTTTTTCAACTTTTTTGGTCTTGATCTACATATTTTGATGTTCTACGATGCCTTAAAGTTATTTCAAAATACCGAGACAATAAAAAACCTAGATATTTATCCCCAAAATGTGACCATGGCACATCCAATTCCTCGCATCCAGAACCACTTTCACTATTTTTTTAAAAACAATTTTCATTATACATGGATGAAAACACATGGGAAATCTAAGAATAATGTATAATTACTTATCAACATGAAACTTAACACTCCTAACGTAACCAGAATGAAAAATTGCCACTTGTTTTAAAGCAAATTTTGTTATATATGCATGAGAAAAAACACAGACAAATTTTAACAATATAAAATTACTGTGACCATGAAATCTCTCTCTCCTAACTTAACGAGAAAGTAAAATTAATTATGTACATTTCCTTAAAATATGCAGTTCCTGCTCTGTTGTTGTACCAGTATGATAAGGGCACAGGTGGGTTGCTGACGACATAAATGATACCACATAAAATTGCTAATTACTTGCTTGTAAGGAATCTCAGTGAACCAAAAATGACAAACGTTCGCATTAAACACAATCTTCCCAATTCACTCAAAATGTTCAAATTTCTCAAGGGTGTACAGAGGGTCACCAGCACCAATGTCTGACTTCTGTGGTTAGTAACTCAAAAATTGAACTGAAGTGAACATTTCATCATGTTATATTTTCATATTCTAGCTGTTCTACTAGATTCCATCCACTTGATCATATGAGTACAAATAGCACTATGATATGAGATAGGTCAATTACATGTATAATTTTGAGTACAAAGGAATTAACACATACTTAAGCATATTAAAAAGTATAAAGAGTATAAAATAAAATTACATGTATAATTTTGAGTGCAAAGGAATTAACACATACCCTCAAATGTACGTGGGTCCCCTCCCCCAAAATGTACAAAATTTTCATTTCAATCAATTAAACAATATGACACTGCTACTACATTAGTTTAACAGTCACGAGACAGTCTGATATGATATGGGATAGGTCAATTACATGTATGATTTTGAGTACAAAAGAATTAACACATACTTATGCATATTAAAAAGTATAAAAGAGTATAGAATAACATAAAAAATAGAAGAAAAATCAAAGGTTATGGCTATTAGTGAATATAAAAATAGAAGAAAAATCAAAGGTTATGTCTATTAATGAAAAATATGATCTAAGTACTCTTCTGTGCTATAAAACAAATACTTCATAAGCAACCTTTTTACTGTTATTTTAAATTTGGTTGGATTATGATTCTTGAATTCCTCTGGCAGCTTGTTATAGAGTTTTACACCTTGAAATCCTAGACCACTATGTGTTTTGGATGTCCGGACAGTAGAAAGGTGGAGGGAGTTATGCATACGAGTGCTGTACTTGTGTATGTCCAGATTTTTTGAGAAGATTTTAGAATTTGTATGAATAAAGTACAAAGTTTCTAATATGTACAAACATGGAAGAGGTAATATTTGAAAATCATTGAAAATTTGTTTTGTTGGGTTTGAGAGGGATACATTCTTCATAATTTTTAATATGCGTTTTTGTCAAATAAAAATTTTCTGCATTTTGGGTGAACTGCCCCAGAAAGAGATACCATATGTGAGTACAGGTTGAATCTGTCCAAAATATACTGTCCTTAAATCATTCAAAGTTAAAACATTTCTCAAAATTCTCATCATGTAGCAGAGCCTGCTTAACTTTTGAGTTAAATTAGTAATTTGCATGTCCCAAGACAGGTTTGTGTTTATCCATACTCCTAAGAATTTTATTGCGTTGCATTCTTTGACGACTTCATTGTTAATAATTACATTTAAGTTTTTTATTTGTTTTGCTGGGTTAAAATTTATTAGAACTGTTTTATTAACATTCAGGGAAAGCTTGTTGTTGTTTAGCTAGGTGTTTAGTTATGTTGTTGTTGAAATGGAATTCTTTTGAAGTTGCTCATATTCCAGGCTTTTTACTATGATATTTGTATCATCCGCAAAAAGTATTGTTTGAGAATGATAAGGTTTCTGGAAGATCATTTATGTAGAGTAAAAATAAAACTGGTCCTAGAATTGAGCCTTGCGGTACACCTCTATTGAGGAACAATTGGTCTGATTTGATTTTGTTAATATCTACATACTGACATCTGTCTTTTAAATAAGACGTGAACCATTTTCTTTGCTAAACCTCTGATTCCATAATGGTCCATTTTATCTAGTAAAATGTCATGCTGAACCAAATCAAATGCTTTGGTAAAATCTAAAAATAATCCATGCCCATGCATTTTTTTGTCTCTCGATTTTAGTATGTTATTTGTAAATTAAAAAATAGCTTGTGATATTGACTTACTTTTTTGGTATCCAAATTGATGTTTGGATAAAATGTCGTATTTTTCTAAGAAGGTCTGTTACTTTATAGAAGACCGATAAAAGAGAAATTGGCCTATAGTTTGAGCATTCTTCTTTGCTGCCTTTCTTGAATAATGGTCTCACGTTTGCTATTTTGTACTCGCTAGGAAAAATACCTGTTTCTAAAGATGTGTTTCAAATACTTACTAGTGGTTGTAAAATACTATTCGCACATTTTTTTAGTAGAGAACTTGAAAATTCATCTGGCCCTGAAGAATACTTATTTTTTAAATTTATAATTACCTTCATGACTTCTCCCTCAGTTACTGGTGTGAGAAACATAGTGTTTGTGTTTTGGGGACTGTTGAAATATGTTCTTAATCTAGGTGTAGAGATTACTGCATTTTTATTTACGGTATTGGGAATGTTCACAAAGTATGTATTAAAAATTTGTGCCACATCAAGGGGATTGCTTATTTTCTTTCCATCAGTCATTATTTCTATTTTTTCATTTTTCATATGGACCATTATATGCGTGGTTTGTGATTTTTAAAATTTATACAGAGTAACAGTTTAAGATCCACATATATGAATTAATATTCTTACAGGTATTGTTTTTTTTAGCAAAGCGTATGTGTAAAAAATGTGTGTGTGCGTAATATGCTGGTTTCAAATATTTGAGGTTTAATATATGTTGCTCTTGCATTAATAAAGTATGACCACTCCAGTGTAATATGTATGAGCAAAGTCCTCTTATGTCCATATATGTCATGGAGATGATATATTGTTGGTATCACGAATTCATACTTCAGGTTTGTGTGACTTACTTTTATATATATTCTTTTGTATATTTCTAAAAATTAAAAATTAAAAATTATTTATCACTTACGTAAAATGAGTATCTATATTGTACACCGACAACGTTTCGGGAACCACTGTTCCCTTCTTCAGGTCCTATATATCAGCTATCCGAAAATTGTCATAGCCTCGTCAAAAGGAATTGGTACAATATGCAGGGTTCACACACACCTGGAAAACCTGGAAATTTCAGGGAATTTGAAAAAAATACAAATCTCAGGGAAAATCTTGTAATTAATTAATGGTTCCCAATGAAGCAAAACTGAGGGATTGTAATATCCTCCTGTCTGTGGATAATCCAGGCTGTTGTAGAATTTCTCTTTCAGCAAGGAACTCGTATCTATTTGTTTGTCTGTTTCTTGTTTTTAAATGTGATTCTAGGGCTGGTGATCAAGTGTATACCCTCATAAATTTTTGCGCTTTTTAAAATTTAATTAGCCGATTTCGATCTTTTACATGACGTAAAATATATTTCAAGATGTGGAAAACACTTAATAAAGATAACCTGATGTCCAAAGTTAACCAGTGTTCATCTGATTTCCCTTATTATGGAGTAGTTTTAAGTTTTTCTTCCTTCTTTTTTTTTACAAAATAGTAAAAAAATGGAGTGTCCTGTTTAGGGAAATATTTATTTTCTGCCATCTTTTCTGTACAATATTGTTGATTGTGTATTTGCTGCATTTAGAACAGAATTTTAAATATTTACTTTCTAGTGCCATATATGAATTATGTACTGTTCATAAATACTTGTTCATATTTTAAGTTTTGATCATGTTCAACTATTGTTATAGTCATGACGTGACATGTGAATTTTTACATGCCTCAAAAGTTCACATATGAGTAAAATGGAATTACTTGTAGGACCAGCAGATCTACATTAATATCATGTAGTGAAATAGTTTTCTCAACAGATATGCCAGAAGTTGAATATCATGAGGTTAAGGCCAGTCAAATGGTGTATACTTAACCCCCCATCACACTTGCACTTGCAACTGTCACTAACTTACTAGCATTTCTCACTTCTTCATCTTAGTTTAGGCTTGTTTTGTTCCTGTCATCATCACTGTCACTCATAATATTACCAATTCTAAAGCATGTTTTTCTTGCAGTATATTTGTAGAGTTGGTATTTAAAGGCTCAGGAAACGTATGTCTACTTTTCACACTAGTTTTAATCCCCGGTGGATTGTTCCAGGTGTCAACCCAGAGTGGTCTAAGTGGCTAGAGGACGTAAAGGGCAGTCGGACACAAGCAAAGTGTAAAACTTGTAAAAAAAGTGTTTGAACTTAGTAACATGGAACGTCAAGCTATAGTAAGTCATTCAAAAAGTGCTGCACACAAAAGGAATACTGAAGCTCGGTTGCATCAATCTGAAAAATTATTTCCTACCAAGCCCAAAGTTTGATGGTCAAAATAAACCTTCTAGTGCTGCAGTAAAAAGTGAGTTAGAAGAGTCAACACTTTCAGTTCCTTCACCAAGTGAACCAAAATCTACTTTGGAAAATTTTGTTGTGAATGAAGATGTAAGAGGAGCAGAAATTATGTGGACTCTAAAAATGGTCATGGGCCATTGTTCCTTTAATTTTCAGGCAGGCTTAGGAGACATTTTCAAGAAGATGTTTAAAGATAGCAAGATTGCTCAGCAGTTTACACTTGGTCCTACGAAAGTGTCATATTTAATTTTGTATGGATTAGCACCATATTTTACAAATTCTCTTAAAGATGACATTTTGTTGAGTTCCTCCTTTGTTGTGTGCTTTGATGAATCTTTGAATAAGATTGTTCAGCATGAACAGATGGACATCATTTTGAGGTACTGGAATATAGTTGATGATAAAGTGTCCACCCAGTAACTCACCTCAGGACTTTTGGATCATGCAACAGCCAAAGATCTTCTCGGGAAGTTTCTAGAAGCTTTGCCATCTCTGCCTGTTCAAAAAATGGTTCAAGTGTCAATGGATGGACCAAATGTAAATTGGGCTTTTCTCCATGAATTGTCTAAACATCTGGTTTCAGATGAAGAAGATCACAAGAAATCTGGGTGGAGTGTCCATGAATTTCTTAGATGCATCTATTATTTCTTTAAAGATTCTCCAGCTCGGCATGCAGATTACACAAAAATTACTGGCAAGACTAATCTGCCTCGAAAATTCTGTGCTGCTTGGTGGGTTGAAAATGTAGCTGTTGCTGAAAGAGCTATAGCCATTTTCTCTGACTTGAAAAAGTATTTTCACCAGAGTAAACGTTTCAAGGGATCATACTGTTTGTCAAGAATTATGGCAGGGTTTTATGACCATTTTATGCTTGCAAGGCTCAGTTTCTTCATGAGACTAGCTAGCTCATTCGAGCCTTTTTTGACAATGTTCCAAACCCCCAAACCTATGTTCCCATTTCTTCATGACTCCCTAGAAAGTGTTGTTAGAGATGTAATGGGGAGATTCATAAAAAGTGACATCTTGAACAATGCAAAAAATAGTTTTAAATTAATGCAAATTGATGCCAGGAATTCTGACAACTTGATTCCTTTGACAAAGATTGATATTGGCATTGGTGCCAAAGCTGCTTTGGAAGCTAAAGAGGTGAATGAAAAGGAGAGGCTTATGTTTTTTACTAGCTGCAGAATTTTTTTGCAGTTAACAACAGAGAAGATTGTGGAACGTAGTCCTCTTAAGTTAAGGTTGGTTAGAGCTGCTAGTTGTTTAGTTCCGAAGCAAATGACTCAGTTTCCAAAGCGATGTGCTCAGAGGCCTGCACAAGACCTGGAGTAGACCCGTTCGCGAGACATCGCTCCTGAAATGCCATGCAACCTGCACAACACCCTCGCTTGAGCAGCTTGTCTGACCACCTGCCCAGATCGTTCCTGGCAGGCATTGTAGACCCGCCGGGTACCCGCAGTCTTACGATACCTAGTAGGTCTCAGTTCGTTCTTTCCATCAACTGCAGACCCCTCCCTCTGCATGACGTAGTTGCTTCGAGTAGAAACTGCACCGGGCCCACACCGTTCTGCGGTGTTGCCAACTGCAATAGATTTTCACTACTTAAAAAAGGGAACTCAAAGCTTCGTAAGCCACATCACCAATGAAATGAGATTTACAAATGTTGCTACCCTCCCCCCCCCCCCCCACACACACACATTGAAATAGGTCTTCCGTGGCACAGGATCCATAAGTATATGTCGTAAACAACCAATATACGTATATATAGTGATATAGGGCAGGACTGAAACATGTCACGTTCGACGCCGAGCTCGCGAGTCGAACAACACACTGTTCTACTGCGAACACCAGGGCCGTAGCCAGCCAGGGGCATTGCCGTTACCCTCGTTTGGGGAGAGGGGTTTCAAGTACTTGGATAAACGTGCCAACAACAACAATCACAATAATTGTAATAAAGTAGCATGAAAGGCATTATTATCCTCATAAATCATGCAAAAAGGGCACGCAAAGAGGGGGTAGAAGTCCGTTCTCACGTATTTGTGTTGAAACAGAGGATTAGAAATATTTTTTTTCAACACGTCAATTTCACATTAGCTAATAATGGAATACAAGCACACAAACTGTTTTTGAAAGAAAGAAAGTGCATGATAAATGCATTCCGAATGTACATACATATGGCATGTAAAATTTCCATCTACAATATTTTCTTTTCACATGGAGTGACTTATTACATAATCAATTCATCCAACTCGTAACTAACCAACATTAATAGCAAATAATATCACGGGCTGCCATAGCATTCTCTGTTTTAAAACTTTTCTCATTTAGATCGTTCGGCGCTCAGGGCCGACTCCCGCTACCCCTTTGCTACGGCATTGAACTTGATGAGGCTGTATAATATTTTATAACATATTTCTACTTTCGTAAAATTTGAAATCAAGGGGTTGCAATTACCCCTCCATCCCCCCCCCCCTTGCAGGTTCCGTTGGCCGTCTGGAATGAAAATGCAAGAAAAATATGAAAATTAATTCCATCTTGAGTACCCTTTAGCCCTGCTGCTCTTAAATTCTGCTCGCCTGTTTTTTCTTGTACTTTAATGTTTGACCCCTACCCTGACCCCTCCGCTAGACTTAAGTTCCGTCCAAGGTTGTGAGCAATGCACCCTGCCCCCTCTGGTTGCGCCACTGCGTGCCTGGTTAAGGCACCATGCAATGAAAAACAATTAGTTTTCAGTGAGGAGATTTTTGTTTGCTCGATCATTCATTTAGATAAATGAAGCTGTAATACTGCGTGCATTTCCTGGCAATAAGATAAAAACTGCTTACACTGAACTGAAATTGCTAAGTATATAAATTCTCCTTGGAGGAGAGAGCTCCTCCTAGGACTTCGTAGGATTTAAGAGCTACGTAAGTAGGCAACACTGGCTGTAGCTGTCCACGTGGTGATGAAACACCTGGAGCGACACGCTGCCGGAGGGCTGTTTCCTTCCAGCAGGTCTTGCAGGCGCCCGGGTCTTGTTGAATGCCCAGTTACCTTGTAAGCGCAGAGCGCCTTGAAGACCAAGAACCCAGGTAAAGACGCAAGTCGACTCGTTGCCGTGGGCAGGCGAGCAGGTATACCTGTCCTCGCGGGCAAGCGGGCAGTGGGTAGGTAAAAGGCAGACTATGCAGCCCTCTAGATGTGCTCAGCGCATGGAAGACCTGATACAGGAACTTCTCAGGAGAAAGAGAATGAAGGCTGTAACTGGTGATAAAGTAATTCACCAGTTTAAGACATTGTTGCACAATGTCAGTGGTGAAAAAGAATTGAAAGAGAAGTTTTGTAACTTTTCAATCAAAACTGATCTCATGGCAATGCATATGTGGATAGTGAGTTTTCTGTAAATAACCAGGTTTTAATAGAAAACTTGAAAGAAGAGTCTGTTGTGGCTATTCGGCAAGTTTATGATGCAGTGAAAGTGGTAGGAGGAGTGTCAAATGTAGAAGTAAGCAAAGATATGATCCAGGGTGTTAAAGGTGCACGTATTAGATACGAAGAAGCATTGCAGAAGATGAGAAAGAAATGTGATCACAAAGAAGGCATAAGGAAAGAAATGAAACGTAAAGCAAGTGAGATCCGTGCTTTACAAGCCAAACAACAAAAGATGCAAGAAGAAGCATAGGCTATTGCAGAACAATTAAAAAGACTTGAAGCTTCTGAGAAGTAAAGTTTCTTAATTTGCTGTATCAGACATTAACTCTTTCGCTACGGAATTCTCTGGCACACAATATCCCTTGGCTGCGTAATTAAATTTGAAAATATATTTTTTTTATAAAAAAATAGTTTTCACAATTACATTGCATTATATATGAGAGAGAACTTACATAAGTCATTCCTTGCACTGGAAAACCATTCTGTAGTCCGTGGTGGTATGATATTTTGAAAAAAATTTAAATTTTGAAAAAAAAACATTTTTTTAGAAACAATAATTTTACAAACATTTTTTTTAGAAACAATAACTTTACACAATTACATTGCAAAATATGTTATAGAGAACTTACAAAAGTCATTCCTTCCACTGGAAAACCATTCTGTAGTCCCTGGTGGTATGATATTTTGAAAAATTTTGAAATTGCCGCACCTAGATCAATGCTGTTTTGCACTCTGCTCCATGATGTTACGTACGGCGGTACAAATTCTTCATCAGACACTACACAATCACTGTCACCACTTGAAGTCCCATAAAAACTGTTGCTATTATCGTCACAACTTAATTCACCTTCTGATTCTGAGTCTGCAAATAACAGTTGAGTAACATCATTATCAGACAAGTGTTGACGACTTGACGAAGCCATGTTGTTTACATTCGAACATGCATTTGAAACTGACATGTCAGAGCACTTAACGCTCGTATGTCAAAGAATTCTAAACGGAGGTGTAATTAGCGACATCATATGGATAAAAACAAAACTACAAGTTCAAATAGTTCAAAATACTGTCAACAGATGTCAGTAGGCTACTAAAAGTGACATACTTCGGAAATGCGACACCCGCAGCGAGTTCAAGTATGAACTAGCAATAATGCGACTTCCGTGGAGCAAAGCACCTGGCGTGCTGTGCATAAAAGCAACGACTGCAGCGAAAGAGTTAAGTAAATTTCTTGTTTTATATTTCAGTCTCAGTAACTTATTATTCCTTTTTAAATCGGTACTAATAATTGTCACTTCATTTTTATATGTTTTAAAATTTCCAATAATTTGTTTGTCTTAAGTATTATTGTACGCATTACATACAGATTAATTGATATTGTATCCATTTATAAACATGTATGAAAAGTGTGTGAATATTTCAATGTTCTATATCAGATATGTTAGTAATTGTTTCAGAGTTGTTTAAAGTTCTAGAAAACTGGTCATCTTTGTTCTTAATTACATGGAAAGAAGTGTAATTTTATTTTATTATTGAACTAGTTTTGTTATTTGCATCAGAAAACAACAGTAATAAAGAAGGTGAGGATGGTATGGCTATGAGGGGAAATGGAGGAGGCCATTGTATAATTATAGTAGTCATTTACTGTGCATTCAATACTCAAAAAAAAAAATTGAGGATTCTGGAAAACTCAGGGAAAATGGATTTGGAGTTTTTGTGGGAACCCTGAATATGGTAAAGGTAAAATACTTGGAAAACGCTAAACCCTTTGCTGGACCTGTGCTCACTGTTATTTGTTAAAATAATCACTATAAAACCTTCTGCTAAAAAAACAGTGCAAGTTAAAACTTTTTTAAAAAAGAAGAGGAAAGCACAGGCAATCTGCATGGGAATAGTGTGATAAGAAGGCATCTTTTCTTTTTAAAAGTTTTAACTTGCACTGTTTTTTTAATGAAAGGTTTTATAGTGATTATTTTAACAAATAACAGTGAGCGCAGGTCCAGCAAAGAGTTTAGCGTTTTCCAAGTATTTTACCTTTACCATATTGAACCAATTCCTTTTCCTGACGAGTGTATGAATTGACGAGGCTATGATAATTTTCTGGATAGCTGATATATAGGACCTGAAGAAGGGAACAGTGGTTCCTGAAATGTTGTCGGTGTACAATATACAGGGTGGCGACAGACCTGGAAAATCTGGAAAACCGGGAAAAGTCAGGGAATTTGAGGTGTCAAAAAAAAGTCAGGGAAATGTCAGGGAATATAGTCTTCATTGACTTCGAACACTCTTTTGACGAAAATTGTTATAACTCGGGCACTATGGTAGCAATCTACTTCGGATAACTTTTGTTTTGCAGCTAGAACATCATCGCATGCAATCTTGTACAATTTAGAACACCGGACCGAGGAAGGGGGCTTGGGGGGGCACGTCCCCCGAATTTCAATGGGAAAAACAAAAATCTGAAGTTTGCGCCCTCTTCTCCCGTTATTTTGGGGAGAAGGCACAAACTTTAGTATTATTTTCAAAGAATGGACATTTCTCAAGAGAATGAAACATGTTTCATGTTCTTGGTTTCCATACAAGTTGAATAATAAGCCAAAATGTGATTTTTTTTAACGAAAAATAGGTAATTTGCATTTTTGGAGGAAAATTGTTATAACTCTGACACTATGGGAGCAATCTACTTATGATAAGTTTTGTTTTGCAGCTAAAACATCATAGCATGCAACCGTGTACAATTCAGAACGCCGTACCGAGGAAGGGGGTTTGGGGGGCGCGACCCCCGAATTTCAATGAAAAAACCATAAACATCTGGAGTTTGCCCCCTCTTCTCCCGCTATTTGGGAAGAAGGCGTGAACTTTAGTATTATTTTTAAAGAATGGAGATTTCTGAAGAGAATGAAACATGTTTCATGTTCTTGGGTGTCATACAAGTTGAATAATAAGCCAAAATGTGATTTTTTTTTTTTTTTTTTTTTTTTTACGAAAAATAGGTAATTAGCATTTTTGGAGGAAAATTGTTATAACTCTGGCACTATGGGAGCAATTTACTTCGGATAAGTTTTGTTTTGCAGCTAAAAAATCATAGCATGTAACCGTGTACAATTAAAATCGCCGAACCGAGGAAGCGGGGTTTGGGGGCGTGACCATCGAATTTCAATTTTAAAAAATCTTTAGTTTGCCCCCCCCCTCTTCTCTCGCTATTTTCGGAAGAAGGCGCAAACCTTAGTATTCTCTTCAAATAATGGACCATTCCAAAGAGATTGAAACTTGTTTCATGTTCCTGGGTGCCATACAAGTTGAATAATGAGCCAAAATGTGAGACACTTCGGAAATGTGTCATGGATATGTTGCGGAGCGGGGGGAGGTTGGTCATCAATATGAATTTACCCAGGCTTGCTCCAGAGCTGTGTCAGAGTTTCAACTCAAACAGAAGAGTTTGAGGGTCCAAAAAGCACATTAATTTCGTAATCTGCACCATATGGTTTCATCGGGCCAGAACGACCTTACTCTGATGATACCATATAATAACATCGGGGGAGTAAAGGTTAAGCCTCTAAATATTACGTGGAAAATGCATTGAATTATCATTTTTTCTTGTCCATATGGGAGAGTAGTAAGGAGACCGAACTGTCAACAGATGGAGGGGATGGGAGCGGGTGGCGCCGTCCGATAGTTGTCGGACGTCGTAGTAAGCATTTTGTTGGGCAAACTGAAGGAACATGGAAACAAATAGGTTCCATTGATACATACGATTTTTGTCGAATATCGCCACCCGACAAAGTATCTCACTACAACATGTGACAGAAATTGCATGCATGGGACTCTTATGATTTTTGTTCGATGTCTTCGGACTGCAACATCCAACAAAAATCGTATGCATAAACAAGAAGAGCTTTAGACTGCAAATATGCTGCTGG
Organism: Lepisma saccharinum; assembly: GCF_977018435.1. Classification (NCBI taxonomy): domain Eukaryota; kingdom Metazoa; phylum Arthropoda; class Insecta; order Zygentoma; family Lepismatidae; genus Lepisma; species Lepisma saccharinum. The sequence continues at coordinate 209,979,023 of NC_139230.1, forward strand.
AATTGTATTACTTTTCTGGCTTGCTTCACCTTATTTAATGTAGCAATGCTTACAAAGGTTTTCTTACATCATCCTGATGTATGCATGTATGACATTGCACTATTCTTAGATATCAAGAAGAATCCAACAAAACTGGATATATATTGAATACTATCACGAAAAAGTGAAACATACACCTGCATTGGTGAACGTTATAAAAATTGGCAAGTGCATGCTCCCAACCTCAAATTTACTGCAACACTAGTATTGCAATGAAATTAACACCATTCTCTGCCCTGTCTGTTTAAACTCGTGAGAGATGGTCATTAATCTCTCACTGAGTAAGGTTAATGTCCAATATTATGAAATAAAATACTAGTAATAAATACGTAAATATTTTAATATGATATTTACTCGAATCATTCAATCATGAAAGCAAATCACTGTCTTCAAGAAATGACTTTTTCTGCCAGCCCTGCTAAATTTTCACTTTCCATCTACTGATTTATACGAGGGGTGGCCAGAAAGTAATTTCCGATTGATTTTTCGCAAACGCCAAAACCATGAAAAATGGTAATTGCTGCGAAGTTATGTTTAGGAATGAGCAGTGATGTCTGGACACATTTTTCGCCCTTCCTAAATATCAAAATAATGCGAATTTGGCATAAAACGTGAATTGTTGGCGTTTTTATTGATTTTTTTTAAAGAAACAAAAAATTCCATGAAATCCAACATTCTTGTCTTTTCTAGGCCATGTTTGTGTACATAGAACATGCAAGTTTTCCAACATTTTACTCAAGAGTAAACTATTGAGTTATACTTACATGGAATAATTCCGACAGCCACATTAAATCATGTATTTCCCACGATTTTTTCAACTTCTATCAAAACCATTTGCATCACAGAGAAAAGTGGCAGGGTTCTAACAGGAGATCGAGTGCGTATCTACTGTCACACGGGATCCATATCCTCATAGTTGTCGCACGAGATATGTTTTCAATGTCAATGTCGATCTCCTGCGGGGGAGAACCGGGATGTTTTCCACCTATTCAAACTGCTTCGGCACCCACCCAGCATCATATGAAGCTGGTACCTTGAGGAAACTTTGAGGGATAAAGGTAGCCAGGAGCATGGTGCTGATCACATCACCCCCACCTTTAGCCATGATCAAGAAAGTGTGGGGCCCACTCCACACCCTTATACACCTTCATGGAAAAGTGCAGGGGAGCACTTTACTTTTACTTCCTCAAAAATCTGTTCCAACATATCAAACTGTCACGAAAATACATAGACCATGTGATCTACAATTTTAAATAATCGTTTAAAAGCACAATGGAGTATTAAGTTTCGGTATATTTGGCAGATAAATGTTCTAAAACAAAAACGCGAATTTTGGGAAATGTAATACTGACAAGTCAAAAAAATGATAATGCCAATTTTTGGTGCCATAATATATCGGTATCTGTCACGTGAGATTGATTGATTTTAATTTTTTGGGTACATCGCCACTTATGGTCATTATCCACCCTTCAGTATATACGGGGGAAATTCCATTATCTAAAATCCTTACCTTAAAATTTAAAAAAAGGTGTATCGAAAATAACTTTCCCAAAAGAACTTTCAAGATCTCAAACTCTCACGAAGAGGCGTAAGCCATGTGACTTACAATTTGAAACAGTAGTTTAAAAATACCATGAAGGAATAATTTCAGATGTTTGCCAGAAAATGCGCTAAAATGAAAATGTGAATTTTGAGAAAAATAACACCGTATAGTAAAAAATAAAAAATAAGAAAATACACCAATTTTTTTTAAAAAATAACAAAATATCAAGGTCCCTACCGATTAGGTATAAATAAAACATGAATATCAGTTGTAATTTATTGCATTAGTAACAGTGAATCTTAACCTAATTTTCCGCATAATCACGACCGTTATTCTGGGATTTGTAGTAGCATGCCACTAAATTTTGTATGCCCATGGTATATGTGTCGGACAGCAAAGACTGGAACTATCTCTACCTCAGTGTAGCTGTCAAATCCTTACCCTGCCAGAAACCTCTTTAGTTAAACAAAGAGATGAAAGTCGGTACATTCAAGGCCAGGGCTGTACAGGGAATGGTCCAAGATCTCTCACCTGAAGTGATGCAAAGGGCCCGTGTGTACTCAGCTGTATGAGGTTGTGAACATTCGATTGGCCTTCCGTGAATTGTCTGCACCATCGTCTGACCATACACGACGTCCTGTCTGCACACCTCACACAATTGCTGGTGGCTCTGTGCCAAATTCTGAGTGTACATTGTAGGCTAGGCTCGGTGGGAGACTGTATGACAGGTGCAATCCTTAACCTAGAACTTTCCTAAAACGGCTGCATTGCAACTGTACCAGATTAGAGCTACATGCCACTTCAAACTGCCTGCATGTGTGTGTGTCGCTCTCCGACCACTAGTGCTGCGTATAGGGGTCATTGGACCTTTTTTCAGGATGCCCCTCGTATATGAACTTTCAGAAGCTTTTATTATTAGTGTGTTCCTGTTTTAATGTGTGGTTAGCTAAGTCAGGTACCTATACAATGAAATTCTATAAATTGCTTGCGTTAAATTTCTAATACCTACATACCCTTTTCGTCAGCATTAATGGTATAACTGCATGTAGTCAGTTTCACAGTACTTAACTTGGATATACTGTACTGAAGCAGAAATCCCATTGATAATGTAAGGAAATATGACACTTTATTTTATTCGATTCAATTGTTTCACTTACATGCAAGAGTTAAGTTGTTTGCTTTACAGAGAAGAGAGCTTTATGGATTGAAAAATGAGTCCGCACTCATGGTTCTTGCAAGCAGAGGGTTCCAAACCTCAGTGGAAATATCAACATATAGTACCGAGAATGTATAAGGAGATTGATAAATTACAAATTGTATTTCTTAAATCAATCACTCTAATTTCATTTAGTCGTAACTTTAAAAATAATCAAGTATTTTATTTTAAACTTACTGCGTATGACGAAATTCCGTAATCCTTCCCTAGCTTGTGAATTGTAATAATTTTCCAAATTCACTATTTTGCAGTTTGAATTCAAATCATAGAGAATAGAGAAATTAAGTCAATTTCATAGAAGATAATATTGGTACTTAACAAATGCATACCTGGATCTGTATGAGTTTATTATTTCCATTTGCAAAAACATCGATTTAGTTTAGTTTGTAATTGTCAGGGAAAAATGCAAATTTTTGTCCTGGAAAACCTGGAAAAGTCAGGGAATTTCATTTCTGCTTGTTTGTAGCCACCCTGAATATAGATACTCATTTTACGTAAGTGATAAATAATTTTGTATTTTTAATTTTTAGAAATACGAAAGAATATATGGCATCACGATATGGAAAAAATATTGTATCGTATTGTCTGTGACAGTATTTTCTTGATGATAGATAGTGATATCAAATTTTCGATATTGTCCATCCCTAGTGATCAGTTCAGAGTATTACACTGACTTAAAGGCTATATACAGAAATACCATATTGGTAAAATTAGTGGCATTGTTTTATCCATTCATGCTACAGCTGTAAGAGGTGTTTGTTGTATTTTTAATATTTTTGTACTGTTTTTAAGGACTTGATTACAATTTATTTATTTTTCAGGTGAAAGTGCTGTCCTGTACTTGGTTCTTGTAACTGGGTGTGTGTCAGTAGGAAAAATCAGTGACTCAGAAGTATTTCGGATCACCCAGACTCATTTTGTCTCCCTTCGAAATCAACAACAAGATGAAGATCGAATTTCTGAAGTCAGAAAGGTGCTTAACTCAGGAACTTTCTACTTTTCATGGTCCTCTTCGGGTGAACCAATTGACCTGACACTTTCTGCCCAACGTAAGAGAAGAACAGAAGACACAGATAACAGGTTCTTCTGGTGAGTCTGATAAGATATAATTTGTCATGATTGTAGGGGGAGAAATTTGGTTTTACCCATTTAGTTGTGTAGTTTCATAATAGTCTTTTTAAGGCTTTAAAATCATAGTTATATTGCTCTTTTATTTTTTATGTTTTATTTACACACAACTGGAGCAGTGTTACAGTTAATTCTTTACCAACATTGTGGTAACACAAACTAATTGATTGATTGTGTTTACTTTACTTTGCTTTTGTGTCACTTTTGGCTAACCGTGAATATGAGAATGAGTGATGATATGATGAAACTTATGAAAGGACAGTCACAATGAACTCCCATGCCGGGTTTCAAACTCGGGACCCCTGTCTTCATAGCACGATGTGCTAACTACTCCACCATGGAGGCCGGCTAGCATAAACTAATACTACTCTACTTACTAAGAAGCAGTGCAATTGAGTCTATTAAACCTTTAATTTTCCATCTAAACAGGTTAAATTTTTCAGAATTTGAAACATTGTAGATGTTTTTAAATGCAAGAGATATTGTCAAGAATGTCTGTAAAACATGCCAAACGCCCAGCAACACTTAAGTGCTTGGCTTACACTCTCTTCTCTCAAGCTTTGTTTCATGTAATCATTGTTCATACTTTTTGTCATAATTTATCGAAGAGGTAAGAAATTATGTTAAATAGCTAATGCAGAAACACCAGTGAAAATATTTGTAATATTACAGTTAGGAAACATCATTTTCTGTTCTATTAATAATAACCCATGGCGTAGCAGCTTGTGAAGGCCAGTGCCTACCTACCCACTGCCAGCCACTCAACCAACCAGTTATGGGGTGTCGCATGGTCAGCACAATGGTTTTCTATGACTGTGTTAAACCAGCTTTAGACGAAAGCATTTCCTATAAAATTTTTGCTAGCATAAATTCTATGTAAATGCTTCCAAAAATTTTATAGCAGATAGCACTTTACACGAAAGTATTTCATGGAACAATTCGGTTAGCTGTTGAGATTACATTGTATGATACATACAGCACGATAGGCACATCGAGTTACACCATATATGGCAAGTGCACGGTGTTTACAATTAAAATATTCTTCCATACGTGTACATTAAATGTTGTAAAGTATATATTTAATCAGCACCTTGCATCTCTACCTAAAACCATTTCATACAAATTGTAATTCCTCTCGGTTGAATAATTATCGTGTTTTAAAAATGTGAAGTGATACGTTGTTTACATCTCACGTGGTCGCCATTACAACTGTGCTCGTGACCTAGAGGTCGCTTCTGATTGGTTATGCTACGGAAATAGGATGGATCCTCTCCTTGAGAAATGCCATAAGATTTCTCACTTTACATGGTAGCATTTTGGTCATGGCACAGATGTTAAGGAAAATGCTTTCATCTAAAGCAGGCTTAATGCTCCTCGTTCTTAACACCCTAATTTTCTCATGATGTTGGGTGGCTGCTGATCCCATACACAGGTCGAAACCCAGGAAAAGTTGTTACACTTCCCCCAAGAGACTTAAACCTGCACGCATCCTGTAGTTGATGCCCAGAGCTTGCACCTTTTAGACCACATGGCCACGGTATGAGACTTTCTCTTCTTATACACACAGCATTGTGTCTTACATTAAAATACATCCTGTTGACATTTCTGAATATGAAAACTTTATCTTGCTGAGAGATGTGTTGGCCAATTTGAGAATGAGAATGTTAAAATGATAGTGTTAATATAGTATCTTACATCTCCTGCTTATGTATGCTATATAAGTTCATACATGAATATTGTTTCACTTTTAGGAACCGAATGTTGCACATCCATCTCATACGATTCAATGTAAACTGTTCCAATTGGCTGCTGAAAGCAATGTGCGGAAATGTTGAGATGAGGACCATATACGTGGGTCATCGCCAGGCTCGTGCTTCAATCATCTCTCGCCTCAGTTGCGAAAGAGCAGGTACCAGGTGAGTGTGCAGTGTGTGTCTTTATTAGTTAATTTAGATAAAATTGTACTTTTTTTATGTCTCTTTGCAGTGCAATTGAAAATCTGTTACTTAATTATTTAATTTAAGTACATTGAGGATTAATTTTCAACATGTGAAAGATACACAGACTGAAAACTGATGAAAATTATATTGTTCTTGTTTGCTTGTTCATGCTATAAATTTAATCCTGATTGATGATTTTGAATTTGTTTTTGCTCATCTTGATTTTCTATTAGTGTAACTTGGCCTGTAGAGGGCTCTCATATGAAGGGTCAGGGGTAAAAAACAGGTAAGTCAATTTTCTGTCTCGTAAGCAAAGTAGTGATGTTATTTCATGTTCATTTTTCTGGAGTGTGACGAGACTGCCTTACATGGTTTTTTCCTCCATCCCTTCATGTAATGCATGACTTCTTATTATATGTAGCTGCTATTGTAAATTAAAAAAAAAGTAAAAAGTAAAGTGTTCCCCTGTGCTTAGCACCATGGCATGAAGGCGTATAGGGGGTGTGGGGGTAACGCCCCACACTTTCTTGATCCGGTCGTGAGTGGGGGTGATGTGATCAGCATCACGCCCCTGACCGCCTTTACCCCCTAGGGATTCCCCCAGGTATCCATGTTATTCGACGCTGGGTGAGCACCGGGGCCGCTTCCATCGTTAGAAAAGTTCCCGGATTTGAACCGGCCGGGGATCGAACCCGGGATCTTTAGCATGGTAGTCAGACGCGTTACCGACTGAGCCACCGTGGCCACTGCTAGAATAACTTTCTTTAAAAGTATTCTATGTGATCAAAAGTATCCGGACGCACCACGAAACATGTGTTTATCATAGAGGGCAACACAGTACTGCCACCTACCATGCAGAACACATGGTCATTAATCTCAGTAGTCTGCAGACAGTGCGAGACACCAGTGTGGGATGGTCTGAGGAACTCCCGGAATTTCAACATGGTCAGGTGGTTGGGTGCATCAAGATCTACTCCAAGCACCATAACTGTTCGGTGCGAGGTGCGGCAACTTGGTTTCCATGGCCGAGCAGCTGCCCATGAGCCAAACATCACAGGCAAATGCCAAATGCTGCCTCGCGTGGTGCAAGGAGCATCGAAACTGGACGATAGAATAGTGAAAAACTGTTGTGTGGAGCGATGAATCATGTGGCAATCTGATGGTGGGGTGTAGGTGTGGTGAATGCCTGGTGAACGACATCTACCAGAGTATATAGTGTCGATGGGGTGGCAGGGTTGCAATGTGGTCATGTTTCTCCTGGAGGAGGCTTGGCCCCCTTGTTGCTTTATGTGGCAATGTCACGGCACAAGCTTACATTGACATTTTAACCGCTTTCATGCTGTCTACCATCGAAGACCAGTTCGAGGATGACCATTGTGTCTTTCAACATGACCGAGCACCCGTCCATACTGCAGGGCTTTTAGGGGGGAGTGGTTTGATGGCAACAACGTCCCACTAATGGACTGGCCTGCACAGAGTCATGGGATGTTTTGAAATGCCAACTTAGTGCTAGACCACACTGACCCACATCGATACCTCTTCTCATTTCGGTGCTCTGCGAGGAATAGGCTGCCATTCCCCAGGAATCCTTCCGCCATCTGATTGAAAGTATGCCTGTGAGAGTGAAGGCTGTCATCAAGGCTAGGGTGGGCCAACACCATATTGACTGCCAGTGTTCCCGATGGAGGGGGGCCCAAACTTTTACTTCATTTTCAGGTGGATGTCCGGCTACTACTGATCACATAGAGTATATTGAACTCTAGTAAGACCATTGCTATGTAGTCCTTTCATTTAGTTTGTCACAAAGTGATAAAAATAAAACTATGGTGATTGAATATTTCTCAGTGAAAAACATATTTATATCTGTTCTGTTGGTTTCAGGTTCAATGTGCGTGGGACGAATGATGATGGAAATGTTGCTAATTTTGTTGAGACTGAGCAAGTAATATTTATGGATGATGAAGTAACATCGTACGTTCAGACAAGGGGATCTGTGCCTCTCTTCTGGGAACAGCCAGGAGTACAGGTGATCTTGGTTCTTTGTGCTTATTATTAAATATTAATGCTTTATTTGCTCTTATTCCTTGTGTACAGTTTGTACATAACAATTTATTACTTGAAAGTTCGGCATTAGACACAATAATATATAATCCATTGAAGTGTAGACTGCCGCATTGCTGTTTGTGCTATCGACAAGCACAGCACTGTAGACTGTCATTGAATCAAGTGCACAAGTTTCCGTTACTAGTTTAAAGAGTGATTTATAGAGGCACATATTTTTGGTAAATAAAAAAGCAAAATTTCGGTATAAAAACTGAGTCAATTTCGGGTTCAAAAGCGGTAAATGAAATAAAATATCGGTGTTATAGCGGTGAAAAATTGGATCAAAAGTGGTATATAAAAAGACATTTTGGTTTTAAAATTGTGAATATAATCCTAAATTTGTTTTAAAAACTACTTATTCCACAGAATTAACATTTCACTTCTAATAGCCCATTTATGTAGTTATCAGAGTATTAAGTTTATTTCTGTGTAAAGGAGTCGATTTTTGTTTCTCCAATACTAACAGCAGAATTAATCAATTTTCCGGGAATTGCATAACTCTCAGGATAATTCAGACTTCAGAAGGTGCTGCATCGGTGAATAAACCCTAAATTTCGTGTTTAAGAGTTAATTTCGCTTTTTGCAGTTCATTTCGCATTATTTCGTGACAAAACATGGTCACAAAATGCATCTCACACCTTTCAAAAACATGAAAAATTAACACTACAATGTGTTTTTTCAAATTTCGTTTTTTTGTCAAAAACAAAATATGTATGCTCCTAGTGATTTAGTTACTTACCAGTTTATGAAAGAAGGTGCTGAAACTGGCCACCTTCATTGTCCACACATATTAGACACCTCTTGATGAAGTTACCCATAACTTGTGGCAGTTCCCATTGATTAATGCTGGCAATTTTTTGGCAGATGTTAATTTTGTGTTCTTCCAGGGTGTGTGGATTTGACTTGTATTCAGCATTTTTAAATCTACACGAGATAAAAAATGCATGGAACTTTTACACCCAGCAATCTTGCTTCAAATCTGCATTGAACTTCACGTACCGATTGAGTTAACGCACATGAATCATAAATCAATACACGCTGTAGAAAACGTTTGCCAAGCCATAACACACTTTGCAGTTGAATACACTAGAAAAAGGAACACAATACATAACAAGCACCCTGTCCCTTCACACTTGCCAGACTAATAAACAGGCCACACAATACAAAACGAGGACCTTTATCACTTCACATTCTCCTGTCTACTTTAGCATACATTTGTGGGTGTCTTAACCCTTTCGGTGCATATGGATATATGTAATTGGAAAGTTCACAGCCAACGTATGACTTTTTACCCTTTTTTGAAAATTAACGTTATGTATATTTCTTCAAACGTCAGTGTTGCCATCCCAAAATATATTTCAAAATCTCAAAAAAATATTTTTTTGTTCTTGCATATCTCTACTTTTCCAAGTATTCAATGAATTATGGATATTCATTACAGTAAGGTAACATTTTTATTTATTATTTATCAATTACTATTTATTATTAAGTATTATTACATTGACATTGGACATGTAAAGTGGTTTCAACATAATGAGAAATAGTAAATTTACCATTCATCCGGAAAATAAAGATTACATGAACTGCATACAAGAAATAAATTTGACATTGGCATACAAACATATCCTCAGACCCTCAATTTTGTGTTTGAATACAAAATATGAAATACTAAAGTTTACAAAATAATTTACAAAGGAGTATGAAATTTTCTTCAAGCATCAGTGTTGCCATCTCAGAATAATAAAAATTTCTAAAAAAAAAACATTAATTTTTTAAAAAATATTCAACCAATGATACATATTCATCAAAATAAGGTATTTTTGCATATTTTTATTTTTTATAATTTTATAATTTCGTCAGTGTTGCAAACCAAAAACAATTACAATATGAGTAAGAAATGTAAAAATCAGCTCATCATAAAAACAAATATGTGGTATGAAAAAATGAGGAGTTCATTTTACTAAGGCATCGAAACATATGCTACATTATAGTTTTTGGATTCTTGATAATGTGGAATCAACAGAAGTTCACTTTCGTGTGATAGTCTTGAAAGCATCCTATGAGGCACAAAGAAACTTCACATTTTTTACACATATAAGCGATGTCCTTCCTTGCACGCTTTCCTGTAGTAGCTTTCGATTTTGCAGCACATACCTTACACTGTCTTTGAGCACATCCCACTTTCATTGTAGCAGGAAGTTTCGCTGGAAAATGTCCACGGCCAATCAGTCTTCCTTGTTCGTCACCTAGAAGCTGTTCATCTTGCAGTTCCAATCCAGCACTTTCAATAAAATCTTTGGCCACCTCTGCATAGAAAGTTTCCAGTGACATTTTTTGTGATTAACTACTAACTTCCTGTATACTATCCATGAATTTACAATTACCATATCAAAAAAATTGAAGAATAATTTCTTCCACCATTTGACATTCTTCCTTCTAAATGCATAATATTACGATCATTACGATTACGTGGTCATTATGATCCACGCCAACTTTATGCTTGTTGTAGTCCAAGACAGCTGATGGTTTCATCTTCACATGCCTACCTATTGCAGCTGCTGTCTCCACCATTTCTGCTTTATGAATACTGCTTAGAACATAAACATGTCTGACATCTTTCCATTTGATAGCCAAAAGATGATCTTTGCACCTGAACAGCATACCACCTTTATGTAGCTGCTCGCTGAACGCTTCCTTTGGCAGACCCGCCCTTGTTGGCATAACTGTTCCAAGAGCTTTCGTTTGTTTTGACCAAAGCATGTCAACAAGTTCTGGGGAAGTGTAAAATCCATCCATGTATATTGTGTGACCTTTGCCAAAATCATCTTGTAACAAATGGTTCATCATTGGTAACACCACGTTCTCTTTCTTACATGTGTTGTTCTTATCACTAGAGCACCGGTGTACCTTCAAAATTGCAAACATAACCACTACCTGCCTCACAAAGTTCATAAAGTTTTATGCCATATTTCTCCGGTTTGTTTTTTATATATACCCTAAATCGAACTCTTCCACAAAAAGGGCACATACCTTCATCAACTGTTAGTTCTTCTGGTTCATATATAGTATGGAAAGATTTCAATAATTTGTCGGCAACAGGGTGCACTTTGTGTAGAGGGTCATGGTCAGGGTCACCACTTGGTTGATAGAGGGTGTTATCATTCACATGCAAGAAAGAAAATATTGATCTAAACCTGTCCCGAGACATGCCCAATGTTTTGCAGTAATTTGTTTTCAAAATGTCTTTCACACTCCAGTAATCTTCAATATTGGCTTTCCTAACAAGGGGCAATTGCAAACATTATTCTCATTTCAGAAACAGTAACTGATTTGCAAGTGTTATATAATTATCTTGGAGACAAATTTCCTGCCCTCTTCACCTTTTCTATCTGCTGTCTAGCATAAACATTTGTTTCATGCTTCACTCTGTTCGTCAGGTCTTCTCCCCAGAATTTACAAAAAACCTGGTACGGTGTTTCAATTGCATGCAAGTTCGCTTTTATACCAGGTTGACCTACAAAATTAGGAACATTTGGACGAATGTCAACGTTAGTCCATCCTAATTCTACATATGTAACTTGTCTACTTCGTTTTCTCATTGTCTGCCCTCCACCTCTGGTTCCCACCTGAATATCATGTCTGTAACCACCCCTTGTTCTTACCTCTCCTCTCAATGGGGCTGCCATAACAGTCTCATCACTTTCAGACACATCACTTCCTGTGCCGGCCCCTGTGGCAAAGTGGTTAGCACATCGCACTATGACACTAGGGGTCCCGGGTTCAAAGCCTGGCCTGGGCATGGATATTTGTGAGTGTCCATTCATCAATTTCATCACATCATCACTCATCCCCATCTTCACAAATTAGCCAAAAGTGGCACAAAAGCAAAGCAAAATAAAGCAAATCAAATCAAACATCACTTCCTGCATCCTCTTCCTCACGTTCGGACCCTGAATGATTCACAATCTAATCCAGACATCACTGAATATCATCAGGGGAGAGTATCCGCCGGGAACAACCTGGGACAGCATTGTTGGCCATTGTGCGAACTCAACAAAAAGCACAGAACAGGCGTCACTCGTAAACATGTAAGGAAAACAAAGAAACCACACTTGTGCTGCACCTATTGGTCAAGTTATGTACTAAAATATCCAGCCTTTGCAGGTCAAACACTCGCTCTGCCAAAACTTTACATCTTGAAAAAACTTCTTTCTTTTTATCTGTATCAGCGTCCATTCCTACATTGAGTATTATGGGATTTATTTTTTTATAGCATGCGAATGGTTCTGAAGAAAAGTGGCAATTATAGCGAAATTTGTGTGCATCATGAAGTTGTTTTAACTCTTGTTTTTCTTTCTGGACATCTAATTTCGTTATCGTCAAATCAAAACAGCTTTGTGAGATTCAAAACAATGACACTTTTACCTTTGCGCTGGATGAGTTATTGCTGTGATAAGCAAGCAACATCTTTGCAGATGCTAGACGAAACACTGGCGCCAGCTGTAGCATAAACACAATGATACCAGCTGGAAGTTCGAGCAACAGGTGGCCAAAGAGAAAATTCTCTGCATTTCAATTGTTGAAGACCGAACTTTTATCAGCAGTGTGAAGAAGAAAGAAATGATCCTTGCTTTACGTTTTACCATGCAACAAACAATAATACAGGCAATATTTCCTATGCAGACAACTGCATTCAATCAAGAAAGAGGGATCTGAATTCTGCAATTATTGCATTGCCGTGCACCCCAGTGGTGGAGAATGTACTGTTGTAGGAGAAGGGAGGGGACTCATTTTTTTCTTCTTTTGATTTGGTGATTTTAGGTCCGCTTTATGCACAGTAAGGCTTATTTGGATTGGACCTACAGTTTAAAGTGGGATCCAAACGACTACCGCCTAACCCTGTGGCCGAGTGGTTAGCACATCGTGCTGCGACGCCAAGGGTCCCGGGTTCTAATCCCAGTCGGGCTTGGTTGTTTGTGAATGTCCATTCATCAATTTCATCATTTCATCACTCATTGCCATCTTCGCAAATTAGCCAAGATGCACAAAACGCGAAGTAAAATAAACTAAATCAATCAATCAATCAAACCAAACCAGTACCACTATGTGCCTTCACAGGTTATCGAACCTGGGGCCCCTTGATTACAAGGCTACAATGCTACCACTGCACCATCGGGGAGGCCCACCTTTTTTTATTATTTTTTTTCTTCTTGTCCTACGGTTTTTGTTCGTTTTGAAGAACGTATTCAGAACTGGTTGCTTCACTTGAGATGCCAAAGGAAAAAAGGAGGGATCCACCATTGCCTGGAATCTGCCCTTGTGCACACATGAGCAAGAAAATCATGGCCGAAACAATTAGCTTTGATCCCCCCACCCTTTCCCTGTTTGCTGACAGGAAAAGAGGGAGAAGGCACTCAGCCAACTGAACACTTTTTTTTGGCAAATTTTATGCCATAGCATAGTTGGGAAACGTATAAAGCAGGAAACGGGAGTTACGACTTACGACATACATAAGATAGAGGTAAACTTTTGCTTAAACCTAGATGACAATGTGTTAAGCAGGTTGACAATCTTTAGTTGGCATATATGGCTTTGATAAGAGTTTCCCTTTTTTATGAAGTGCTACAGGCCACAAAGAACACACTTTTAATGAAAGTGGTTACTGGAAGTTGTTGGCTACCCGGCGAAGAGTTTCATCGCTCACAGGAAACTGCTGAATGTTGAGCTCAAAGTTAGACAGTTGGGCGAGACTTCCAGACTTATTTTGGAAGATTCCTGTGATCTTATCTCACATTTCTCATCTGGCACTGGTGAATATTTTCAAGGTGGCGCATTCAGGGGTGAAAGAGCTTGACCTGCCATGCACATTGACAAGGAATACAAGTCCAGAGGGCATTTTGGGCTGCTTCCCTCGAGTTGTCAGCAGCTCTTAGGACAAGGAAACATGTCAAGGTCAATTTGAAATAACATCCAAGCTCTCTCCACATTCCATCTTCTCTTGTCGACGTATGCAGGAATCTACTTCGAATTAAGCGAAACCAGTTGTGCCGAAGGGTCTTGTAAATAATTTCGTATTAAAAATTATCCATATTTTGATTTATCCATACCGAAATACATTAAAAATCCTATCTTATCGGCTGGGGAATGGGAAGAACTTCGGATTAAAGCAATATCATATTAACAGTGTTTTCCTGTATCTGTTTACATGTTTTGTTGTCTGTGGTGTTCTCAATGCACAAGATTATATTGAAACATTGTAATGTGAGCAAAACAAAATGTTTTTTTATTTATGCATTGAGAAGTAAGATGTGATTTTTTAAAAAAATTGCTTATCTTGATAAAAAGAGGGGAAGGAAGTGGTGGTGTGAACCAGGACCTGTGGCAATCTCTGCCAGTATGCTGACCATTTAAGCTATAGAGAAAACTTTGTCTTTACCACAGCTTCTAATTCCGAGATGTTCCATGTATTTCATATTCATTTTATGCATACCATAACATATGTTGCCATTGAGTAAATGAACACTTTTCAACACCCTCCAATTATCAAACGTATTATTTTGATTTCTTGTGTATAATAAGTAACTTTTGTTGGCATGTCTGACATTTACTGGGTATTAGCTTAAAGTTAATTATAAGCACTTCTGTTGAAGTTATAAATTTACATGGAAAATTTAAAATTGACATGACAGAGACATACATTCTTGTACACGGTAGTATTTCCATGAGAATACATTGTTTTGGCAAATTGATTAATTTGTTAAGATAAATTTTTATTTTTTGCAGATAATGATTCCCTAGAATCAAAGATAATGCTAGCATTTTTTTCTTATTTGTGCAGGTTGGATCTCATAAAGTGAAAATGTCCAGGGAATTTGACGTATCAACACCAGCATTTGATCGTCACATGAGACAAATAAAAGAACGTTATGGTCATCAAGTAATAGTAAACTTGTTAGGATCTAGTCTTGTGGGAAGTAAAGAGGGAGAAGCTATGTTGAGTAAATTGTTTCAGGTAAGTTATTCTTTCATTGTTTGTTTATTTAATATAAAATATTATGAGTATAAAATTAAAAAAAAATATCCATCTTTATCTTAAAATATTTCACTCTGCCATGTAATTTGGTGGTGTTGCTGATGCACCTTACTGCACATGTATGATTTTTGCAAGCAGTGTAAGGGGGCATTCCCGATGACATAATGGTGATATCACTACCTTTTAATCAAGGGTCATGGCTTCAACACCCAGTGGAGGCACATTGCATTGTAGTTTGGATCCCACTGTAGGTCCAGTCCCAATTAGTCTATCTGTGCATAAAGTGGACTTAAAACAATTCAAGATGCTAGCAGCGTAAGAAAAGGAGTGATACAGTGGAAACCCTAATTGCACATTCTTGGAGTTATATTTTCCCACTTAATAGATTTTACCTTCTGGTCCCAATGAAGCAAAATGTTACAAAATTTTCCCAGATTATTACTTGTCCTGCATTATAAGTTCTTTAGACACAGTCCCCAGAAAATGTATAATCGTGGTTCTACTGTATTCATTTGCCACTTCAGGTGCAAATAGGTAAAAGGAAATACCTAAAAACATACATCCTCTTTTAATTGGAGTCAGTTCTTACTAATTCCCATTCTTTAAAACTAAAAATAGTACACCACATCATCATCATCATCATCATTCGTCGTTTCCTGCCTCTGGCTGGGTCGGCATAGGAGTCGAGCCTCTCCATTTTTCCTAGTCTTCCACCACTCCTCTCTTTCCACGGTGTTCCAATCTTGTCCTCGTCTCCTAACATTCTTCACTATGTGCTCTTTCCACCAACATCTTGGTCTCCCCTTTGGCTTTATTCCCACTCCTTGTGCATTGTAAGCTCTTACTGGTAGTCTTTCTGCATCCATCCTCTTCATGTGTCCGAACCACCTCGCCTGTGCCTGATCTATCCTGTCCTGAAGCTTCACCACCCCACTGTCTGTTGGATCTCCTCTTTCCTTATTCTATCCATTCTAGTGTTCTACAATATACTCCTTAAAAATTTCATCTCCACTGCCTGCATCTTTCTTTTGTCTCTCTTTGTCATTGTCCTAGTCTCTGCTCCACACGTAATTCTTGGCACATAATATGTGTTACATGTTACCTTCTTGCATTTCATAGGTACATCCCTGTTCCACGTTAATCTTTAAACACTTTGATATAGTCCACCACCCATTTGTCCTCTTCTGTCTACCTCCTCATCTATTCTTCCACTTCTCTCAATTATGCTTCCTAGATATTTGATGCTCTCCACTACCCTCAACTCTTCCATGTCCACCTCTATTCTTGGTACATTTCTGGCTCTGTTTCTTGTTGTTATTAGCACCTTACTCTTTTCTGCACTGAATTTCATTGTGTATTGAAATTTATTCAAAGATACATGAGAAACCTGTGAAAATCAAGAAAATGAATGAGTCTTGGTCAAATTTATTCTTCATGTTAGGATGATAGGATTTGATTTTAATTTTAAAAATTGGTGGATTAAATTTAAAATTTTATATTTCAGTTTCAGCATAAAGCTTGCACTGACCATAGGGATGTTCCTCATATTATATTTGATTATCATCAAGAATGCCGAGGTGGGAATACGAGGAATCTCGGTAAACTCAAAGCAAAAGTTGATAAATATCTAAATGCATTTTCACTCTTCTTTGCCAAAGGAGATGAAGTCATCAGGTAAAAAGTTGGATTGTGTGGTGAAAATATTTTATTTGAATTTAAAATGTTTAATCACTTGTATTTTAAATATTATGTGTACTCCTTATTGAAACGGATACATACAATACGCGTATCAGACTTCTGCAATAGTGTTTCCCTTAACCATCACACTCAAGCCCCATCTATTGTGAAATTCTTACTTGTTTGTTGATTTTTCAAGTTAAATGACAATTGAATGTACTTTCTTGGTTGTAGGTCTTGTAATGTTTAGTTTCACTTTCATGCTATTAATTTAATTATTCAGAATAAAGATCGAAAAATTTGCCTCGAATATAATTTCACTTCTTTGTTGAAAATTAGTTTTTTAAACATTTAACACATTTTCTTACCTTTGTTTATGTATGTGCATGAATGTTTTATATAGCAAATGATGTACAGGGATATTTACATTTTACATATTATACCTTTAACTTCCCTGATCAAGAAAATGCTATAAAATTTTCCCAGTTTTTACACTTCCCCCATTATGTTTATAAAAGAACTTACTGGAGAATGCATAAAGAAGGTGCATTTCTTTGTATCAGGATAGGCCAATGAATTTCTAATGAATTTGTGCTGGTTTAGTGTCGTAAATACTAGTGATACTTTTTGAATTTATACGTATGAAAAATATTGGCAATACATACAGTGGGATCATTGTTACATGTTTATCACGGGCCTGTTGGTGTAGAACTTGTACAGTAAATGTGAAATCTGGGAAATTTTATAAAATTTGTTTTCCTTGTACATCCTTGGCGGCCCCTGTGGTGGAGTGGTTAGCACAAAAAGCAAAGTAAAATTAAGCAAATCAATTTTGTACATTCTTTTCTCTATGTGTGTTCTTTATTTAAATTTGGAAAGTCAGGTGAAGTGAAACTTCAAATTATTTCTTTCTAGTGAGCAGATTGGAACAATTCGGACCAACTGTTTGGATTGTCTTGATCGCACCAATTGTGTACAGACCTTTTTTGGGCTTGAGGTATGTGGCTATCAATATTTCTTTACTGTTTTAGTACTGTTTTTCATCCAATTGCAGTATGACACTTCATTGTCAGTTTAACTAATAACCTGTTATATTTCAAAGAAAGTACTTTGATGTATTACTTAGACCACACATGTATGCTCAATAAAAACATATTTGTTTGCAGTTGACTATTTTGTCGGGAAATAATCATTATAACAATGGGAGTGATTAATGATGTGCTGCTTATAACAACAAAATCAAGATTGTAAAAATGAATGAAATGATTTTAGTCTTATTTCCTTCAGTTATGACTTGGGTTGATATAATATACATTTAGCATATCATACTCAAGTTATTCATAGTCGGATAATTATAGTTTTGGGATATACGTACACACAAAATGTACTACTTATTGTGTCTCCTTAACGTGAATACATTTTTGGAATTGAAATATAATCTAGTTCAACATTGGTCTAGAAATCATCATGGATCATTTCTACAAATGTGGTGAGTATGATTACACTTCAGTATTGGCACTCACCAAAATGTGTATGGTACTTCACGATGAAATTAAGCTTGTACTTCTGACAGCTCACAAGGATTTACACTGTGTGGTTTTGTCTTGCTGTAAGAAGCAGTGTAGACATACATTATGAAGAAATTTCTTTTTAATTTATTAAAAGAAATGTGTGTTAAGTTGGTATAATATTTTCAGTAATATTTTGTGTACAATGCACAGCACACTTTAATAACACAAAATGTTATTTTCCCTAGGTTTCTTTCAGCACAAGTTAAACTTTGATTATTTACTTATTGCAACTTGAGTGCATTTATTGCTGCTATACCAAATCCAACATGTGTGGTAAAAATAGTTTGAAAGAAGTTATAAAATATAATTTTTAAAAAAAATGATCACTACATTAGTGTTTTTGGCGTTGGTGTCATGTTTATAGTAAATTAAAATATAGGAAGTACAAGTTTAATTTGTTGTAAATATGGCTGAAGTGTGTTGCTGTTTATATCCTGAAAATTCTTGAAAAGCTTTCAGAAACTGTGGTAATAGATTTCAGGAAAGGGCACAATAGGCATGCTTTAAACAACTTTGTTACTATTAGACATGAAAAATGAAGAGATGTTTAGCTTTGTCAAAGTAATTTTTCATGTGAATATCTTCATCTATTTGAAGCATTTTTTTTCGTAGCAATCAACACGCTTCTTCACCTTGAACATCATCAAGTACCATTCTACTTGAGGCTTAGCTGGGCCTTTAGTGTGTGTGTTCAATCAATGACTTTTCCAAAATATCCATTGTTTCAAAGAGACGGATAGTCAAGACTGAAAATGTGTATTTGACTTCCTCTTGTAGCATCCAGGATAAGATTGCATTGACTGTTGTTTAAATACTTGTAACGGAACATAGGTCTATACTGTCACATAACTACTGCAAATTACTAGACAACAGAAAATGTTTTTCACAAACACTGTACAAAAGAGACTTGTTTTTTGGTATGTCATTTCTGATACAGTATTGATGTTTAAGGTAGGATAAATGTGCTTGCAATATTATCTTGATATTCCAACAAATTGATATTCTACCAGTTGCAGAGGACATCTTAAAAGATTGTAAAATGTGGGGAAGGGAAGAAATAAATCTGCTATCAATCCTTTACATAGTTGTGCTTACTCTTAGTGCATTTTTGATTTTAAAGCACTAATAGATACTAGACCATTAAAATTACCTTTGTAGAATGTTCATGTCTGCATAAGTATGAAATGAGATGGAGTCTCTCTGAGATTAGGTTATCGCTATAGCTCTGTTGTCCTTCTCAAGTCTTAATCTTGGTGTAAGTTTGAATTGTACATCTGATGCCATGAGTCCAGCTCCAACTTTAAAAATTAGGATAAAGGAATATCTGTCTTCTGAACATGCAAAATGGAATGAGAAGAAAAATGACTAGCCTTATTCAGATCATATCCTTGGATGTCACTGGAAACATAAAGTTTATTTTCTTGTATCAAGGTCCAGTTGATTGCATAAAATGGCTAAATGAAGATGAACTCTGTGTGTAAAGTTGGAAGTATATACAGGGTGGGAAATAACCTTTTGCTAGGTTCCCACAGTAAATAGTAAGAACAATTAAGAAATTGTGGTAATACCAAATGTTTACCACGACAATTGTGGTTACAAAAACAAAATTAAAAGTTAGTATGTGCGCCGTTTGCTTCTCTCACAGCACGAAGACGATCAGGGTAGGAGCTCAGAAAATTCGCAAACAAGTTCGTATTCCATTCCATGTCACGGAGGACTTGTTCCAGATGTGCAAGGAGTGTTGCTTGGGAATAGCGGTCCTGTCGGCATTCCTCTATCATCAAGGACTCGACTGCATCCTTCAGAATAGCCCCAAAGTGCTCTGCTGCATTCAGGTCCGGTGATTCACCCGGCCATTCAGAACTGCTGAAGAAGTCAATGCCACTTTGCTGAAGAAGGTCTTGGGTAGTATTTGCCTTGAAGCATGGTGCTTTGTCGTGAAGGAAGCAGACCTCCATTGCATCCAGGGTATTGTTGGGATCCTTGAGGGACGGAATAACCTTGGCAGTCAAGATTTCTTCTCTGAAATACTCCCCATTCCAGCTTTCACCTTCCTCCTTGATGACCCACATAATTCATTTGGCCGTGAAACAGATGAACACTCCAATGCAGTCTGGTTTCTTTGAAATTTCCTGATAGTGTTCATCATCAGCAATGTCCTCAATGCACAATGATCTCACACGATCGTTCTGATAGTTTGATCTCTGAACCGTCCAAATGAATAATTCATCACTTGGTGCAAGATGAAGGAAATCTTCTGTGTCCCAATTCCTCAGAAAGTCACAGAACCAGAGGCGATCCTCAATATTCAAAGCAGTCTTCATTGGTTTGGGAATGACGTGGAATGGTTTGCAACCTGATCTTGCACGGTAATTTCCAACAGTTTTGGATGTCACATTCTTGCCCCGAACTTGAAAAATTTCTTTGGCAACGGAGGACTTGCATTTCCCATTGTTTCCACTGATGATGTCTTTGCTTTCTTAAGATAGTTTTTGTGGAAGCCCACCACTAAAGTGAGCATAGCAATCATCGTACGCTTTCTTAAAATTGTCAGTTACCAAACGTTCACTTCGATGCAGTTTCTTCGCGACCCATTTGCGATTGATGAATGCTGCTCCACCTTCCATTGGTTCTAGAAATGCATTGGCTCCTTTCCGATCGACAACTCGCTGCTCCTCAAGGTCATATAATAGATTTGCCATCTTGAAATTTATTCCTGCAACACAGAAGAAAGCCTACTTTAACACACCACACTTGAAATGACTCCATGTTAACACAGTTTTCTTGCAGACCCCTAGCAAAAAGTTATTTCCCACCCTGTATGTAGTGAAGTTTCATATGAGGCAGAATGTTAATGAAATATAAGTTTATGTATGATTTTATATATATACACTGTAGTAATAATTTCATGTATGATTTTATCTATATACTGTCGTAATGATACATGCAGAAGAACCCCTATTTTACATTTCCAGATTTTATGTTTTTCTCCATTATACATTTTACCTTATCCTAATGAAACAATGCATCATAAAATTTTCGTGGATTATAAGCTTTTTATTTTCAGTCTATTGAAAAATGAATCAGGGTTTCACTGTACATGTATAAACTGTGGTTATATACATGCTAAAAGTGGGTTGTATTATTCATTATGCTAATAATTAATTCACAGATTTAATAAAGTAAAAATGAAGGTTATGCTGCAAGAATTACATGAGTGTCATACTCATGAATTGGCCCTATGTGTATTGTTTTCACTATCATATCCATTTAGAGAATACAAGAATGTAGGATTACTTCCTGGCATGACAGGCATTTCTGTGATTTTTTTTTAAATGTTGAAGTAAATTAGCTATTTAAGAATTATTTCTAAAAATAAGGTACAATTAATTTGTTTGTGTTTAGACTCTTTCCAAGCAACTGCAGTTCTTAAATCTAATGGAGAAACAGCAGACAGTGTCTCGTTTTGAAGAAGTTTTTCGTCAAATGTGGATCAACAATGGAAATGAAGTAAGCAAAATATATGCAGGAACAGGAGCAATTCAAGGTGGTTCAAAGGTTTGTAATGTTCAGTGTAGGTAGTTTAATTATTTTTAAGGCCTCAAATGCATGTAAATTGTGTTATGCAGTGGACTCTTTTCAATTCGAACTAGGATAATTCTAATTATTCGGCAATTCGGACAGACGTTTATTTCCCTTGAAATCATCTTTAATGATACTTGAATTAAAAGGAATCCACTGCATTATCTTTTCGTGTTTCACTTTTCGTTAAATTTCTTCATTTACAACAATAAGCATAATGCATTGCTGATTTATTTGAATATTTCCAGTTCTTGAGAAAGTATTGAATTAAAGTAGGGATGGGTCAATACAAAATTTTGGCCGATACCAATAAAGTAAAAGTACCGATAGAAAATTTACCAATCCCGATAATCATGTTCTAATGATACGATATATAATCCCATATGATAGATTGAAAACCTGAATGGTTCGTTTACTTCCTTAATAATTGTGTTTTTCCAGGTGACTGCATTGCAAAAGAAGTTGTATTGTTTAGACATTTACTTTTTTAAAAACTAGGCCATGGAAGTTATCCAAAATAATTATAACAAAATAGCAGAATTTTGCACTAAATTGTGACACATTTACATATATTGGATCTGTAAAATAATTGGGGCTCTTGGACTGATAAACTGATACTGATATGCCTAAATCGACTGATACCAATAGAGTACCGATTAATCTGTCCCATCCCTAAATTAAAATAATTCTATGAAAACACAAAATTTATTGTTTGTTAATGCTTACACATTTACTGAAATTGTCAGCTAGGTAACAATATTGCAGTTCCTTTCCTGCACCTCAACTTTACTGTTAAAAATTATGCCTTTCTGCTGCTTAACATGATGGTGTGTTGGTGAGCACAAGAAATTTGAGATTTTAAGTCATTTTGTACATCTCTATGCCTAATCACAATGCAGGTGACTTAGATTGTGGAAAGTAATATGTACTTTTTTAGTACCTGAGAATTCATTAGGTGTTAAATACTTGTAACTATTATTCAGCCTCTGTGCTGTAAAGATTTACTCTTTAACAAATGCATTAAATTTGAGTTTTCCTGGACCAAATCAAAAGATGATCCAGAAAACAAAAACCACAATGAATTTAGAAATAACAAGACAATTTAGATGTGCAAAATCCAACACATCAAAGTTTCACATTCCCAGATTTTACATTTTCCTGCTTTATACGTTTTTACTTTTTTGCCGCCAGTAAAGTAAAATGTTTTATCCCCCCCATACACATTTTCTTTTCCTGATTTATAAGTTCTTTAGCCTCCTCGATGGCATAGTGGTAACATCATTGCCTTGTAATCAAGGGGTCCCAGGTTCGATACCTGATGGAGGCACACAGTTGTTCAGGGCCCATTTTAGCTGTAGGTCCAGTCCCAATTAACCTTTCTGTGCATTAAGTGGACTTAAAAACAACAAGTCGAACAATCAATAAGTACTTCAGTCTCAGTCCAATGAAAAGTGTTCAAGTAAGATCCCACTGTGCCATGCAAGTGTAATGAAAATTTAGCATTATAAACCTTGTATAATAAGTATGAGCGCAATGCTTAAGTGAAAGTGTGTAATTTTTAATTTAATTTCAGCTGATGGATGGGGCAAGATCTGCAGCAAGAACAATCCAGAATAATCTACTTGACAATAGCAAGCAGGAAGCAATAGATGTTTTACTGCTGGGAAGTACTTTAAATAGTGAATTAGCTGATAGGGCACGGATTTTGTTGTCTTCCAATATGCTGCATGGTAAGAATTTTTAAAGAATTTTATTATCATGGTTGTATCAGGTTAATAGTGGCATGTCAGCAATAATATTGCAATTTTGAATTTCTTCCTGCAGTAACAGTTTTTTAGGAAGCTTATTTTCTAACTTTTTGTAAATAAATATGTGAATCATTAAATGATATAATTATGATTGTTTTTTCGGTAAGTTCTTTTTTTATACACCTTGCACAAATATCAGGGGATAAATATGAACTGACACTTTCCAACACCAGTATTGATTCCACCGGTATCAGTATCAACTCATCAATGAATTAATACAAGACTACATCTTGATTTCACCTTTTGGTGCCTGATCGTCTCGATCGAGATGCTCTTAGGTAACCCTCGGGTGCCCAATCGTCTCGATCGAGACGTTTTGTCAAGGTCGTAGTTGTTACGTTATAACTTCGCTATTTTTGGCTAGATTCACAGTATAAAAAGTATAAAAAACTTACGTTAGTGAGTATAATAGTCGTAAGACTCTTGCAGATGACTTTCGCGAAGCTACGCTTCGCTTCTTCAGGTATTTCTTTTCAGTAGAAGAAGAAGTGAAGCGTAGCTTTGTGAAACGTCGTCTGCAAGGAGTGTTACGATTATTATACTCACTAACGTAAGTTTTTTATACTTTTTATGCTGTGAATATACCGTGCGTTCATTTCGATCTTCAGCCGAGACATCGGGAGAAGTGTGGCGGGTGGCGCTGACAGAGATGCCGACATTTGCACCCTGTAATGCCCGCTTATTTTTATGGACATATGCAGACATTTATATAAATATTGCCAAACGAGCACTAACCTGTGTTATAAGAGTATGGTTTTAAATTTAGTAGCTTAGTGGCTGTATGTGCTGATGATTTTGACATGCCTATTTCCTGTGAAACATGGCGTAGAGGTTTGTTTGGAGAACGTTCTAACGCTGCACCAATTTCATCGAGTTTTGCTTCGGTTAGAATCCTTCGTTTTTGCTTAGACGTTTTAAAATTTAATGATCCAGTTTTCTCGTAATTTAAGGACAAGATGTCTAACCATATCTCTATGTGGAGGTGAAACGCCTGGGAATTTCTGTACAAATTGCCTACACATGTCTCGACACAAGTCTGTTTTCACGTAAGTGTCATACATAAGAATTCTTTGTTCTAACATGAACCTTGCGGCTGGCATTCCAATCATCTCACTGACACAACACACATACACACTGCAATAACACAAACAAGTAACGGCAAGTAACCAAGAATATCACTCTTGCGCACAGTATGAAATTAACACGCTCTTTGTTTACATCTGCTCGCCACTATATTCACAGCTCTGTCTTCATCTAGTTGCGAAGGAACAAAAAACTCTAGCTCGGAGATTTCGGATTGCAAGGAAGCTCACGAAAACCATTGACTTTTAACGGTTTTGTCTGCAGCGTAATCTTGATACAGTGTTGCACATTCGAAACCTCCAAATGATCCCCATCGACACACAACTCTTTCAAGGATATAAACTTAAGCAGGACGTTACTGGTCAAAACAATGATTAAAATGTTTTATTATCTGTGGCTCTTAACATCGTTTCTAAAGCGTATTTATTTGTGTATATAAGGGCAGAACTCGGATGAATTACAGAATAACTTTTGCATGTTATAACACAGATTAGTGCTCTTTTTTTGTAATATTTATATAAATGTCTGCATATGTCCATAAAAATAAGTGGGCATTACAGGCCGCAAATGTCTGCATCTCCATCAGCACCGCCCGCCACGCTTCTCCCAACCTCTTGGCTGAAGATCGAAATGAACGCATGGTATTTAGTGAGTAAACACACAAATTTTCAAAATATGAAATTTTGGCTAGAATTCAGATTTTCTTTTTTCATATTGTTGTTAACACATGTATTTAACAGGAATGATTGTTGCACGTTTTTTTTTTAAGAAAATGGCAGGGGAAAAGGAGACTTTTTTTTTGCATCTTTTTTCAAGAGAAAAATTTGCTGTCAAAGGAAGGCTGGCTTTGTTGTTCTAAAAAATGGGGATTTTCCCCCCCTCCCTCCAAGAAAAAAGTACATGACAGTGTCGACATGCACATGGAAATTATCGCTGGCATGTAAGGAACACAAAAATATTGGCATTATTATCGTGTGACCAATGTAACATGAGTTGTACCCCCAAAAGGAATGGTCAGCACGCCACTGATTCAAGCTTCAAAATGCAGTGTTGCCTTGAAATGACTGTAGCTCAGAGGTTAATTGCCCTCGAGAGATGAATCATATACCGTTGTACGCAGAATGAATCACAGATTCAGACGATATAAAATTTATGCACATTCAGCATATATATGGAGGGGTTAGGGGGGAAACCCACAAAAAATCTTTTTTTTAAAAAAAAAATTGAGGCCCAAAAATGGCCTTGGGCTCTAAAAGGTTAATAGCACACAAATACAATGGAAAATGAACATGTTAATGATGGAAGTGTAAATATTTTTTTGGTATTAGTAAAAAATATAATAACTGATTTGTTTGTTTTAGCTCCAACAAGTGTTCTTCGTGAAATGTGCAAGCGTTACCAAGAATATACGTTTCCTATGAATATTAGAGTGGCAGTTGGCACATACAATGTAAATGGAGGAAAACATTTTCGGAGTGTTGTGTACAAGGATGTCTCTTTGGCCGATTGGCTTCTTGATGCATCAAGGCTGGCAAAATCACAATGTAAGTATGTCTGTAAGTTAGTATTGTAAAATAAATATTTAAAATTTTTATTAGAATAACAGTTTATTATTTTGAAGGAATAAATGTCCATGAAATAAAAAGTCCATCATTCTTATTTACTTCTGGTCAAATAAAATGATAGAAAAAAATGTACTATATCGTTATCAGCCAATATAGGCATGTTGGTTTATAATTTTATCGATCTGATATGTCTATTAATATCTTGTAGTTCAATATTCTGCAAATTTGAACAGAAGAAGGTTTTTTTTTTTTTTTTACTTTGTACTGGCCGTACGTTATGTTCATTGAATGTGCGTATTCAGGTTCAAAAGCAACAACGTAATTTTAGACATTACAGGAAAGGAGACGGGAGATCACTTATCGCCATTATGTTAATTGGTTAAGATGTCTTGTGTAAGGGGCTCTCACTTCCACATGAGCAAGAAAATCTGGGCAGAAATACTTAGCACTTTTCAGTAATTACAAGACTAGTGATGATACCATAGGGATGATGAGAAAGCAAATGACACCCCCTCCCCCCCTTGCAAATGAGAAAGAGGTGAAGGTAGTTTCCCGTGCACTTTGCTCCATACTGTGATGCATATATATATATATATATATATATATATATATATATATATATATATATATATAAAAAGCAAGGAGGGCCAAAAGGGCTAAATAAAAATCAAAGAAGGACAAAGGAAACACTCGCAGGACAGTGGAAAAATTGAAAATTTTTGCTAGCTTAGTAGCATCATCGGTGTGAGATGAAAGAGACGGAACCAGAAGTTGGGGCCCTGCAGAGTTGCCAGGTCCCCATCGAAGAAGAAGCGGTGCGTAGAACAAAAAAATAATGTTTCGTCACGAGGCTCGTTGAAAACTGTGAGTGTGTGGGATGAGTTGGGAGGGAGGGTCGGAGGGGGATGTGGGAGATGGTGTGATCAGCACCATGCTTTGGCAGCCCCCCTGCTATTTTGGATCAAATACACATTTTAATGGCATTTAGATGTGCACTAAATTTGGCTGCTCTCAGGAAATATTGCTGCACCCCTTGTTTATTCACTCATTTTTCCTAACCCCATCACTTTACAACATACGAGTTACGCAATATGCATAGAGAAAATATTCTGTCTCTCACGTAGAAGATTCATTTATCCCAACTTCACCCACCGCTTCCCCCACAGAATTGATTTGACATGAATATTTTTCTGTCAGTGAGTAAAATATCACCCTATCTGCCCATAGAAAAAAAAATGATCACTTTAGCTTGTGCGTTTTCAGCTTCATTCTGATAACCAAATGATATAGTGTCCATGAAAAAACTTCAGATTAACAATAATCGAACTAGATCCAATCATATTTCCTTAGGAATCTAAACGAATTTCCATGGAAGAAAAAGTGTCGTCGTTATCCGGTATGGCAAATCCTTATTTTTTCCATTTTCAATGTTGCAAACAAGAAGAAAGGAAAAGTTTTTACAAAAGAAGTCACCCCCTCTTTTTTTCGTTCCTGTGAACTAGGAAGGATTCCGTAAATGTGTGGGCAAAGAAGCAAATGGATGGAGTCCCGTTGTCAATTCTCTACTTGTGTTTTTGTGGAGGAGAAGGCGAACAGACACACCTCAATCACACACATTGTGTCCAAACTCTAGGGAAGGCATCATTTAGAGAGCATCGGTTTGGCAACAGTGCGCTTGTTGTCTGAACCTGCAGCAGAAGGATCGGGCCGTTTCATCTTCATGGGGAATGCAAGAAGTGCGGTTTTCCCTTCCTGTCCCTCTAGGGAGGTATGATAAATGCAACTTGTGCACCTCCTCCCCCTCCCCGTAACCATGCCTTTTCCCTCCGTCCTCTAGCATGAGAACCTAACTTCTGGAAGTTCAAGGTCATGTGGGGAATGTGAAAGCAAGAAAAAGGAGGGAGGGAGGGAGAAGTCGCATAGTCAAGGGAACAGGTTTCTGGCAAATGTTAAAACATTGTCACAGCTCTGAGAACGTATAAAGCAGGAAACGGGAGTTAGAGTGAATGTAAGATCAAGGTGAACATCCTATTAATTAACATGGCCTTTTGCCGGGGCCTGACTGGATGAACGTATGGTATGCCCCAAAATATACAGTACTGAAACTCGCTCACCTCAAACGTGCATGTGCATTTGTCGATGGGGCATAGCTCCAGCCGCTCGTGTTCTCAGTAGTGAAAAGGAAGTTATAACTCGCTAATAATGTGTATGTAGTGTTTCTTTCAGGATAAATAAACTCGCAGATGACAACAATGTAATGTTTGTCTTTTAATTTCAGTACTGTATATTTTGGCGCATACTATATTAAGCGGGAAAACTTATAATGCGGGAGCATATAATCGGGGTTTCACTGTACATTTATTGAGGAGGTCAAGGAACTATTGAGGTTCTTTATGGACCATTTGGAATTTTATCTAAGTTTATCTTGGTAATTTATAGGTATCGGCGAAAATATCATATCGGTCCATCCCTAGAAGAAATAAAATTCCATAGAACTTTGATTTTATAATTTCTAGATTTTCCATTTTCCCCAAATTTTACATTTTACGTCAAGCTCCAAATGTTACAAAATATTCTCAGATTTTACATTTTCTCACATGCTTTCTTTATCCACAGGTTTCATTTTATATATATTGTTCAAATTTTGCACTAAATGTTTTACTGTTCATGTATATCAGTATCAGTAAATTGTAGGGATGGGCCGATATGAAATTTTGGCTGATACCAATAAAGTAACGATATAAAATTTACCGATAACCGATATACTACCGATCCGATATAAAATTAGAAATGGCCCTTGAAGAACCTGAAAGTTTAATTGACCTCCTCAATAAATGTGTGTTTCGAGGTGACTGCAGTGAAAAAGAAATTGCATATTTAGACATTTACATTTTTAGAAAGTTGGGCATGGATATTATCCATAAAAATTACAACAAAATGGCAGAGGTTTGCACTAAATTATCAGATATTTATCGATATAAACCGATACACTGATATGCCTATATCGGCCGATACAGATAGAGTACCGATTAATTGGTCCCATCCCTATAATATAAATTGTATATCAGCACTTCATTGATATCAGTAGAAATTCCATATTGATCTGTTTCTAGTATTTATTAACTTCGCATGAAAAATATTGATTCTTGAACATATGTCTTTTATTTCAAGTAGTTAATGTTGCTCCTTTCTTGATTTCAGCTTTGGTTGATGTGAGTAATGTCTCTGAAGAAACGACTCCCATTGACATATTTGCTGTTGGGTTTGAAGAGATTGTTGATTTAAATGCAAGCAACATTGTAGCTGCAAGGTGAGCATTTCTCTTCAAAAGGTTGTCTATTGATTTTTATGAAGGTGAAATAGAAGATTGATGGTGATGTATGCCAGATAAGAATAATGTGTGTGTGTGTTTGTAAATGATAAATGTTATATTTCTTATGAGAATTGAAAGTCCACCTTGAATCTTTTGAATTATGTTGATCAAGTATATTGCTGTTTGTGTTTATATTAGGGCTGAGCCATGCCAGTGTATTGGTTTCGGAAAGTGTTGGTTGGAATTTATTTACCAATACCAGATGATACTTTTCTGGCATTTTGGTCTTTCACGGGGTCCACAAAAATGCCACACCACACTTTTGTGGAGTCTAATTGTTCTGGAAATTTTAAAGCAGAACTTGTGGTAAATTGATGCATATAATTTGAGTGGAATACGTAGCTGCACACTCATGTTGATCAATATTTTTAAAAAAACATAAATTATCTCTAATAACTGGGAAATGTTAAATGTATACATTATTACTTTCACTGCATTTCAGTTCTGAAAATGCTAAGGCCTGGGGAGAAGAACTGCAGAAAATCCTTTCTAGGGATCGTAAATATGTGATGATTACCTACATACAGCTGGTTGGAGTTTGTCTCTTCCTGTTCGTTCGCCCTGAGCATGCTCCTTACATCAGAGATGTGGCTGTAGATTCTGTGAAGACGGGATTAGGTGGTGCTACAGGTAACTTGCTAGAATGTTTACAAGAATGTATTTTCTTATATAATTTAACCTATAACACTGGTCAACAGCCAAAATGCGACATGAGTGATATGTACAATTTCTAGTCAATATTGGTCCTCTAAATGCAAAACTGTCGTTAAAAATTGTGATTGACTAATTATAATTGAGTTACAGGGCATTGTTGATTTGGAGAAGTTCCCTATATATATGTATGGTATTGCATAGCTGTTAAATGTTGAGTTTTTCTTTTCTTATCTTATCTTTGTTTATTTGTTGTAAGGAAAGGTGGAACTGTTCAAGACCAGCCACAAAACATCTTTATTCATTGTTTTGTGAGATTCATTGGTGCAGTTGTGATTGTGGCTTTATAAAACTAGGTTGAGTGTGTGCATTTGTCTATGATCGTGTTTGCGTATTTCATGGTTCGTTTATGGCAAGGTTGGCATTTAATTACATTGCTGAGTGATTTGGTAAAAAGTGCCACGTAAATGCATTAACAATGCTAACAATTTTTGTTATGTTTGTGGTCAAACTGTGTTTTCTGGACAGCGGAGAAATATTACCCCTGCTGTAAGAACATCCTACAATCTGTATTTTGGTAAATAATGCAAATTCAGAGATAAGACTTGGGCTCCACATTTCTGTTGTAAGACCTGGTACACGAATCTGCTGGACTGGTTGAATCACAGAAGACCATCGATGCCATTTGCTATTCCCATGATTTGGTTGGAACCGACTAATCCTACAGACGATTGTTTTTTTTTTTTTTTTTTTGTATGGTCCCACGAATACCATGTATGTACAATACTAAAAAGAAGACAATTGTATTGTCCAACCCACTACTGGTAAACATATCAAATACAATAGCCATAAAATTCAAAAGATTCAAGTCAAACACACTGCCCACACACTCGTAGACACCAAAATCAAGGAAACGCACGTCATAATGCACTTCCTGCACGAGCTGAACATCACTAGCGGGCAAGCACACCACACTTAGATTCCCCTACTACAACAGTTATCACCCGGAAATAGCAGACGACACAGACCGAGATGCACTGTTAACAACAGTGTACCTAGCGGCAGCCAGAGAACTACAAACAAAAGATGCACGCCAATCAACAGTAGAGCAAGTTCCAACAAGGATGTTGGCAGTGGTCACTGAAATTATTTGATAAAGAAAAAACAGCTTCACGGATAAAAGTGAGTACTAGTTTCTCCATATTTATTTTAATACAGTTAAAGTGTAAAAGTCACATGCACACCAAGCATACATCATTCCACTACGTTACAACATTGGGAAACAAGACTTTTCAACAATACCTCGTATAATTCTTAAACCGGAAGTCGTGTGGCATTTTCATTGTCAGTTTCGTTTTTCAGCATCATGGATTAATAAAGAAAAGTGAATTTTCATCCATGTCGCAAAAAAAAATTAAAATTTGTTGACCAGTGTAATTAGAGGCATGCATATTTTGTTCTTGACAGAAACATGAAATGCGAAATATCACTGTAATGTTCATTTTGCATGTTTTTGAAAGGTGTTGTGTCATGAAATGATGTGAAATGAGCTGCAAAATTCAAAATAAACTCTTAAACATGAAATTTAAGGCTTATTTACAGACTCAACACTTATTATCTGAATTATTCTGAGAGTTATGCAAATCGAGGAAAATTGATTAATCCTGCTGTAAATATTTGTGAAGTAAAGATTGACTCTGTTTCACAGGAATAAACTTAATACTCTGACAACTACATAAATGTGCTATTAGAAGGGAAAAGTTGATTTTGTGTGATAAGTATAGTTTTAAAATCAAATTTAGCATTCTATTCACCATTTTAACAGTGGAATGCTATTTTATATACCACTTTTTATCTCGAAATGTGCCTAGTTTTTGTACGAAAACCTTGAGCTTTTATTCACCAAAAATATGTACCTCTACCTATAATGAAATAGACTGGTGGGCCTCCCTGATGGCATGGTGGTAATGCTGTTGCATTGTAATCATGGGATCCCAGGTTCTATTCCAAGAGGACGCACACACTGGATTAGCTCTGACTTTGAACTGTAGGTCCAGTCCTAATTAGCCTATCTGTGCATAAAGTGGACTTATAACAAACTTTGAAATAGAATGGTATACATTTGAAGTGATTCTCATTATATTGGTGAATTTTGACTAAATTATATATTTTTTTAAGAAAATGTATTTGTTATAATGTGGTACAACAAGTTACAATCTTATAATATAAAATTAATATGTTTTATTTTCTTTTATAGGGAACAAGGGAGCTTGTGCTATTCGCTTTGTTTTCTACAGTACATCACTTTGTTTTGTAAGTGCACATTTTGCAGCTGGTCAGTCTCAGGTTACTGAAAGAAATGCAGATTACGCAGAAATCACACGGAAAGTGTGTTTTCCAATGGTAAGACTTTCTATTTAATTTCTGACACAATTATCTGTGTGCATGTCGTGGGTTTTGTATGGTGACATAATCTAAATTTAGAGTTTTATTTACCGAGTGGACACTTTCTGAAGTTTGAATTATCCTGTGAGTTATGCAATTCACGGAAAATTGATTTATTCTGCTGTAAATATTTGAGAAGCAATGGACCCCTTTATACAGGAATAAATATAATGCTCTGGTAACTACATAAATGTGCTATTGGTAGGGACATGTTTAATCAAATTTTGGATTATGTTCACAATTTTAAAACCAAAATGTCATTTTATATACTGGTTTTGATCAGTTTTTCACCACTGTAACTCCGAAATTTTATTTTATTTACCGCTTTTGAACCCGAAATTGACTCTGTTTTTGTACCGAAATTTTGCTTTTTTATTTACCAAAAATATATGCCTCTATGTATTGATATTGGCCTTCATGGCATGGTGCAAAGCACAGGGGAGCACTTTACTTTTATTTATATTGGTGTATTGGTTTAATTACCAATCCAATATATGTATAAATAGCTTGTAATTTAATTCAAAATTTTTCCATTTTCTTATAACTTTTATGAATATAAACATATATTTCATATGTCAGAATTTTGCGGGTCTTCCCTGATGTCATAGTGCTAAATCAAATTAATACTAATTACAATACATAAATTAATATTATATTATTATTACATGATTAGGTAAAAGGAGTGCACAAGAATAGAGATATAACAGCGCATATTCGTTACGTAACTTACCTGTAGTTAAGATTAGAATAATTTACATAGAAACAAGCACCCTGGCAATGAAATTAATGTCAAATAAATGAATAATTGAATATTTATCAAATAACAAAAATGATGTTACATGTAGTTGGAGAAAAGTAAGTTTCTGATTAATATTTTATGCATATTATTTTGAGTAGTAGTGTACATAAATCTTCTTTGTAATGTCATTCAAATCCGTTTGATCCCAATATAATTCTTGCCATCTAAAAAGTTCAGAGGAAATTAATAACCATCGATTATGCAACAAATGCTAATATTTTCATTAGTTAATTTTAGTACTTGGTGAGTCTTTGGGGGGGGGGGTTGTCCGGACCCTTGGACCCCCCCCTGAAGATGTCCTTTGTGTCCTTCAAAGCCGTATGATCCCAATATAATCCTTGTCTTCCAATGAGTTCAGAGGAAATTATACAACAGATGCTAAAGGAGTATATTTTCATTTAATTTTCGTACTTAATAAGTCTTTCAGGTGAGGAGGGGAAGGTGGTCCAGACCCTCCTCCTAAATATGTCCTTGCCCAGGCTCTATACCTGGTGGAGGCCCTTAGTGGTTTGGATCCAACTTTATATTGCAGGTCCAGTTCCAATTAGACTTTCTGTTCATAAAGTAGACTTAAAAACAAACTCAACATCATCATGATTTTTTAAAGTAAATATCTAAATACACGTTTTGAAATGCAGACATCTGGTCACTACATTAATTAAGGAGGTCAGTGAACTTCATGTTCTTCAAGTGACATTTGCAATTTTCTCATTGATCTGGGTCTGTTGACTCAAGGTGAATTTGATTCAGATCATGCCCTTAACAGAAACCTTTGATCCCTTGTGTTTCCTTAGCTTGTAACTAGTTCTTTCTTTGTGACACTAGTGCTCATTTTATGCAACTATAAAAGCAAAATAGCATGTAAGAATAACTAACTAAATGGTGAGGCTGAACCAATACAAATGCTGATCAGAAAGTATCGGTTGCAATTTTTTTTCCGATATGCCAGCCTCTGTGGCAGAGTGGTTAGCACAGTGGCTACAAAGTCAGGGGTCCCAGGTTTGAATCCGGGCATGGGTGTTCTTTGTGATTAGCTTAAAGTGGCAGAAATGTGAAGTAAAATAAACCCAATCAGTCAATCAATTTTTTAAAGATACCTGCGAATACTTTTACAGCATTTTCATCTTTCCTGGAGTCTGCAAACATGCTGCATGACCTTTTGGCAGAGTCGAATTATCCTATAAATTATGCAAAATTTCAAGTTTTCATTTATTTTTCATTTATTTCGCACCAGCATTGTGGAGAAAAAGTTTTTTTGTTGTTTTTTTTACATTCTAGATATTTTAATATTTTGATGTAATTCTTGGATGTTTTAAAGAAAGTTGAATATACTTTTGAGTACACAAAAAATAAAAATATTTTGAACAATTTTTAATTGTTACTATTTTCAAGTGTGTGTATTATTTTGATTTGCTTTATTTTACTTTGCCTTTTACTTTGCCTTTTGTGCCACTTTTGGCTAATTTGCGAAGATGGAGATGAGTGATGATATGATGAAATTGATGAATGAACGCTCACAAACATCCATGGTCAGGCCAGGATTCGAACCTGGGACTCCTGGCGTAAGTGTGTGTATTAGTATTGGAGGAAATCACAATGGGTATCCATTGAAAGTGGTATCGATTCTGCCCTGCTAATTGTATGTGAAAGGAGCATTTTTGTCAGGGAGAAAAGTGATGACCTTTGAATGAAAACTGACTTACTGTTACATAAATTAGTTCCCCTTTTTTCTGTGCAAGAAACAGAAAATAAAATCATAGAAGGTAAAGCTGTTGCTATCACAAATAGAAGACATTGTATTTGTTTACATTAAAGATTATATTGTATACATTAGAATCACATTGGGAGCTACATGTGTTTATTCCGAGTATTATTTCCAGCCATTGTTGTCTATTCGGTAGGGTGTCTGACTGCTGTGCAGGAGACCATGGTTCGATTCCCAGGGTGGATGATCTAGGGTCAGAATTTTTCTGGCCTTGTCCCTGCATAAAGTGGCTCTGGGGCTCACCCAGCCTCAAATCAATGGGTACCTGGGGGCAACCCTGGGGGGTAAAGGCACACAGAGTGTGGTGCTGTTCACATCACCTCCAAACTGGTCAAGAATGTTTGGGGCCCTACCCCCTACATCCTCTAAATGTACCTTCATGACATGGTGCTATGTGCACAGGGAACTTTACCGTAAAAGTAAAAGGTAAAGGTAAAGTGTTCCCCTGTGCATAGCACCACGCCATGAAGGCGTATAGGGGATGTGGGGGTAACGCCCCACACTTTCTTGATCCGGTCGTGAGTGGGGGTGATGTGATCAGCATCACGCCCCTGACCGCCTTTACCCCCCAGGGTTTCCCCCAGGTACCCATGTTATTCGACGCTGGGTGGGCGCCGGGGCCGCTTCCATCGTTAGAAAAGTTCCCAGATTTGAACCGGCCGGGGATCGAACCTGGGACCTTTAGCATGGTAGTCAGACGCGTTACCGACTGAGCCACTGCGGCCACCGTACTTTAACTTATTATTTCCAGCCACATCCTTTTGTATCATCAAAATTGTATGACAGTTGTGCAATAATGATTCTTTTACATTGCATTATAATGGAATGTCTCATGTCTTGTGACTGTTATCAATATCTGCCACTTTACGTGAGTGATACATTTTACCCCTTTTCTTTGTGCATAGATCTTGCATGGTATTTGTATCTGTCTAGCAGCAGTAGTTAATATTATGACCACTGCCATCAGAGAGTAGGTCTTCTTAAGCCAAGTTGTAATTGAAATATAATAGGGTTGGGACAAAATAATTGATTCTCTATTAATATCAGCCGATATAGCCAGGATATGAGAAAGTTAATTTAAATCCACTTTTATTCTCAGATAGGTTACTGGACCACAGTTTAAAGTGAGATCTGAACCACCATGCAATGTGCCCTCACTGGGGATCAAACTTAAGACCCCTTGATTATCACTATGCCATCACAAAGGCTCTTTATCAAGATGTCTAGTTATTATGAAAATAACCAATTAATGTAACTGATCTGCTAGCTTAGTGGTCGTCAATTTTCAATCTTGCCATTGAGTTCTCAGGGTTGAATCCCAGTCTGAGCATGGGTGTTCTTTGTGAATGTCCCTTCCTCACTTTCACTCAACCTCATCATTGTGATTATCAAAAAGTGGCAGAATAGCAATGCTAAATAACAACTCTACAAATTTAACTGCTCTGATATTTCTGTAAATAGCCTGTAATAAAGTTCAGTATTCCACTACTTAATTGTTTTTATGTATGTAAAAGTAAAATGCGATTGCAGTAATCATTCATGTATTTTTTATGGTGAAACCCATTATATTGGCATGATTACGTACCTTTATTAAAGGAGATGAATGAACAATTCAGTGTTTTCATGGAACAATTCACATCCAATATCAGATTCGTAGAATATAGTTTATCAGTATGGGTAAATTTTATATCAAAGCTTATCATTCATATCAATCCATCCTAAAATTTGAAATTTAATGTACTATGTACTAGAAAACTACAGTGCCCAGAAATTTCATAGGAAGTAAAATGCAAGAAAAGTGGGACAAGAGTTAAATGTATGTGTGAAAATGTCAAATCTGTTAATAAAAATTTTGGTTCCATAGTATTTATTTTCTTTTTGCATTTGCAGGGTCGTACCTTGAATTCCCATGACTATGTATTCTGGTCTGGAGACTTCAACTATCGAATTGATATGGATAAAGATGAAATGAAGGACCTTATAAAAAAGAAACAGTGGGATCAAATATTGCAGCATGATCAATTAATGGTAAGTTTGTTTTTAGATAGAGTAAGTATTATGTGGTGATGTGGGTTCTATGAATAAATTATGATTTGCAAAAAAATATTTTCTTTGTCACTGTTGAATGAAACAAGTCTAATAGGTAGCTGAAATGGCAATCCATATTTGAAGAGCCTTGCAATATTATTTATAGAACATAATATCTTATGAAGTTGGTGTTAATACAGTGTGTTTACATATATTGCAAAGTAAGAAAAAAATTATGTCTTACCTTAGTCACATGTTAGTACAAGATCATCTCTCTCTCCTTTGTTGTTATTATTGTTATTATTTATAGAATGTTATGCACACTTGCACTATTTTTCAGTTTCCTGATTGTTTCTTTCAAAGCTAAGAGAAGTTAGATTACTTTGAAGGATATCTATACCAGCGTTCTTGATGTTCAAAAAAATTACGAAACACAGACTTTGACTACAGATTCTGCCTCATTCCATCTAGCACGTAGACCTATTTAATGGCCTCTTAGTATGTCACATGTCACTCTGAAACCAGTGCAAGTGAAACTGATGTATCAATATTAGCATATACATATTACCAGTATTGGGGGGAAGGGTGATAATTAGGCATTTCTAATTTAATCACTAGTGCCTGCTAATAAATTTGTAATCCGAAATATTTCTGAGAGACACAAAAATTATGATATTTTGATTAATTCATTCTGTGAGAAAGATATTTTATAATATTTTATAATAATAAATTAGAACACTAATCTCCTGTGGAAAGGTAAAAACTTTACACAATTCAAAAATTATAGTTAGACTAAAATGCTATTAAAACTTGCAAAGTGTGAGACAGTACTGAGGAGCAGGAAAATTGCGTGCACTGTCAATTTTTAAACCTGTCTTTCCATTCCTGGATTTCTGGCTGGTATACTGGGAATGATTTTCATCTGTCCAGATTAACATAGATCATTTTTTAAATATTGAGTTGTTCTACAATTCATTGCCACCTGTGTCTAAATTTCCAGTATGTAAATTATTATTTCCTTGCATTTTTAATATAGCAAAGGTTTTTTTTGACATTTAAGCTCCTTCAGTGTTCTGTCATAGAGAAGTGAAAGGTTTCCAAGAGATTACTAGACATTTTCCATATATTTGGAAATGTATTGAAAAAAAGATTTTTGTTACAGGTACAACAACAGGCTGGAAATGTGTTCAAGAATTTTGAAGAAGGTCCAATAAACTTTGCTCCAACGTATAAATATGATTTGTTCTCAGATGATTATGATACAAGTGAGAAATGCAGGGCTCCTGCCTGGACAGATCGAGTATTGTGGAAGAGGAGAAAAGTACCAACCGATACAGGTTAGTGCCCACTTTTGTTGGAAATAAATTAAAAATTAGGGCTGGACCGATACTGG
Source organism: Lepisma saccharinum (assembly GCF_977018435.1). Taxonomy (NCBI): domain Eukaryota; kingdom Metazoa; phylum Arthropoda; class Insecta; order Zygentoma; family Lepismatidae; genus Lepisma; species Lepisma saccharinum. The sequence goes on from NC_139230.1 coordinate 210,017,765, forward strand.
TATTGGTAACTGTCGGATAAAATTTATTCACCGATACCGTCCAAGACCATTGTTTTTGAGTCCCTAGACCCATGACTGAGAGCAACATTTATTCTTTTGAAAAGTTCCTTCACCCTTCCTTGTGGCAGATTTGTAGGCCAGCGCAAGAAGTTCTGCATGGAGTTTTTCCGCAAAATACTTGACAAACCCCCACCCTGCAGGGAAGCAGATGATTGACAAGATCAAAGGCAAGGGCTAAGTGAAAGATGGGACCAAACTGTAAGACATGTAAGTACCTGGTAAAGGCTGTGTGTAAAAGAACTAATTTATTTCCAAACTCGTGGGGTAAGAAAGATGGACATTTTTTAAAACCAGCTTTACCATCATGTTGTGCTGTTTCCGGGTCAGAAGATGGGAGTTCTTGAAAAGGATGGGTGAAGGTCACAATTCACTTCGTTTTATCTACATTCAAGTGGGGAGGAAGGGTTGTGGATTCAACAATTTCTTCTTTTATTCTTTCCTTCTATGTAAGGGGGTGGAATTCCTCAGAGAAGACTTCTCGCCACAGATCCTAAGGCAGAGGTAACTTCTGACAGAGCATATCCCAGGAGAGAGGAAAGACAGGCCTTCATTAGCTATAACAAATTAATAGTTGATGACAAAGTGTATGTCACAACGGATGATTCCCCCACATCATCTGCATTGGACAACATTGGTGAAGACTCAGAGGATGCATATCTGACAACCAGGTGGACAAAGGTGAACCTGGTGGCAGCAGAATGAATGGATCACGAGAGGTTAATGACCAGGAAAGGGTTGTTTCCTTCAATATTGTAATTCTTCAGGAAAGCTGGGAGGCCCTGGAGACATTACTGAGAATCTGAAATTATGGGTTTTAGTAAATGTGTAGCAAGGAAGGTATCATTAAGGGGGGGAGTGATGGTACTTTTCAAAACAGAGTGCGAGGGAGGGAAAATCAATGCTACTAGACTCCAAGCAGAATGGGATCCTGGGGCCTCTCTTTGCATTGGAGTTTTGTCTCATGTAAGTTTCTCATGTGACTGCTGGTATAAAAGAAAACCTGCAGCTATTGCACATGACAGAGAATGATGGACAGCATAGCATAAAGAGATCCGGCAATAAGAGCATTATTTTAATAATGGTATTTGCATATATTTTACGTTGCTTTTCTCCCACTCCGGGTTAACCCAAACAAAAAGAATAAATAGTGTTTACATTAAGTTCAAAGAGAGACAATCCACATATTTTTTGGTGTAACTGCAACATTTCAAAAGCCTCTTTCCTTGCATCCTCTGGGTCTGCAGAGAAGTTCACATAAAAGAAATACCAAATGTCTCAAGACATTTTAAAGTGTTTTAATACTACATGAGGGGGGGTCAAAGGTTGGTATGGTCTCAGGGAGTGTTCGGATGCTGAAATGAGCACTCTGTAAATACTGAGGAACGCCATTGGGTATAACAACTACCAATACTACCAACAAATCCTACCTCCATATCCCCGAAGGCTGTTAGCCGCGTGACCCCTGGGCAATGCAGCAAAAAAGATCATACGGCCCGCTTCGGCGGGCCGATGCTGTAGCAGACGGAGGAGGGTGAAGGCAAGTATCCAGCGCCTAAACTGGGTGTTATCAGCTAAGGGAGTAAACCCTAACAGAAAATTCTGGTCCTCCAAAGAAATGGGGGTTGAGCACTAGGCCAGCACCCTGGTCTCATAAAAATAACCTTCCGCTAAAAGAGCTCAATTACAGAAAGCCGGATGGATTAATGGAAAATGACCTAGGCATATGAAAAGGAATAAGAAAGATATAATCTGTGTACAATTGGAGACCTGTTGCTACAAGATCACAAGGAAGGCCCAAAACCAGATGGATAGACAATGTCAGAAATGACATAAGAAAATTGAAGATACAGAACTGGAAGAAATGTGTGTTGAGTAGAGAAGAGTGGAAGGATGTAATTGAGAAGGCCAAAGCCCATAAAGAGCTGTAGCGCCTTATAAGAAGAAGAATACTACATGAGAATAAATAGGGAGTTATTTGTTGTCATTAATGGAATGTGATGTGATGAGTTAGTATGACACTGTAACTAGCTTTTGTTATTTTATACTCAAATTTGACAAGTATCGGTATCTGTGGATATCGGTGAGAGTATCGTCAACAGTATCAGTTCAAAGTTGTATCGGCTCAGCCCTAGAAAAAATTTAAAAAAATGTTCTTGCAACATATCTGTTCTCAATGCACAACCGCTGCGATGCCAAGGGTCCGGGGTTCGAATCCTGCTTGGGCTTCATTGTTTGTGAATGTCAATTACATAATTTCATCACTCATCCCCATCTTCGCAAATTAGCCAAGAGGCACAAAACGCAAAGTAAAATAAACTAAATCAATCAATCAATCCAATGCCCAACATTTCAGCCCCATTTCTTAGGCCTTCTCCAACACTTCTTTTATGTTTGTAACTCATAACCTTGGTTAAATGGTAAATGGCTTCCCTATTGTTTAGACCTATGGTCTTCTGGTCCAACATGCTGCACTGTGTAGATATTGCTGCATGCATAATTTGGATTTTGAGGTACTCATATTGAGAATCTTGAGAGCCACATTGACGTCGCTTGTTCTTGAAAGACTTTGGGAGAGAGCTGGTCAATGATCTCGTACAGAGAAAATTTCAGAAACCCCAAACGCTGCTGTCTGGAGTTTGCCTTTCACTTAGATCATTGGGGAAACCACATGCTGAAGCAACTGGAACAGGCAATCAAGAGCCGCATAAAGAGGTAAGTTGCCACATCCTGTGTTGCCCGAACATCAGCAGACCATCAGCGACATATGTGCAGTGAACATTTAGAAATGTCAAAATGAATGTGTAATTATGATAATGTGAAAGTGAAATTATGATGTGTTTTAAAATGTGGGGTCCATGTGGACCCCATTTCATAATAGGGCACATTGTGGAAGGACAGAGTGATAAGGTTAATCTTATCAGTGTCAAGCATCTGGACTGCCATGTGGGTCACTCGGACTCGATTCCCAGGATGGATGATCTCAGGTGGCAATGTTTCCAACAGTGTCCCTACACAAATCAACTCTGGTGTTCACTCAGCCTCCAATTTGTAGGTATCCAACCAGTAGAGACTGGGTAAACCCTAGAGCCACTTTATTGCAAGACAAGGTCGAGAAGATGTCATACCAACTGGATGGGTCTAAAGGAAATAAGTTTCTGGTATACTTTCTTGGGGGGGGGGGGGGATAGACACAAGATAAATTCTCATTGATTCTGCTCCAATTTTATGTGATATGGTAGATTTCGTGATGAAAATGACAGCCATGTTACTATTCTCATATCTCATTTGTGAATATAAAAAAAACTGGTAGATTGATATGGTGTAGTCGCAGTGGATTACTCATGCATTAATATACATGTGAAACTGTTCTGGTCAACCTCAAATTACTACAAATATACCCGGTGGAAGCACATGGCACAGTTGTTCAGATCCCTCTTTAAACTGTAGGTCCAATCCCAGTTAGCCTTTCTGTGCATAAAGTAGACTTAAAAAACAAATTGATCAAATCACACAAACAAAGCAATTAGTAAGGGAATCGGCATCACTATTCATTTCAAAGGGATGTTGGCTCGGCTCCAATTATAGCTCTTTTTCAGGGAAGTGGGGAGTGGGAAAGCAACCAATCCAGCGTGATAAGAAAGGCAGCAGCCTGTAGAACGAGGTGTGGGCAGAACTTCCTCCTCTCGAGGTTGTAACTCTCGACACCACCATTGTTTTCTGGTTGGTATGCTGCATATTCCCCGCTCCATACTTCCCTTGCCAGCATGTAGGGTGCCTGCCATAACAGTAAGAAAAACCTTTATCTGAATGAAATTTAGAAGATAAAGTGAAAGCATGGGAAAATTTGACCTTTGTGCAATTGTTTTACAAAAAATAAAGATTTTTTTCACTTAAGTGACCAAAATTTAGAACTGTTGAAATGTCTCAATGTTGGAGCAATCACAGGTTCTTGAAGTTGGAATGAATGTTTGGTGAATTATGATCTGCTGCTATTACTCAAATATGATTCTTTCTTTAACGTCTCAGAAGAGTAAATAAAAATACACACTATTGAACCTCAAAATAGAAAAGTATTGTCCAGCATCAGTTGGAAGCTCTGGTGTCCTCTACCCCCATTTTTTTCTTTTTAGTTTGGACTGCTTGACACAAGACCAAATTATATGAGAGACTTAAAAATGGAAAAAAATTGGATGGAAAAAGGGAGGAAATATTTGAAAACAACTGTGACATGTTTTTCTGATTTGAGCTCTGGAGTTTTTTATATCATGTGAGAGTAAACTGTGTTAGGAGTGGAATTAATTGTGTTAATTGAATTTGGTTAATTTACAAGGGTCGTTCAAGGTTGACCGGGACTTTTATTTCTGCAGAGGAAATAGGTAGCAGAAGAAACACCAAACTATGTCAGTTTTTCAAAGTATTCTCCCTGCGCGCCGAGGCACCGTTGCCATCATTCTGGCAGCTCCCGAATTCCTTTGGCGTAGAAAGAACTTGGTTGTTGTCGTAGCCACTGGAGGACATCGCTCCGCAGTGCTTCATCTGTCGTGAATTTCTTCCCTCCCAGATGGTCTTTAAGGGGTGCAAACAAATGATAATCACTGTGGGCTAAATCCGGACTGTAGGGGGGATGGGGCAGAACTTCCCAGCTCATGTCGGCCAGAGTTGTTCTTGTCACATTGGCCATGTGAGGGCGGGCATTGTCATGGAGAAGAATGACATTTCCAGACAACATCCCAGGTCTTTTCTTGCTAATAGACTTTCGTACAGCACCACTCAAGAATGTGGAGTAATACTGGGCATTAATCGTGCTCCCTTTGTCCAGAAAATCCACATGGATAACGCCCTTCATGTCTCAGAAGACACCTGCCATGATCTTTTCAGCGGACGGCTGCGTTTTGCTTTTCTTGGGGGGCGGGGATCCTTTTGTACACTCTTGTCCGCGACATCGTTTGTTCACCATACTGTGCTTGCAATCGTCTGAAAATCTCAGCTGGTTTCACTTTCTCCTTCACGAGAAATTTGATTACACACCGCTGCTCCACAGCCACAGACACACTGCTTGCCGCCATGTTCGCTGCAACTGCTGCGCATGCACGAAATACGTCATGCCGGGCGCTAGTTACTCGCGAAGGAATACATTACGTCACCCATACGTTTCATCATGATCCGGCTATTCATCGATTTTTTACGTACGAAAATCCCGGTCAACCTTGAACGACCCTTGTCGTTTATTATTTAATACTCTGGTGTGGTTTTTCTTTCTTATAATATCATAATTGATAAAAAATTATTCAAGCATATTGTTATTTTTGTACTCATATTAGTATCACACAGCATGCTACTATGCTAGGGGTTCCAGGCTCGAATCCCAGCCTGGACATATGTGTGCTTTGTGAGTGTCCCATCATCAGTTTCATCATATGATCACTTGTCCTCATCTTCACAATTAACCAAAAGTGGTAGAAAAGTGAAGTAAAATAAGCCAAATCAATCATTCAATCACATTTGTATCGGAGACTGGCACTACTTACTTACCCAAACAGATCCGCTAAAGAGCTCATATCTTAGTATGAAGGTTTCATATATGCGTGACACAGCATACTTGTAGTATTTATTGTAAACACATTTGTTCTTTCAGAATCAAGCCCTGACTGGAATCCAGGAACACTTGTACATTATGGAAGAGCAGATTTGAAGCAGAGTGACCATAGACCAGTAATTGCAATTGTAGATATTGATGTTTTGCAGATAGATGAGGAAAGGAGAAATAAAGCATTTTTGGAAGTAATTCAGGATCTGGGACCTCCAGATGCTACTGTTGTAATTCAGGTATGGAATGAACCAAAATGTTGTGCCTGTGGAAAACATAAATATGAAGGTTGTAAAACTCCTGCAACAATTATATTACTTTCCTGGTGACGAATGATGAACACATTGTCTAAACGCATGGCCATGAAATTAGGTGGGTTTCTGAAGTTTGCACTGTTGCCGTGTCGTGTTACCCTGTGTGTTCAGAGGTTTAAGAGAATGAAAGTTCTCATTGTAGAGTTGTGGTCTTTGTATTGCATGTGATACAAACTGACAGTATTTGCTCGAAAGGTCAGACATAGCACAAAACTGCCCTGGAGAGAGGTCTGTCTGATGCTCGAACTAGGGAACACAGCCCAGCTGACATTGCCTGCGTGGGAATCAGTGACTTTTGTTCCACTCTCACTTTGCTTTTCCCATATATATGTGACACCAGTGCAATTATGCCCAGCTGCCTATTTTCATGGCTGTGCACTTAGGGCTATTGACCAAGTGAGTTCTGGAAAGGTTCCCAGGCTTTCTGGAGACGTCTCTTTATCTTCAGGGTAGAAGTGCAGTGCTGAGTTTAAACCAAGTTTATATGTATTTTGGGCAGGAGGTTCCCAGTGTAGATGGTGGACCAATCGGGAGCCATGGCTAGCGATAGTCAACCACCAGCACCAATGCAGCAAACATGGCTTCCAACTGGTGCACCATCTACACCAGGAACCTTCCACTCCAAATACAGTCAAACCTGCTTGACACGCAGCACTGCACTTCTACCCTGACGATGGGAGTGACGTTAGCTCTTGAAAACTGAAACCTTTCCAGGACTCAACTGGTCAATAGCCTGAGAGAATCTGCTCAACTATATTGGTATCTATTACAATCCTACCTGTTGAATTCCATAAAAATCTGCTTCAGGTTGGGAGGTGGATGATGGGTTGAAGATGCAATGCATCAGGAACTTAGGATGTAAGTGGAAGCCCAGTGGAAACTCCTATTGGTTTTCCTGTTTTCTTGTGTATTTTAATTTTTGACAGGTAGAACTAGACTACATACAGGTATTGGAGAAAATAATGGAAACACCTGTGGAAGTTGGAACTTCATGTATTAATACCTTTAGCATGCAATACAACTTGGATTTGGGACGGAATAGACCGATACAAGTCCTGAATGGTGGTGAGTGGAATTTGAAGCCATTCTTCATGCAGCACAGCCTGCAGCTCAGGTAGAGACGAAGGAGGTGGAAATCGATGTCGAACCCTTTTTTTCCAAAACAGCCCACAGAGGCTCGATGATATTCAGGTCTGGGGACTGGGCAGGCCAGGGAAGATGTTGAACCTCATCAGCATGCTCTGGAAACCACTGTTGAACAGTGCCAGCAGTATGAATGGGGGCATTATCATCCTGGAAGATGGCATTCCGATTTGGAAATAAGGTTTGCACCATTGGGTGGATCTGTATACACTGCTTATGAGACCCGACCATGTAATGTGACAAGGGGGGCTGCCGAATACCATGATATAGCACCCCAGGCCATAATAGAGCCACCACCATGTTTGACAGTCGGGTGGTGACAGTCCACATCGTATGCAGCTGAGGATGTTCGCGATACAAACACGCATCCAGTAGTGGGGAAGAGAGTAAAAGTTGACTAGTCTGACCAAATGACATGTTTCCAGTCCTCCAACATCCAAGTTTTGTGGTCATTGCACCATGCACGTCACCTTCGAGCACTCGTCTCAGTTATTAAGGGCTATGCAGTAGCAACATGCCCATGGATATCCATTTGATGCAGTTTCCGCCTCACTGTTTTGCATGATGGGGGGGGGGGGGTTAGATGATGATTAAGTTCTGTAATCACTTTGGAGGCCATTGTTTTCTTCTGCAATGCCTCAATATGCTTCAAGACCCGGTGGTCCCTTTCCTGCAGCTTCGTCTTTCAACCACTATTGTGCTTAGCAGACCCTGTTTCACCGTGCACTGTGTATGCGGTCATGACTTTCGAGACCGTGCCTCGTGTTACACCACATAACTTCGCTGTTTTGCTCACAGATGCTCCAGTGAAACGGGCACCAACAATTCGACCTCTTTCAAACTCCGTCAGGTCGGCTATACTGGTCACTCACTACACCTGAACAACGTGCATTACCACACTGCCTCACTCTACTGTCAGTGCACAGCCCATACTACCTGCAAGAAACAAGAGAAGGTTGATTTCCGCCATGCTCAGTGTTACCAGGCACACTGAAAATATGTCCCACTTCTAACTCGTGTTTCCATTATTTTGTCCAATACCTGTATGTTGATGATGCTCTATGAGCTCTGCCTTGAAAAAAAAATTCAAAATAATCTAAAAATGCTCAGAAAGGCACTAACAAACAACATAAATTAGTTCTTTTTGATCATGGTCATGAAATACATACTAAATACAGTGCTCAAAAAAAGTTTTGCATATTATGATTGCATGCAGTTTGAGTCGCGATATCCCCAAAAAGTATACAATGTTCATTATGTGAGCAATGCCCGAGACCGAAACCGACATAATGCCCCAAGTGAGTTCGATATTCAGCAGATAAGAGGGCAGTAGTTGTCACATGATCCCTGATCAGATTTGAAAGCAGCCCGATGGGAGGCATTGTCCGTGTCTTAGCCCCACTTGTGAGTTGGAAACTGCACAGAGAGCTTGTGGAAAATGAAGGGCAACATGCCTGCAGCAACCATTTCTGCTACGGAGCGCATTCGAATTGTAACGCTGCTGCAAGAGGGATATCGCCAAGGACGTCGCTGCCCGTGTTGGAGTGAGTCAAAGTGATGTCTCTCGAGTGTTGAAAAAGTTCAGGGAGACACAATCAGTTGCTGATCGACCAAGGACAGGGCGGCCACGCAAAACAACATGCAGGGAAGATCGGTACGTGGTGATTTCGGCACATTGTAGACCCACTGCAACTGCTACCAGTTTGTGTCAGGATCTGCGGAGGACCTCAGGAGCGAATGTTTCCAATCAGACAGTGCGGAATCGACTTCATGAGGAAGGATTGACGTCAAGAAGACCCATACCCAAGATTCCTCTTTACAGACAAGGTCACCATCAGTTTGCACCCGTTAAGCAAAAGCATAAGGGTTTGGAGACGATCAGGATGAGAGATTGAACGAGCCCTTCGTCCAGGAACGTCACCAGCAGCAGGGGGCTCCATCATGGTTTGGGGTGGAATCATGTTTGGTCGACGTACGCCCCTAATTCCTCTCCAGGGTCACGTGGCTGGTCTGATGTACAGAAACGCTATTCTCGAACCTGTGGTAGCAGGTTTCTCTACAACTGTGGGGGATGGCTTCACTCCACCACATCGAGCCAGAGTGGTTCAAGAGTTCCTTGATATGCATGGCATTCGACACATGGTGTAGCCGGCGTATTCTCCAGACATGAACTGTGTGGAATATGCATGGGGTCACCTGAAGCGAGCAATTGTCAGCTACGAAAATCCTCCTGTGAACAAGGTGCAATTGCGGGAGGCTGCCATTCAAGAGTGGAACAGTCTTCCTCAGTAGAAGTTGAATGCTCTTATCCTTAGCATGCCCCGTCGTGTTCAAGCATGCCTTTGGGCTCGAGGTGGCTATACACGGTACTGAACTCCCATCTGTTGATCCCAAGCATGCCTGCGAGCCGTAGGTACACAGTATTACACTGCCTTTCTTATGTGTTTCGCATCCCACACTTTCAATCTTGTGCTTCTGGTGTGATTTTGTTTCTTCTGCATGGCTGCACTGTTTTCTTTCTGTTTGTGTCTCCCCTGTACTCTTGAATATGATTCCATGTATCTAGTACAATAAAATTATCACAAACACTGAATATGCAAATTTTTTTTGAGCACTGTAATTCAATATTTTAGTAATAAATACACAGTGGAACCTTGATTGTATATGAATTGATTTTTTTGATTTGATTTAGTTTTATTTTACTTCGCGTTTTGTGCCTCTTGGCTAATTTGCGAAGATGGGGATGAGTGATAAAATGATGAAATTGATGAATGGACATTTACAAACAACCAAACCTGACCGGGATTCGAACCTTGGCATCGCAGCACGATGTGCTAACCACTCGGCCACAGGGTCGGGCTTGATTGTATATGCTTGAGTGATTTGTAACCATGGGAAATTTAATAGCTTATTGTTTCTCTGGGACTGAAAGTTAAGTGTACACAGTGGAACCCCCATTTCGTTCCCGGATTTTACATTTTCCCACAATATTCATTCAATTTTGATGGTCCCAATGAGCAAAATATTATAGAATTTTCCTCAATATTACATTTTTCCACATTTAAAAATTTTTCAGCTTGGTCCCCTGAAAAACATAAAATTAATGTTTTACTGTAATAATCTAAAATATTTAAAGTCTTCATAATAGTTGAATTAATTGTAATAACATACACACAAACATTTTGCATGCACATATATGTATAAGCTCTGATGGTCTCTTGTAAGGCATGTGATTTCTATGTGTTTGAATTCAAAGAGTGCCAAAAGTTTTTGCATTTTCCTTCCATAAGGATGAAGTGTGTCTTATTAGTGTATTTTACTTGCAACACATTGACAACATGACATGTGAAAGTTGCACATATATTTTGCTGATTATCTTCTGTCTCAAAAATGCTATGGAGAATAAAGTTTTATGTATTTTATCCTTCATTAATATACCAGAATAAAGTTCTTACTTACATTCAAAACTCATTTTTCAAAGTTCTATTAATTTTGATTTTACAATTATACTGATTTCATAAAATAAACTATTTCATACTTGAGAAAAGAGAGACACGGTAGTATATAAATACGGAGAAACTAGTACTCACTTTTATCCGCAGAGCTGTTTTTTCTTCTTTTTCGATTAATTTCAGTGGCCACTGCCACCATCCTCATTGGAACTTGCTGTACTGTTGATTGGCGTACGTCTTTTGTTCGTAGTTGTTAACTGTGCATCTGGGTTTGTGTCTACTACAGCAGTTATCGCCCGGAAATAGCAGACGACACAAACCAAGATGCACAGTTAACAACAGCGCACCTAGCAGGAGCCAGAGAACTACGAACAAAAGACGCACGCCAATCAACAGTACAGCAAGTTCCAACGAGTATGGTGGCAGTGGCCACTGAAATTAATTGAAAAAGAAGAAAAAACAGCTTCGCGGATAAAAGTGAGTACTAGTTTCTCCTTATTTATAAACTTTTTGTTCCTAATAGCACATTTATGTAGTTATCAGTGTTTGTTTATTCCTGCATAATGAAATCCATTGTTGATTCTCAAATATTTACAGCAGAATTATTCAATTTTTTGTGATTTTGCATAACTCATAGGATAATTAAGATTAAATGAAATCTAAATTTAGTGTTTGAGTTTATTTCACATCATTTCATGACACAATCTGTAAGTTTGATTGATTGATTCATTGACTTGGTGTTTTAAGTCCACTTTATGCACAGTAAGGCTAATCGGGACTGGACCTACAGTTTAATTGATAGATTAATTTGGGGTTTTAAGTCCACTTTAAGCACAGTATGGCTAATTGGGACTGGACCTACAGTTTGAAGTGGAATCTGAACCACCATGTGTCTCCACCGGGTATCGATCCTGGGACCTCTTAATTACAAGGCATTGATGCTACTACTGTGACATCGGGGAGGCGACACAATCTGTAGGAAGCACACCTCACAACTATCAAGAACATGAAACATGAACATACAGAATGTTATTTCACCTTTTGTAAATAATGCATGCATGCATAACACAAATAGACAAACCACATCATCCTTGCTTCTGTGATTACCCAGGCAATTGATCCTTATCTATTGTGCCACTTTTCATAACCTCAATAACCTCTTTTTCTTTAATAATACAAACAAGAAGATGGTAAAGTTTTAGATAATTTTAAGTGCAGTTTAATTGTACAGTGCTTTTATATATTAATCTGTTAGTTCATTACATACATTATATTTTCATCTCCTAGGAAGCAATTTTAGAGAATGCTTTTGTTTGTTTCAGGTTGAAGGGGAAGAATATAATGATGATGTTTATAGTGTATTTGATGATGACTTCATGATGGCCTTACTTCAAGAACTAGCACAGTTTGGTGAAGTCGTTCTTGTTAGATTTGTAGATGATACAATGTGGATTACCTTCCGTAATGGACAATGTGCCCTGGCTGCTATAAAGAAAACTACTATGGAGGTATTCAATTCATCTCTACTATTTTTTTTAATTCTTTAGATCTTTGCAAATGTAATTTATCAGGGGGCGACAGACCTGGAAAACCAGGAAAAGTTAGGGAATTTGAGAGGTCAAAAATGTCAGGGAATTTTTTCTTGATTGACTTTTTTTTTAAGATGTCATTATGAAGTGCTGTATGGGAACAGGAAATCTTTTCAAGTCTAGGCATCAACTTTTAGGCCTCTTTTATGCACAACACAACCACGGTGCCAGAAACCAGTGATGGAAAGGGGGGGGGAGACATTTCCAGAGGGGCAGAAAAAATTAATAAGCCTCTAAATATTACATGGAAAATACATTGAATTTTCATTTTTTTTCTTGTCTGTATGGGAGTAGTAAGGGGACAGAGCTGTCAAACAGATGGAGGGGGGGGGGAGGAGGAGCGCACCAGCACTGTGCCCCTGTCCGATAGTTGTCAGACAAAATGCAGTTTTGTCTGACATTCTGAGAGAGCATGGAAGCAAATAAGGATGCTATGCAACCCTAAAATTTGTTGAATGTCGTGGTACAGCATTTTTCAGACAAACATTTATGTTGCATTGATACATGCAATTTTTGTTGAGGATGTTGCTGTCCAACTAATGTTGAATTTCGACAAAATTTTTCACTACAGCATATTTCAAAAATTGCATGCATAAACAAAGCCTTGTACAGTCATGGACAATTCTGGGTTGTAACAATTTCATTAACTTTTAATGGGATAGTTACAACCCAGAAGTGTCGTGACTGTACATCCGAGTTTGTCTGGTGTGGTTCCACGTTTCATTGAACAAACTTTTTATACATATCGGACATAGCAGTTCAACATTTGTTCCCTGTTCCACAGATTGCCCAGCCAATTCAATAATTTAACAAACAAAATATACATCTTTTGAAAATCGGGCACGTTTTAGAAGCCTGTTGAGTAAAAATATGCAAGTTACATTATCACACGTAATATTAGTTTGTTATTATTTTTCGTGTTATTTTCTGTTAGTACATTCCAATGTAAAATGGCTAATGCTGTATTTGGAATCTTCTGTTATAAATTTGTCATATGCAACATCCGAAAATAATTGCATCACATGCATTGCGCTCTTATTAATCCGATGTTCCTTGGATGTCCCAGAATAACAAATTTTGTAGTTTATGATGTTTGTCCGATGCAACAACCAACAAAAATGAAATTCATAAATGGAACCTTACACTGCTGCTCCACTGCAAATATGCTGCTAGAATTGTATTACTCTTCTGGCTTACTTTACCTTACTTAATGTAGCAGTGCATAGGAAGGTTTTCTTTCATCTCCCTAACATAATACAGGTTAACACATGTTTACATTGACATTGAACTACGACAAGAATCCAGCGAATCAGGATATATCTATTGAATAATATCATGACAAAGTGGAACAGATATCTGCATTCGTAAACATTAACAAAATTTGACATGTGCATGCTCCCAACCTCAGTTTACTGCTACAGTCACATTGCAATTCACCCTCCCCCCACTCCACCCTATCCATTTAAACTCGTGATAGATGATTATTAATCTGCCATTCAGTGAAGTTAATGTTTAATGGGTAAAAGTCTGTTATATCGGAGACACTTTTCTTCAAATTTATAGGAGAAACTACTTATGGAAATGAGTTTCTGGTGCATTTATCAAACTTCGTGGAGGCATTTTGACACTATGGAATGCTGCACAACAGAAAATAAGCACTTTTGATGTAATAAAGTAGCCTTTTGTGCGAAGCGACAACATTATGTCGTTGTTTCCATTATGAACCTGCAGATGGTGCGAGTGTCGAAAGTCACGCGGTCTCGCGAGAGGAAGAAGTGTTTCCAAACGTGCCTTTTTTTACCAGAATTTTATTTTTTTTATTTTTTTTAACTATGCTTACCTAACCTAACCTTGCCGGAAATGGTTCGTGGGGCTAACGTGAATGGTTTTTGGGGCTATCATGAATGGTTTTTGGGGCTGTCGTGAATGGTTTTTGGGGCTATCCGTCAGTGGTTTTTGGGGCTATCGTGAATGGTTTTTGGGGCTATCGGGAATGGTTTTTGTAGCTATCTGTCAATGGTTTGTGATGACATAATGAACACGAAAGTAGTATTTTTAGGTTAAGAAGGTTGCAACACTGCATGCCTACTCCAAATTGACAAAACACAAGCACGATGCGTGATGATCCACAGCTGTGCACGAAATATTCTATGTTCCGCAATGGAAGAAAGGACCCAAAAGAAGTACTCGTAATGTGAAAAATCAAAGTTATTTTCGTGTAAAAACATAATGGCACCTTGAAATAGGTTCAGCAATACACAATTGGTAAGTATGAACCATTTGAAACTGAAAATATGTGTTAGAAATGTGTCTCCGATATAACAGACATTTACCGTTTAATGTTTGAAATATAGTAACAATAATAATAAAAATAAATAGGTAAATATTTTTGCATAATAATTACTTGCAACAATCAATCCTAAAAGCATACTTTCTTCAGTAACCAACGTTTTTTCTGCCAGCCCTGCTAAATTTTCACTTTTCCTCTACTGATTTATACGAGGGGCATCCAGGTAAGTTGTCGCTCATATGTGCAAAGGTTAAGTTGTTTCATTTAGAGAGAGAAGTGAAGTATGATACAAGTGTTAATGCATTGAAAAATGAGTGCGCTCATGGGTCTTGCAAGCAGAGGGATCCAAACTTCAGTGGAAATATCAACATATTATAATGAGAAAGTCTAAGGAGATTGATAAATTACAAAATTTCTTTTTTCATCAATGGCACTTCACTCAAATCTCATTTAGTCACAACAATCAATTTTTTTATTCACAACTGACTGCATATGAAAAGATTCCTGTAATAAATTTTCCCTAGCTTGTGAATTGTAATAATTTTCCAACTTCACTATTTTGCAGTTTCAAATCATAGAGGAAAAAAAGTAAGTTTCTCTCAAGATAATATTGGTACTTAACACAATCCATACCTGGATCTGTATGTTAGTTTATTATTTACATTTGTAAAAATATGTACTTAGTTTACAATTGTCAGGGAAAAATATAAAATTTGTCCTGGAAAACCTGGAAAAGTCAGGGAATTTAATTTCTGCTTGTCTGTAGCCACCCTGTTTATGTTAAATCATACACCAACTGAAAACAAATTTTGAGAAATTGTGGAAAAAGGAAAACATTTTAGTCTTACAACTTACATCCTTAAAACAGAATAATATTCATAATGGATGAGGTAAACGCAGTGTAGGTATTATGTACATGAACTTTTGTCTTTCCACATTGCAGAATTGGATAGTTTTTTCTGATTAATTTTGAATGTTCACTGCCTTCATCCACTAAGGGTACGCCATCGAACACACACATCTAAGAGATGCCGTACCCTTAGTGAATGAAGGCAGTGAGCCATGAAAATTAATCTGAAGATACTATCCAATTCTGTAATTCGGAAACACAAAAGTTTCATACAGAATACACTATTGTTTCAGATTTACCTTCTGATTATCTGAATAATTCATGAAACAGATCCTGTAGAACTGTAATTGTTTGTATGGTCAGGGTTAAAATACGTGGGTGTACCCAAAAGAAACCGAACTAATTTTTTTGTGAACTTACTTATTCACAATTTAAGTACAAACCTTCAATCCCCTTCAAAGTACTCTCCACTTGCATTAAGACACTTGTCCAGTCTTTGATTCAATTTTTCAAAATATTTTTTAAAGTCTTCTTTTGTGATGCGTGACAGCACCTCCGTCCTTTTTTTTTCTTCACCTCAGCAACATCAGCAAAACGCTTTCCTTTCATTCTAGGAAACAAAAAAAAAGTCGCACGGGGCAAGGTCTGGTGAGTATGGGGGTGAGGAACAGAGGTCATACCATTTTTGGTCAAGAATTGTTGTACAGACAGGGCTGTGTGAGCCGGGTCATTGTCATGATGGAAAAACCAGTCACCCGACTGCCACAAATCAAGCCGCTTCCGTCGCACACTGTTGCGCAATCGTTTCAAAACTTCCAAGTAGAAAGCCTAAAATTCACTGCACTGAACTCCAACTCACTCCCAACAGTTCCACAATTTGTTCAATGGCCCGTCGTCGATCTTCGTTGATGATTTCACGATATGTTCGGGCCGTGGAAGGACAACCAGGTTTTTCATCAATTGACATTTCACCATTTTTGAAACGGGAAAACCACTCAAACACTTGAGTTTTCCCCATAGCATCGTCCTTGTACGCCGTTTTTAACATTTCAAGAGTTTCTGTTCCACTCTTTCCGAGCAAAAAGCAGAATTTCACCACCGCATGCTGTTCCCGAAAATCAGCCATTGCAAAAAC
The DNA here is from genome assembly GCF_977018435.1 of Lepisma saccharinum. Classification (NCBI taxonomy): domain Eukaryota; kingdom Metazoa; phylum Arthropoda; class Insecta; order Zygentoma; family Lepismatidae; genus Lepisma; species Lepisma saccharinum. The sequence continues at coordinate 210,034,185 of NC_139230.1, forward strand.
GACTATCACATAAAACAGCTGTCACTATAAACTCCGCCAAAACATGTCCTGACCTGCTTCAGCGACGGCACTCGGCTTACGGACTCAGGAAGGTTCGCTCTATGTGCTCCTAGCAGCAAAACGCGGTACTACAAAAGCTCTGCCCACCACAAAATTAGTTCGGTTTCTTTTGGGTACGCCCATGTAAATGTTTGGTGTATTGTTGCGGTTATTTATTTCTAGTGAACTCGGCAGGTTGATGCCCAGTTAAAAGAGTCCATATTATAATTAATGATGCATATGAAAAATAAAGTGCTATACATGTTATGTAACATTCTTCAGTCTTGTGTCGACAGTGTTTTCATTACCAACTTTTTTAAATTTCATAAATGACACAGTTTTTATATTATACTAGCTGATTACCCAGTGTTGCCCGGGTATTTATTTATCCCAATCTCTATTAGACAGGAAAATAATGAATTCTAACTATAGTGCAAAATGAACTTGGAGTTGAACGGCATTGGGAGTGTCACTATTCATCTTAGCGACCCCGTAAACTATGGATTCCACACTATAGATCCACCAAGCTTTCTGAAACCTCGGAAAATATGCGAACTAACCGGCCTCCCCCACCCCCTTCTTTCACCCCCGGTGTTTGCTCTGGCGCTGGTCGGGGAAGGGCCTTCCCACTTCTGCTGTCACAGTGTTGCTAATTTTACTATCTTCAAGAATTCGAGGAGTGTTGTTGATGTGTGTAGACGTGTTTTTGAGTAAGTGTAAAATGTCGAAAGTTGTACACAGCAGTGAGCGAAATTTGCTAGTACAAATCATCGAGAAGTGTGAAGAAGAGAAAAGAGACGGGTGGAATTATCCTCGCGATCAACCCCTAAAGAGAGCAGTATATCTAACGGGACGGTCGGAGTCATTGCTTAAAAAACTGAAAAGAGAGAAAAAAGATTTACAAACCCCTGACCAGAAATTGTCAACTCCTGGTAAACGGAGACGTGCTCGACAGAATAAGATTGTCATTGACGACATGGATAAGTGTATACTGCGAAGGAAAATCCATGAAATGTACATAGTGAAAAGAGAAGTTCCTACAATATTGAAACTTTTAGCTATTGCTAAGGAAGAAATTAATTATCAGGGGGGCCGAGAAACATTACGGAAAATTATGAAACAAATAGGCTTTAAATTTAAAAAATGTAGAAACTCTCGCTTAGCTCTGGTTCAACGAAGCAACATTGTGGTTTGGAGAGCAAGATATCTTCGTGCCATCAACAGATTCCGCAACGAAGGGAGGCCAGTTGTTTACATTGATGAAACTTGGATTCATCCTAATTACAAAGTAAAAAAATGTTGGCAGAGTGAAGATGTGTCAGGTGTCTTCACAAACGACAGTCCAGGGCAGAGACTTATCATAAGTCACGCCAGGGATTCCATGGGGTTTTGTTTCAAGCCCACTTCATATATTTCAGGCCAAAACAACTTCTGGCGATTACCATAACGAAATGAATTCCGAGAACTTCGAGAAGTGGTTGGAACAGAAACTTATTCCGAATCTCCCACCTAGATCTGTCATTATTATGGATAATGTTTCCTACCACTCAATTCAAACCAATAAAGCCCCGAACACAAAAAGTAAGAAACTAGAGATTCAAGAATGGCTATTAAAAAATAACATCACTTTCGATATCGAACAAACAAAGTCAGAATTGTTGCTGAAAGTAAAAAATAATCTTCCCGATCCGGTATATCGAGCTGATACAATTTTGAAAACCCACTGCCACCACGTCCTTCGACTTCCACCATATCACTGCGACTTGAACCCGATCAAGTACATATGGAGCACCATAAAGCGTAGAGTTGCCTCACGAAACCTAAGTTCAAATTTGAGAGAAATAAGGGCTCTTACCAAAAGTGCAATTGACAGTGTTACAGTGCAGGAATGGGATTGTATGTGCCAACATGCCATCCGTTTGGAAAAAGAATACCAGAGGAATGATGGAATTCTCGAAGATGAAGTTGAAACATTGATTATAAACCTGGAATCGGGTTCCGAAAGTAGCAATGTAAATAGCGACAGTGACAGCGAAAGTTCGAATTCGGATCTCTCCAGCATAGACACCTTATAATCTGCATCCAGGCCAACTGGAGGCAAGAACCCAAAAGTACCAGGTATCCAAAAAAGTTCGTGCCGCTGGAACGAAAAGTGAAAGTCAAACGGCATGTGTCAGCAATCCTGTCTTGATGACATCAGAAGTTTACATTCCCGGTAACCGTCAGTCAGTGCAGAGTTGGGAGGCGTGTCGGTCGCATAGACAGCAGGTCTGTAGAAACTACAATCCTGAAGGGACATGTCAGTGTCAAAGGACGTTTTACGGCCGTGTTTACTGTATGAGTTCAAATTTGGCAGCAATGCTGCAGCCGCTGCTCGAAAGATATGCTCCGCGTTTGGAGAGGCATCAGTGAGTGAGCGCACAGCGCGAAAGTGGTTCAGTCGATTTGCATCGGGCGATGAGAACCTCCAGGACAAGCCTCGAGCTGGACGCCCCGCCACTTTCGACGAAGCCCTGCTGAAGGAGCCCATCGAGCGTGATCCACAGCAAACGTGCAAAGAACATGCACGAGGGTTTGGAGTGTCGGAGGAAACCATTCGATTGCATCTGCACAACCTCGGGAAGACTTGGAAGCTCAGTAAGTGGGTTCCTCACGGTTTGTCTGAGGAAAACAAACGGCAGAGGCTCACCATTAGCGCATCATTGCTGTCACGCCACAAGAAAGCCCCATTCCTGAACCAGATATTGACATGTGACGAGAAATGGGTGTTATACAGTAACCGCAAAAGAAAACATCATTGGTCGTCCCCTGGTTGTGTTGCATTGACCCCCAAAGAAAACATTCATGAACAGAAGGTACTGCTCTGTGTTTGGTGGACCAGCGCTGGTGTTGTGCACTTTGAATTGCTAGAGCATGGCAAAACCATCACATCGGAGGTGTACTCGTCCCAGTTGCAAAGGGTTGCAGCTGCACTGCGTCCGAAGCAGCCAGCACTAGTCAACAGGAAAGGAGTAATCCTTCTTCAAGACAACGCTAGACCTCATACGGAGAAAGCGACCAAGGAGGTAATCAACACACTTGGTTGGGAAATTTTACCTCTTCCTCCTTATTCCCCGGACATTGCCCCATCAGACTTTCACTTGTTTTTGGCCATGGATAACCATTTGCGTGAGCAACAGTTCCTAAACCGAGATGATGTCACGCAGGTCATAGGACAATTGTTTTGCTCCTAGGGACCAGAACTTTTACAAATGCGGGATTTATAAGCTTGTATCTCGTTGGGATAATGTAATTGAAGCTGAAGGAGCTTATTTTTCTGAATAAAATACATTTGCCAGAAATTACAGTGTCTTTATTTCTCACTGCAAAATACGGCATGAACTTTTTTGGATACCTGGTAAGTTGCTTTTTTTTTTACATATTTTTTTTATAGTTTGCATACTTTAGCATATTAATCTTATGTGTTTAAATTGTTGATATCCTTCTGCGAGACTTAATATTCGGCCTGCATATTTATTTACTTGTAAACCTTTCACGGCACATGCCCACTTCTAGATTTGGCAACACAGGGGAGAAAACACGTGTTTCTGCCATCCCTTCCCTTGCCCCAGAGTTCCTAAACATTCGACACTAGCACCACTTGTTTCTGGCCAGGGTTTCAAATAAGTTGGTGGATCTATAATATCGGTCATTTTCGCAACACAAAGTCAAGTCAGCCTGAATGTTAGACAACCCGAGAAACAATATCGTCGTGTGGGATTGCATAGAGTCACGGATGTCTGTTTGTGTGGAATTTAATATTGGTTGTTCACGATTATTTTTACATGTCACCCCTTCCCACACCACCCCTAGGGGTGCCAGGGGTGTGTTACCACAAAAATATTATTTCCAGATTGCAAGTGATACATGTACCAAGTTTGGTTGAAATTGCTCCAGGCGTTCAAGAGTTATTCCAGAACAAACATATACACACTCATGCACACACATCCATTTATATATATATATATATACATATATATATATATATATATATATATATATATATATATATATATATAAGCCAAAAGGGCTAAGTAAAAATCAAATAAGGTAAAAGGAAACACTCACCGGACAGTAGGAAAATTCAAAATTTTCGCTAATTTATAGCATCATCGGTGTGAGAAGAAACAGAAGACTGAACCGGAAGTTGGGGTCCTGCAGAGTTGCCAGGTCCCCATTGAAGAAGAAGCGGTGCGTAGAACGAAAAAAACAAAAAAAAAAAACAACAACACTGTTTCGTCACCAGGCTCGTCGTAAACTGTGAGTTTGTAGGATGAGTTGGGAGGGAGGGCAGGAGGGTGGGTGAGGGTTGGGCATTACTGGGTGGCCTTGTTCAGGCCAGGTGGAGTGGTTGCACTCATGGCCGATATATAGGCCCTCTCCCATCTTTTGCGAACAGAGGTGTTGGCTGGTTGGGGTAGGAGGTGGATGATCGCTACCCGGAAGCAGTCGTTGAAACTGATGTTGTGGTGGTTGGTGTGGACGGCGACAGTGAAGTCCAGGTTGTGGGTGGAGGAGCGGTGGTTATTGATGCGGAGGTTGAGGGCCGTTGATGTTTCCCCCAGGTAAAAATCACCACAGATGTTGCAGGTGAGGATGTAGATAAGGTTTGAGGCATGGCAGGTCCCTTTGGGATGGAGGGTAAATTTGCCAGTGGCCGTGTGCACCTGGAGGGTGTCAGAAGTGATGAGGATGGGGCAGGTCTTGCACCTGGGTCGGTTGCATTTATGGGCAGGGGGGTGTTGGATGTGTGGTGAAGGAGTGTTGTGGACCAGGATGTTTTGGAGGTTAGGGGGGCATTTGAAAACCACCCTGGGTTTGTCGGGAAATATGTTTTTGGTTTCGGGATCACTGTGGAGGATTGGGAGAAGAGAGTGCAGTGTGTGCCTGATTTTGTTGAGGTGGGGATGATATTGGGTGATGAGTGCAGGTGGGTTGGTGGCAGCAGGTTTCTTGGTGGTAGTGGTATGTGAGGCAGCTCGTGATATTTGCTTGGTGACCAAGCACCTGCTGCCTGCTGCCACCAACCCACCTGCACTCATCACCCAATATCATCCCCACCTCAACAAAATCAGGCACACACTGCACTCTCTTCTCCCAATCCTCCACAGTGATCCCGAAACCAAAAACATATTTCCCGACAAACCCAGGGTGGTTTTCAAATGCCCCCCTAACCTCCAAAACATCCTGGTCCACAACACTCCTTCACCACACATCCAACACCCCCCTGCCCATAAATGCAACCGACCCAGGTGCAAGACCTGCCCCATCCTCATCACTTCTGACACCCTCCAGGTGCACACGGCCACTGGCAAATTTACCCTCCATCCCAAAGGGACCTGCCATGCCTCAAACCTTATCTACATCCTCACCTGCAACATCTGTGGTGATTTTTACCTGGGGGAAACATCAACGGCCCTCAACCTCCGCATCAATAACCACCGCTCCTCCACCCACAACCTGGACTTCACTGTCGCCGTCCACACCAACCACCACAACATCAGTTTCAACGACTGCTTCCGGGTAGCGATCATCCACCTCCTACCCCAACCAGCCAACACCTCTGTTCGCAAAAGATGGGAGAGGGCCTATATATCGGCCATGAGTGCAACCACTCCACCTGGCCTGAACAAGGCCACCCAGTAATGCCCAACCCTCACCCACCCTCCTGCCCTCCCTCCCAACTCATCCTACAAACTCACAGTTTACGACGAGCCTGGTGACGAAACAGTGTTTTTTTTTTTCGTTCTACGCACCGCTTCTTCTTCAATGGGGACCTGGCAACTCTGCAGGACCCCAACTTCCGGTTCCGTCTTCTGTTTCTTCTCACACCGATGATGCTATAAATTAGCGAAAATTTTGAATTTTCCTATATATATATATATATACGTGTGTATATATATATATATATATATATATATATATATATATATATATATATATATATATATATATATATATATCCATCCTACAGGATTGTAGAGCACTTTCATTGTCTAGATAGCAGGCATTTTCATTATATCTGTTCATGTTCTATTCACATAAAAAGTTTCAGTGTTAGGCATTTCTTAGTATTTGGAATATATATTTTAATTTGTGTCCGGTCACGGAGATCTACTATAACGGCTGGGGATACGTCGGGCTGACCCCCCGACTATTCCACTACTGGTTGAAGATCTCCACGCTTAGAGGTGACGAAGGAAAGCGTGGGAGGGAGACCGGCAGTCGGTAGGTATGCCTAGGCCCTTCATGGGCTGTTGCCCGACGGATTATTATTATTATTATTATTTTAATTTGTGTGATCCATAGACAAGAACAAAATTTACCATTAAATATTTTTCAAAGCAGCATCATGTCACAGACTGCTTTTCCTTGGTCAAGTCCGTGCATGTGGTACTCTTCTATTAAATTACTGTATTATTCGAATGTAGGATACATACATATATGCTTCCAGTTTGTATTTCATATATCACAATATTTTTAACTTCACTTATTTAAAATTTGTAGTATGTGTTACTGTTTATCTTGAGTTTAAACATGCATTGCTATGTAAGAGAAATTAAATGAGTACAGTTTATCAAAATTTAATAATGTTCATTAAACATTCAAATCTTGATTAAGGCATACATTTTGATTTGTTTTGAACAGAGTTTTGTATGAAAGCTAATAAATAGCAATCATTTTTTTCTCTGTAATTTCTACTTCACATTATGCATATTATTGGAATACAGACAAAACTATCAATGGTGTAATAATATGACACAATTTGTTGACTTTATGAGAATTTTAAATATAGATGTTCATATGTTCATAATGTGGCAGAAGAAAGCTATTTAATGTAGTGATCATATTCTTGTGTGATCATCATCCTTCACAGTTTCCTGCCTCCAGCTGGGTCAGCATATAAGTCAAGCCTCTCCATTTTGTTCTGGTCTTCAACCAATCCTCTCTTTCCACAGTGTTCCAATCTTGTCCTCTTCTCCTAACACTCTCCAATATCTGCTCTTTTCACCGACATCTTGGTCTCTCCCTTGGCTTTAGTGCCACTCCTTGTGCATTCTAAGCTGTTACTGGCAGTCTTTCTGAACCCATCCTCTTCATGTGTTCGAGCCATCTCATCTGTGCCTGATCTGTCCTGTCCTGAAGCTTCACCACCCCCACTGTCTGTCGGATCTCCTCATTCCTTATTCTATCCCTTCTAGTCTTCCCCAATACACTCCTTAGAAATTTCATCTCCACTGCCTGCATCTTTCTTTTGTCTCTCTCTCTCTCTCTCTCATTGTCCAAGTCTCTGCTCCATACATAATTATTGGCACATAGTATGTGTTATATATAGACTTGGATTTTAGGTTTTTTTACCTATTTTTTTCATTTACAGGTATGTAAGAAATAGTAAGTTATGTCAGCATTTTGTTAAAAAATGCAACAATTGATGAAGTCTTATAGTGCCTAAAAACCCTATTTTGCTTGTTAGAACCTATTTTAGGTTTATGCACCTAAATCAAGCCTTTTGTTTTTAGATTTTCATATATTTTTAAAGGTTTACAGGATTTTTATGTCACACAGACACATTTACTTTGTTTGGTCACGAAAAAATTTAATGACGAACGTGTTTGAAACATACTCTCTGTCGATTTGCCTTCCTCCAAGTCCTTGGTGATTTTTCAAAGCTCTAAGCTATGAAAAGCTATGGCGGGAGATGGGTGGGTGTTGAGGAGAAGTTTGCAGTCTTCCTGGTTCAGCATTACTCAACTTTCAACTGCACGCTTGATTATCCATTTGCACTTTTTGGTTTGGTCCCTGTCGATGGTCTTGTATGAATCACTGTTTAGTTTTTCATGCATATTTCGGGAATAGTCAGCTTTATCCATGATCACATACTGATTTGTTGCATCTGATTTCATGCACCAACAGTTGTTGGCTTCCAGCCAAGAGTTGAATTTGGTTAGCAATGACCTGATTTTTTGGTGGGTTGGGTGGGATTTGGATGCCTTCTGCAAAATGCCTGCTGTCCACGTATTGCAGGTTGGGTGCAAAACACGCCGCTTTTTCTGCTACACATATGATATCTAGGGTTGGGGGTTCACTGGTTAGTACATTGAATTTTGAGGTTCGTCAAGTTGACAATGTTGTTCATTTGTCCATCATTTGGGTCGTTCAAACTTTCACTCGGCCACTTTCCCCCGATGTGGTGTAGTTTGATGGTGAGGGTCCTTTTTTTGTTTTGTTTTTTCATTTTTTACAGTATGTAGCATGTAATCTATATTTTGGTTAGCATGTTCCCATCTCGCGGGGTTTAGCACTGATATGAGGTAGATTCTTTGTTTATTGCACACGTGCGCCAGTTGTCGAATTTCTGTGTTTGTCCACAATAACAGCTGTAAGTGTTCGCTGTTGTGCATTGTACACAAAGAACCTACCTCATATCAGTGAGGTTTTTTAATCAAGGGGTCCCGGGTTTGATACCCGGTGGAGGCACATAGTGGTTCAGATCCCACTATAAACTGTAGGTCCAGTCCCAATTAGCCTTACTGTGCATCAAGTGGACTTAAAACATCAACTAACACAAACTCACAACTCCACACTTTTTAAACTGTGCTGTTACTGGTGATTTGTTTACAAGTACCAAAGTTTGTCATAAGTTGTATTCATTCAGTGATCATGTATTGATAAAAATGAAATAATTGGAAGTTATTATTTGGTAATATTATTTGTATGATTTATTGTAGTTGTGTGGTCACAAATTAAAGTTGTCGCTAAAAACACCCAACTGGCCAAAGGAAGCAGAAAAGGAAATCCAACTTTGTACAAATAATACAGTTCCATTTTGTGAAGACGTTCCGTTGCCAGTACAGGGAAATGATGATTTCGCAGTGGAGGAACCTGAAGGTAGTGTTTCTTTCTTTGAAGAGTTACTTTCATACATATTATGTGTTTAATGTCTGGTGTTAGATTTGAATCAAAAGTAATGCTGTGAAATGAAAATACTTTTCATGCTTGTACTTCAGACACTTGTTTTGCTTTTACTAGATTTCAATGGGCTTCGATGTGCTCATCTGACAGCATTTTTTGCTAGCCAATATTGTATTGTAGTCTGGGTTTGACAATTTTTTGTAATCTAAAGTAGAGCTGACTCAATTCCCATTCGCTTATAGATTTTAGCCTCCCAGATGGCATAGTTGTAATGTCATCACTAGAGTCACGTATTTATTGCGAATAAATGATCAAGATTTTAGTACAAAAACTGGACACATTTCAGGATCAAAAGCGGTATATAAAATGGCATTTTGGTGTTAAAATGCTGAATGTAATCCAATGTTTGATTTAAAAACTATGCATATTACACAAAATATATTTTTGTCTTCTAATAGCACATTTATTTGTTGTCAAATAACTTTTATTCCTGTGTAAAGGAATTTTTGCTTCTCAAATATTTTCGGCAGAATAAATAAATTTTTCATGATTTGCATAACTCATAGGATAATTCAGACTTCAGAATGTGTTGTCAGTATACGAATGTGTTTCACATTTTGCAGTTCATTTCACATCTTTTCATGACAAAATATGGTAACAAAACATCCTCATACCTTTCAAAAAGCATGAAAAATGAACATCACAGTGTGTTATTTCATATTTCGTGTTTCCATCAAAAACAAAATATGCATGCTTCTAGTCATCACCTTGTGATCAAGATGTCCAGAGTTCGAAACCCAGTGGGCACATGTAGTGGTTCGGCTCCCAGTGCCAATTAGCCTTTCTGTGCATAAAGTGGACTTAAAACAAACTTACAGATTGTGTGGAATGATACCAACTTAAATATTTCATTAATTGTAAATTATTCAGAATAATAATAACTGTTAGAATATAAGTATATCCATTGTAACTATAACATATCTCAATCTACCAGAATTTTGCTTTAAAATATTCTTAGGTTCACATACAAGATAATGAGAATACTAGTGTTGGGTGATATATCGTGATATTAAAAAATATCCAAACGATATATTGTCATGACATTTTGGCGATATATATCATGATGGTGATATATCATCATGATATTTTGGTGATATATATTGTGTCAGCAATATATCATCATGAGATTTGGCAGTATGTTGTCATGATATTTGGCAATATATATCATGTTGGCGATATATTGTCACAATATTTTAGTGATATATATCATCATGATATTTGGTGATATATATCGTGGAGATGATATATTGCCGATATCACGATATGGAAAAAATATTGTATCCTATCATCTGTGACAATATTTTCGTGATGATATATTGCAATATCAAATTTCTGATATCATCCATCCCTAGAGAATACTATCGTATCTGACATTTAATTACAACATCCAATTTGCCACAATATTAGTGCAGAATTAATGAAAATTGTTAGGGATGGGACTGTATTGGCATTGGCCAATATAATCATTTTGGCTTATTAATAAAATTGTCAATATAATACATGTATTCTTAGTTTTGTAAAGTAAATGTCTAAATATAACTTCTTTCTCTAAAGCAAAATCCATTGGCAGCACCTGAATACATACATTAATTAAGAGGTTAATCCATTCAGGTTCATAGGACATTTTAAATTTTATATTGGATTGGTACAAATCAATAAATTTTATATCAGTTCTTTATTAGTATCAGCAAAAATTTAATGGGCCTGCCTGATGATGTTGTGTCACCTTATAGTCAAGTGGTCCCGAGTTCAGTCCCTGGTGGAGACACGTTGCCCACTTTAAACAGCATGTCCAGTCCCAATTTTGCTTCTCTATGTATTTTTTGAAAGAAGGAATCATATTGTTCCATCTGTAGAATATTGCAAATAATCAGGATGTTTGGACTTCACCAGTGTGTTCATTTGCATTTTTATGTCCTCTGTGGGATACCTGGACCCTGGAACACAACACTCACTCATTCCCCCTTCCCTCCCTCCCTCCCTCCCTCTGTCGCTCGCTCCCTCAATCCCCATTATTCTAATTGTTTCTATTTATTTGAACGTTTCTAGATGATGTATATTTATGTACACACACAGCATTAATTGCAATCTAATTTATATTATTGCAATATTTCAGTTGCGTGCAGACTAGAAGAGCTTTCGTATGCTGTGCCCTCTGCTGGCTCATCTGGGAGGTCAACTCCTGTGGATCCATCGTGGGATGATGCTGATAAAGGTGGGCGCTCACCTGCTCGTGCAGCCCCTCCATCTCGTCCACCTCCACCTTCATTCCAAGGGTCACCTGTTGGATCGCCAGCACAGGTCAAGAAAGTACTGCCAAGGGTAAATATTGTTTTTGTATTCCTGTAATGTAAACTAGAGTTCTGCATGTGACCACTTTCACTAACTCGTACTCCTTCGAGTCTCCTACCCTCTAGCATGCTAAGCTTGAACATATACAATGGAATGTCATTTTAATGTGACAATAATCATACACGTATGTGTAAAATATCTGCCTTGGTAGTTTCAGCCTACAATCACCCATTTCATTTTCATACATCACTGTGTATTGGTAGAGGCACATATTTGTGGTAAATAAAAAAGCAAAATATCGGTACAAAAACCGAGTCAATTTCGGGTTCAAAAGCGGTAAATAAAATCTCATATCGGTGTTATAGCGGTGAATAGATCAGAGTTCCTAACGGTAAAAAAAACAAAAAAAAAACATAATGGTAACAGTATTGTATGGGCAAAACAACTCTCACTCTGTTATTTTGGCATTGTTAACATTCATACTTACATATCCTGCATTGCGAAAGATTCTTGAAGGTTGCCTTTTGCATTTTTCACATTAACAGTAATTATTGTTCTTGCTTTCTTCGCTTCTGTAACACACAATATGGCGTGCTCTGCCTGAGTTGCATTGTGCATCATCAGTGGGTATGCAGTGTTTCCAACCTTCTTCACTGAAAATTACCTACTATGAATGGATTTTTTTTTTCAATTTTAACTATGCTTGCCTAACCTAACCTCACTGGAAATAGTTCGTGGAGCTATCCGCGAATGGTATGTGGGGCTACCCCAGAAACCATTCATGGATAGCCCCACGAACCATTTCCGGTTAGGTTAGGTTCAGTTAGGCAAGCATAGTTAAGGTGAACATAATTTAAAAAACTTGTTCCAAAACAACGAAAACAATGGCATGGTTGGAAACACTGACAGGGAGTTACATCATGAAACGTACGCACCAACCGGTACACATAGAGGAAGCAAATAAGAGGAACATCTATTGTGCGTCTGAGACATATTTTTCTTGAAAAACACATGAATACCTGGTAACGCAGATTCCACGACAAAAGAAAACACCTCCACGGACCTTCAACATGCTACAGAAACTCATTTCCGTAAGTAGTTTCCCCTGTAAAAATAAAGAAATACGTTGTGCCCATACGACACTTACCAAAATAACTTCATTTAATATTCAAAATGAAATTGGTCATGCTCAGAGTTACATATCTGAATTGCCCATGCTAAGCGTTAGTTATTAAAACTTCCCAGATTAAAAAAAAAAGTACAGAATATATTATTCAAAATGAAATTGTCCATGCAAAGTTTATTTGTCTAAAAAAATATAATATTTATTATTCACCATAAAATTTGTCCACATTAACAGTTACATAAAGAAAATTTCTTTATATTTAAGAAACACTACATTTATTACAAAGTAAAAGTATGGCTAACAGGTATACGAGAGCCTCCTGGATGTAAAAAAAATTCATTCACTATTCACAAAATAATTTGTGGTAACATATAAAATCATTCAAATTATTTAACAAAAGAAAAATAAACATTTCCCAGAATAAAATTTGTCCACATTAATAGTTACAAAAAAAGCATCTTTGACAGGGAAAAAACATGCATATATTGCTCACAATAAAATTGTTGATCCTAATGGAGATCTTGGGTGAAATAAAGTGATGTGAAAAGCTCCAGGTTTTCTGGCTTCAAAGTTGTCCGCCTATCTGAATGTACACACCCATATGCAGAAAATGCACGTTCACAATCGACATTGGAGACAGGTACCCAAATGGCCCTTATGGAGGCAAAAGCAAATTCTGGATGATCATCCGTAAGTGCCTTCAGGATGTCTATTGTTTCCACATTGTGCCCTGCCTGTACATCTTTAACGCTATTTTGCAAAGCTGCATAGCCACTAAGAAAATTCTCTTTTTTTACATTACTGAAGAATGGAACTTTTTTGGAGAGCATTGCTAAGTTATCATCTACCTTACTTATCGAAATTGACCTTTTATCAAACAACTTGCCAAGAGTTAATATATAGGTCTTGGCTGGGTCATTTAAAATCAACTGCAAGAGTTTGCCTCTACATTTTTCTGATGTAAGGCATAACTTGTGTTTTACCGATGCACTTTTTGTTGTGTTTAGTCTACCTAAACACTCCACAAGCCTGTCAGAGAAAATACCTTCTGCTAATTGACCAAATTGTGACACTAGATCCTGTAGTTGGTGGTGTAGTTTATGAACATATGGATATTCCGAACCTTCAAGTGTAGTTATAAGTTTAAAATTCACAGCACAATGGTCTACCACAAAAAATGCCTGGCACTGTATTACTGTGGCAACATCAGTGTCCTTGGAAAGGTGTTTGAAGTATTCTGCACTAGGACTGTTTTCACAATAGGAACTAAAAAATTCCACAATATGTGTTAGATATTCACATGCATAGCATACAGAACCATACCATGAATTCCACCTGGTTAACACAGGAGATGGAAATAATTTTTCTTCCTTCTCACCATCTGGATATTTCTTCCTCAGAAACTCTAGGTACGCATGTTTCCTTTTTCTGGTGTTCAGGAACGATGATTTCGTTTTTGCAATGAACTCATTAAGTTCTGTCAAGTTGGCAGGCCAGAAGTTCCCAACAATATTTAACTTGTGGGCCCAACATTGCACATGCAACAAATCCTCGGAAATTATCACTTTTAAAGTATCTACACATTTTGTCATGTACCGAGCAGAATCACTAACAACACACACAATGTTATCGTATGCAATTTCATATTTCTGCAATATGTCCAAAATAGCCCTTGAACATTGAGTTGCATTAGCATTGCTCAACACTTTTATACCCGCAACATACAGTTTTGTCGATGTTGCCAAGAACACCTTAAAAAGAACTACGAAAACACATCTTCCATTCCTGTCTGTTGTTTCGTCACAGAGAATAGCAACAGGAACATCCTTCATGTTTTCCTTGATACCTTGTTCATATTCAGCATGGAGTTTTGGAACATACGTCTGCCTCAAAACTCTTGCTTGTGGTAAGTCACCAGCACCTAGAAAATCAAGTACCCTCTGTTAGGACAATGTAATGTTGAATATGATATGATATTGAATATGTAGTTGAAGAAACTCAGCCATAAAAAGGAAAAATAACCTTTTGGCATGTGGTTTCAAGCCTAGCTTTGAATAGGACCTGCCATAGTCATCAGGAGCATTCCAGCATAATGTGGGTAACTATTTACACACAAAAAATTTAAGGTTCTAGACATGATATTGGATTAAAATACAAATATATAGAATTATAGAATATCTATACCACTTCTCGTGTAATGCTCCTACTAACAAAATAGAGTAACTAAGTATTTCAGTGCACTAAAGGTATAAAATTAAAGAATAGTGCAGAACTCCTGATCTTGAGCCAAGTCTTGCAAAGATGTAATAATAATTATGTAGTGAAGTATTTGATGATTTTGCATTTTTGTTCTAAAAAGGTTGAAAAATTGTTCAAATATATAAACGTCCATAGTAAAATAATTAGAAAACCAAAGATTTCTTATATTTTTCATCACTTTTTAGGGACAGGTAATTTACTTTGTGAAAGTAGGGAGGAATTTTTCGATGTACAAGTGATTACTAGCATACAACAGATTTACTGCAAAAAGTGGCTGGAATTTGCATTTTCAACAATACAGGATAAAATTATTTGGTAATAGTTTCATACATCGGAGACATATTTCTTCATTTTACACAAGGAACTACTTACGGAAATGAGTTTCTCCAAGGTTTACAACGTTCGTCGAGGTATTTTCTTTAATCGTGGAATATATTTGACCGGAAAATGATGTATTTTTCAAGAGAAATATCTCACAAACGCAAAATTGCCATTGCTTTCATTTGCTTGCCTTACAACAACCGGATGCTGCGTACGTTTGATGACGTAAGCCCCTGTCAGTGTTTCAACCCCCCCTTTTTTTACTATGCTTGCCTAACATAACCAAACCTAACCTAACCTTATCGGAAATGATTTGTGGGGCTATCGGTCAGCTACCGTGCATAATGGTTTGTGGGGCTATACGTCAGCTACCCGTGCATAATGTATAATTTCCACTGGTGACGAACACACAGTAGGTAATTTTTGATGCAGAAGGTTGAAACACTCCATAGCCACAACATGAGTTAAGAGGTGCCCACCATATTGCGTGTTCCGGAAGCGAAGAAAGGAATAAAAAAAGCACTCAATGTAAAAAATTGAGATTGTTTTCATGTAAAAAGCATAATGGCACCTTCAACTATGTTCCGCAATACACAATTGGTAAGTACGAACCATGCAAAACACAAAAAATCCGATTTTAATGTGTGCCCAATCTATGAAACTGTTACCAATTATTTTGCAATTCTAAATTCATTTGCAAGAACCAGTGCAGCTTAAGGAATTGGGGGGGGGGGGGGGCATCCTAACCTGAGTGAAGAAAATGTAAACATTTTCAACTGGCATCCATTAAATTGCTCTCTACAATTAACTTGCTGTTACTTGTTAAGGCATCAATGAGGATTTTTTTCTAAAAAATTATTTGTCACTTTAAGGAAAAAGTTACTATCTTTAGATGATAAATGCATTTTAGCAATTATGATAGTAATAAATTTGGAATAAAATTTGTTTACATTATTAGTATGCAATATTAATATTATTCTTGCTTAATAATTATAACTGTGGATCCAATTTTCACAATAAACCATGGCTGGAATTTCTTCACATCACTTCCCTCCTTTCCTCATCCCCTCTAATCTTAGAACACATTAAAAAAAAGGAATGATAATGCAATCGCACATGTGTGGTTTATTTTTCTAATCTCAGAATATACCAAATGAAGCAATGATGTTGCATTCGCACATGTGGAGTTTATCTTTCAGCACCATACTCATTATTCGTGGCCAGTGGCATGCCCAGGATTTTCGAAAGGAGGGGGTTAGGTATACATTTTTTTAGTAGTCAGCCCTCATTTTGCTATTTTTTCCTGCATTTGATGTTCTTTTCTTTAGGAATACTGGGCCAAAGGGGGTTATAATAATAATAATAATAATTTTCCACTCATATATTTACTGGAGTCACATAGTGGTTTGGATACCACTAAAAACCAGTTCCGATTAGCCCATCTGTGCACAAAGTGGGCTTAAAACAAAACTCAAACAAGGAAAATTTTGTATATTTACAATTTATTCTTACCGTGACAAGTACCTTCAAATAAACAGGACTGACAAACAATAAAAAAAATCCAAGTTACGTTATTACGAAGCTAAAATACATTTGGAGATTATGCTAAATACATGAAGTCACATGTTAAAAAAAGCTTTTATATGAAAAAATTAACGGGAAATCCGTAAAACCATGCTGCTTTGTGACACAGAATCAGAAAATTCGATCGCATCAAGCTGCATGAAAGACGTTATTCATGATGCGTAGTTTTCCTTCAAATGAAAATGATTGACAATGCATAATAAAAAGAGAAATGCATTTTGTTATTACAAATCGCGATATATTTGAAGAACATGTTAAATGAACAAAATGTTCTCCCAGGTGACAAAATTGTGGAAAAATCAGAAGAACCATGCTTTTTGTGACGCTGCAAATTCAGAAAACCTGATCGTAGGAAGCCGCGGGAATGACGTCATGCTATGATATGTATTTTTGGCGAACAAAACAAGCCTTTTTTTTTTTAAAAAAAAAAAATAGCACATCCTTACATTGGTAACAAAGTTTAAACTTAGTGCGCAGATGACTTCTTGTATTTTTGCTGCTGATCGTAACACTTTCTACTCCATCGTAATATACAAAACGCATATCGTATGATCTTTTTACGGCTAAATACATCGATCTTCCACCTTACTACATTTTATTTTTCTTCATGCTAACTATTAATTTTAAATTCGCATTCGTTTCTTCATGAAAAAAAAACACTCCAAATAAAATTTTTCTCGATTCCATCAAATACGAAATATGGATTCTCCTAAATATATTTTACTTCACGAGACACAATATCCAATAAGAATCAGGAATGATTACGATTAAGTAAATAAATGGACACGAAAGCTTGTACTCACCAGTGATGTATCTATTCATCCATGTGCGTAATCCAGGTTCATCGAGCTTTTCCAATGGAATATTTGCGTGAACGAAGGCATTCACTGTCGACATAATGAAGTCTTCTTTGTCCTTCTTAATTTGTTTCGCATTATGTGCCAATTCTCCAAGAGATACTTGTCGCTTTGTTGGTGAAACGCTCTTGTTCGCAGTCTTCTTGTTTTTCACATGTGAGGCACTTTCACGAATATGTTTTATGCACGAATCTTTACGTTTCCAGTCAATTCGAACATTACAAAATTTGCACACCATTATCCGTTTTACTTTATCAAAAATATAAAAGCCTTCATGAGCAAATTCACGCTCCCGATCAAACACAGTCACGGCTTTCGGCATGGTAATTTCTTACGCTACCAAATCTCGCAGAACAATAACAACAGATTCACGCTACTCGCAAGATTATGAATGAAATGAACGAGAGGGGGTGAGGAGAATGGTTCGAGGTTTCTTCGGGTGGCGTCGTGTATGAGGGCCAATCATAATGGACCACATTATCCAGTGCACTCAAGATTTGGACCAATGAGAGTTGGCGTCTTAAACTCTTCTTAGAGAACGAAAAAAAGACAAAATGGCGGAAACAAAAATAATAGTTTTAACACGAAAAACATGCGATTATTTTATTAAAAAACAATATTTCGTTAATAAACTATTAATTTGGTGTTAATTTCGTGTAAAACGTTTCATTTCGTGTTTTGCCGTTCATTTCGCGTTATTTCGTGAATAAATACGGCTGAAAAAACATACACACGTGTTTAGAAAAATAATGAAAATAACTTCTAGGCACCCAATAAAATATTTCGTGTTTTCGTCATTAACGAAATATGCATGCCCCTATGTATTGGTAATATAGACTAAACTTCATTTTAACATTGAGATAATGACTATATTCAATTTCAATGTGTTTTTCACTTCACAATCATATTCGAGGGCCCACTATGACAAACAAATTATGGTTATACATGTACTACTGGGTTTAGAGTGTATACTGCTCGTTTTGCCTGTTCAAGTGTTTCTCACTTGAATGAAGAAGCTCTCAATTCCATACACTATCTAGCATGATCTGCCTATTTGGCTAATGCTCTCCCTGCAGCACTCTGATGTAAACATTTTAAATTATTACAGTATATTTGGAGCACGCAGGAGCTATACCATGTAGAATTTTCAGCAAAAAATGCAGACTTGACTAGTACTCGAACACTGGTCTTTCACATACTGTGCTATTTCTCTACCAATTGAGCTACTGAGCCAGCCCTGGTTTTGCCTGTTTTTTCTCTGTTGTAAAAAGGTACCACAATAGGATCTATTGTCTTTGAAACACTGATAACTAGGGTGCAGATTTATAGGCACCAAAAATGATTGAAATATGTACTTAAAAAGACACTATACAATAAGAAAAGGCACCCTAAATTTTAAAAAAAATACATTAAGATAGGCATTGAACATGAATTTATTTCAATTTTTTTCTTGGAATTCACAGTTATACTGTATTTGCAGTACAATACATTAAGATAGGCATTGAACATGAATTTATTTCAATTTTTTTCTTGGAATTCACAGTTATACTGTATTTGCAGTACAGTTTTATATAAAAGTACGTTAACAATTCACAAACTATTACCGTATATAATGCATGTGCATGTATAATACGCACCCTCGTTTTTGATGGGGAAACGCAACAAAAAAATATGTCTTGTATATAATGCGCAGTTCAATTCAGGTCCCAGAAATGGCTTTCTTGGTGTCGAATTAACATTTACGTATTTCATTTAAAATTAATCAGTAGATCATAAAAACGAGCTTTTCCTTGCTTTCGTAGCTGCTGCATTCACCACGCAACTTTGAACTTACAGATGTTAGGCTTTTCATAGGAGAGGAGGGAGCAAAGTTTCAACTGCCCATTCAAGGTCGCAGTGCGTGATGCTTACAATAGATGGACGACATCAATGCAGCATGAACTCGCACCAAGTGGGAGGGTGAAACGTGCGTCGCTGCCGATTGTTTGTGAATGGGTTCTTGAGGCATGTAACTCCATCACCCTGGAAATGGTGATCAAAAGTTTTAAGGTAACGGGAATATCGAACAAGATGGATGGAAGTGAGAACATTTCAGACAGCTTGTATTAGTAACTGGGAGTGAATGACGAAATTAAGTGTAAATGTTATTTATTTATTTACGCGAGTCAAGCTGCAATAGTGCAGTAAATGTACAGTAGTTATATATATTTGGTAAGTGTTGACGTAATTATTTTACCTTCATATATGTTACAGTCAACTCTCGATACAACAACCTTTCACAGTTCCTGGGAAAAAGGTAGTTATTTCGAAGGGGTCGTTTTTGAAATTTGCACCAATAATGTTATCAGCAAGCAACAACTTCGCAAACGCTAGACAAAACACTGGCGCCAGTTGCAGCGTAAAAACAAGGTGACTGGCTGGAAGTTCGAGCAACAGGTGGTCGAAGGGGAAATACTCCGTACTTCAAAGATAAAGCAACTGTCGAAGGTGGAACTTTTATCAGCTATGTGAAGAAGAAAGAAATGACCCTTTCTTTACGTTTTACCTTGCAACAGACAATAATATGGGCAATATTTCAATAGCATTAAAAAAATTAAAAAAATACGACCTGAATTCTGCAATTATTACATTGCCGTGCAGACCAGTGGCGGAGAATGGGCTGGGAAGGGGGGTACTTTTTTTTTTTTACTTTATGGTTTTTTTTTCGTTTCCAAGAATAAATCCAGAACTGGTTGCCCATTTCAAAAGTCAAAGGAAATTAAGAGCGGTCATCGGCACAGTTATGAAAATGTATGAAGTGGTAAACTGGTGTTATGATGCACATAAGATCGAAGTGAACTTTTGCAGAAACCTGGATGAAAATGCATTAAGAGGGTTGACGATCTTTAGTAGGCCTATGTGGCTTTGATTATCTCTAACAGTTTCGCTTCTTTATGCAGTGTTACAGGGAACAAAGAACATGTTTTGAATGAAAATGGTTACCGGAAGTTGTCCGCTACAAAGTCGATTTAAAATAACATCCAAGCATATTTGATCTCTTCTCGCATATCCAAACTAAAAGACCAAAGGAAATCACAATGGCAAAACAAGCCTGACATGTTGGGTAGCGGCCGTCGACTGCAGGGTAACATTGGTGCGCTTGGGAGAGGGGAGGGCAGAGGTCAAGTGCTATTGGATATCACTGAAGCGTGGTCTGGTGTTTATTTTTAGAGCAGACCCACTTGCGAGCAGTAGAGTGCTTGTGAAGGGAATGAGTGCGAATAAAATAAGTGCAAAAAACGTATTTTTCACCTGATCTCTGTTCACGACAGTTTTTAAGGCGAAAACAATTTTTGTGGAAGTTATTTCTCCCACGAAAAATACCGCTTGATATGCCTCCCGTGTGATGGGAGGCACGTTTTTAATGCCGCCAAAACAGTGCTGCTTTTCTCAATGTTGCAAAACTTTCCAATACTAAGTGAAAACTCATGGAAAACGGCAATTTCTCTTTTAAAAGTTATTTTTTTAAAATTATTATTGCTAAAGAAAGACAATCTGTAGATATATACATGTTATACGCAGTGACATAGTGAGAAAAATATGTAATTTCATTTTGGCTGTCCGAATTATTCCATGCATAATACGCACCACAGTTTTGGGGGGCAAAAATTTTGGAAAAAAGTGCACATTATACACTCGTAAATACGGTAATACTATTTTGATTGAAATTCACATTTGCGGGTAATCATCAGTAACTCTCACAAAAAGAACTTGGGCTAACATCTGTTGCGTGCACAATTGTTAACAAGTAATGAAGAAACAATTTGCACCATTAAAATAAAATATATATTTTGAAAGATATTCCAATTTAAATTTCTCTGAAGAAATAAAATTGTCTTACTATTGTACTAATTGCACACAGATTTTTCACAAACAATTGGCAATAGTTTGAATCAAATCCTCATTTGCAGGATAGCTAGGACAACACTTTAGTGAATTAACCACTAAACTACATTTTTCAAATAATTTAGCATTATTGTATTCAGAACTGAGGTAATGTAAGATTATGGCTGGACACAGTGCACATTGTTCACTATTTATCGTTGTTTCGAATAACGCAAGGTGTAGAAAACTTTAAGTCCACTTTATGCACAGAAAGGGTAATTGGGTCTCAACCTACAGTTTAATGTGGTATCCGAACCACATGTGCCTCCACCGGGTATCGAATGAATCGGAAATTCCATCAGCAGCTGAGAGTTTCGAACAAGGCCATTATATAAAACTATACATGTACATTGTAGTATTTTCCATGTGGGATAGGAATATATACATATTTGTAAAGCAATTTAATATTTAAACGTATCTACTTCATACAAGCTTCACATAAAATTACTGTTCTGTCAGTGGGACCAACCTCCGTGGCTGAGTGTTTAGTACAGCACGGCTGCGATGCCAGGAGGCTGCTACTACCTGGCGGGTGCTAAAACTGGGAGGGGGAGGACAATTTGCTTTTCTTGGTAGGCAAAGCTTAGCATTATGAGGCCATAGTGCGCGGGCAAAAGTGGCAAAAAGTGGAGGGCAACTGCCTTCTAACATCGCCACTGATGCCTGGGATCCCAGGTTCAAATTCCAGCCTAGGCATGGGTATTCTTTGTGAGTGTACCTTTATCATTTTCATCATCACTCATCCTCATCATTGCAATTAGCAAAACGTAGAGAAAAGTGACGCTAAATAACAAAAATCAAATTTCTCATCAGTGGTAAAATAAGCTTCTCCAGCAATCCATTTTTTAATTGATAACACTCCTGGCCACTTTGTGCTTTGGCATTTTGAAACATTATCTCCACAGATAACTACTTACTTCCTTTCACACACACACAATAAAGCATATCAGTGCTGATCGACTCCTTCAAGCTTTCAGGTGGGAAAAAAGGGGATGGGTTGGAGTCGTTTTGTCCAAGTATGAGTCACCAACCAGTTGTCCTGTTTGCTTACGCTGATTCAATGACATTTGGTATTTCCAAAGGTCTGACATCCCTTGAGACCATCAAATCTTGCGAATACCAGATTTCAGTCACTTCAACATAAACAAAGGTGTACCTTCTCTATGCAGAGAAAGTCAAAGCCACGTTAAAAAACTGCAGTAAGCCAAAATTGCAGAATAGGCAATTTTAGTCATGATTATGCAAAATAGGCACTAAAAAATGAAAACACCATGAAACAAACTTTAAACATTAAAGCCTACATTTTACTACAAAGGAATAAAAAAGGTAAAAATCTGCACCCTACTGATAACATAGATGGTGCGTAGTTTCCCCCAGTGTAGAACTGTGTATTACATTATGATTATTGTGTGTGTTCCATTTGTGAAGTAATTTTATTATCCTGCTATTTGTGTAGCAGAACTCCTCTAGCTGATTGGTTAATGTTCTAGCCTTTGGTGGAAGTGTAGTGGGTTCAACCTACATTCAGAGTTCCAAAGTATCAGTGTTGACCTAGCATTGTGGTGATAACTTGTGAGATACTTGCAAAACATAAGTAGTGGACTGTGAAACAGAAAGCCAGAAAACTGTCAAAGACCATGCATTGCACAACGAAAAGCCACTTGGCAGGCCTTGGCTCTCTAAAGACTATTTCTGTGGTATATTTCATTATATGTTCTCTATCATCTTTTAAGAGTTGTTGCTATCTTACGTTTCTTTCTCTTGCCTCCTTGCTAATCCTCTGTCAGTATTAAAAATCAAATAAATGTTGCCATCCATATTAGACCATTGTTAACAGTGTGACCTTGTAATCATGGGGTCGGTCCTCTGCGTGGCTTCCAGTGAAGATAATTGATTTGGATTCCACATCAAAATAAAGATTCATTCTTGATTAGCGTATATATCCATAATCATTATTAGGGCTCTGGTAATTATGCATTTGCATATTGCATATGCAAATGCATATTTAAGGATTTTAAACTGAAAATGCATATTTCATATGCAGGTGCATATTTGTATGAAAATAAGTTGTTGTGCATATTTTTATATCCACAACAGACACCGAGCATATACTGTATTTATTTTTCTTCTCCTCGCTTCTCTTCTCTCTGTCTTTCTTCTTTCAACAACTTCAAACAAGCATCAAAATTATAGAAGACATTAAAGAGGTCCTCGCCCAGGTTGAAGATCCTGTGTATGTACAGAAATTGGATGCAGTATTGAAAAAGAACAGTGGTTTCGCAACAATGGTGAAAGTTTGCAAAATTCTGCATACAAATGGACAACGTGTGGATGATCTGGAACTTGATGTGTCCGACTTTGTTGCCCTAAAATACAGTTCACTTGTATCTTGTGAAGTGAAACGTATGTTTTCTGAATATAAGACTATTCTAGCTGAAAACAGAAGGAGTTCCAAATTCAAAAATTTGAGACATCAAGTTGTTATCAAATGCAATCATAATCTTGATCTGTAATGTATTGTGTTTCATTTAACGCAGAACCATATTAATTGAAAAAAAAATTGTGTAGCGGATGAGCATTCAGAATAATGCATATTCATTGCCTGGCATGTAGTCTTTCATAGTTTGTAATATACAGCATTTATAAATTAAACAGGTTTTTAATGTGCATATGTTACACTTTTTAGTGCATATTTGCATGTGTATTTTGCATTTTTTTAGTGCATAACTATCCGAGCCCTAATCATTATATTATCCTTTCATGACCATTGTTACTAACCTTTAGTGGATGAGCGGGAAAGGTCTTCTCACTGGCTGTAAACCTATTGATGATTGATGGGAAACAGTTTTCCCAGCACCACGTGGCAGCAATTAACGTGCCATTTCTTGAAATCTAAACATGATATTTCAATTCTGTCTGTCTTGTTCATTAATATACACATGAAGGTATGACATACTAGAATTACAAACCAGTATATCCATTGTTACTATTATTGACATGGAGAATTTGGAAAAGTCCTTTGTTTCCCTCTGAGTATTATGGGATAGATCTTATAAAATGGGCTATAACTTCAAAACCACCACTTTTTTCCGATATCCAGGGCGACACTTTAAATACCCCCACAGAAAGAAGTCGCACATACTCAGGTCGGGAGATCGGGGAGGCCAAGGCACATCTCCAAACCTGGAAATCAAATGACCAGGAAACAATCGCCATAGGATGTTCATGGAATATCTGGCGGTGTGGGCTGTAGCTCCATTTTGTTGGAACCACACATCTTGTTCCAAGTTCAACATCTGTAGTTCTGGCAGAAAAAAGGTTTGGATCATGTGCGTGTAACGATTGGAATTCACTGTTATCGCTACACCATCCTTTTCAAAAAAAAATAGGGACCGATAACGTTACTCTTGGATATCACTCACAACACTGTCACACGGGGTGAATGCAGAGGTCGTTCATGAAGTTGTCTTGGATTTTCCGGTGCCCAGTACCTGAAGTTTTGCTGGTTGACGAACCCGTTGAGGTGAAAATGCCCCTCATCACTCATCAAGATAAGCACAGCAGGTTGATGATGGAGAAGAACTTGCATCCATACTGCATAATCTGTTGCGCATAATTGCTGCACACAGACAATCTTGTACGGATGGAATTTCAGATCGGTTTTCAAAATTATCCTAAAAAATTCCCACCCCAAACATAATGTTAATGAGTGGCACTGAACCGAACATCGAGGACTGCGGACAAATGCTGCTCTCTCACTCTATCCACATTCTCTCGTGTTCGAAACTGCTTAACCCATTTTAAGATTGTTTTGTGTGTTGGAATTGCTCCATGCCGCCTTAGGTGGAAGTGCTGGCGGAATAACCTATGAACTTGCAGCTCAGTCGCCGTTTCTCACATAAACATCATACGTGAGCACGCGATGTTCCACTGACCACGACTCCATGTTAACTGCAATAAATAAATAAATGTAAAATAAATGGCAATAGATCACACACATTATACAATACAAATAATACAGTTTGGTGTACAATTAACTGTGTAATGTTCATTCAAAAATGAGTACACTTCCCTGTATCACCCTGTATTTCAACTACATTTTTTCATTTACTTTGGTCTATTATTGTGGCCACAGGGGCGTGCCAAATAACATTGTTTTTGTAAAATTTCAATTTTCTTCTTCCTCCTTTAACTTGCATAATTAGCAGGTACAATGTATAAATTTCACCTCCGCTAAAAACCCTGTCATTCCGAAAAAAAGAAAGATTTCATACCTCTCTATGACCATTAATTCTCGAGCAACAAATTTTTGTGCCAAGTTTGAAAAGCACATGCTTGAAAAGTTCCGATCTGTTAGGCAATCCAGACGCAAAAGGTTCCGACCCCTAAGGGTTAACCAACATTAATAACTTCTTATTTCTGTTTTGATCTTGCATCATGCTTTTTCTAAATCGTTATAAGTAAAAAAAAAAAAAAAAAAAAAAAAAAATTGGATTATTGCCTCCTTGGTAACTACGTACACACAAGGTTCTGGGTTTGAGTCTTTGGCCTGGACATGGGGAGTTTCTTTGTGAGCATTCCTTCATCACTTTCTGCCACTTTTGGCTAATTGCGATGATGGGGATCAATGGTAATATGTGAGAGAGAGGTTGACATTTGGGTGCTTGTGTCACCCCCACAGAGTGTCAGCACCAAATAACAGAAATACAATATTGATTGCATTAATTGAATTAAATTAATTATTACAGATTCTTAACACGTTTATTCTGTAAATTATATTTTAGGGATGGGACAGATTTATTGGTACTCTTATCAGTATCAGCCGATAAAAGAGCCATGGTGGTCTAGTAATAAGTAGGGCATCTGACTGCCACATGGGTGACATGGGTTCGATTCCCGGGGTGGGTGATCCAAGGTCGGAAATTGGCCTCAAATCAATGGGTACCTGGGGGTAACCATGGGTGGTAAAGGCAGCCAGAGCATGGTGCTGTTCGTATCACCTCCAAAATAGTCTAGATCGAGAATGTGTGGGGCCCTACCCCCACATCCTCTAAATATGTGTTCATGCCATGGTGCTATATGCATGGGAAACTTTATCTGTTTTACCTATCAGTATTGGCCAATACAGGCATGTCAATGTATCAGTTTCAGTAAAATTACTGATAAATTTTACTGATCCAATGTATCTATAAGTGTATAACTTAGTGCAATATTGTTTCATTTTGTTATAATTTTTATGGATATAAATGTATAGTCTTCATTCTGTGCTCTTTTTAAGTTAGTGTTTAATTATGCAGCTTCTTTTGCATTGTCAAAGCTTGGTTCATCTGGTAACATCCATTTATTGATGGGTCAATAAACCATTTGGAATTTTATATTGGATTGGTAGAATATCGGTTACCGATATCAGTAAATTTTTTATTTGTACTTTATTGGCATTTCCCAAAGTTTCATGTCAGTCCATCCCTATTATATTTCATGTTAATATTACCACTGTTGATAAAAGCACACCAACTGAAACAGTCATAAGTTAAAAATTTAGTAGACCTCCCCAATAGCATAGTGGTAATGTTGTCGGCTTGTAATGAAAGTGTCCCAGGTTCGATACCTGGTGGAGACACATCACACAGTGGTTCGGTTCCCACATTAAACTGTAGGTCCAGTCCTGATTAGCCTAACTGTGCATAAAGTTGACTCAAAACAAGTTCATTTTCAAAACTTTTAGTACTCCTTGAGTGTTGGCCATGTTCTTTGGATTCCTAGAGTGAAAATACATTTTGTGTTTTGTAATTTATGACAGGCTGGTGTTATAAGTGTTCAGGCGAAACCTCCAGTTCCTCCTCAACCTGGAGCACAAAGTGGCATGAAAATGGATTTCAATGTCAAGAAAGATGAAACGGTTGAGAACAAGAAACCTGAGGAGATCATACATAAGCAAGCCAGTGTGACCAGAAACGACAGCACGGGTATCTATGAGGAAATTGATGAAGAAATTGAAAGCACTCCCGTACCCAGTGGTCCTCCTCCACCTCCACCACGCATGGATTCAACCGATAACGACGAAGCTTCGAGTGCTGGGTCTCCTCAAAAAACAGTTGCCTCGGGGCCCCCGCCACCGGTGCCCCAGCGACAGGTACCATCTCCCAGCCATCAACCGAACGCCAGCCAGCGAGCTCCCCCCACTCTTCCACCGCGAGAGAATGCTCGCTCTGTTCCGGTGGTTCCGGATCGTAATCCGACGCAACCGTC
This sequence comes from Lepisma saccharinum, assembly GCF_977018435.1. Classification (NCBI taxonomy): domain Eukaryota; kingdom Metazoa; phylum Arthropoda; class Insecta; order Zygentoma; family Lepismatidae; genus Lepisma; species Lepisma saccharinum. The sequence goes on from NC_139230.1 coordinate 210,061,848, forward strand.
GGCTGCTCCACCTGTACCTGCTCGACAGGGAGCACCTCCACCCATTCCTGCTAGGGCAGGTGCAACTGTAACCACTCAGCCAACTCAGCCACCTCCGTTACTGCCTCGAAGGTCTGCTAGTTGAAGTCTGAAAATCTGTGTCTTAAAGTCCGTATTTATTTTTCTGTGATGGTATTGGCATGTGTGCATATAGTGTATGTGTATATAAGTATAAATGTGTGAAATATATTTCATAAGGTTATGAGTGAGTGAAGGTGATCAATTATACCAAAGCATTGTGAATAGTAGCATAAATATAACCAAATATATATATATCTTAAATTCACAGAGTTTTTATTTTTTCTGTGATAATTTTTAGATACCAAATAGTAGGCATGTTATTGCTTATGGAAGACAAATTGTATATAGTATGTACTAAGTGTGTATAGGGGTCATGTAAGTGACTAATGTTGTTATGTGTTTACCTGTGCTTTGTTTGAATGCATAAAAGTTGCATTGTTGTATTCAGTTATATCAATCACCAGTAAGCAAATTATTGCTTTGATCAACATGTACCCAGTTAAAAAAATGTCAGTACTATTATCACTACTATTATTATTGGACATGTTTGTTGTTATTGATATGTTGTAGTTGATTATTTAGTTTGAGATGTTTGAATATGTATTTTCATAATGCCATTTTGCACATATAAAATTGTTTATCGCTTCATATTATGGTGCAGATAGTGCTAATTTTCACGTAAAAATTCTAGCCGTGAAAGAATCCTGAGTGGGCAGGTTTTAAAGATATTGAAGTAGGGATGGGACAGATTAATCGATGCAGTATCAGAATTGGTTTACATGTAACTTAGAAGGTCACTTTGTTGTTCTTCCCATCGCTGCAACAGATAGTGGTTTCGTTATCCCACAAACAGGATCACAGGGAAGATATTGAATATCCAAGGAAGTTATACAATTGCATTCAAGCGCATCAGTTATGGCTATAACACAGAATTAAACCTTTTAAGTTTTTTGGCAAATAAATGACCACTCTCTTACTTTTCCAATACAGTACTTCCAATAGTCTTTCCTCTGGTCTTGTCTTCCATGTTTAGATTAGATATGTTCAGTATTGTGCAGTGTCAGTTGGCCTTTGATTTTACCCCCTCGTCTTTGTTATTGTTTTTATAATTACTAGGTGTATGGAAAGAATAGTGTCATTGGGTTAGTCTTAGTTACATTTTAACACCTTTATCAATTGCTAAAATGAAAATTATTCACTTGATATTTTTTGCCATTTTTTTTCTGTTCTACTTTTTAAAATTCTGATATACTTCAGTAATTTGACATTGTTGTTAATAGTCACAGTGATGTGCCTGAAATTTCATATTTAATTTTTCTAACCATTTTATGTCTGTATTCATATACTGAAATTACAGAAACTACATATTCAGCAATTAATTAGTAAATATTTATCAGTTTGTTGTTGCTTAATAATATATGTTGCAGATGGCGTTACATAAAGTACATAATTTTATTTATAAGAAAACATTCCATGTCAGAATAGTGTAAGGATCAATCGGTAGTTTAGTTAAATTATTTATTCAAGAAAAATTATCATTCCAAACCTGCTCATTCTGTTATATAATTTTATATGTATTGATACATCCTGTGGACCAAGATTATTATTTTGCATGGAATAAGTGTTTAATACATAGCTCACTGAATATGGTCTTGAGCCTTTACTTTACTACTTGATGTTGTACTGTATGAATACTACTGTATAAATTACTAGTGTTCCAGTGTAAAACTGTTGTCTGTCAGTAACTCAATTACCGGTATTATATTTTTCAGAAAAGTAAGTTTGAAGGTTCACAAAATGATAAGTAATTTTGTATTTTGTCTCTGGAAAATGTGTGTTCTAAATGCCTGATTTTTCAGCATCAAGAATTAGTTTTTTACATAGGTAGTCAGATTATAAAGTGTTCTACATCTGGTGTGGTAAGTAGGCAGGTTTTTACTTGCTAACACTTTACCTCTTTATGTTTAAACATGATCCATGGCAATACACTAACTGTAAGGATGTAATTTGAAATTTAAATGTTTGATATGGTTCTTGTAAAACAAACCGTAGTGTGGGAGTAAAAGTGAAGAATAGAATACTGAGTGAATGGTGTTGAAAATGGTCCGGCTACATTTATTACTTGGCAAATTGCATAGAGAAGTGATCGGAGCATGAAAATATAAGTTGAATTAGGTATCATTTTTGTTTCCTTGTAGATCATAGTGGTCGAATGGAGTGTTTCAAGTTGCAAGGTTAATCCTCATTCCAGTCACAATTTGTGATATGATAGATCCATCTCATTAGCCAGTTAAATTCTTTCATTTCTGAAAATGTCATCTTTCTATTAGAGAGTAATGTGTGGGTGTTCAAATAAAGATGACCATGTGGAACAATTATAAATACACAGGAGGCGTATAAGCAAAGAAGGTGCTGGTACTTTGCTCCATTGTTGTAAGGCAAGAAATATGCATAAATAATATAATTTGTGCCCTTGGTGCTGTGAATAAGTCCTCTCACTGAAATAGAACGTGAACATACATAGGCACTGACTTTTGGGGGACAAGGCACTTTCTGCCCCCCCCCCCCCCCCCAGCATGTTAAGCAGGCATGTTTCGGCCTCGGGCCATTCTTACAAGGACACATTTTATGTATATTTACATATGTAAAGCAGTGTTTATGCCGATCTTGCCCCCCCCCCCCAAATTTACTTTGCCTCCCAAAAATGTATCTTAAATTGGTGCCTCTGATCCTGAATGAACATTGGAAGGGAAAGATCTTGAGACAGTATTGTGTGATTGAAGTTATCTTGCCAGACTGTTCATTCTGTGTGTAATATTTGAGTAAGTATGTTTCAAGTTCCATGTTTTTAACTATAGCCTCAAGTTGATCTCATTATTTGGGCTGTTGTGCAGTGCAACAGACAGCTGTGTGAATCCATTTCATATCCAATCCTCTCAAAGATGTTTTGTGGACTAGCGCTGAATGCTACATACGAAGCATCAATGTTAGAAGTAAGTGTGATGTAATTCTGATTTTATGTTTTTGTGCATTACATGCTATTTTCCTAGTACCAAAAGCAGCAACATATATAATTTTTCCATGTTTGACATTTACTGCATTATAAATTCTTTAGCCGCAGTTCCTTGAAAATTGTATAACTGGGGTTCTCCTACACTAGAAACGCCACGGATTATTTGCTACTTAAATATACTGATTATATTGCCAATAAGCAGTCTGTAAAATACCTACAGATAGACTAAATTCAGCATTTTTGCAATTGTTCTTGTGATTTTTAAAATGCAAAAGTCATGTACAAATCTGACAATATATGCATTAATTTGTGCACTCAAGCAAACATCTATTAAAAAATTGTGTATTGTTGTTTATCAGTTGAAAATATTGTTTCAGAGCTAGTTAAAAGTGTATTTGTTGTGTAACCAATGTATAAACAGATTTGAGTGTAATTCTGCAAATCATATGTATGTATTTTTTTATTCTTCAAGGTGATGCAACAGAAGAATTTTTTCTTGGTGTATTTTAAAATGAAATCAAATGCACTGTTTACGTTTCTAAGATATAAACATCGTAGTTATATATTTGATCGCATTCATTGATAAAGGAAGTAAAAATATAGAGAGATGTGTGGGAGAGGGGGCGGACTCATTACTTGGTAGTCTGTGTCATATCAGCTGATGTAGGCAAATCATATTGGTTTCTTCATAAAATTGCCTATACCTTTACCCATCCATTATTTTTATTAATAAACTTTAATTGAATATACAATTCTGTCATTTGTTATTGTTTTTATGCATATAGATTGGGGTGGGACAGACTAATCAGTACTCATATCAACACTTCAAGAGTTATTAGTCTAGAAATACATATATATCATTCACATTCAAGTCATTTTATGTTGGATCGTTTCATTATCGATAGTGATAAGTTTTATGGTGTTGTTTGATCAATATCTAGAAATTCAATTTGTTCCATCCATTTGTTTAATTACAAATTGTAGATATTTTATCTTCATAATATTCTTGAATTGTTCTGTACATAATCTGAGGCAAATATCCATTTAAAGTACTTCTCTGGTCATATCTTTGTGTTTCTTCAAATGCATTAGTTGCTAACCTTTGGTGATTATTTCTCCAAAAGGATTGATAAGGATAGTCCAAATTTCAACCTAAGTCTCGGCCTCCAACATGGAGATTCAACACAGGTTGTCTACTTAATGGAACGTTATGTCCTTTGCCTGATTACAGGCTCATTATCACTGACACTATCATTCACTAAGCCATGATTATTGGCACCTCTCGTATGTACTTTCTACAACTCTAAACAATAGGGGTAGGACAGATTAATCTGTACTCTATTGGTATTGGTAAAATTACCGATTATTTTACGGATCCGATATATCTACAAATATCTTATAATTTAGTGCAAAATTCTGACATTTTGTTATAATTGTTATGAATAACCTGTGTGTCGTACTTTTTAAAAAATTAAATGTCTAAATATGCAACTACTTCTGCACTACAGTCACCTCGAAACATGCATTTATTAAGGAGGTCAATGAACCATTCAGGTTCCTCGAGAACCATTTGGAATTTTATGTCGGATCGGTAGAATATCGGTTATCGGTATCGGTAAATTTTATATTGAAACTTTATATCAAAATGTCATATTGACCCACCCCTACAAACAATGTATGTTCATCATCAATGATATTCTTATTGTCCTGTACATAATCTCAGCCAAATATCCATTGAAAGTACTTCGAAAAGTAAGAAAAGAAAAGTGCCAGTTACAGCTGTTAAAAAATATCAATCTGAATAAGAAAGGGCACGAAATATTTCTGTTTGTATTTGATCACTGGGACACTCCATAAAGATTGACGGAAACCTTAAATATATATCATAATGTGAACCCTTAGTTTGTTGAAGTTCTTTTGTAAACTGCTGTGTATTGAGTAAGATATTTTGTGCAACTTTAAGTAGTTTTTCTTTGTCTCTCAAATTTTGCAGCTTTTATGTGAATAATTCCAATGGAGGTTGTCTTGTGTGTGTATATGAGACTAGTAACAGCAAATATGCATATATTTAGTCTTCAGAGGAGTAAACAATTTATTTTTCACATTGTGTGGTATTATACAAAATTAAGAGAGCTAGGACATTTGGATTTTTAGCTTGTTATAGCAGCTCATTAGCTATAGTTTATAGATCTTCAACACAAATTATCTTATCTTCCACAATTGGTTATACTTGTGTGTACTTTAGATGTGTAAAGTGAACACTTCAACAATTACTGTATAGAATTCAAGAATAGAGTGAAAGTCGAATCAATAAATTTTTAATGTATGATTTTCTCATAGTGTTTAATGAGTACATGAGTAATGTGCATAATATATACTACTGTTAAAATACATGGCTACACTCCATCTCAGGAGTTTGTGGAGCAATTCTGGGCATAATGGTAGAGAAGGGGAGAAAGTGAGTGCATGGAGCAAAGCAGTGCACACTTCGGCAAACGGCTGATAGCTGCAGCCATGCTTTTTCCCTCCATACAATCACTTTCCCTCTCACACATTCATTGGGCAAGTGCTCTCGAGAGGACTTGTTTTCATTCACTTGCTCCACAGATTTCCGAGACAGTGTGTAGCTGGTTTGTTTCACAAGTGATTACAATAGAGCTACATGCAACACAGCAAAGATAAAATGACACTCAATATGATTAAAGAGTTAACTGAATGTTAGTGTACATTTTATTTCACTTTGTCAACCATGTTTTGTCTCTTTTTTTTTTTTTTTAGCAGTCTTTCAAGTCTGTGAGCTTGATCATATTTTAATCAGTATAGATCATCCACCATATTTGAAACCCTGACATTGAAGCAGAGGCTCTAGTTTTAGTCACGGGGAAGACTGTAGTTCACATATTTTCCTAGATTTCAGAAATTTCTCTTTATTTGGGGTTACACTGCTGCTGTTGAAGCCAATATACAAAATAATAATAAAAAAAACAATTAAAAAATGTTTATGACAAGGAAAATTTGTTTATTACAAGATTTTAAATTACAGATTAATCAGTACTATCATAATGGTCAGTATGTGAATCTAAAAATTGCCTGTAATTTGGTGCAAAATTCTGCCATTTTGTTATTTTTTAAAATATAATACTGTGATTTTCTGACGTAAATGTTTAAATACATTCATCTATTTATCTAAGGTAAACATCTGTTAGTCACTTTGATACATGTTGATTAAGAAGGATAATTAACAATTCATGTTCTTCAAGTAATGTTTGCAATTTTATCAGATCAGTATTGGTAAATTTTATACCATTATATTTATCAGTATTTGTTACATATTCATATCAGCCAATCCCAATTTTTTTTTTTTTTTTTTTTAGATTCTAATGCATATTTTATTTTTCATTCTTAGTAAAGGTGATGTACATTTGCACTCAGTCTTCTTTTTTTGTGCCGCCTCTATGGCATTGTGGTAACATCATTGCCTTGTAATCAAGGGTCCCTGGTTTGATATCTGGTGGAGGCTCATTGTGGTTCAGATTCTACTTTAAACTGTAGGTCTAGTCCTGATTAGCCTATTGTGCATGAAATGGACTTAAAACAAAATTCAAACCAAACCATTCAGGCCTTTTACTTTTTTTTTTCACAAAGCTGAACAAGTTCATAGGAACTCTGCCTATGCAAAATTATGCAATGCATGAATAGATTCTCTCGTATGAAAAATCAATAACTTTCCAAGCTTTCTTGAGCTTGTTTCCGGGAAGAGTGATATTAGCTATCAAAAGCTCAACAGTTTCCAGAACTCACATGGCCAGGAAAATTTCAAGTCATATTTTATGCAGTTTAGACAGTAGATTCATCACTGATAGATTGGGAACAAATATAGATATTATAGGAACTTGCTTGAAGCTGCCCTCAGTGCAAAATTTTAAATTATGTACTACTGTAATTAAAATTTAATATCTTTGAAACTACGAATGGTTGAGTTTTGAATCATCCATGCTGAACTGGTTTTATTTGGTATGGATGAGGCTATAAAACCATTTCTGCATATATTTTGTATAAATTAAGCTTACGTTAAACACTTTAAAACTCTTGTAACAATCCAAACCCTTGGTCATTAACTGAGGTACAGTATGCTCCCAAATTCACCTATTTCATTGTCATCTCTGGGACAATATGTCCTAGCTAGAAGTTGTACAAATGCCCAACCAGGACCTTATGTCTTTGCTCTGTGTAAGGGTTGAAGAGATTCTGTATTCATGGTAGCATGTAATGCTAGAGGTCTTGGGTTTAAACTGTGTGGAGTTACAGGTTGTTTTTTTTTTTTTTTACTGCCTTCTGAAAATTTTAAATTTAAATTATCAGAATATTAACTTCATACATGACGAATAAATTTGTATAATCATGCAAAAAAAATCAGGTTTTAATAAAGTTCAATTTAAGAATCCTTCAGTTGAGATAGGTAAATTTTAATTTTGTCTCTCTTGAAAAGGAATTGATTCTGAATGTATCCTCTTAAAAATTAAAAAGAAAAAGTGGTCATTAGGTCAAAGTTAGATTTCAAATATTTCAGACATGCTTGATATAAATATAAGAAGGTCATTAGTGTACATAATAATTCTTACAATTTAATTAGTATCAGTATTATGCTGAGCTCTGTTTTCATGCTCCAGAAGTAACCCATACCTGATTCTGCTGTTTTCAAAATCTATTCCATAGTTTGCTGGGAAAATATGTGCTTTATTCGTGACTTACCTTTCTTTTGTGGAAGAAAAAATGTCTTTCTCTTGAAGTACTCGTGCAAGTGACATTTGTACATTTCAATTTCCCTTAGTAATAATTAATTTCAATGCATACCCAAGTTTAGTGGTTACCTTTTTATGTTGATTTAAGGTCAAGTTGTTCATTTTCCATAAAATTTACTGATGTGCATGTTGGTTAGTTAAGACAAGGATGTAAAATCTATTGGATATGGTTTTAATCAGGGATGAAATAGATTTGTGTGAATTAAATACATACTAAGGAGAATGTGACATTGTTACCTGCAATGAACGTGTGTTGTCATGTTATGCATACCATTGTTTTGTTATTGTTTAACTGTCACAAAATTTTCAATCAAGGTGAAAGATAAAAGTGGCAATTGTTGGGTGAAATAATGCTATAGTTTTGTGTAAGGTATTATACTGCAAACAACAAAAGTTGGTAGCATGTGATATAATGGCATAATTATATATATATATGTAATCATGACATGTTAACAGTATTAAGTATTGTTATTGTCTATGTTGAACGATGATAAAACGCTCATTTAGGCAGATAAATTGATAGAATCTTAGTGTTATGTGGAAGCACCAAAGTGTTTGTGATGCACATGCTTACACAAATACACAAACATCCTAATATTTATTTGCGGTACTTGTGGTCATGCTTTTGCATAGAAGTTTAATGGCAATAAAGTGTTTATTGTTAAAGGCCGTTTTTTTATTGTTAAGTATAATATTGAAGGTTTTTTTCTGTTCTCATGCGATTGTAATTTAGATATATGATTACCTTACCATTTGGCACATAGAAGATGTACTATGTAGAAATTTCAACGTAAAAATGATGCTCAACCAATATTCAAAACTCAGGTCTCGGCCATAGCTGTACCAACCTGGGCTACCAAGCCAGCTCTGATTTTTTGCTCTTTTTGTTTTACCAGTATGGAATATTTTGCTGAAATTTCTATTGCTAACATTCTAACAAAAGATGCACAACACCAAGAGAAACCTCATAGATTCAAAACTCACTTTCGAAAATTGCATCTCTACCATCACTAAAAAAGACAATCCGTATGCTAAGCCTACTGTACGAGGGTCACTATTTATATTTTGAGCCTAACAATGAAAAAACAGGAATTTGGCATTGAAAACTGCTTTATTGTTTTTCAAAGTATTCTCCTTTATGGTCAATACACTTTTGCATTCGTTCAAACCATTTGTCAAAGCAGTTTTTCCAATCTTCTTGAGACACCTCCATAATATGGTTTTTGAACGCATCAACGGCGTCTTCCGACGACGAAAATCGTTGTCCACGCAATTTATTCTTGACATTCGGGAACAAGAAGAAGTCATTGGGTGCCAAATCAGGACTGTACGACGGACGACTCATCAATTCGATTTTTTGACTGTTCATAAAGTCTGTTGTTAGACGAGATATGTGACAGCTGGCATTGTCTTGATGAAGAATGATCCGACGGCGTTTGTTTGATTTCCGTATTTGACCGAAGACCTCTGGCAAACAAATTGTTGTGTACCATTCAGAGTTGACCGTTCTACGTTCCTCTAAAGGCACAGTTGCCACATGACCAGTTTTCCCGAAAAAACAGGTGACCATTTGTTTCGATGTGCTTCGAGCGCAAACAACTTTTGTTGGATTGGGTTCATCTTGAAACACCCATACAGTCGACTGCTGTTTACGTTCCAGCTCATATGCATATATCCATGATTCGTCACCTGTCACAATCTTATATACATCTTTTGAAGCACCACGATTGTATTTATTGAGCATTTGTTTGCACCAATTGACGCGAGCGTCTTTTTGAGTTTTTGTCAAATTGTGTGGGATCCAACGAGAACATACCTTTCTCACATCTAAATGATCATGTAATATTTTATATATGCTGGTGGAACTAATGCCTATGGTTGCCTCAATCTCACAGTATGTCACATGACGATCTTGCAGTATTAGGTTTTGCACAGCATCAATGTTTTCTTGAACAAAAACTGATTTTGGACGACCTTCGCGAATCTCTTAAGTGAACGAATGGTGGCCACGATTAAATTCGTTATACCAGCGTTTCACAGTGGCAAAGGATGGGGCTTCATCGCCAAATGTGGAAGTAAGTTGATCGATGCACTCTTGTCTTGATAATCCACGTCGAAAATCGTAAAAAATCATCGCACGAAAATGTTCACGAGTTAATTCCATTTTATTGTTGTCGCGCAATCTCCAAGGCAACATAAACAACACAAATGAAGCTATTGACAAAACATTTGAAGTACGTTATGGTCAATAATGCCAGGCGATTCCGTGCAAATGTCAAATCGCGCCTAACTTCAATCAGTGTTGCCAAGGCTCAAAATATAAATAGTGACCCTCGTACAGATTCACAGAAATCAATAACCTGAAAGCACTTTCCATTTACTTTAAAGCATTCAAGATCGACAGTGTTCTCTCCTTTTCCCTCTCCATCATTCAATTTAGAGTTACCTGTCCTTAGACATCTATCCAAGAGAGATCTCAAAAATTTACACAAATATGCCAGAACCACATAGATATATTGCAAATATGAAATTTCTGTGTAAGATTATAAATGGACTCTCAAGATGTAGCATCCCACTTCAAGAGCTCTCCCTCAGAGTGCCTGGACATAAAACATGGAGGAAGGAAATTTTTCACACTACAACTCTCAGACTCTCTCTCATACAACGTTCACCATTCCATAGGCTTCCTAAACAGTTCAACATCATCTCAAACCAAGTACATATTTTTATCACCAAAAAAATTGTACATAAGTAATTCTGTTGTGAAACTGAGCTCTGCTTATCTTGATACTATTTTGTTTTGTTATCTGTTATATTATTATTGTTTCTTTCCAGTTTCAAGTAAATAAATAAATGAATGTAGTACATCTCGTGTGTGTGCCAAATAGTAAGTTTCTGCCAGTTTAGGCTAATCGTGAAGGTAGGTGATGATATGCTATTGATGAAGGGTGACACGGAGATCGTGAATGTCATCCGAGTTTCAAAGGCAGCAGGTTCTATTGCAGTAGCACCGACAGAGGCATTCCTCACAAAGATAACACGGTTGTTATATGCATACACCACATTGAAAACAAAAACGCAATTTACAGTGTAAACAATATTTAAAAATGGCATCGTTGAAAGCAATTTCATTTGAAAAGAAGAGAACATGGTTCAATAAGCTTTTTTTTTTAGTTAAGATCACCGCAATGAGAACCCTTCGCCTGTTTGTTAATATCATCCAACAAATATAGAAGTAGCACTTACCGAAGAAAGGGATGAACTAGAAAAAAAAATGATAAAATATGTGATTACGGAGACACCAAACATGCAGACAAGTGTGAAAGTACAGGTCGGAGGTCATAGTTACAGTATGAAGAAAAGGAAATACAAAATATGGGAACAGCGAATTTCTCTCAGACAGACATACTGAATGCCACACCGATGAAAACAAAACCTCAACCATTGAGCCATATCAAAATTGCTTGTGTTTCTACAGTTGCAGACACAAGAGAGACATATACCCACTTACCATTTATTCTTTACACAAATCAAATTACACAGTTTTCATAGAGTCGAGGGCCCATTATGCACTGCATGAAACCCACAAATTCTCTCCTATTGATTGATTGATTGGTTGTTTCCATTTTACATGTGATATTTAAAGTGAAACTTTCAGCCTAATTTCGAGGGGCCCCAAGCTTTTCCATATTCAAATAAGAGTCGATATCCCATTGTTCATATGCATTTTAATTCTTAAACACTATGAATGGGCCCAAAAACTAAGCAGGAAGTGAGGCCCGGGGAGCAATTATCCCCTTGCCCTAAGGGCGGTACCCCATCCCTCTTCTAAGGCTCAGGGTATACAGTGTATGTAATACAGAGCTAAATGCCATTATTTTGGGGGATTTTGTTGAAGTTAACTTTTCTTCCATTTTGAAATCTTGTAGACATTTCTGTCGAAACAATTCTTCTTTTCCAATGTGTTTTGATTTCATTATTTACAGTGCTCAGGGTGAAAATTCCTAGTTGGGAGCAGTGGTGGTGATAGGGGGCAGTTTCCCCCCCAATTTTTGCTACTTTTACCCTCGCACTATGCTAAGCCTTTTATATATATATATCAAGGGAAAGTAAACTATCCTTGCCCCCTCTGTTTTGCAAACCAATCGCTGCCACTGATGTTGAATTTGGGGATGGAAGGGAGGATCCTTGTGTGGATCAGCATATCAATGTTGAAACAATGCATTAGGTGGCAGATGCTTATGCAATTTATCATAGCTGCAGGGGGGGAGGGGGGCTAATTTATGGAAAGAGTTAACTGGGAGACTAGCTACCCCCTGCCCTCTCCCCTACATGCATACGCTTGGAGCACTAATGATCTATTAAAGAAACAGATCTTATTTCATGAAAAGTCAAATAAATTAATGTGTGGTGGTATATTGAAAACAAATGGCATCGTTAAAACTATGGTAAAATAATGTTGAGGTCCACTAACATTGAAATTAAAGTCCGTGTCCATGCGAAAACAACTTTTTGGGGCTCAAGTCCTTCCGATCGGCTTTTCATCAAGTGACATATTTTCAATGAATAGTCCCATAACCACTTAAAGACTAGAGTCCACGACCAAGGACATATTTAGTGGTTGCTCTCCTGAAAGACTTATCAAGTACTAAAATTAAATAATGAAAATATACTCGTTTAGCATTTGTTGTATAATTTCCTCTGAACTTACTGGAAGACAAGGATTATATTGTGACCATATGGCTTCGAAAGATAGGAAGGACGTATTTACAGTGGGGGTCCCCCAAAAGACTTACCAAATACTAAAATTAAGTAATGAAGATACATATTAGTATTTTTTGCCTAATCGATTGTTATTAATTTCCTCTGAACTTTTTAGAAGGCAAGGATTATATTGGGATCATACGGCTTTGAATGACATTACAAAGAAGATTTATGTACACTACTACTCAAAATAATATGCATAAAATACTAATCAGAAACTTACTTTTTTCCAACAGTAACATCATTGTTGTTATTCGATACATATTCAATTATTCATCTATTTGACATTAATGTCATTGCCAGGACACTTGTTTTTATGTAAATTATTCCAATCTTAACTACAGGTAAGCTACGTAATGAATATGCGCTGTTATATCTCTATTCTTACACCGTCTTTGTACCTATTCATGTAATAATAATAATATTAATATATGTATTGTAAGTAGTATTAATTTGATTCAATATAATTATTTTAATTTAAACATTATTATTATTATTATTATTATTAATACTGAGATGCTTGGTTCGGAACCTCCCCCCCCAAAAAAAAAAAACATCATATTACTAGATACGTGCCTGTCTGCAACCATTTCTTTGTAGTAGAATCCAATTAACCTTGTGATGTTGTGTCTGCAACAATAATGTAGGGATCCAGTCCAATCCTCAAAACTGAAATAGCAAGGTTTTCTTAATATGTTAGTTGCTATTAGTCAGTGGCGTCGCTAGGCCATCTGCTTTGGGGGGGCTGCAACCGGATACATGACTTACTACTATTGTAAATATTTTTAATGTTTGAAAATAGCAAAGTGATTAATAATACAATAATATATAACAAGCATAAGGAATTAAAACTAACATAGATTTACTGCATTAATTTTTATGAAAACAGATGGATATTCTTGTTCTGTTTTTCTAATGCTGGTGAACTATGTTTTTATGTATCAGCTGTACTCTGCGGTTCGAATTTCTTGCAAAATTATCAAGAACACAATCCACACACAATTCATGGCACTCTTCCTTTTCCGATTTCCGATTTCAGGTGCTTACTTCGAATAATAAATTTGTCCATTGTTGAACGAACAACAGTAAATGTCACAAAAAATGACGGCGATCGTTTGCACTGTTGCCAGCTAAAGACATGACGTGTCAGATGTAAGATCGTGGTTTAAAAAAAAAACTGTCACAACAAAACGATTCTTTCCCAGAATATGTATCTAGAGGTATGTTCCTGCATTAACAATTGTTCAAATATGTTTTCTCGAAATACTGTATGTAATAATAGCTAAAAATTGGGGGGGGCTTATCGAGGGATTGGGGGGCTGAAGCCCCCTCCAAAAGGGCCTAGCGACGCCACTGCTATTAGTATAGTATTAGAAGGCGAAAGTGGGCGGCTTTTCAGTGGAATCTGAAGCTGGCGCAGCCAAGGGGATGGCTTATAGGGCTGAAGCCCCACCTATCTCAAAGTCAAAAAAGGAGTGCTTATTATCCTATAAAAAAATATTTGTTTGAATATACAGGGTGTTTCTGTGACCGTGTTACAGCCGCCTTGCAGGAATGATGGAAGAGAACCCTGGTCCGGAAATGCCCCTGCCAAAAGTTAGAAGCCAAAACCTTCGAAGGGCAGGCAACCATGTACAACGCAAAGGGGAACCATAAGAGAAAACTGAAAGCATCCACCATGCATGCCCTGGAGAAGACATAACGTAAAGCATGACGTGTGTAGTCTAGAAGCATGAATGTCGTGGCTGCAATCAGTGCAATGGAGTATACACTAGAGGAACTGGATGATATGGTGTTTGTGTATGGACAAGCAAATGGGAACTGTAGGGAAGCAAAAAGTTTGTATCGGACCACGTATCCACGGTGCAGATATCCAGCGCACACCATTCTTCCCAGACTTTTCCAACAATTACGGGAAACTGGGCAAGTGCGACCTCAATTCCACAAGCAAGGAGGACAAAGAACTGCAAGGACACTCGACCTTGAAGAAGCAGTGCTGGATCGGGTGGAAGGACAACCATCCATTAGTACACGGGCTCTGGCACTTGAAATTGGTGTGGCTCATAGTACTGTTTGGAAGGTTCTGAGGAAGCAGCAGCTGGACCCTTACCATCCACAGCATGTCCATGCTTTGGGTCCAGCTGGTTTCGCACCCTACATGTTTAGTGAATGGTTACTGCAGCACTCTGGTCAACCCCCAGGTCCATGCCTGTGTGCTTTTCACTCATGAGGCCTGTTTCACGAGAGACGGGATGCTAAATAGTCGCAATAGCCATGTATGGGCCGATGAAAATCCCCGTGCCACAATCGTGAAGGGCCATCAAGACAGATTTGCTGTAAACATGTGGGCGGGCATTGTCGGCGAACATTTAATAGGTCCGTATATTTTACCGCCATGCTTAACTGTACCAGTGTACACTGTGTTTCCAAGAGACATCCTCCCCGAGTTATTGGAACATGTCCCACTTCTCGTTTGTCAAGGAGTGTGGTTTCAGCATGATGGGGCCCCAGCATACTTCGTAGCTGGTGCCCGTGATGTTCTGATGTAGACCTTCCCACAGTGGTGGATAGGGAGAGGTGGGCCTGTTGCTTAGCCTGCCCGTTCACCTGATTTTTTTTTGTGGGGTCATGTCAAAACTGTTGTCCACAGGACACCTGTGAGTAATGTAGAGGAACTCTTAGCAAGAATCCTTACAGCCTGTGATCTGGTCCGAACGACTCCTGGGATATTAGAGCGGATGCGACAGAGCTTATTGCGACGCTGTCATGCCTGTATCGAGGCAGGGGGCCGTCACTTTGATCAACTGCTGTAATGATGGCTGCAGTTACTACTCATTAAAGCCACTACAGTGATTCTTCTGTGTTTATTTACCACTTCCCCAAACTTTTTTTATCGTTCCCCTCCACATGGTTGCCTGCCCTTCAAAGATTTTGACTTGTAACTTTTGACTGGGGCATTTCCGGACAAGGGTTCATATTGTTGCTTTTGTTCCCTTCCATCATCCCTGCAAGTCTGTAACACAGTCACAGAATCACCCTGTATATGCATGTAAACCTGCAGCCTAGAGAGAATCCTGTCTGCGCCACTGCATTGAAGTTAAAGAAAATATTTCCAATTGGTTATTCAAGTTATTTATCAGAGATTATGACCATCCTGATATCGTTTCCGCAAGCTACTACATTGATATATAAGTCGATAACATAAAGAGAGAGAGAAAGCAGGGTGTATATTTAGGGTAATTTCTTGTATAACTGGATGGGGGTTAGCTAACTAACTCCTCTGGCATCATCCTTGGTATATACGTTACATTATTATGTATAGTTTTTTTGCCACTTCTTCCTTCCAAGTAGCTCCCCAGTTGTCCTCGGGATGCTGGGTCCAAACCAAAATTATGGGCTGCCCGTGAATCCAACCCAAGACCGTTCACACCAGAGGCAAAAGTGATAACCATTTGGCTACATGGGAAGCATAGGCGTAACTAGCGGGGGGTCCAGACCACCCTGACCTGGACCCGACACCCCCAGGTAAGGTTTGGACTGTCCCTACATTCAAAGGTGTGCGGTGGGGTTGTCGGAGCAAAATCAAGTAGTGGCGAGTAAAATTCGTCACAACTTCGAAAGACGATTATGAATAATGAGAAATCTGGGAAATTTCTTCTATCTTCAATCTTTGTCCATGTGAAGCACATCTGTTTCGCCTCGAAGTACAGACCAAGTATATTAATTCCCATTAGTCCGCGAAAATTCTTGAACACAGCTGTTTTTGGTTGCGGTTCGAGAATTCTTCAGCAAATTCTGCCTACTTTATTTCGTTTTTCTGCACTAATATCTCTCTAAGGACCCCCTCCCCCCCCAGAATAGCTGCACGTGGGTCACACAAAGTTCTTGGAATTTCAAGTGCGTCAGCTAATCTCCACTCCCGTTTGCGTCTTGGTCAGAGGCATTGTCTAGAGTCTAGACGAGTAAACAGCCTGCATTCGAGTAGGCATGTCTCGGCAGCAGCGAGTGAACGTTTGCATTCATTTTCAATAGAAAACCATAGGCGTAGCTAGAACTTTATATTTGGGTGTGCACAAAGAAAAAAAATGAGGTCTTTTACCTTTTTAATAGCATATTTTACAACCCAATCACTTGGCTCTTTAACTGCACTGATGATTGTGAAGGAATATAAATTCACTAAATGACAGTGTTGAAAATTTCTGAATATATGTAGTAGAAAAAAATCAAATTGCATAGAAATTACCACACACAAAATGTTCATAAATGTTACAAACAAATACATCAAAATACACGTCATCTATAACAAGAGACGTCTGTCAAAAGGTACAATGTTCTTAGACTCATCAATAACTTCATTTACATCAATAGACTAAGCTTTATCCTGTTCCACAAATAGCAAGAGCAGGGCTTCCAATCTATCCTGCTTCTGAGTTGCTCTTAATTTAGTTTTAACTTGGGTAAGCTTGGAGAAAACTCTCTCTCACGCGTGCAGCTTGTGACAGGTATAGAAGAAAAGCGCTGTAGTACCGAGTAGAATGCAGTAAATGTCTTCTTTCTCCAATGACATCAAAAAATCGAAAATCTATATACACTCGTTTCATCAGCGATAATGCACACGTTGGTACCAAGCAATGACATTTTCAACTTCTTACAAACTGCCGCTTATTTTCTCTCTTACTGAAATATCTGTCTTTAATTCTCTTTGATAAAGCAGCCCATTAGGGTGTGCCTAGGCACACCCCGTAGCTACGCCTATGTAGAAAACCTTTACCGAAAGTACCATATAAGAAGTCACTCTGGAAGATCACTCTACTAAAGTCTGTCGCCCTGATTAAGAACCAATTCATTGATAAGTTGTACCCTTTTCATTTACGATTTTATCCGTGTTAAATGAGCATATTGGGGCCTTGAGGCTAGTTGAGGAGTAAGCAATTCTCTCGCGAGGGTGGATGACCGTCTGTCTTAATTTTTTATTTTTTTATTGTAGACCTCGGGGAGGCGTAGGCATTTATTATTATGTTCATGGACATTTAGTGTTAGTTGGGGAAGAGTGATCGCATGATCGTTGAAAATATGTATAAAGTTGCGAGGGGTGAAGAACCCCGTTACGGCTTCTGGTGCAACATGTTCTTTTCTCGCATCAAACGTTGTGTTTCAGTTTCATCAAACAAAATATCGTTAGTTTTGCATGGGTAAAAATTGAAAAAATTACATATGTAGGTGCTCTATAAAAAGGAGAGAGAAATGTGTTCGGGAAAGCGCATAAGCGTAGCATGTATCTACCAAGCAAAAATAAACAAACATGCCCGACCTCAATGGTGAAGTTGTTAGCATAATGCCCTACGAGTTATAATCCCGGCATGAGTGTTCTTTGTAAGTGTCCCTTCATCAGTATCATCACTCATCGTCATCGTAGCGATTGGTCAAAAGTGGCAGAAAAGCTACGTAAAAAACTAATTCAATCAATCGTGTATAGCTAACAGAATTTGCACCTGTAATTTCGTTTTCTTAAAAGGGAAAAGCACATGTGGTTCACAACAAATATCGTGGGACCCCGAATCAGTGTTGAATCTCGCAACTTTCCCTCGGGGGGTGAGGGGATATCAAACTTTCCGGGGAGTGTCATAGGCACCAATAACACTGTTTAAAAAAATACTAATGTTATTAAATTGCCGCGTACCTGTGATATGTAATTCAATGATATTGTCCCTTCATCCATATTATCTTACAAACATCAGGGCCGGCGGAGGGGGGGGGGGAGGCGTACCGTGCCACCGGTCAGAGCGGCAAATTTGAAGAGAAGAAGAAAAATAAGCCTATTGAAAACTTGAAATTTATAATATTAACTTGGAAATTAATATATGCCAACCCACCGTTTTGAAGAAACATATCAGTAGTATCACTTTAAAACTACCGAGTGCCACAGATGCCACGTAATGTAATTAGCAAATGTCTTCAAAACATTAATCTACGATGTGTTAGATGCTGTTAGATGATTTTCTTGCAAGCATATCAGCGCTTTGAAAAAAGCAGGATTGATTAAAAATTTCAAAGTTTCTTAGACGCCACTTGGCAGCCTGGTAGGGCCTCCCTCCCTCCACTCGTGGAGGCGTCTGGGGACGACGGCGACCTGCGAGTTCCGGTTGAAGAGAAAGAATTGGCATCGAATTTAGATAACTATAGATGATCCAAAGATAGAAAACACTGTACAGGGTCGAAATCGAAAGAAGAAGCAGTTTCCGTATGATGTAACTGCTGAAGATCCACAAAACCGGTACAAAGTTGATTTTTATTACCAGGTCCTAGACTATTTATTATTTTAGCTCTAAGAGAAAGATTTGAGTAGCTTAAACATCATAGTGATTTTTTTAAAAAAATTCTTTATGATATTAGTAACCATTATGACATGCCTTCTGATCTTTTGTCTGAAAAGTGTAGAAAACTTGCCGGAATGTTAACACTGAATTAAAAGATGAACTAAAAGTGCTTTCGGTTATAATAAACCGTAAACTGATAAAAGATCATGATTTTGCACCTAATGTGAGCGTAGGTAACCGTGGCAAGTGGCGAGAAAAGTTTATTTGGAAAAGAAGGTTAATAAATATACTATCTTAGGTCAATCATGTCTGAAACATGCTTGTTTCCATTTTATCCAAGATATCATTATACGAAAGAGAATATTACATGCAAAGGTAAAGGTAAAGTTCCCTATGCATTTTAACACCATGTCATGAAATCACATTTAAGGGATGGGGGGGACACACATTCTCGATCTCGGCCATTTTGGAGGTGATGTGATGATCACCACTCTCCGGCCGCCTATACCTCCCAGGGTTACCCACAGGTACCTATTAATTTGAGGTTGGGTGAACTCCAGAGCCGCTTTATGCGGGGACAACGCAGGAAAGAATTCAGAACTTAGATCACCTACGCGGGAATATTACATTTTGAAGATCCAATCATATATCAAAGACCTACGGTAAACATATGAAGTCAAGCCTTTATTTCTTTCCTAATACTTGTTGATACATTTAAGAGAGAGAGAGAGAGAGATTTCATAAAATATAATAATAATATAAAATTAGTGTCGCATTTTTTAAAGTTTAACTGTGGTCGAGCGAAATATCCTTTTGTGCTTAATAGTATTGAAATAGCGTACCAAGTCTCATTATTTATTTTATAGTTTGATAATTTACTTAGGAATATATTGATTTTTAAATTTCTCGTTGCTGCGTAATGACGAGGGGAGGGGGGTGGAAAGGGAGCGGCATCTTCCGCCACCGCCCAGGGCGGAAAAATAACTAGTGCTGGCCCTGACAAACATTCATCCCCATATTTGCGATTATCCGAAGGGGTAGAAAGGTGAAGTAAAATAGCTAAACGAAATCAAGAAGTCATTGTGGAAGCAATAAATCACGATAAGCATTTCATCACTATTCCACAGCAAACTGTTAACTGACTTATACGTGTCCATTGTTGAGTTTCAATGACGGACGATAATAATTCAAACATTATTTTGACTTTTAATTAAAAGAGGACTGAATCAGTGCTTATTATTACGAAAAGAGCAGAGAAGTACGTTCTATGTTAAATTAAAGTAAATGAAAGAAACTCAAAGTGAAAATGCTTGCCAAATTTCTCATCTACAGGTGGGTTTCATGTGATGTCAGGATTCGCACCGCCGCCATGTTTGCGACAAAGCTGTTTGTCGTCTGCAATGAAATACTACAGCGCCTTGAATAACGTAGTGTGGAAAACGGCACAGTTCTGCGCGCTCTGGCTGGTTCCACTCGAAAATGATCCGCTAGAGGCGCTGGTGTTGAACCCGGTGCTTGGTATTCGTCTGCTTGTAATGGAAGTAAATGGAGTTTTCGCTGCAACGTCTGATTCTTTTACATGAAGCATTTCTATGAATGTGATAATTGCTATGATATTTGGTACAGTGGTCGCGAAGATATTAACGAACATTCTAGACCAGGGGTTTCCAACTGGCGGCCCGCGGGCCGCATGCGGCCCGCGGTGCCCTTTTTTGCGGCCCGCGAAGTCAGTTTGCAAAATACATTAATTTTATGTATTTTTATTAAAATACGTTGTATTTTTACTGAAGGAACGGAAGCTCTGTGAAGAAAGACAATATCACAGATAGAATTTATTTTGCAGTCAATAATGATCATCAGAAGAATCTAAAGTGACGTAACTTTCTCTTCACATCATGCAGTTCACCCCTTCGCTATGCGGAATGAACTCGTCCGCTTCCGCGAAGGCTTCACTCTGTGTGTTTAGAAACAAACTGCAGAGCGGCGCTAAAGAGATCTGTTTTACTACGCACGAAGTACGAAGTGAGTTCGAGTGTTCCAATTCGGATTGTACTGTAACTAATTGTTAAAGTTTGTGCAAATATCGAAATGAGCAATATCTCCAAAAAACGTAAGATTGAAAATGAAAATAGAACCTACCAAGAACGTTGGGAAAAGGACTACCTCGTTACGAACAACAATGGAAAGCTGCAGTGTTTGGTGTGTTTGCAAATTATATCAGTGCTCAGGGAATATAACGTGAAGAGACATTATACAACTAAGCATGAAGAAAGATACGGAAAATATGAAGAAGAGTCTAGGGATTTGTTAATTGTGGACCTGAAGAAGAAAGTCAAACAGCAGACAGGTATGTTTAGCAGTTTTACAAAGGGGCAGACGTCAGCTCTGCATGCTTCTTATGCAGTTTCACTTGAACTTGCTAAGGCAAAGAAACCTTTTTCTGATGGAAACATAGTGAAAAGGTGCGCAATTGAAATGGCAAAGGCTTTCGGGGACTCTAGCGTTGCTAGCAAATTTGAATCAGTTTCACTTTCTAACCAGACTGTACAAAGACGGGTTATGGATATGGGAGAACAAGTAACAGAAAAAATGTATAACATGGTTAAAAGTAGTTCCTATTTTTCGTTGTGTCTGGATGAAAGTACAGATCAGACAGATGTGAGTCAGCTCTTGATATTTATACGTATAACGCAAGACGATTTTTCAACAAACGAAGAATTATTTGACCTCTGCTCTCTTCACGGAACCACTAAAGGGAAGGACATATATGATGCGGTAAAAATGTCGGTAGATAAGATCGGAGGTTTTGATAAGTGTTCATGCATTGTAACAGATGGAGCAAAATCGATGACAGGAGATAAATCTGGATTTGTAGGAATGCTTAAGGAAAGTGGAGTAAATTGTCCAGCGTTTCATTGCATCCTTCACCAAATGGCTCTGTGTGGGAAATCAGTGAAACTAAATGAAGTATTTAAAACAGTTATACAAATAATAACCAAGATTCGAGGGGGGAACAGAGCCCTTCTACATAGAAAGTTACGAGAGTTTTTGGAGGATAAGGAGGCAGAATATGACGACTTACTTCTTTTTAACCATGTGAGGTGGTTGAGTGCAGGAAAGTGCCTTCAGAGATTTTTTGCAATAAGAAATGAAATCCTTGCGTTCCTTGAACAGTTTGCCTCATCGGACGCAAGACAACTGGAACAGTTTCAGAGTATGGACTTCCTTAAACAACTGGCGTTTCTAACAGATATCACAGGCCATCTGAACGAACTGAACTTGAAACTGCAGGGAAGAAACCAGCTGGTGTCAGATTTAATGGGAAACATAAATGGGTTTCGTAATAAACTGAAGATTTTCAACGTTACTTTGGAGAGGAATAACCTGGTCCATTTTCCAAGCTGTCGGCGGCTAGCAGAAGATGAAGAAACACTGGACTTTTCTGAATTCAGTGCAAATATTAAAGAAATAATGGATGAGTTTGACACCAGATTTAAAGATTTTGAAGAACTTAAAAGCAGCATCCAGCTATTTAGCAATCCTCTTGGCGTTAACATCGAAGAACAAGAAGCTTCTCTCCAACTTGAATTGTGTGATTTGCAAGGCGATGTGTTCCTTCAAACTAGGCAAGAAAAGGGGCCAGAGTTTTTCAAATACCTTTCAAAGGAACGCTTTCCAAACCTTCGTAGTTTTGGGCAAAGAATGACATCGATGTTCGGCAGCACATACACTTGTGAAAGGGTTTTTTCTTCAATGAAGTTCATCAAGAACCGTTACAAAAGCCGACTGGCAGATTCTTCACTGCTTCACCTTCTGAGACTTTCAAATACAGAAATTGAAGTGGACATTCCAACTTTAATAAAAGAAGCAGATCGGCCTCAATTCTCACATTGAACACTTACTATGAAGGACTCTTATTTGTAAGGTGTGTTTTTCATTTCTTTCAATTCATCCATAGGTATCGGGTTTTTGTGAAATAAATTGTAATTATACCATTTTGATTTTGTGATTCCATTGTTTTTATTGCCTCATTTTAGAAATTTAGGTCATTCGAAAGTACTACATTTTCAGTTCAGTACTTACAATTTTTGTAATTTTTAACACCCCCCCCCCCCAAAAAAATGCGGCCCGCCAATCAACTGCTGGATATAATTTTGGCCCTCGGACCTTTTGAAGTTGGAAACCACTGTTCTAGACAGTCGACCACCTCCTGTTATCGTCATACTTTCGTTAATAATACGGGAGAAAAAATACGCGTGGAATGCTCTTGGCAACTAAATTCCGAATGTTTACAAGAACCGGCCTCAATCATGGTTGCTTGATCCCACAATTCAACAGTTTGTGACGTAGGTGAAACACACCTATTGTCCGAATGTTGTACCAGGTTATTGAAATTTTCGGGGAGGGTTCTATTTCCAGGGGGGATCCCCCCCATCCCCCGGTCCACTGCATGAATTCATCACTGTCCTGAATTCCCTAGAGCCTCGTCTCCGTTCAGTACTTGAAATAGTAATTTCTCCCCAGCGCCAAGTGGGGAGAGATTACTATTACTATTTCATACACATATATATCGATCGACTTGGGCCCCCACGGCGATAAACTCTGATACGCCTATGGTGGGAGTCCTTCTGATCTATCCTGTTTCAGATATTCCATCTTCAGATTTTCATTTATAAAATCTGTTGCATTTTATTCTATTTGTGGTGAGTTTAAGGAAAATACATTAACTTCAGCCACATGGTAAGTTTATTATTTTTAAATTTAATCATGTTCTTTGTATCATGTGATTAACAAAAACCAAGAAAAGTTATGATCAGTTTGTTTGTAGCGCTGATTTATGTTTCGATATTAACCAATATTGTCATGCTTCCTAGTTCTAGAAAGATCTATATTGCTCTCGTGTGTATTTTCGCATAGATTCATTTGGTTAGTTGTACAAATCCAAATAGAACCAAATATTCACTGAATCAGATATGCAGACCTTTTATTACGGATAAATCTCTATGAAGCATCTCCTTTTCTTGCGAGTTTCTTGCGTTTAAACTAACTTTAAGTGTATTTATTTGAGTGCTGCCATCTATAATCAGCAAATGGAATCAAATGTTTGTAGCGGCTTCAGACGGGAATGGGGATGGTTTGGTTTAATTTGATTTATTTAATTTATTCGCATTTAGGGATTACAATAATCAATGGTTTCGATACCGAGATTGATCCGGCCTTCTGAGTATCGAGACGAGAACGAGGCCACACCCGCCGAGACTTGTCGAAACTACTTTCGATATCGTTCGAGACTTTATGATTGATTGATTTGCTTTATTTTACTTGGCTCTTTGTGCCACGTTTGGCTAATTTGCGAAGATGGGGATGAGTGATGAAATTGATGAATGAACACTCACAAACATCCTTGCCCAGGCCGGGATTCGAACCCGAGACCCCTGGCGTCGTAGCGCGATGTGCTAACCACTCCGCCATGGGGGCCGGCTCGTTAGAGACTTTAGTGCGACATTTGAAAAATTCACCTAAAGGAAATGTTCTTTCACGCATACCAAGTTGATATCGACCTTATAATTCACAATAACTCATATATTTATGCAAATTATATCCATTATTGGCAATTTTGAGACCTCGTTGCATGGTTATATATATTCAGGATAAACTCTTTTTTTTTTTCGAGACTTCATGGCGTCGAAACGAAGCATTAAACCGAAAACCTTCATCAATAATGTGAAGTAACCTAAACAGAAATATAAATTATTATTATTATTATTCTATGCCATATGAATAACAGCCTTCGCGTTGACTATCGCTCTGGGAATAAAAATATCAAAGATTACCGACCAAAATCAGCTGTAATTTTTCTGCTTTTGAGTTAATGCTAACTCACAAGCAAGAGAAGGTAAAGTTCCCTTGCTCACCAGTTTTGGCACACAGTCTCTGCAACTGATGTCCAGTGTCCACCAGTGGCGTAGCATGGACATTTCGGGTGGAAACGCCAAGTCCAAAGGAAGAGTCGGCCCTTTCTTGATTAATAATTTACGTATGGTATTAGTCGCCACAAGTATTATTTGCCTGAAGTAAGCTGGGTTTTCAATAAAACATCATCATTGCATGTTTTAGCTAGAAAATTAGATGCCTCACTATGCCACAGATGTTTTGAACTCTGGTGTTCTATACCTTTTTTTATATCTTTCTGCATGACGCAAGTCATTAAAAACCTACCTGAATCACAAGCGCCTCTGCACAACAGTAGACGTCATTGTTGTGGGCGATCCAACTACTGATTGATTTGGTTTATTTTACTTCGCTTTTCTACCACTTTTGGTTAATTGCGAATATGAATATGAGTGATGATATTGATGAAGGGACACTGACAAAGAACACCCGTGCTCACGCCGGGATTCGAACCAGGGACCTCTGTCGTCTTGGCGCACTGTGAAAAGCAGAGTGGATGATCCAAATATCGTACACTCTACTGACGTAACAGTGCCGATTAGTAATTCAGACCATTGTTTATTACATCTTGAGAATGCTGATAAACATTTTAAAATAATTTTCTCCAGAGACCATTCGATGTTAAGAGTTTTCAAATGAATGCTAAACATTTCCATTTACACAATATTAAGTAGTTAGATAATAACGAAAAAATACAATAAAAAAATAATAGTTTTGCGGGTTAAGTGGTAGAGCAGCCACAGGCTGAATTTCTATCACGAGGACTTCACCAACTTATTTGACAAAAACTGTGTTGATCTTTTAGTTTCTAATACACATCGCTGTTCGTGCGATAAATTATACAATGCAGTGGCCATTAAGAAGCAGTATATTTGAGATTGGTAAAGTTACGTCAGTCAATATTGCGTATTGTAGCATCACACAGCACGAGTTGCATGAGCGCGAAGAGCGAAGAACCGGGTAGGAATTCTGCCGCTGTCGTCTGCTTCAGAAGGCAGGAAGGGTCACATGAACCAATCACGGTAGACCTCTCGTACGCTGGCGTAAGAGAGCCCATTTACGCGCGTGCTGTAGAAATGGAAGCTTTCCCTCCATAAAGGCAGCAAGGAATATAGGAGTCCTGTACGCCGAACCTGCTCGGCGTCCGGCCGGGAAAGGAATTGAAAAGAGATGCTAGAAAGAATGTTGAGAGTGGAGCGTTGCAAGCGGATCGCGAAAAATAGCCATTATAATGCCATGAAGGTCAAACATATATGAAATTAGTCACGTTTTACTTTATAATCACAGCATTTAAGCATTTTTGAAATTTTAAATCTGGGAACGCCGGGCGTACGGGCGCACTGGTGTCCACATGCTTACAACATATCTTGTACCCCTCCCATCCATTGGATATCATTTTGATTGATTTAGTTTATTTTACTTCGCGTTTTGTGTCTCTTGGTTAATTGCGAAGATGGGGATGAGTGATGAAATTCATGAATGGACATTCACAAACAACCAAGCCCGAGCGGGATTCGAACCCGGGACACTTGGCGTCGCAGCGCGATGTGCTAACCACCATTGGATATCATTGGCCTGCCCAGGATTATCGAAACTGGAGGGAGTTAAGTATACTTTTTAAGGAGTAGTCAATCTAATTCTCTGCCTTTGACGTTCTTTTTTAGGAATACTGGGCCATGACCCCTACCAACCCCTCCTCCCCCCTTTCCGGTGGATTCTCCATGGAAACCCGAACTCCAAGGTTGGCAGAAAGTCTGTTTTCTACCCGAAAACAGCTGTGCCTTTGTAGATTTTCAAGCCTTTTGAGCACATTATTATTGAAATAAAGTATTGTAACTTCTAACATCCATGTAGATAAACTTTAGAGCAATTGCTTTTAGTTCCACGATTTGAAATGTGTGTCAGTAATGTCGATGTTCAGGTATTAAAACAATTATTTTCCAGGCATTGGGGAGTGTTGGAATTAGTGGAAAATCTGGTTGGTTTGCACCCCATCCATATCAAATTACAATGCCAGTGTTGGTTGATTGATTGAGTTGGTGTTTTTAAGTCCACTTTATGCACAGTAAGGCTAATTGGCACTGGACCTACAGATTAAAATGAGATCCAAACAGTGACGTGTGCTGACGTCAACACTTGGTGTAGCAATCAGTGGCGTGCCCAAGGAAGGTTGGTGTGGGTCATAACCCTTCCCCCCTTTAGGGCCCAGTATTCATAAAAAAGGAACATCAAAGACAGGAAAAGATTGGAAAATGAGGAATGACTACTTTTTAGTAGTACACGTAGCTCCCACCCCCTTTGGAAAATCAAAAACGATTTGATATGACTTCTAAGCGAGAGATCCCGGTTTCGAATCTCGGCTTGGCCATGGGTGTTCCTTGTGTGTGTCCCTTCATCAATTTTATCGTATCATCTTCGGGATCAGCCAAAGGTAGTTGAAAAGCGAAGTAAAATATACCAAATCAAACAACAACTTAGCGTTGCTTCTTTGTCACTTTGGTTAATCGCGAAGATAAAATACGATACGCTAAAATTAATGGAGGGACAAACACAAAGAACACCTATGCCCAACTCCTGGTGTCGTAGCGGGCTGTGATAACCACTCCCCCACGGTTGGTTGATTTGTCCACTTATGCACAGAAAGGCTAATCGGGACTGCGCCTACAGTTTAAAGTAGGTTGTGCCTCCACCGGGTACCGATCTGGGACCATTTGCACTCCCTCACGGAGGTCGGCCGACAACAAAGATGAGTGGAAAGCTCTAACTATTTGGTTACATGGGTATCAGTAAAGCAAACTGCATTTTTCCTCAGTGGTAATTTTCAATTGGATTTTTGAAAGATGATTAACGTTTTTTCAAAAAAACTTTGCATTGCTTGATATCCCTAATTTCTCCATCTCACGATCTCGTTACTGAAGGATCCAGGATTGAGCCCTGGCCTGTGCATGAGTATCCACCTTTCACCCATTTAATTTAATCAATGTCATGGCAGAAGTTAGGTAAAGTCATGGAAGAGCAACGAAAAAAAAATCCTCCCAGTGCATTTGCAGGACACTGTGAAATCAGAAGTCCAGAGTTCTCGGTTTATGATTGTCCCTCGTGACTTCCATAAGCTCATTAGCTACTTATGACGATTAAATCTATACAGCTAGAAAAAGTGATGGGAGATGGCAAAAATTCAATATATTAGAGGGTATAAACAGGTAACAAAACACATTTTTTTGTAGTTTCTTCAATAATATTCATTTGGCTTTTTGAGTTCTGGGATACATTTTTTCATTCCAAATTATTTCATTATTCACTGCAGAGTACAACACATAGGAACAAGAATGCGCATTCTTTGTGAGATCTCTTCATCAATTTCATCATATTAAGAGGGGATGGTTTTGGTGCTTGTTTATATTATGTTGATTTGAGTTTGGTTAAAGTTTGTTTTAAAGGTTAACTTTAAATATATAATATATCAAAAACAGCAAAAACAAAAGAGAACCACGCTTTACGCGGCCACACGCAGACCCTATTCCACGTGTGGTGTTCCGTATAGTAACAGATATCCCCTGAGATATCTGTTAAGCAACAGACGAACTTTAGCCTAACTTTAATAATCGGTAACTAGAGGAGGGCTTAATAGGCTTATGATTCACTAAAATGATAGAAGGTCAGACACCTTTAAACGACATATTTATTCATTGAAAAGAACACCGCTTGTGGCATAGCTGCCACCAAACATGAGCACTTCACTGTACATGACACAAAAAAGATATACAAAAGATTTTGTACTTACATATCAGCCGTTTTCACACTATATCAATCATACCTGGGGCCGTACACACACTATTTCACTCTTTATCGCCACATCCCGACACATGGACAATTTTGGGGTACACCACACTAAAAATTTAATATTATGTGCTTCCTTGGTGTAACAAAGGCTTTGGGGGAGTGATAAATGAGTTTTCCTGGCTTTTCTTGGATGGATGGCTAAGAACAACTTGGATATTCTCTGATATCCTATGGATGCTTCTATGGCGTCAGTTCTGCCGACCATGTGGTCTGGATTTCCACATGGGATGAGGGACACAAAACTCGCTCTTTTGCTGAATTTTCACTGGGATCCTTAAATGCACTTGTGGACACAATATCCCACTTGGTCACACACACTTAGGCCTGTGTTTACTGTAACAGGACCTTAGATCCCTTTTCCCTTTATGTATCCTTTGTTGCTGGCACAGGTGGCCATTCACACACTGGATTTTACCAGCAACTTCCAGGTGACCTGCTCTCAGGTGGGTCTGTAATACAAGTGAGCTTGAATAGCAAGCTCAGAACACAATAGGCCATCTGAAAGTCTCATCTGTGACGTCACAGCCTTGACGGCTTCTCATTGGCCAGCTGGAGTCCTTTGAGATCTTTCCTTGTCTTTGGGAGAAGTGCCACTTTCTCCCACCAGATGGCAGAGTTATCAATTGCTTAAAAAGTATAAACAAAAGTGTTTTTTCAGCTTTTCTGGCTTAATTATGCCAGATAATTGCAAATGAGTTTACTTTTAATAAATTAGGAATTATATTACCTATGGGTGAGTGTTATCTCTGATTTTCAGTAAAGAATAAAAGATTTAGTAAACATGTGATTTGGAGCACATGGTTTTTGTTCTCCAAAATGGCTACTGTTAGCCTAACAATGGTTGGTTCTTTATAAATAAAGCATTTCTACCCCTCCCATGAGTGACAACTGGTTGGTAAACATGACCCATGATTCTAATTGGGGGTGGGGGATATAAGTTTCTGGGAAAATAGCTCTCACAAGCTTTCCCTGATGCCAACCTAATGGCCCTTGTACTTAGGTTGGCCTGTGGTTATTTGTGATTGGTCATAATATCATCACTCATCCCCATTTTCGCGATAACCAAATGCGGCAGAAAAGCGAAGTAAAATAAATCAAACCAACAATAACAATTAGAACGTGCATTCTCTTGCCCAAATTAATTCATCCATATGTATGACTCTTTAGCTTACCCATTTTTTTTTATTGGAGGCCAAGAAATTAATATATTTAAATAGAACTACTAAAACGAGAGCGTGAGCGTTATTTAGAAAATAAAAAAGAAAGCATAACATTTTTGTCTGCACATAATATGTTCCCATTTCATAAATAATAAAAATACATCCCCTTTTTATACATACGTATTGTACAACGCGTAAAAAATTGTGGTGTAAATACAGAAACATAAGAACTGCAGAAAATTTTCCCCTGAGTGCTCTAGAGGATTTACAAATGAATCGAAGGGAAACCAATCCCTTATCTGTTCCTATAGGAGACCCGAAAGCAAGGGGTTTCAACCATTGCTGCAGGGCACGAGAGGTCAAGAGAGGTAGAGGCTGAAATCTTCCCATTCCCTTCCGGGGCTGTTTCTACCTGGAACCGGTGAGGTGGAGGAAAAGCCAGCTACAGTAGCTGGTAGGAGCTTGCCCGTTGAATCGCACCAAGGAAGGAAAAGCGCGTGAAAAATAAGTGTTGCATATGAACTGTGGCTTCAACAAGACAATAAATATTGTGATTTGAAATAAATTAAGCCAAGCGTCAGGTTAACCTTGCAGCAGGTTTTCGCATATGTAGATCCAAACGTGCGCGCAAGAATATAGTTCCACTGAGACGGGTTCTATTCCGACACAACTGCATACTTGCAAGAAAATAGTTATTTAATTTGTAAAATACAGACAAAATAATACATCCATTAGCAGGTGTGGACTTGATCGGTTGCAATCACTGTGCAGACGAACTTGGATCCGCAGATTCGCCAACTGGAGTTTGTATTGAGCTGAGGAATCCCTGAAGCCCAAGTGCGAGTCGAGCAAGACTGAATACGTTGCAGAGCGCGTGGAATCCGTGATACCAGTGTTGCACATCCCACTATTTTAACCCTATGTTTATTGTGATTAATAATCGTGCTATACAGCGGCGAGAATGGCTGAATCAAGCAAGGTCTCCTGTTCAGCGAGTGTTATTGTGGGCTTCATCCGAAGGGAAAAGCTCTTCAAATGAAGCAAGTTGTTTAAAATGCATAATCCTCCTTACGGAAACAAGATCAAAGTAAAACAGGGCGTGAGGTGATTTGCCGTCAATGGGCGCACGAACTGTATCCCGGGTGTTGAATGATTTGCGGTTTGAGTTTAGGAAGAGGAAACGATTGTTTGTTGTTTGACTACAAAAGAATGTCCCCGGTATTAAAATATATCCCCGTGAGAAGAAACATGTTTATTATTTGGACCAGACGTGCTTTAACTCTGGGAGGGGCGTGGGCGTTATATTGATTTTATATATATATATATATATATATATATATATATATATATATATATATATATATCACCATGCAAAACCACCGCCAGGGCTGAAGAAACCGACGAGAAAGGGAGAGAGGAAGGGGGAGGCTTATTGTTTCACCCACTGACGGCAATGACGTCTTTGTTGAAGGCGCATATATTTACTGTTCCGTGCAAGGAAAGGGATGGATGATTAGCAAGAAATGGACAGACCAAGATTTGAATCCTGGTTTAGTGACCAGAATAATAGCAGCAGACAATGCACCTGATTGTACAGGGAGGTTATTTCAGTCGTTCACCGCCAGCGTGTCGGCCGTTCGGCGGACTCTTCATGCAACAGGTCCCGGCAAATTGCGTTCAGGAAGTCCGTAACAGAAACCGCTTGTTTTGTAATGTTTCCACTTTTCACAATTACAGTTACAATTACAATTGAAATAAGTACGTACCTTGTCGCAAGGATGCTGTGTGTGTGTGGAAAAGGTGTCCTCCCAAATACAAATATTTCTGGCACCTATTTCTGACAGAAAATCTTAGATTAGACATCGTTACTTTATCGTCAGTTGTCAGAAAGGGAAGACAGCATCCCGGCGCATAAAGCAAACCGAAAGCGTAAAATGATATTTAAAAGTAATAATAATGATGATCACTAACCTCCTGTGTTATAAGAGATGTTGAAAATGACCTCCTTTAACAGCAATACAACACGTTTCTTAGGTTCAAGAGATCCTGTCTATCGTAATTCCCTGACCACTTTTCTGCAAGAATTCGTTTTCACGTAATTATCGTACATAAAAACTCTCTGTTCAAGACTATATTTGTTTAACGACATAACTAATGAATGAATATCAATTAACACACAATAAAGCACTGGCCATGAGTAGCACATTACAATAACACAGTATAAGCAACACGTGTACTGATAAACGCAAACAGAAGTGAACATGAACGTACACTGACGTCTGGTAGCCGACAGTGTTGCTAACCATTTTTCGGCAATGTCCCTACAGACGTAGTCAAAATGTCCCTACAACTGACCAAATGTCCCTACGCCAAGTAAAGCGACTAAAAAAATTATCACCTCATGAGCATGCAAAAGAGAAGATAAAATATACACATTTACTTACCAAATCTTTCTGCTCGGTGCTTCCACAATTAATGAAGGAGCGAATTTACATTTGCCTATCCTAACTTAACCTAACCGTACCTGGAAGCGGCCCCGGCGCCTACCTAGCGTCGAATAACATGGGTACCTGGGGGAAACCCTGGGGGGTAAAGGCGGTCAGGGGCGTGATGCTGATCACATCACCCCCACTCACGACCGGATCAAGAAAGTGTGGGGCGTTACCCTCACACCCCCTACACGCCTTCATGGCGTGGTGCTATGCACAGGGGAACACTTTACCTTTTTTGTACCTGAATGGTTCGTGGGGCTATCCGTCAATGGTTTGTTGGGCTACCCGTTTTTCGAGCCCAAATTTTAACTATGTTTGCCTTGCCTAACCTAACTTAACCTAACCTTACCGAGAATGCTCAGTGGGGCTATTCCTGAATGGTTTTGCGGTAATTGTGATTACGAACCGATAAAAAATATTTTTTTCGTAGCACTTTAACATCATCGAAGACGCCATTTTAGTATCCTGCAATTTTATGATTGATGTAATGTTGCCAAATTTACCTGTAATCAAATCAGTTCTTCTACATCGTGATTGTCGCTGTCACATGTAAGCACGTTCTTTGGGCAATATACTGAAATGAATAAGTTTATTAATTAGCCCTCCTGCACACTCCACCTAACAATCTGTATAACATTAACAACTTTTTTACTGTTCTCTTCCGCTATTCTTACACAATCCATGCTCTCCAAGTATGAAATCAACAGTGTGGCAACGCTGTAGACAGCGTAACTAATTGTAATTTGTTCATATCAACAAATATGGCTACCATACTTGTATACGGAGAATCATTGCGAGAATTGAAATGCTTATTTTACAACTTCTACACGTTAATTAACATTTTTCCCCCTCACCCCAACATGTTAACTTGAGATAAATCATCACGAATAATTATTTCGTGAGTATAAGACGTAGCATAGAAATTACAGAAGGGTCCGGTATTGTAAATTCTTGCCTTAATGAATAATAGGGGTGTGCGGGACAGAATTTTTTGGGTCGGGACGGGATCGGGACGGTAATTTTTTTAAATCCCGACATTCGGGACTGAAAAATTTGCAATTTCCCGACCAAGTCGGAAAATTTTCGGGACGGGAAATGTTCGAAATTTCCCGAAGCACTGGAAATCTCGAATTTTACAAGTCATTTTCACTTTAAGTGATTGTTTTTGCATTTCTAGAATAAAAACTTACAATTTTCGATAAGTTCCAGAAACTTACAAGGCAGAAAACGTCGAGAATTAACGACTTTTTAAAGTAAAGGATCCCGCACACCCCTAATGAATAACGTTGAGTCGTTTACTGTTGATTATGTTATTTGAAGTCATACATGCTGCTGCTGTGCAGAGATAGATGTTGGTTGGTGATGCTGTATTTCCTGCAGTCTTTAACAATTCTGGTCCATTTTATTTCCCTTTTTTGTTTTTGTATCACTTAACATTGAAAATATTCTTTCCGTTTCCGCTTTAGAATGTGGCAATGTTAGCACTATTTTCGCGAGAGTGGAAATGTTTTCAAAAAGGAACTTGCCTTGAAAGTTTTTGGTAACCGATAACATGTTCCAAAATTCTGATGGAGATTTGTTAGTTAGTTCTTTTTTCTCCTCTTCGCTAAAGTATCCAGATAAACTAATTCATAAAATGTCATTTACCAAGATTGAAAAAAGTACCTACGTTTTCCCTCATTTGGCAAAATCTGTCCCTACGTTCCTACGCGGGCGAAATTTAGTGAAAAGTCCCTATGCTTAGGGACATGTCCCTACGGTTGGCATCACTGCCGACACGTGCAGTATGAAGCGCCCTCTCGCGGCTGACAACTCACCCAACCCCCGATAAGCTGCCGGCGCTGTCGCGACAACTGAGGATAAAGTAGCGATGACTAATCTAAGATTAGATGTCAGAAATAAGGTGCCAGAAATATTTGTATTTGGGAGGACACCTTTTCCACACACACACAGCATCCTTGCGACAAGGTACGTGCTTATTTCAATTGTAATTGTAACTGTAATTGTGAAAAGTGGAAACATTACAAAACAAGCGGTTTCTGTTACGGACTTCCTGAACGCAATTTGCCGGGACCTGTTGCATGAAGAGTCCGCCGAACGGCCGACACGCTGGCGGTGAACGACTGAATATATCCACAATAACAAATCATACTTTTTTTTTTGCTGGTATAACTTGAAGTGCGTGTGTTTTACAGTAACAAAGGTTTTCATAAACGTATTTTTTTATAAACCAAAAACAATAATTTGTCATTAAATTCAAGAGGGCCTGTCGTTGTTTACTTATATCTTTGTTTATTTTTATTTTTGCGTGCTCGAAATATACACACATGCTCATGGGCGTCCGGAAGGGGGGGCAAGGGGGCCGTTCCCTCCCTGGAAAATGAAAGTCAACCAAAAATTATGTATTTCACACATATAATTTCATTTTAGCCACAATAATATGTGTTAATTATTGCATTAACACAATAAATTCAAATTTAAGCAATGTTATTAGGGAACTACACTCTTTTGGGGGAAATGTGACTTGTTTGCCCCCCTGGGAAAAATACTCTCATGTTTCGAAGATATTTCGCATTAATATTAAGTAATGACACATTTTTTTTAAATAATTTATGCGCCGAAAGTACTTCTAAAATGTTATGTTTCAGGAGACAAAAAGAAACACAAATATATTCCGCTTGACATGCATGCGGGTTTTGATGTGTTGTGCGGTTGGCAATACTGTGGATTTTCTCAGTGTCTGCGATGTAAGCAGCTCGGCGGTTGAGCCAAGACTGGCACGGAAGATTCTGTGCTCAGTTCCCGCGTGGATTAATACATAAAACCTGCTGCAAACTTAGCCTGACGCGCGGCTTAGTGATGCGAGATTGATTGATCTATCTCTGCTAGACTAGCTACTCCTCAAGGCACATCACTGGATCCAAACCACAGGGTATTGACTCTGGGACCCCTTGATTACAAGGGGAGGGGAATGCAAGGAAGCTAACAATAGAAAAAACTATTAAGTTTTTCCATCAAAAGTGGCCTCCCCGTTTGCGCAATGGTAGGTAGCATCGTCGCCTTGTAATCAAGGGGTCCCGGGTTCAATACCCAGTGGAGGCACATAGTGGTTTGGATCCCACTTTGAATTGTAAGTCCAGTCCCGATTAGCCGCTTAGAAGGGCCGTGGTGGCTCAGTCGGTAACTCGTCTGACTACCATGCTAAAGGTCCCGGGTTCGATCAACGTCCGGTTCAATTCCGGGAAATTTTCTAACGATGGAAGCGGCCCCGGTGCCCACCCAGCGTTGAATAACATGGGTACCTGGGGGAAACCCTGTGGGGTAAAGGCGGTCAGGGGCGTGATGCTGATCACATCACCCCCACTCACGACTGGATCAAGAAAGTGTGGGGCGTTACCCCCACACCCCCTATACGCCTTCATGGCGTAGTGCTATGCACTTTACCTTTACCTTTAGTCCTGATTAGCCTTTCTATGCATAAAATGGACTTAAAACACCAAATTAATCAATTTTCTATCAAAGGTGGCCCTTGATTATTTTTTGTGGCTTTTCCAACTAAAACATGCATTAAGAAAATTCAGTTCCCATGAGACCTCCCAGGGTAGCAAAGAATACTCTTGCCTTTTATAACTCAAGTGGCTCAGCCTACCCAATGTTCTTCAAAAGTTGGCACCCCTGTTTGGGAGGGGGTGTGATCTTTACAGAAGTCAGTAAGATGGCAAACTCTGTTGCTTATACAATGGCTGTCGAAAAAGAAACCGAAATTTTACAAAATTGAGAAAATGGTAATATTCACCAGCTATTTGGACATGTCTCCTTCCAAGTACTCCCCTCCACTGTGCACACACCACTCCCAGTGTTTCTTCCAGTCCTGGAATGCCTGCTGGAACTCCAGTTTTGGAGTGAATTGATCTCTTCTATTGTATGGAATCTGTGACCTTTAAGGTTGATTTCAAGTGGGAGAAGAGGAAGAAGTTTGTTGGTGCCAAATCAACTGGGAGTAGCCCAGTTGTGGGACAACAGGCGTAAGGGGCTTTGCCAAAAACTACCAGACAACGCGTGAGGAATGAGCACATGCATTATCATGATGAACCATCCAAGACTTGTTCTGCCACATCTGCGGCCTATTGTTCCACACGAGTTGGATGGGCATCCAGATTTTGTGTCTGTCTCGATGGAGGTTCGGCCCAATCTGAAATAACTGTTCTATTCGTAACACTGTGTTCGACTGAAACATTCTTCACCACGTATTATTTTATTCTATTCTTTGTGTTCAGTTGTCAATTTTTCTGCATGAAGAGACAACTGCATTTGCTGGTTGTATGTTGCATGTGGAAATTTATTTAATTTTATTCACAATGTTCACTTTTAGTAATACTTTGATGAATGGTGTGTGTGTACAGAGCATATTTCTTTGTAAAACTATTATCAGAGGAGTGTTGTTTGTTTGGTGAAGGTCAGAGATGTTGGTTTGTCTGTGTGTGTGTGTTTAACATATGTGGAAGATATATTTCACCTTCCCCTAATGTTGCCCTACTTAGTCTTGCCTTGTGTATTCTTTGAAAGTAGCTCGCATGCATTCTTATAACTGAGAAGTAGTGTAGTGATAAGTTTACAATTTTTTTCGCTGATTAAACAGTAACTAATCATAATATTTGTTGTAGAGTTTTATACATTGTTCTTAGTTTTGGACTTTTAACCACTGTGTTAATTTTAAAATATGAACATTTCGGAGGCTGAATCTGCCTCCGTCTTCAGGGTAGTGTGTAATCTACTAAATCATGGTGTCTATATATGGAGTGAGAATGAATGGTTACCCTGGAGGATTATTCTCTGTGGCCAAGGCTCCACCTTGTCTTGTACAAGAGGTCCTTGTGACCGGCAGTCCAAGCTTTTAGACAGGTCATGTAAGGTAAATTTTCCCATGCCATGAAGGTGCATTTAAGATAAGTGGGGATAGGGCCCAACACATTCTCGATAATTTTGGATGTGGTGTGATCAACACCATGTTCCACTCTCCTTTACCCCCCTCCCCAGGTACTCATTGATTTGAGATTGGGTGAGCCCCGGAGCCACTTTATGTGGGGACAAGGCTGGAAAAATTCTGACCTTAGATCACCTACCCCGGGTCTCCTGCATGGCAGTCATGTGCCACTGACTAGATCGCTGCGACTAGACAGAGCAATTTTTATTTGTTTCAAGAGTTGTACAGGTTCTTTCTCGTTTCTTGTAGAAACATATAAAAGTTATAATTCATCTATTAGTCCCTTACAAATAACTCACACTACACTGGAAACACACATGATTGCATATCATTAATGATGCACCTAGGAGTAGAGCAAACCGTGATAGGAATGATGAATGCAAGTTACACTTTTATTCTTGAACTTCACCATACACTCAACAGCAAAAGTTGTTGTTGATGAATGTAGTGGGAATCACTGAATTATATTCCTGCTCACCTCCTTTCATCGGGAATAAAACATAGCACTTACATGTTAATTTAATACGAAACTAATGTCTTCTCTAAAGTTTCTCATTTTTGTCCCTCCACCTAAGCCTCGCGACAGGTTAAGTTTGCAGCAGGTTTTATGTATTAATCCATGCGAGAACGGCGCTCAGCATCTCCCGTGCGAGTCTTGCATCAACCACCAAGCTGTTAAAATTCCAGATTGTGAGAAAATTGGCAGTATTGCAGAGGAACTATATTCTGCGGGCACGTTTTGGTCTGCATATGCGTAAAGTTGCTGCAAACTTAACCTGTCGTGGGGCTTAGTTATCTTTAATTTGCTATCGATTTTGCAGATGTGAACAATAACACACACTTAATAAAAAAGCAAAAATTAAATAATATCTAACACTTATTAAAAACATTTCACCTATCTTCTAATTTCTTGACATTTTGAACCAGTTGTTAAAGGAATTAATTTGCTAGTTTATAAATGTAGCAAATTAATTTGTTTATATATGTTTATAAATATATATAAATAAATAAATTAATTATTTAATAATTTACATATATTTCATGACAAATATATATATATATATATATATATATATATATATATATATATATATATATATATATATATATATATATATATATACACATATATATATATACAGGGTGTTTCTAAAGGTCTTTTACAATGCTTGGGAGGTGATTCCTCACACAAAAATAAGCAAAAAGTGTGAGTTCCATTTTTACGACTGAGGCTTCGTTTCCGAGATAGGAGCCTCGCAAAAGGTGACAAAGTGAACGTCACACCTAACTGGGACGAATACTATCACAGATAGAGAGGCGGTTCCAAGGGAATCATCAAGGAATCGTATGTGCTCAGTCCGGAAGTCACTATGAAAAGTTCAATGCACGCACGCACAGTGGAGTCCTCAAAGGAATTGGGGATTTTCAGCAAGAACAATGCATGGAAAGGGTATGTAACGCAGCAAGAAGGACCGTGACAATGAGAAATGTGTTAAAGACAACACATCCCGACCTCAAACATCAAAACATGAGAACAGAACACAAAATCCGAAAAGTTGAGCACGGTTGCATACCCCAGTTACACGCGAGGAATGAACGAATCATGTCATGTGGCATACGAGAGACACATTACTCCACCAGGAGGAGGGAAAGAAAAACACAATATCAGATGATTGTGACAATGTGCATTTTTACACGCGACAACTACGTAATATCCCCCCCCCACACACACACACAACAAACAACCAATGCTACAATGTCTTATGCACAGACAGTGCGTGTCACTGTACACAAACTGAAGATGTCACTTTCACCACACAATGGGGAGCAATACCAAGAGTGTTCGCACGCGATCACTGTGACGTAAAAGAGACCAGTTTTGGAAGCGCTGCACAGGCAAGTCTGGCTCTCATAGTCTACCTTTGACCTTCATGACTGCTGTACCCGCGAGAGGAGCTCGAAGGGTTGGTTCTCTCCAGCAGTCATCCCAGTCGTGTTGCAGATGCTGGGATATGATCAGCAGTTCGCTCTAGTTGGTCATACGCATTGAAGAGTACTAGTATGTTTATTGAAAGAAGTTGACGTGGTGGAGTGGGCAAGTCAGGTATCTCAACAATTGGTCTGTGGTGTTTGTACGGTGATACGGCCAATTTATGCAGTGTGCCAGTGTTAAACAAAAGCGATACTTTGCAGTTCCAGCTCCCTATTACACAGATGGCTGCGTATACAACACAGCAGCTAGCAGACATGCATCTCATGTATGGGGAGGCATGTGGTAATAGCCATGAGGCAAGGTGTCTTTATGGTGAACGCTTTCCTCATAGACGTTTACCATCTCACGCCTTCTTTCAGGTAGTGGACAGTCGACTGCGTGAAACAGGGTCAGTGTTACCACCGCGGCAAGAAGTTGGAAGACCCCGAAGTGTATGCACACATCAGTTTGCAGAAGATGTGTTAACAGCGGTTGCAGAACATCCTGGCACCAGTACGCGCATGCTCGCTCAGGCACGAAACACTTCTCATGTGAATGTTTGGCGAGTGTTGTCAGAGGAAGGAATGCACCCTTTTAAACTGCAGAAAGTACAAGAACTTTTACCTCCTGACTTTCGCCCTTGTATGGAGTTTTGCCAATGGTTGTTGCATCAGCTGGACACAAACCCTCACTTCCGTGCAAAGGTATTGTGGACAGATGAAGCCATTTTCACCAGGATGGATGTCTTCAATAGTAGAAACAGTCATGTCTGGGACTTTGACAACCCACGTGCACTTTTTGTGGCCCATCACCAGCACAGGTTTTCAGTGAATGTGTGGTGCGGAATAGTACATGATCATTTAATTGGACCATACATTCTCCCTGTTCGCCTGGTCTTTCCGCAGGCGATGGGAAAGGGCCCGGCCTATATAGCAGGCATGCATGCCAGTATAGCCCCCCCTCCCCCGGACTCAACTTAGCCAACCAGTAACCCTTTCTTCTCCTCCCCGTAACCACCCACCCACCAACAGTAAACACTGGTTAAAGTACTTTTCATTATCTATCAACTGTTTCTGGCGCTATGGTCAGTATTCTGTGCCTCTACTCCATGTGACGCTGATCTTTCTTTCTTCTACCTTGAAAATACCTTGGGGCCCTGCATCGCTTCTTCTTCGATGGGACCTGGCAACTCTGCAGGGCCCCAACTTCCGGTTCCATCTCTTTCTACTCACACCGATGATGCTATGAAGTTAGCGAAAATTTTGAATTTTTCTACTGTCCGGTGAGTATTTCCTTTTACCTTCTTTGTTTTTACTTAGCCCTTTTGGCCCTCCTTGCTTTTATCCATTATATATATATTCTGGGCCTTTTCTCCTAGTGACGCCAATCTTTTTTCCTTCTATCTTGAAAATGCGACTCAGATCGTGAAATATAGAATTATTTCTCTTTGTGTGGTAAGTGTTTACTGTCTCTGTTTACTGTCATTTGTATTTATCCGCCCTTCTGGCACCTTTTCTGATCCTATTCCTGTGTGTGTGTGTGTATAGGTTTCGGGCTTGGCCCCCCTCAAAAAAAATCCTGGGTATGGGCCCGCATATAATCCTTGTCTTTCAATAAGTTCAGAGGAAATTATACCACAAATGCTAAACCAGTATATTTTCATTTAATTTTCGTACTTAATAAATCTTTCACGGTGGCTCAGTCGGTAACACGTCTGACTACCATGCTGAAGGTCCCGGGTTCAATCCCCGGCCGGTTCAAATCCGGGAACTTTTCTAACGTTGGAAGCGGCCCCGGCACCCACCCAGCGTCGAATAACATGGGTACCTAGGGGAAACCCTGGGGAGGTAAAGGCGGTCAGGGGCATGGTGCTGATCACATCACCCACAGTCACGACCGGATCAAGAAAGTGTGGGGCGTTACCCCCACATCCCCTATATGCCTTCATGGCGTGGTGCTAAGCACAGGGGAGCACTTTACCTTTACCTTTTATAAATCTTTTGGGTGGGGTCCGGACAAATAAATACGTCCTTCCTGTTCTTCAGAGCAATATGATCACAATATAATCCTTGGCTTCCAGTAAGTTCAGAGGAAATTATACCACAAATGCTAAACGAGTATATTTTCATTTAATTTTATTACTTAAGTCTTTCGAGGGGGTGGGGTTCAGACCCCCCTAAATACGTCCTTGGCTTATGGCTATTTTCATTGTTTGTTCTCCACAATGTGATAATCAGGAATTGAAAAAAAATGTCAATAAGCAGACGACAATATCTTTTTCACATGAACAAATTCCTTTCTTCAAAACAATACAAGTAGAATTAAAAAGCAATAGACACTTGGCCTACTATTGCCTTTGCCGCTGGCTGTACAACTGATCACTCTGGTACATTCATATAGAATAGGGTTGCTATAGATCCTGGATTTTTCGGGACAGTCCCAGAATGGTAAAATTTGTCCTGGTGCCCCAAAATTTTCTTTGGGATGCAGTCATGTCCCAGAATATGGTGGCAAAGCACAAATGATTAAGGGTATACTTTTATGAATTTCATTATGAAATACATTCCTATACATGAATCTATTATGCAAGGTACAAAATAGTTTTCTAAAAATTCTTTGTTAGTTTCTCATGTGACTTTGTTGCAAAAAAACATGTCTTCTAAAATTAGGCTAGAAGGTGGCATTTTCATTTTACTCCATGTCCATAAAAATCATTTCTGAAATACCTTATCTTTAGAACCCTAAGGCAGTTTCAGTGTTCTGTCCATAATCATTATGGTGTGTGCATATATACTACTTTTTCTGCCCCCCATAAGCTTTGGGTGAGCGACATCCCAGGTTTTCAATTATTAAATATAGCAACCCTATTTCATTCTTTATTTTTTTGATTGATGTGATGCAATGTTCATATCTGTTGGCTGAAGAGGATGGGATCGTAAACAAAAGAAGGTTTGCCAAACTATCACCACAAGGAATAGAGAACTGTGAGCTTGCAATAAATTGGAAAACGGGTATCCGAGGATATCAATTAGTCTCATATCAAATGATTGCATGCCTCTGGTAGAGGAGCATGGTGTTATTCACACCATTTCCCCCTAACACCAATTATTTGCTTGTGCAGTGATTGGGGGTTGTTGTCTTAACACTGCATCAAGTAGATCTGAGTTCTGCCTTGTATGTAAATATTTGGATTCATTAATAAGATTAAAAGTAGGTGTCTTGTCTACTAAACCATTGCAATTGTAACTTGATAGGGGACATATAATAGAGGATTACACTTTAAAGTGATTTCCAAATTTGGTTATTTTCAAGATGTAGATGAAAATAAATATTACTACATGTTTTGTGAGTTTTACAATTCTTTTAATATGTTATAATACATAATTACTTTTCATGATACAAAACATTTTACAAGAAATGTGAATACAAACAGCTGAGAACATAATGCACCTATATGATGCACAAAATCTCCACAATTTTTACCTCACAACTTCTAAGGTGGTAAAATAGGAGACGTGTTAGTTTCCTCATGTAAGGAAAACACACTTTCTGAGAAATCAACAGTAACAGTCCATAATACATATTATCATTCATAGCATCTTTCTTTTAATATAATGCACATCTAAGTGTTGTGTGATGAACTTGAAGGGGAAAATTAAATCTCAAATTCCTTGGTTTTAAGATGACTTTCCTGTGAGTGAGGGAAATTATTAATTCTATTTTGCTATTTTATTTTACATTAGCCTCAT
Source organism: Lepisma saccharinum (assembly GCF_977018435.1). Taxonomy (NCBI): domain Eukaryota; kingdom Metazoa; phylum Arthropoda; class Insecta; order Zygentoma; family Lepismatidae; genus Lepisma; species Lepisma saccharinum. The sequence goes on from NC_139230.1 coordinate 210,104,956, forward strand.
CTGTGTAGTTCATGCAGATAAGTGGTAAGGCAATTAAGTCATATGAAAGGCAATAGCAGGCAGCATAAAAATATATTTACTGCATTTCGTTAATACAAGGTTCCTGTGTGTGTCAGATTTGATCCTTGAGGGGACCATAAGAGTTTCTGTAGAGTCAGCACTGAGATGACAACTGGAAAGCTACTTATAAAGAAGTAGCAGGTTCCGGTCTAGAAAGCCACACAAAAGTAGTGACAACTGAATGCTTTGGCCATATGTCACTCAACAAAAAACCACCTGGCAAATCTTGGCTCTCAAGTGCTTTACTGCCATAGAGTTTATAGCTAGTTATTAGATCAATTTTAGAATCTCCAATTATAAGATATTTTTTAAAGAAATTGTCCTAAAATTGTTCAATAATTTTGCAAGACAAAGAAAAGTTTACTGATCATGATTGTTTTTTACAATAAAATGTACCACCGTGAACTTTGATATCAGTAACAACATTGTTATAGATGCAACAATATGAATAAATTGTACAAAGAAATCATCACAAATAACTCACAACAAAGTAAATTGAATTTTTTACAATTCTGCAGAAAACTGCAAAAGAATATCATAGACATAAGGATATATACTTACAAATAATATAGCTATGGAAGTTCTGAACCCACAATTAGATATTCACACCTGGACCACATTGCTTTGGGCACAACATATTTTACACAACAGAAACAAATAAAGAATTCCATTAATTTATTTAAGTATATTGGTTGTGAATTTATTTGCCCAAATTTAATGTTCCATGTAAACTTTAAGTACTGAGTACTCAACTATACCAATCACATTTTAATGGTAAATTGGTTTTGATCTTCATAATTTAGCAATTAATGAATGATGATAATAACAATAGTAAATTAAATGTTTGTTGGGGGAGTTGTTAAAAAAATATTTTTCTTAGTTCAAAGTGAAATGAATTCACTCAATGTTTTATTGTGACTTTTATATCGTTTTTTTCTTCTATTCTCATTTATGAACATTACAGATTTTAAGTGTCCAAAGTTTTGCCACCAGTAAGAAATGTATTGAAAAGAAGCAAAACATTTTCTCTGGTACTGAATTTGTAGGTCAATTTACTTTCTAAAACAAACTTCAGAATGTTAGTATTTTTTCACCCTAAGTTAAAAGTACATTGTAAACTCTGCAACAGTAATTATTGTTTTTGTTAGCGCACACCATTAATAAAACACATCGTCATAATACTGATCATTTTCAACAAAATATAAATTTATATACATTAAGCATAAACTGAAGATTTCTGTGGAGCCGAAGTAACAATAACTCGGAAGTTTATCTTATATTTGGAAAAAGAAAATCGATGAAGTCACATGTTAATTTTGCTGCCTATTTACCCTGCATGTTACTATAATTTGTGCTATTTCTTTCTTATTGGATAATCAACACCAGTGTTTTTTTTTAACTAGAATAATGCTGACATATAGAGAAATTACTCAAATTTCTTCCCAATCTGTAAACATACTATTTCTGCTATCAGATACCTTAACACACAATCCACTTCCTTCAAATATGAAAGATATTGTCAATAGAAAATAATCTCATGCAGTCATTTCTCCACAGGCACAGATCTAATATATACATTTACCAACATGTTCATCACTTAATTAACACAAACGAGTTAATAATTCAGGAACCAGTCAGTACATAATCAAAACTTCTGTGAACTACACGGTAAATGTTTGTTTTATTAGTCTTTTGGGGGTTAGTTTTTGTTTTCGTTAAAAAAACAGTAACTCTATCATTTCCTTTCTTAATTCAACACTAAATTGAATTTGTCACTCTGCCCACACTGAGTTGTCAGTAGAAAGTTTATCACAGACCAGCTTCCTGAATCTAGAAGATGGAATATTCCCAAGGATGTGGAGCTCGAGTTCTGTTTTCAATCTCAGATATTAGTAATGTTGGGTGACCAGTTGGGTTGCTCAAATACTGAGTATGAACTTTGTAATCTGAAATGAGTACATTAGGTTATTTCAGAAGGTAATTGTAACTTGTTTTGCAATGGAACAATATTAAAGAAAAATAAAATTAAATAGAATACATTAATAAAATCAGAATAAAAAACACCCATTCTTTATGAATCCTCAAAGCATTATTATTATTTGTTTAATGCATTTTCGAAGTAATTTCAGAGAATTGTGACATATGTTCCAAAAGTGTGTAACATACACAGCGATATTTGTGGAGAAGGGGAAGAGGAGATGCTCTATATAATATCCTGATGCTTTGAAAAAGTTACTGGACTCCCCCCCCCCCCCCCAACTGGAAATTTTTTCAGTACCACACTGGTGATAAATATGGTGGGTTGACCAGTACAGATTTCCCTTATTAACATTGAACAAAGTTTATTAAACCCTTAAAACAGGTTGTTCAATCAAGAAAAGTTAATTAAAGTCGAATGCTTTAAAGGTATAAACACAAATTTATATCTCATCTCTAGCATCAGGAGCAGATGATTATGGGAAAGGGTGTAAAAAATGGTTGTTCTGGAGATTAAGTCGTTATCTATTGATTTCCTCCTTTCAAATTTCCAAGGAATATGTGGCTTAACCTTTAGTTGCTTGACAGTTTTGAACCCTCTTAACGCCGGACGGTCGATATTTCGACCAGCAGCACTCGGCAGCAACTAGAGTGCAATTTCTCAAAAACTTCACACGATATTTCAGTTGTCTTTTTTTATCTTTATTATACATATGAAGGTATGACATACTCGAATTACAAAACAATACATCCATTGTTACAACTATTAACAAGCGAAGTTTGTAAAAGTCCTTTGTTTCCCTTGTTACCACCATATTATTATGAGATAGATTTATAAAGTCTCTATAACTTGTAAACTACTGCATCTTTTTGAAAAAAAAAAGAACACTACAAGCAAGAACGAGTAAGAAGCAACATTTTAAGCAATGTCCAACAATTCAGGGGATGCTCCGTTAGCACACAGCAGCAATTAACACGTCATTTCTTGAAACCTATACACTTTATTTCAATTCTGGTTATTTTATTCATTAGGTATTATATACTGTAATTACAAAACAATATATTCATTGTTACTACTGTGAGCTGGCACCATGGCGGAGTGGTTAGCACATCGCGCAACGCTAGGGGTCCCGGGTTCGAATACCGGCCTGGGCATGTATGTTTGTGAGTGTCTATTCATCAATTTCATCATATCATCACTCATCCCCATCTTTGCAAATTAGCAAAATGTGGCACAAAAAGCGAAGTAAAATAAAGCAAATCAATCACTCAACCATTGTTACTATTATTAACAAGCACAGTTTGAAAAAGCCCTTTGTTTCCCTTTTGTTACTATGGGATAAATTGAAGATAATATGCTATAATTGCTGAACCAATGCATGTTTTTTAACATTTTAAATTCTTAATGTAAGAATGAGTACAAAGTAACATCCAAAAATTAAGGGTCCAGGGGGAGTTGGGGCAAAGGCCCAAAATTCAAAATTTTCCGTAATTACGCACAATTTCCGAACCCTGTCATTTCAGGTTTTTTTTCAAAGTTGTGGCACATGTATTGCATATCCTCATATAGTGGTCTTTTTTCGAGCTTCCTTCCAAATTTGGTCTATCCAGCATCCATAGGGAAGATTCTAGAAGCGAAAAATCTGGACATTGCTCCGAAGTTGGCAACACTGCTGCTTTATATAAGGTTTATTATTTTTTTACTCAAGAAGTATCAGTCTGATTTCAACAAAACTTTGCACATTTGTAGGAATGTACCACCACTACACACCATTCATTTACTTCGGGAGAATGGGGGCTACAATGCCGTATGTCATTTTTTTAAAAAAGAATTCAACTTTCTTCTCCTTCTTCTTCGTTTAACACTAATTATTGGGAGGCACAATGTATAAATTTTACCTCCGCTAAAAGCCCTGTCTTTAAGAAAGAAAACTAAATGAATTTCATCCACCGGTTATGACAATTAGTTCTTGAGTTACGTTTTTTGTTGTACCTTGCGGCAAGTTTGAAAATGCACCGGCGTGAACAAGAACTCAGGCATGCAAGAGGTCTGGCAGCTAAAGGTTGATTGAAATTTATTTACTGATACCAGCCGATACATTTCTGGCACCCTTATGAAACTTCAAACAAAATCGAAATTTATTTAATTTATATATATGGACATACTCACCACAGTCTGGAAAATCCTTGTTTGGATCGATTAGTCCCTGGTCACATTCAGCCTCAGACACTTCTGGTGGTTCATGGTTTTGAGTTATCACTAAACCATGCTGCCATGCGTATGCTGCATCTTCCGAGTTACTTTCGGCAGAACTACGGAGTATTAAAAATAATAACCAATAAAATATCTGCAAAAGTTGCAGTGTGAACAAATAATTGCCAAGCTTCTACAGGGTCCGGCAACTAAACCTGATGGTTTTTATTTAGAAATAAAAACAAAACTTTTTCATGCAACAAAGTCAATTTAATACATGTTGTATAATACATCTCAAACCATTTTAGGAAAATAGCATGAGGGCAGTTTCATCCAGTTTCTTGACAAGGGCAGTTAATTTTTTGAATAGCACACTTGTGAGGTGTGGCAACTGAATCTGACAGTTTTTAAATCAACACTGAACAGAAGTTGCTTGAGGTAACAACATTCACCGTAATCAACATGTTCCTAGTAGGAATACCATTATACTGTGGGCAAGTATAGGTATAACCATGCATCAGCAATGGAAAGAACACCTGGTGGACATCATAAGGTTCGAAATCCCGAGAACATCGAACAAGTTCGGGGTCTCTGTTTTGAGGAGTCATACAAAAAATTAACCATCCTTGTCAAGAAACTGCATGAAACTGTCACTCATGCTATTTTCCTAAAATGCTATGATATGTAGTACATGATGTATTAAACTGGCTTCCTTGCATGAAAGAGTTTTGTTCTTATTTGTAATTAAAAACAGGTTTAGTTCCCGGACTAATCTTGCACATCATTTTAATTTCTACAGTTAGAATTCAAATTGTTATTACTATACTATAGTAACTATACTATACCAAAACCTAAAAGTTCATTTCCACAACACAAAATTGCTGAATTAATTGAAGCAGATGTCATTTTTTCGAAGTTCTTTAATTGTTTTATAATATCATAACATGTTGCATTTTTCTTTAATTTAATTTAATTAATTACTTAAAAACGTCATAGATTCAAGAGAATATGAAATAAACTAATTCTCTTTGCCTGCTTATGTAACAAACATAAGCTCAAAGGCTTCTTAAGATCGTGACCACCTTCCTCCCACGTACACTTGGTCATTGCATTGTAAACTACTTATTTTCCATCTCTTTTCTACCTACTTAGGTTAATCATGGCACTGAGAATGAATGATGGTGTAATTGGTGAAAGAAAAACCACAGAGAGTCATCCATGTCTCGCACAAGATTCAATCCCAGGACCACCACTTTGGTGGCCAAGTGCATGAAGGACTAAACTTATAGTCTCACCATATAAGTTCCCAGCTTCAAGTCCTGTCCTGGGGGTTTCTTTGTGATTGTGGCTTCATCCAGTCATCATTCATCTTGTTGCGAGTAGCCAAAAGTGGCAGAAAAATTACAAAATAAATATACGAAAATACAGTGGACTTTAAAAAATTCGAACTTTGATAATTTGAATTATTCGGTAATTCAAGCAGAAGTGTCTCTATGAATTTCTTATGGAAATGAATGTTAAAAATACACATGTAATTCGAATTTTTGAACCTTTTATTTGGATAATTCAAAGGCAGAGAAAGCTGTAAGGAATAAAAAGTTTGTGTTTGCTGGTATGCAGCTTTCTTCCTCTCCTCAATAACTTGGACCCCCTTCCCCACTAGCCAATGATGTGTAAAAGTCTTCTTTTCTGCCCTCAGTTGTCAGTTATGACTAGTAAGGGTATGTTGTTCGCAATGTCAAAGTGTGGCCGGTATACTAGCGTAGACTAGATTGACTATGAAATGACAAAAGAACCTGTACCAACCTCTTCTGAAGCTTTGAAAATTTAAGATTTACTGAATCTCAAGCAAACATAAGTGATGACTTGTTTCACACAATTCATGAAATTGAAGATCTTGTTAACCATGTAAAATAAACAAACAAAAATCACAAACTTCTTTAAGTGGGAACTGGAAGCTAATGTTACATGTGTATGTGATTTTGTGTTCAACATTGTACTTATTTAAACGCATTTTCCATTTACTGGTAGCTTAATTAAGACTGTGATAGGAATTGTTTTTTGCTTGCACTGTAAGACTACACACAAAGTACAGCAATTTTTATGGAATGTTCATTATTTTGTGTTTAGACTGTAGTATAGTAGTTTTGTTTTATTGATTTTCCTTAATAATGCATGTTTTTGTTAATTCGATTTTTTTTTCAAGTCCACTTGGAGTTCGAATTAACAAGAGTAACTGTACAATAAATCCAGAACCCTCAGATTTACAGCACTAACACACAACCCACAATATAAATATAATATTGTTTACTTCTGGACTCAAACTTTTGAACAAGGCACATGCACACACACAAAACAGTAGATTAAATAACCACCGTCACCTGAAATAACAGCTAGGAACACGGATAGGACGGGCATATCCATAAATTGGCTGTGGCCTCGACTGCCTCTTCCTTCCTTCATCTGAGGAACCTTCTAGACTTGTGCTTGACTCTGTGCGAGATCGACGAGCCACCAGCATGTCTCTCACACACTGATACCCAGGTTCTGGCACAGACAAGATATTCATAACATTATAGAGGTATTGAAGAGCTAAGCATTTTCAGATTACACTAGATATCATTTTTATTATGCAAGTGTCAAGGAGTGACCTTTTTGGAATGCCAACCTCTCTTCACAATACACCCTGGATCTACAGTTGATGGGGCTTTGTTTTGTCCTTATGTATGGTGCTTCTATACAGCTTTGTCTTATCACATATATGGGGATATCGGTCATCAGGTAATTTTGTTCTTCCTAGTTTTAATATGGACATTTTGTTTTAATTCAGGCATCCTGCCATATATTTTGTTGAAAACATTTTCTAATGCTTTGCTTTCTAAATTTCATACAAACAATTTTATGTGGTGTGCTTCCATCTGTGTGATGGAAACTATCGTGTTTATTTTCAAATATGATCTTTTTCACTTCTTGCATAAAAGTGTGTGGCCTGCATCATATCAACCTCACAATCTTTTTTTTAAATTAAATTTCAGAACTACATCTTTTACTTTATAAATATGAGTTTTGCTAAAAGGATTTACGAGCATTTGAATTGCCTATAAAAGTATACTCTTCTTTCATTCAGACAAATGCATACATACAAGCTATTATCTACATAACAAAAAAAATGTTTACCGTTTAAAATCATTTATTTTTTTTGACATCAGAGTGATGCATGCATTCATGTAGCTGGCAATTACTGTCAAGTCTTAACCTTCAGCGAACAGAGCCTTGCATGCCTGTAAAGCCTCTTTGGATGCCTCAAGCATGCACTTTCCAATAAAGAGTTTGACTTGCTTCACAATTCTGCTATTATCCTTGTGGAAAAGAGCACAATTTATTTGTTTTATTCATTGTTATATATGAGTAGTCCAAAAATTAGTGGAATCTTATTGTTGGTGGTAATGTATGGATGGGGAAAACAATAATGTCAGTAGTAGGGGTAAAAAAAGGCAAAGTGCTCCCCTGTGCTTAGCACCATGCCATGAAGGCGTATAGGGGGTGTGGGGGTAACACCCCACACTTTCTTGATCCGGTCATGAGTGGGGGTGATGTGATCAGCATCACGCCCCTGGGTTTCCCCCAGGTACCCATGTCATTCGATGCTGGGTGGGTGCCGGAGCGCTTCCAAAGTTAGAAAAGTTCCCGGATTTGAACCGGCCGGGGATCGAACCCGGGACCTTGAGCATGGTAGTCAGACGCGTTACTGACTGAGCCACCGCGGCCACAGCAGTAGTAGGGGTAGTTGTCCATTTCTAATGTGAAACATTTGGTCTGCAGAGTGAATGCTGCACATGTGTAAGAACAGACAAAATTAGTGGAAGGGTGAATTCCAACATGTACTGTGACACACTATGGTATGAAGTCACTGTTCAACGAAAAGGGCAGGTCATGTCAGGTCAAGTGTTGTTCTTGAGGCAGCAAGGCCCTTCAATGGTAGGTCATCTGGCAAACTTTTGTTGGGAATGCCTTTACTAGCTAGATGCCATTACACCATCCATGAAAATGTGAAATGCACTGTAAACAAATTTCTTTGTCTGAAGGGCATAGACTGTAATGAGATGGGGTTTTTAAACCTGGTATACCTGCATAACCAAAGCCTCAATGTCGGCCTCCATGGTTGAGTGGTTAGCAGGTTGCCAGGGGTTTCGGATTCGAATCCTTGCCTGGGCATGAGTGTTGTTTGTGAATGTCCCTTCATCAATTTTATCATATCATCCTCATCTTTGTAATTATCCAAAAGTGGTAGAAATGTAAAGTAAATAAAACCAATTCAAATCAATCAACCAATGGCTCAATGTCAGTTGGGACTACATCTGACAAATAGGCAGTGGCATATTCTGAAAATTTGACCTGGTTTATTATAACAGGTTATTTATTAATAAAGTGAATCTAAAGTGTAAGTTTTGCATAAACAATTATATTCTTGAATAGAACTAGTGTATTCTTGATTTGTCAGTATTGGTAAATTACATATCAGTGTAGATATTGGTGACCTTTTCATTTTGCCACATTCTAGAAAACAACATTTACTATACCATGCTACAATCTTGATTCAGTAGAAAATACAGTGTGTCCTGCTTAAAAGTACAATAAAAGAAAATTTTATGAGTTTCAAGTTTATTAAGATATTTCCGTAGAGTTTTCTTCTACCTATAGAGTAACTCAAAGTTTTTTTTACATACCTACTACACCTCAATATGAGCACCATTAGTTGCTCTACAGTTGTCCAACCTGTATAACCTGTATTCAAGCTCCGCCCATGTGTTGTTCAGCATTACTGGAGTCACATTTTGGATTGCAGCACAAATGCAATGTCGTAGATCAGGAAGGTCACAAACTCGTGTCTGGTACACTTGTGACTTTACAAAACAAAGAGAGCAAGAACACACCATGCCTTCTGCTGTGGAGTTCACATGGCTACTGTTCAATTCAGTTCAGTTCGTGTGCTCAATCCATGGAGTGCTGAAGTTTTGCAAGCATGGGGGGGGGGACATTTTGAGATTACCTTTCAAACTACATAAGAATTAAGGTGCTCTTGGTTAAATATTGCATGTAATGATTTTTTCTTTTATTGTACTTTTAAGCTGGACACGCTGTATATTTTCTTAGCCACTTTATTTTGAGTAGCTTCGTAATATTTCTGAACACCTTGGGATTCCCCCCCCCACACACACACAAATTTACAAATCAAAATCAATTTATACAGACATAAGTAATAATTAACTATCAGAAATCCACATTAAGTAGAAACAGCAAGCTTTGACAAGCTTCTAAAATATTTTAGCACTTAGGGGAGTACATACCTGGTTTTAAATATGACGATATCCTGGTATTCAGTGTGTTCAGAGAACTAGGTGAAAAGTTACAAAGGATAGGGTCTGCATTTTCTGTATCTGTTGTATGATCACTTGTAGAGTGGGCAACTGTAAAGGTTTTTCAAAAAAATACTTCATAAAAATAGTTAATGTTAATTATGAATAACATTTTATGTGACTACACATTAAAAGAAACATTAAATATAAATAACACACAATTGTTATAATACCTCAAAGAAGCAATTATAAAACACAATCAACTGTTAAATACTCCCATTAAAGTTTCACTTCCATTGCAACACAAGGAACAAAATATAACAAAATTATCACACTGTTTTCTAAGCAAGCACTGCACATAATTGCATTTCTACAAAACAATGTTAATAGTAACTTATATTTTTAATACTACATAATGCTGTAAGTAGAAAAAAAATGCCACGACATGCTTTAGAAATCATTGTATTGTAACAGAATAAAATTAGCTATTCAAATGAGTATTTGCAAATCAAATGGACGTGCTACAAAATAAAAGAAGGCTTCAAATAGTTGAGAAGTTATACAAAAAAGACCCTTACAAATGAAATTTCACAGAACACTGACCCAAAATATTATGTCTGCCAGATGATAATGAACTTTGAGCTGCCACTATCTTGTGGTTGTTTTCAAAAGCTTTGGCTAATTCTTCATGGTTTGAGCTCATGGAAGTTATACTAGATGATTGGTTCCCAGGATTCCTGTCATTACCTATAGAAGAGATGTTCATAACACATAATAACCCCAACCTATATTTTTTGCTGCTACTCATTTATACTGTAAAAATGTATTAAAAAGAGATAAACACTTTTAAAGCATCGATCTTCATAATCTACATAAGTCATATTGCCCACTATATTTACCTGGTCAGTAAATAATAATAATAAACAAACACTTGAGGTCACTCTGGACTTATGATTAGTGTGCAATGCAATTTCATAGTTTATGTCCACTATTTAACATATCCTAAAAATAACTGTTATATTAACTTCCATATTTTCCTACTCAGAAAATTTTGATAATTCCCGAATTAATATTCTTCAATTATTTCCCTTATGAACATAATTATAAATATCCTCGTGTACATTTTAATTATTGCAACTTAATAATCGCATTTGCAGTAACATAAATTTCAAAAACAAAGCAAAAATAATAGGTAATTAGTCTGTTTCCCACTTCCTGAAATTCTGAAACACAATTATATCTGATGCAAAATGAGGAGTTAATAACAAGAAATGCTCATGTATATATATTTTATATATATGTGTGTGTATATATTTTAAGGCTGAACTGATGGCAATGTATTGGTATTGGCTGACACCAGTGGTTATCAGTATTGAAAAGTGTCAGTTGGAATTTATTTACAAATACTTTTCTGGCATTTTGATCTTTCATGCAACCTGCAAAAATGCCACACGACAATTGCAGAGTCTAATTATCCAGTAAATTATGCAAAAGCTCCTTTTTATTTTGCACTAACTCTGTGAGAAAAACTGGATTTTGTGATTACATGACTTGCATTTCAATACTCTGATGTAATTCTTAAATAATTGAAAGCAAAATTCTTGGCAAACTGATGCATATAATTGGAGTGATATACTTATTCACTAATACTAAACAACATTTTGAGCAGATTTAAACTTATTACAATTTTCAAGCATCGATATCAGAATCGATAAAGATTATCGGCATCAGTATGGGTATCGGTTCGAAGTGGCATCGGCTCAGCCCTAAAATATATAAATGACAGCATCGATTAAAAAAAACAGACACCTTAAACATTCACATAGGAAATACATCATTCATACAACAATTGTCTTCTTTAAAACTAGCAACATGATAATCAAACAGTTTGATTGCTTCTTTTACTACAAATAAGGTTGCTATACTTTAGGCTTTATATTTAGTTGTTTATAATGTATGAATAAATATTCTTGGGGCTGTGAAAAAAATTTCTAAACAGCATGTGATCCAATGATAAACTCTTTCACTTTTCTACCTCTTCAGATCGTGATGATGATGATGATGATGAATGTAGATGAACAGAGACAATGCAACGCTCAAGTTGAGACCAAAACCCAGAACTTTTGGAGGCAACTCAACATATTCAGTCAGCAAGGTGGCAATGATTAACTCTCAGCACTTGTATTTTTAACGTCTACCAGGATTTTCGTCAACACACATTCTTGTGATATCTACGGGCAAGTTTTCCATTTCACATCTCAGACACAATCTGAGTAACCTTATTGAATTCGAAGGGCATTACTTCTATTCATGGTCAACATCCAATCACTTTCTGATGGAGGTAATAGATGAGCGATCACTATTTGGAAGCAGTTGTTAAACATTGATTGATTTTTTACATTGATTTCTGCCACTTTTGGCATTCTTGAAGATATTTAAATGTTGCGTTGTATGGCAATGCTGCCCTGTATGCCATAATGTAGCCTCTTCATGCAGACAAAGTGAAAGTACTGGGAAGTATTTAGATTATCAGTGCCTCTCTCTTTTTTTCATATTACACACACTAGTATTCTTCCTTGGTTTTAAGACTGAGTGTTTAAGTCCACTTTATGCACAGATAGGCTAATTGGGACTAGACCAGTTTTAAACAGGGATCCGAATCATTATGTTTCTCCACAGGGTATTGAAGCCAGAACTTCTCGATTACAAGGCAAAAATACTCAGTTTTTCAGAGTTAAAAATACTGAATAGGTTAGGCATGTTTCAGAAATCACTGATTCAGGCACCAACCAAGCTATTCTAACTTAGGTTTTCCTCAGCCACACCACATAAATACTGGGGTTTGAGGCCATGGGCAGTTCTTCTTGCAGCTTTCTTCCTTTGATTTTTCTATGATTTTACTTTCAATGTCCAAACATAGTTATTTTTTATTCCTGTATATCACAAGAAATGGGCTTTTGATTTGGAAATAGAGTGGGACCCTGATTTTACATTTTCTTGCATTACAACTTTTAACGTCCTGATCCCATTTTTCTGTTTAATGAGTGTATAAATCTCAGCCCTTGAAAAATGTATAATCAAGGATCCACTGTATATGTCAATTGGAAAATTATTTTTTCTACCCAAGAGAATTGCAAAATGTGTAGGTGAGAAACAAATAAACTGTAGAGAATACTATAATCTAGGGATGGGCAGATTAATCGGTACCCTATGAGTATTGACTGATATAGGCATTTCAGTTTATTAGTAAAATTCCCGACAATTTTGCCGATCCAATATATTTATAAATATCTTACAATTTAGTGCAATATTATGCCATTTTGTTATAATTTGTATGGTAAAAACATAATATCTATTAGGGATGTGACAATATGAAATTTTGGCCGATAGCGATAAAGTACCGATATAAAATTTATCAATACCGATAACCGATATTCTACTGATCCAATATAAAATTAGAAATGGTCCTTGAAGAACCTGAAAAGTTCATTGACCTCCTTAATAAATGTGTGTTTTGAGGTGACTGCAGTGCAGAAAAAATTTCATATTTAGACATTTACTTTTTTAGAAAGTAGGGTATGGAGGTTATCCATAAAAATTACAACAAAATTTCAGAATTTTGCACTAAATTATCAGATATTATCAATATATCAGATCGGTAAAATAATCGGTAATTTTACCAATAAACTGATACACCAATATGCCTATATTGGCAAATACTGATAGAGTACCGATTAATCGGTCCCATCCCTAATATCTATCCATTCTGTATTTTTTAAAAGCAAATGTCTAAATATGCAGCTTCTTTTCCATTACAAAACCTTGGTTCATCTGGTAACACTTTTATCAAGGAGGGCAATGAACCATTTGGAATTTTATGTCAGATCAATGGAATATCGTACTTTATCGGCATTGGACAAAATTTCATATCAATCCATTTCTAATATAATCAAAGCTTGAAACAATGAGGTTATAAATTCAATAATTACTATTATGAGTAGTTTGCAACAATTAATATACAAAAAATTGCCATAAAAATTAAATGTTTTTACAGTCCAGTCCTGAAGGTTAGATTTTATGGAATATGAATTTGTAATTTAATAAAGCGCTCTGGGTTTGATTTTTAGTGGAGGATGAGTGATTAAAATTTCACCAATCATTGCAGGTTACGTTTCAATTAATCTCTGCACATAAAGTAACTGCATCTCAATCACAGTCCACTTAGTCCTTGTGACAGATAATTGAGACTTGTATATACAAATATATGATTCAATATTATTAATAGTAAATTATTTACTACATATTATTGTTGAAAACTGAAGAAACCGCCTCCTTGAGCATGTACTTTTAGGGAACATTAAGTTAAATGGTAAGTTATTATTCTATGTAACATAAATTAACATCATATTTCTTATAACTACATCGAAAATCATTCATACACGAAGAAAATGATGATTAAGAGTTTAGTTTTGATGGAAACATTTTGCTTCTGCCTTGCATCACAATTTCAATGTTTTTTTCAGTAACTTGAAAAAAAGAAAAACAGAACTCAATTTAGATGATACATTGTAGGAAAATGTGGTGGTGTCTATTCAATCCAAGTAAACCATGCTGAAAGAAAAAGTAATAACCAGCAATTGTGGATAATATCTTAATACAGAAAAACATAGAAATACTACAGTGTGTTGGACTGTTTTTACAAGATACCCAGACTATTGATCAAACCTGTCAAGACCACTTCCTTGTACTTTGATAATCACTGAATATACAGGCCAGTCAAAAATGTTTATTTTTCAATTGGCTATTTCAGGATTTACACAAAAACCTTAAACTCATTCTGATTATAGAAGTTTTTCCTAAATATAATCAGTACGAATTGAACATAGATTTATTTTATGTTCCTTTACATGCAGTGGTGAAATAATATCCTCATTTGGAGAAAAAATGGGGAAATCATTATTCTGACAGACTGGTTTTGCATTTTGAATTAATTTCACAAGTTCTACTTATTTCATTATTTGTATAACATTAACACCTTACCATCAGAAGTTCATTGGTATCTCTATCTTCATCAGGGATGCTGAAGATAAAGTTGAAAAGAAATTTGCTCTAGGATACTTGATTAAGGCCTGAAGACCTTCAATTTTTTAAACACTACAATAAGCATTATATACAATATTTATATTTAAAAAAAGGCATATGAGAGATATTATTCAGTACTTTATCAGTATCCGTCAATACAGGCATATTGGTGTACCAGTTTACTGGTAAACTTACATATATATCTAATAATAATAATCTGCAATTTTGTTACTATTTTTATGAATATTAGGGGATAATTAATATATCCTGTGAATGTCAAAATACATATTCTTCCCCCAAGGGAATAGGTTAATGGACAATTTATGTTCTTAATGAAACAGGTGTAATTTTGTATAGGATCGACAGAATATTTTGTCAGTCCTTTGTATGGATCAGTTCAATTTTCATATTTGTCCATTATTATTAACATTTATATATACATATATGATCTCCCATGCAGCCTAATGGTTACAACTCCTGCCTTTGGTGCATGCTGTTCCATGGTCAGTTTCCAGTCAGTGCTCCAGTGTTGTCAGCAGCATGAGGACAATTGGGAAGCTACTTGAAAGTAATTGTAGCAGACTCCATTCTCGGAAGCCAGAAAGCAGCAGCCATGGAACCAACAAAAAGTTGCTTAGCCCTCAATGGGCTGTTTGCACCACAAGTTTATTTAGGAGAAAAGTTACAGTTTCCAGTTGTGTTTTACAATTCTGTAATGAATTTAATTGAAAATTAAATATTTTCTACTGAATGCCATTGGAAGTTTCTGTATTATTATTATTATTATTAAGGAAGTTCTTTTCCGTATATAAATGTAATATCATTTCAACCAATCAAAACTAATTTTCCTCCCTTCTAGATAACATTCTGTTTTGTGTGATGTTTATGTTTAAAAAACTAGTAAGTAAAAATTCTGAAGCTAAATTACAATTATTTAATTAATACAGCAATTAACTTCTTTTCTAACCAGTAATGTTACAGCCATTCTTTGTATTTTCTTAATTTACATTGCTTTTCTACAACTTTTAGCCAATCTCACTGATGAGGATGAAAGATGAGATGAAATTAATGAAAGGACACTCGTGAAGAATTTCATCCCCAGGTTGAGACTCAAAACTTGAGATCTTTCATGTCAAGATCAAAAGTTGACACAGTGCTTGGCGACTGAGGCAGCTGCAAACATTGCATAACTTGTAAAATGGCAATCTTGTCACAATAATGACTGTAAAGGTTTACTCCACCACAGAAAAAAAAACTAAATAACTTTACAGTGGAGTAAAATTTCATGTATTCTAAAGTAGTTTCAAAGTGATTATAATGGCTTATCAAGTAATTGATCACTAGGGCTCGGATAACTATGCATTTTGCATATTGCATATGCAGGTGCATATTTGTATGAAAATAAGTTGATGTGCATATTTTTGTATCTACAACCAACACCAAGCATATATTGTATTTATTTTTCTTCTCCTCACTTTTCTTCTCTTTTCCTATGTACAGAAATTGGATGCAGTATGGAAAACAAACAGTGGGTATGCAACAATGGTGTAAGTTTGCAAAATTCTGCACACAAATGGACAACGTGTGGATGATCTGGAACTTGATGTGTCTGACTCTGTTGCCCTAAAATACAGTTCACTTGTATCTTGCGAAGTGAAACGTATGTTTTCTGAATATAAGACTATTCTAGCTGAAAACAGAAGGAGTTTCAAGTTCGAAAATTTGTTATCAAATGCAATCATAACCTTGATCTGTAATGTATTGTGATTCATTTAACGCAGAACCATATTAATTGAAAAAAATCTGTGTAGCACATGAGCATTCAGAATAATGCATATTCATTGCCTGGCATTTAATCTTTCATAGTTTGTAATATACAGCATTTATAATGAAACGGGTTTTTAAAGTGCATATTTTACACTTTTTTAGTGCATATTTGCATGCATATTTTGAGCCCTATTGATCACAATTTGGATATGGCATTCTCATTCCTTTTCTTGTGCATTAATCTCAATCTAGTTGCAACTAAATTGCAGAAAATAATTTCCTAATTTAAATGTTTATTAAATTCAAAGTCTACATGTTTAGCACCAATGAAGACATAGGGATTGTTCAAAGTGGACAATGATGCTTCCCTGCATATCAAAGTTGTGCCATATTCAAGACATATATACAAGGTAATGTGCTTGGGGTCTTCTTTTATTTTCATCATGTACAGCATCTGCTCATAAGGTGCAACCACCATTTACGTTTCCTGTAAATTCACTGCACCTTATTTTAATAAACACTAACATATATTTTAAAATGTAAACTTTATGTTTGCAAGCAAGATTTATAAAGCATGATAGTGAACAAAGAAAAGACACATGTTAGCTTCATCCCCCATTTGTATAAGTTTCCTTGGGCAATGTGTTGCATAATGATGTATATTCCTATTTATATCACAAATGTATGAAATTAATAGCATAGAATGCAAATTTCATTGTATTCATAAGAATTCATATAAAACATTAATAGAAAAAATGTAACACTTAGACCTGTGGATAAAAGTTCAATATGGCAGTTATATTATGTTTTGAAAACACAACCTATTTCCAGTGTAATATTTTGTATGAACATATGTATAATTAAGACACATGAAATACAGCTCTTCCCTCCACTCAGCAAAATTATTGTATGAATGAAATTAGTAATAAGGTGAACAAAAGGTTAAATAGTTTTAAAATAAAGAAATGAAAGTGTCAAAAGCTGGTTCAGAAGATAAAAAGCAAACATTTTTCATGACTGAGCATGTTATTTTTTTTTTCACAGCACAACAAAAGAATTTCATGTAATGATTTGACCAGATGCAGTTAGCTATCGACTAACATGCATTGGAACGTGTGCACATGTAGGATGACACTGTGAATGTTTCGTGTGAGCCAATGACATCTTCCATGGCATCCTCCGGTAACAGGTAGGTGTTACAATGTGGCATGCCATAGTAGATTGAAGTTGCTTCACAATTTTGAAAACTATCATGCACAAAAGACTATCGTAACATATGACATCTACACACTACCTCAAACAGTCCAGGTGACATGCTAGTAATAGTAGAAAACACAGATAAAGCCACATTTCTTACATTTATCTGTTGAGCTGCAGTGTTGTGGGCTTGATCTGGTCTTGCAGTGCATCATTTGTTGCTGATTTTTTCCTTCTGCTTTCGTGAATTTCATAGCATTTGTCACTCCTGGAAAATGGTAGATTTTTATCTTCAGGCCCCACTTTGAGAGAATGTGGATGGCAATCATTTGAGGAGCATCTGCTTTGCGTTTGTCATGTGATGTGTTGTGTATAAAAAGAGGGGGGTTAGTATAATTCTCCAGAATCATGAAAGAAACTAGCACTTAGTTCACTAGAGATGGTTAGGGAAGTTTAAAGAATTCTCACTGATAGTTTCAACTGCATAGCATCTGCTCCTTCCTTCAGAAAAGAAGGCACTGTTTGCTGGTTATGGTGTTTCAAAGTTTTCTACTTATTCATGAGGGGAAAGTCTCTAAATTTACTGAAAAGAAAAGATAGGAAGACAAGCAGTTTTAAGACAGAAGAATCAGTATCTGTGCGCTTGGTACAAGCTATGAAGAGGGATCCAGTCCGTACCTTCGTTTTGATACTGTGGCTTCTTTCGAATCTTCGTGTACATTGAATCTGCACAACTTCCGTACTGAAAGAGAAATCACAATAATCAACCACCAGGCCACATTAATATACACAATTTTCAAAAATTAAATACAGTGGAAACTTGATTTTATGTTCCCGGATTTTACTTTTCCCACATTGTACATTCAAGCTTGATGGTCCCAACAGAGCAAAAGGTTATACAATTTTCCTCGATTTTACATTTTCCCTCATTTTAAATTTTATAAGGTTGGTCCCCTGAAGAACATAAAATCGAGGTTCCACTGTACCATGCAAGTCCACAGATTAACTTTAATTTGCTCACTACCTTCCATAATAAAAGTAAGAAACCAGGATCAACAATAATATTTAATTTTATGCTACAAAATGAGCATATTTGCTTATGTACCACAAGGTGTAACGGAACTGATAATAGAAGGGACATTACACTACAAGTTTACATGAAATTGCATTATTGCAATACTTAGCAAAGAGTTGAAGATGGTATGTGTGACTTTCTCTGAATCTTATGTTCATAGAATGTGAACTGAGAAGGAAAAATACACAAATTAACAGTGACTAACCAAGACATTGTCTGAAAGAATAACAGAAATACATAATAGAAGCAAATTTTAAAGTTTTGTTGTAGTTTGAACCAGCAATGTATATGTGTAGTCTTATTTACAGCTAGGATGTAAATATTCTGAATAACCAGGTTAATGAAATCATTATAGTTAATCTTTTGATAACATGTATTAAGCAAAGAAAGCACTCACGGATGTGGCTAGTTGAAGCTTGTCACAATGTTGTGTGCTGTGCTGTGTGGGTGGTAAATCTGGGCCTGGTCCGGGACCCGTTGGTGGCTCCATACCTGGGGCAGGGAGACGAAATGTGGCATACGGACTGATGTCCTCTTGATGGCCTAACGACACTCTTACAGGAGTTGGCAGGTAATTCGATTCCCTCAGATTCGGTGGACATCCACTCATTCCACATGATTTCTTTTCTATCTCGGACATGAGGGCAGTTTCCAGTGCCACGTCTGTTCCTGCTGCCTTCTCTAGCACAACAGGGAGAGAAAAAGCATTGTGATTACACATACAAAAAGAGAACAAGCAATATTTTAATGGTATTTCAAGATATTTTGCTAATATAAATAATATAGTGTTTATATCATAAGACTAGTTTTATTTTTAATCTGATACTGATATTATTCCTGATACAAGTGGCAATACAGATTTTACATCTCAAATTTGCCTTTACATTCATATTAACAAACTGACAGTAAGGTGTGAATAATTTATTAACAATTTGGATTTGTAAAATTAGTGGTAATAATTAGAACATTTCACAACAATCATGTTTCGAACTTAAGACTAAGATGCTCTGAGCAAGAGTAGCCAGATTAGGATGGTTCCAGATTAGTTGAATAATGAGCACTCTTGTTTTTGGTATGAGGTTCAATTCCCAGTGAGAGCTCCAAAGGTTTTAGTGCTGATCCTGTATCATGAGGATAATTGTGGAGCTGTATTTGTATTTTTGTTATTTAGTGTTGTTTTCATTCCACTTTTGACTAATTGCTATGAGGAGGATAAAATGATCATTTGAAGAAATATATGCCACTTTAAATTGTAAGTCCAGTCCAGATTAGCCTTTCTGTGCATAAAGTGGACTACTCAATACACATTGGGGAGCTATTTGAGAATGAAGAAGTGGTGGACTTCAGTTAGAAAGCAAAGTAGTGTGCTGACCACAATGTAAAGCTGCTTAGCAGCCCTTGACCCCTAAAGGACTGCTGCACCACGGAGTTAAGTTAGCCAGATTTGAAGCAGATATAGAAGAAAGATACACTAGTTGTACAAGAAATTTGGTCAGAATGATAAATAACAGGGTCATGTGTGTAAATAATTAGGGATAGAGTGATATGAATGTTTACTGATACAAATACAAATACAAAGTTCAGACATAAAAAAATACAGATACAATCAGAGACACTTCTGTGTTGTAACAATCATACTGACTCCCAATGGGATCATTAAAATAGAAAAGTGTTCATGACTGTACAATAATACAGTGGAACCCTGATATTGCGTTCCCGGTTTTTATATTTTCCTGCATTATACATTGTATACTGGTTGACTTCCAGGCAACAATTTGTGAAATGGTGGTGACAGGAGAGGAGAGCCGTGTGTCACCTGATGCAAGAAGCACACATTGAGCACTTGTAGCTTCACAACTTGCTACTCTTTTCAACATTACGTTCATTACCGAGAGTCTTGTGCCATGTGTAAAATATGTATATAACCTTGAGCAGTTCTCTTGTAGTATAATAAACACTGTAAAATTGTATAAACACATGCCAACTTACTTCTCCATCTAAGTAGTAATATAACACAAAGAGCACCAAAATATGCATGCCTATGTTCTTAAAAGGATCGCATAACCACTTTTTGTAGATGCAAAATAATATAATACTAGGGCTGAGAAGATAGGGATGCTGAGTATCAGTATTGGCCAATACAAGTATCGATTGGAATTTATTTACAGATACCAGCCAATAATTTTCTAGCATTTTGATCTTCTACAGACTCCGCAAAAAATATTGCGGAGTCTAATTATCCTGGAAATTATGCAACATTTGAATTTTGCACCAGTTTTGTATGAAAATGATTTTTTATAACATAATATGTAATTTAATATTCTGGTGTAATGTTTTAATATTGTAAAGCAAAACTCTTGGTAAATTGATTTGTATAATTTGAGTGGAATACTTATACACAAATGTTAATCAATATCTGAACAACTTTTAACAAAGCAGGCTACTCGGTGGAACCAGTGCTTGAAATGGGGAGGGGAGGGGGAATGATGGGGATATGCTATCCCTCAGCTAAATGTGGATAAGAATCCCTCCCCTTTCTCCATTGTCCCTATTTTGATCCATACAAGCATCTGCCCCACATATCCCCAAACTCAACTAAGCATCACCCAGCCAGGAATTTCCACTTCGAGTACTAGGTGGAGCAACCACCCCACATGGACCAAATTAATCTATAATAGAATCTAGCATAAGAGCATGAAATGCTCCACAAACCTGACACTTAATTGCCTGGTATGAAGGGACACTGTGACATATTATTACAGATGAAGTTTCATTAAACAGAAAAGCTCCGTTCCTAAATGTATGAAAATGTATTAAACTTATGTCTCATACATATAAATACAATTTCTTCACTAGGTTAGATAAGGACACCAAAATTCTTACAGAAACATCAGAATTACTTCAAAGATTATGTTTTTACCTCCATACTTGTTGGCAGGAAACATTTCCTTCTTCCTCTTCAGATAGAGAAAAACTCCTACACCAGCAACTATTAAAATCACAATGCCTGCAACTATTGGTATTATGATTCCAATTTCACTGTAGAAAGAACTTCTTCCATATCCAGAGTGAACAATGAGTTCCGGGGCTATTGTAGCTGGAAATTATATAAAACTCATAAAATATACAAAAATATAAAGCTGAAAAAAAAAGATTCACGTGTTAATCATCATATAATTATTACGACTACTTAAACAGTATATAAAATTGCATTTCTGATACTGTGAAACTTAAAACTGCATAATATTCAATAAGAGCATCTCAAAACATGAAGTATTGACCCATATGTGAATATAATGCACTATTAAGAGTCGGACAGAAATCAATATACATCTTTCTGCTTGAGAAATATATGGAGGACTATGTGAAGAAAAAGAACAAAGTGTGCTCTTCTAACAAGACAAAATTCAAGTAATTCAATGGTTTCAGAATATATTTCCTACATTTCAAGACTAACATTTTCATGCTGTAAACCTGAATATTGATAACTATATTTTCTGCAAAATAATTTTCAAGTCTGATCTTTGTCAAGTATTGATACTAATGTACCTCACTTCTTATACTGTACTTGAGAGTTCAAACTAATTAGTATACTCTGAGAAGGATACCATGAACCAAGACAAAGTAATCTAATAGAAATGAGAAATCAGGCTACACTTAAGTGGTTAAATAACTCTGATGATACAAATTTAAGCAAACATAATAGAATAAAGCGAGAAGTTAACAGCATGTTTAGAAGTAAAAAAAAAGAGATTACTTGAAAAGCAAAATTAATTAAATTAAACAAACATTAAAGTAAAAATATCAGAGATTTATAAAAAGGTGTAAATGAATTTAGAAAGGGGTAAGATTAGGTAAAGTTCCCCCTGCCATGAAGGCACATTTAGAGGATGTGGGGATGGACACCACACATTCTCAATTTTGGCAATTTTGTAGGTGATGTGATCAGCACCATGCTCTGGCCACCTTTAATCCCCCAGGGTTGCCCCCAGGTACCCATTGATTTGAGGCTGGGTGAGCTCAGGAGTTGCTTTATACAGGGACAAGCCAGAAAAATTCTGACCTTAAATCACTCACCCCGGGAATTGAACCTGGTTCTCCTGCGTGGCAGTCAGACACAATTTAGAAACTTGATAAAAGATAAAAGCAGCAAATATTTGGTTGATCCAAGCAATATTTTCAATTGATGGAAGAACTACTTTAATGACCTTTTAAATGTTAATGTAGGAGATAAATCAGAAGCAAATGAAGTACACACAACAGAACCTTTAGTTGACTGAAGAATAACAAAGCACCTGGAATTCATTTAATACAAGCTGAGTTAATTAAATATGGTGGGAATTTGTTAATATGTCAAATTCATAAATTAATTTGTTTAATATAGAATAAAGAGGAAATTCCTCAACAGTGAGAAGAATCTATTATCATTCCTGTGTTTAAAAAGGTGATAAAATGAACTGCAATAATTATCGTGGAATTTCTCTACTCTCAACATCGTATAAAATATTATCTAATATTCTTTTAACAAGACTAACTCCATATACTAATGAAATTATAGGTGATTGTCAATGTGGATTTAAATGTAACAGATCAAATGTAGATCAATTGTAGAGACCTGTAGGAAGGCCAAGATGATGGAGGGATATCATTGAGATGGACCTAAAAGAAATCGGTAAGGATGGAAAAGATTGGATTGATCTTGCCCAGGATAGGGACAGATGGAAGGTTTGTGTTGCTGCAGCCATAAACCTTCAGGTTTAAGAATGCTAGAGAGTTAGTTAGTTTGAGAAATAACTACACATGGTGTAACACCACACTCGTGATAATGAGCATTACACATTCAAAAGTTTTGAGTTTTTCAACTTTGTACACAGAAAGGCAAATCTGGACTGAACTGGACCTACAGTTTGAAGTGGGATCCAAACCACTACATGTGCCTCCACTGCATATCGAACCCAGGACCCCACATTCAAAAGTTTGATATGCAGGATAAAGTGTATTATGCAGGATCACTTTCATGTTTGCTGCATCTCTGATTTGCATAACAATAGAAAAATACAATAAATAGGGGATACTTCGGCGGCTTAGACAGAAAACGCATTCTTCAATATTTTGATCTGAGTTTATAGGCAAACATGGAACAACTATGGTGAACATAAATTATACTTCATTGTATAATTTCAATTGTCCAACATAAAGTCTCAATACAATTTTTCATATTCATGAATAAAAGTTCTTGCAGTATCCACATTCAACCACATGGTGACACAAATTTCTGTTTAGTTGTAGACACTGATGTAAAAAACCGCTTTAGAATACTGAATTGAAATTGTCACTACTAATCCTTTACTTTTTTTTTGGTACCTTTCTACCATGTTTTGTTGCTTTTCCCTCTTTTATAGGTTAATTGTGTCAATGAAGATGAATGAGGAAATGATGAAACAAATGAAGGAATACAGTAAAACTGACATCCATGCTTCAGCCCATACTCAAACCCAGGACCTGTGGTGTTGTAGCAGGTTATGCTAACTAGTACACCACAGAGATTGAGTACTACCTTCACTAAACATCTTGAAGTTCATACAAAGTTAATTCCCAATACTGGAAGACAGGTTATTATTTAGTAACAATGCAAATTTCTCTCATTGATCATTACAGCAAAATACAGGGTGGCCCATAAAAATGTATACACACGTTAATAGAAATATCAAAATCCAGTGTCAATTGCATTTTGAAGCATTGGAAGAGTTACATTCCATGCTTTCAATGCAAGTTTACAGTATGAAACCAGCAAGAGTCGACAAATTGAAGGCAACCTTTGAACGAGAACGCACTCATATCAAACAAAATTATTCTTGATGTTTGAGATTATATTGCTTCAGTTTTCCGGCAGTGCCTGAACCAGTACGGCCATCAGTTTGAAAATATAGGCGATTGACAAAGATAATTATTCATGTCTGTAGATTGTTAAATTTGAAAATGAACTGTATCTTAATAAGCACTGACGTTATAATAATTAAATGTGTGTGTACATTTTATTGGGACACCCTGTATATAATTTAGGGATGTGCCAATATCAAATTTTTGATGATACCAATATAAAACATACCAATACCAAGATGTGATATTCTACTGAACATATAAAACTGCAGAAAAACCAGAATGGTTAATTCACATCCTTAATTACTGTATGTAACCAAGTGACTACCATTGTTTTTACTTTGATAAATTGATTGATTTGATTTATTTTACTTTGCTTTTTGTGCCACTTTTGGCTAATTTGCGAAGATGGGGATGAGTGATGACATGATGAAATTGATGAATGGACACTTACAAACATCCATGCCCAGACCAGGATTCGAACCTGCGACCCCTGGCATCATAGCGCGATGTGCTAACCACTCTGTCATGGGGGCCGGCTTTACTTTGATAAAGTAACTGCATTTAGACAATTCCTTTGCAAAACCAAAGTATATAAATTATACCCTTATATGTATGAAAACTATAACATAGTGATAACATTCTAGCCTGGTAATCAAGGGGTCCCAGGTTCAATACCCAGTGGAGGAGGCACTTAGTGGTTTGGATCTCACTTTAAACTGTAGATCCATTCCTGATTAGCCCTTCTGTGCATAAAGTGGACTTAAAAAACAAACTCAAGCAAAACCATAACAAAATGGCACTAAGTCTACACTAACAATTTTACTGAAATATTGATATGCAACTATTATCAACAATGTGCAAACTACAGTACCATCCCGAATATATTGATTACAGTTCAAAATAATGGACTGTACTTTTCTGCGCAGTTTTTTCATTTAATGTTGCTCTTCTGCGGCTTTTTGGCTAATCAAAATGATGAGAAGGAATATTAATTATATGAAAATGATGACGAGACACCCTTCAGTGGTGAGATTGTTAGCCAAGAAATCAATATGATCGGCCACCAATGCAGCGATAGTACATAGACACCTCATCTTTTAGCACTAACAAATTGGCAATCTCACACTGCTTTATATTTGTATGCTACATATAATGACTCAATTTATTACTCTTATCTTAAACAGTGTTCAAGTGCTTGCAAGAAAATAAAATTAACATTGATAATTTCACCTACCTCCGGAATATGTGAGCGTAATAAAATCATAATTGGCTACAGTAGATCCAGCACTATTATGAGCCGTCATTCTCAGTGTGTACCAAGTCTCAGGATTCAGATCCAGAACTAAAAATTCAGCCTGTTCAAATTTTAAATTGTTAAGGACCAGCTTCCAATCCGAGTCCAGATGCAGCTTGTATTCCACTACAAATGAGGTTATAGGGCAGCCACCATCTTGCCAAGAAGCCAGGTTGAGTGAAATGGACGTTGAATTAACTTTTATCAAATCTTCCTTTTTTGGTGCAATAGGAGCTACAAATGCAAAGATAATTTAGTATAAGGCAAATTACATTTTTCTTTTAAAAAATGTTAAGAATGGAGAGGAACAAATAGGGTGACCAACTCTCCTGCATTTCTCGGGAACTTCCGTATTAGGGCTATTTTTTTATCTTCTCGCTTCCGTATTGACATTCTATTTATCCTATATATTTCATTAACAATCAAGATCATGAAATTTAAATTCATTCTGATAAAATAACAGTTTGGCAAGCCATACAAAGCAATTGATTATGAGCATAATTGTAAAGAGTTTTTTGAAGTTTGCACAAGATAGAGAAAAAAAAAAGTGCTTTGTTCTGCAACATCAGTGGGTCGACATGTAGGTCAGGACTAGAAACATGCAAATTTGTAAATTTTTATTCTGTATTGTGACCTGTATATTATATAAAATGTAAATAACCCATGAACATTGGCAAGAGTGATGCTACCACTAAAAATGCACGCAATTTATCTCAACTAAATCTTCCTTAAAATCATGACCAAAAGTTGGCCACCCTAGAAAGAAATAATATTGCACACACAAACACATACAGAAGACAAACAAACAAATACACATATAATAAATCAATTTTTCTTAGTTCAGAGTAAATTATTTTTGTTAGGGTTGAGCTGATACAAATGCCAATGGATCAGACAGAATTGGTTGAAATTTATTCACCATTATTGGTAGATACTTTTCCCGGAGCCTGGGTACATTTCAGTGTCTGCATAAATGCCATGCAACACTTTTGCAGAATCTGATTATACTGAAGATTGTGAGAATCGTTAAAAATTTCTGAACTGTTATCAGTCCAGTTTTTGTTACTATGAACTCAAGCATTATTTGCATGAATTTTATTTACTTATCATTTACTTCCATAACATTAAGCTTTATCCTGGTTGTGAGCCCCTGCATAACCATGCTCTAGTAGTCCCAGGTCTGATTCCTGGTGGAGGCTACAAATATTTGGTGTTAAGCAAGCATCTTGATTGATTGATTTGCTTTATTTTACTTCACTTTTGTGTCACTTTTGGCTAATTGCGAAGATGGGGATGAGTGATGCTATGATGAAATTGATGATTGGACACTCACAAACATTCATGCCCAGGCTGGGATTTGAACCAGGGACCCCTGGCATCATAGCACGCTGCGCTGACCATTCTGCCATGGAGGTCAACACAAGTATCTTGAGGACAGCTGGGGAGTTACTTGAAAAGAAGAAGTGGGCTGTACTTTAGAAAACCAGGTAATGGCCGTGATTATTGGAATCATTGTACTGACCATGCATTGGGCAGTCCTTGGCCCTTAAAGGTCTGTTGCACCCCCGAATTTAATTGTTTTTCATACATATAAAAATATACAAAAGTTAAAATTACAGACCAAAATGTTAGAGAACATTAACTTAAGAAATGTAGCAAAATAGGGTGAAATATGCATAATGTTGCAAATGCTACTTCCAAAACGTGTGCCAACATCAACACGGGTTCACATTCTCATTGTTATTTCAACTAAATTAATTGTAATAAGTCTTGAACAGATTCTCTTGGGCTATCAATTAGGTGAGATCTTGAAAGGTTTCTGAGCTTTTCATAGATAACGTCATTCTCATCTTCAGGGTAGAAGTGCAATGTTGTGCGTCAATCTGGTTTATATTAATTTGGAGTGGGTGGTTCCTGGTATAGATGGCAGACCAATCTGGAGCCGTGTCTGCTGTGATAGTTAACCAGCAGTACAAACGCAGCAGACATGGCTCCAGATTGGTCCGCCAATTACACAAAGAACCTCACAATCCAAACATGTACATACAAACCAGGCTGACACTCAGCATTGCACTTCTACCCTGACGATGAGAGTGACGTTAGCTCTCGAAAGCTTGGAAACCTTTAAAGATAAAAAGAAAGGTAAAGTTCCCCGTGCATGTAGCACCATGCCATGAAGGCACATTTAGAAGATGTGGGGGGGGGGGGGTTAGGGACCCACACATTCTCGAACTCTGCCATTTTGAAGGTGATGTGATCAGCACCATGCTTCAGCCACTTTTACCTCCCAGGGTTGCCCCCAGGTACCCATTGATTTGAGGTTGGGTGAGCCCCAGAGCCGCTTAATGCAGGGACAATGTTGGAAAAATTCTGACCTTAGATCACCCACCCTGGGTCTCCCGCGTGGCAGTCCGATGCCCTACCGACTAGACCACCGCAGTTCTAAAACCACGGAAACCTTTCCAGAACTCAATTTGTCCTTTTCTTTATTTTCAGTTTAACAAATTGAGTAACATGTATTAAGTAGCCTATTTCATCATTCATCCTCATCATTTAGGAAGTGACGTAAATTGTAAGGGAAATAAAAACAGAACTGGAAACAAGTATGTAGCTTGTTGTCTATAAGGTTGAAGCTTTTCTTAATGTGTTTACATTTTGACATCTCTGGAGAAGACGTTACTTGTATGCAGTGGCATGCCCAAGGGGGATTGATGGGGGTTATAACCCCCCTTTTGGCCCAGTATTTCTAAAAAAAGAAAGTCAAAGGCAGGAAAATATGGCAAAATGAGGACGGACTACAAAAAAAATGTACACATAACCCCTCCCTTTCGAAAATCCTGGGCACGCCACTTCTTGTATGGAGTCAATGAATTTAGTAACACTAAAAGATAAAAATAAAAATGTTAAAAAACTTACGTGAGTGAGTATAAAAGTTTTGCAGACGACGTTTCACGAAGCTACGCTTCGCTTCTTCAGGTCACTTATCAGTATTTAAAATACTTCGTCAAGAACATAAGAAATCCAGGATTAGGTTAAAAGGGGTGATAGGATATGGAATTAAAAATACCTGAAGTTAAAAATGCCATGTAGGCTAAGAAACAAATCTAAAAGATTAGTGCCCGTACTACCATATTGAAGGAATGGCTGTAGTAGCATACAAATGCTACATTCCTTCCAATGAAAACTCCACAGACTCAGAAGCAGCGCGGGTCACTTCCGGCGTGACATGGAATTTAACAGATTCAACTCCTATTATTTCCCCATCGCTTAAACATGTGAATCCAGGCTTCCTTCAGGTTACCGTCGTCCCTGTTTAATTTTTTCCCTCTATCAACACAAATATTTGCGGCCTCGTGAACGTTCAAATCAGGTTGTTTATGTACCCTTTTTATAACTTCTCTTTTATCAACTTTATGGTTAAATTCTAAAATATGTTCAGAAAGCCCGGTTTTCGGAGATAGTTCCCTAATATCCTTGACATGCTCGTCCCAACGGGTTCCCATGCTTCTTCCAGTTTGTCCAATATACACTTTATTACAGGAACAGGTAATCTTATATATGCCCTTCTCGTCTCTGACATCTTTTCGCCCTTTTCCATCCTTTTTATATTCAGTAAAAAATTTCTCGATATTTCGGGGAGCTCTCATTCCCCCTTTAATCCTGAAGCCTTTTAGAATTTTGTCAAACTTTTCGGATACCCCTTTTACATATGGGATGCCGACGTATTTGTATTCTATTTCCCCTACCTCGTTATTCTTACTTATCCCCTTCTTTCCACCTTCATTATTCAAGACTTTAAGTTTTTAACTTCAGGTATTTTTAATTCCATATCCTATCACCCCTTTTAACCTAATCCTGGATTTCTTATGTTCTTGACGAAGTATTTTAAATACTGATAAGTGACCTGAAGAAGCGAAGCGTAGCTTCGTGAAACGTCGTCTGCAAAACTTTTATACTCACTCACGTAAGTTTTTTAACATTTTTATTTTTATCTTTTATATATTTAGTGAGTAAACGCACAGTTTTCCATAATGGTTAGTAACACTATTTGTTTTATAGTGTATATTGACACACTTATATTTCACTCTTTGTACACATGGTTAGAAGCCCTTTCATCTTCATTGATAAAAATAAAAATAGATTGCACGAAGGTATAGAAGTTATGGTTTTAACACAATCCAATAATGTAGGATGAATTGCTGTTTTTGCAAATATTGTGTATATAAGAAAAAGAAACAAATGGTAGGAGTAATAAGAGATGTGAGTGTACTATCAGTTCATTAGGTAGAGCATGGTATTTATCATGATACAACATGATACTACTCTCCACATTTAAGTAATAAGTCGGTCAAGTCTGTCAGATTTTTGAGCCACTGCTGCTGTATTTTACTAGTAGTACTAATTAATATATTTAAATATACCTCCTAGACTAGAAAGGAACTGGAGCCTTACATGAACCCTGAGTCCGCGTTGGAATGACATCTGTGGGATTACCCATCCCAAGTTGGTTGAAGGCATTTAAGTACAGCTGGTATTTTGTTCCACACAGTAACCCATCCAATGTGTAGCTTGTATTCTCTGCTGGTAACTTTAATTTCTCCCACTCGCCGAATTCTCGCTTATAGTGAAGGTAATATCCTGCAAAAGAGAATTTATGATAATCATTTTCCATGCACTATCTTCAGAGAGTAACTACGTTTCTGGCCTATATTCTTAAGGACCTGTATAACCAGCAATAAATATTAAAAAATAATGCAAGAATTATTATTTGAAAATGATATTCATTCATTTAGCAAGATTTTTACCCAGGTTTGATACCTGGTTGAGGCACATAGTGGTTCAGATCCCACTTTAAACAGTAAGTCGAGTCCCGATTAGCCATTCTGTGCATAGTAAAGGTAAGGAAAAAGTTCTCCATGCACTCTGAACCATGCCATGAGGCATACGTAGTGAGATGTATCGAGCTCAGTCATATTGGAGGTGGTGTGATCAGCACCATGCTCTGGCTACCTTTACCCATTTAGTTGAGGCTGGATGAGCCCCAGAGCTGCTTTATGTGGGGACAAAGCCAGAAAAATTCTGACCTTTGATCACTCACTCTGGGAAACAAACATGGGTCTCATGCATGGCAGTCAGATGGCCTATGAACTAGGCCACCTTTCTGGGCATGAAGTGGACTTAAAAATAAAGAT
The DNA here is from genome assembly GCF_977018435.1 of Lepisma saccharinum. NCBI lineage: Eukaryota > Metazoa > Arthropoda > Insecta > Zygentoma > Lepismatidae > Lepisma > Lepisma saccharinum. Next base: position 210,136,034 of record NC_139230.1, read on the forward strand.
TTTTGTTCACATGTTCTGAAACTTGTTCTAGCTAATCCTGCTAAACTATATAATATAATGTTAGTCTTGAAAATTGAACAAAACTTCACCAAAGGAATAAAAATCACTTTCAAATAAAGTTTACTGTTTTATTTTGTAACTTCTAACCTAGAAGAGAGCAATTTTAAAGGCAGTCTGCTTCCTCTAAGTTAATTTTCAGACACTGACATTTTGAATTAGACTTTTACTTGATAAATATGACTATACCACCTGCATTATTTAGTAAAGTTTAACTGGTGTACATAAATGGGTGGACATCAGATGGGGCACAAGGCAATTAGTTTTAATACAGCTATGTAATAAACTAAATTCCAGTAAAGTTCAATAAGCAGTTGCATACACAGGGGGGAAGGGGGCTAACCCCCTTTTAATTAGACTTAAGAGAGTTACTAACTTTTCCCGCAAAACTTACTGGCAGAGGTCACCAAAATTAATAGAACCTCTACAAGTTTCCCAGAAAAAGTTAGTAACACGCTTACATCTAATTATTATCAACTGCATCTTTTATTCCCCAAACATGAAAATCATCAGATCCATGCAAAAAGTGGTAAAATACTACTACTACTTTAGGGTTAGGGTTACAAAATTTCTGAGCATACCATTGTAAGTGTCTTCTGGATAACTAGTACCCCAGTAAAGCATATGACCAGTATGGCATGGCAATAAGCTAGAAAATAACACTTTCACGAGAGCTATAAGAAATCAAGGGCAAATCTTCAAAGATTCTACAATATTCGTAAAAGTTCTTGGCCTGGATGTACATAAATATTACAGTACTTGATAATATAGAATAGTTAAAAAAATTAATTTGCCATACTGTTTTTGTAAATGTTCTTGTTTTAATAGACTGACACTATGAGTATTTCCATCATTATCTGTTATGAATACTGAATTACACCTTAAATATAATATTTATATTTTTATATTAAAAACAGTTCCTGATTTATAAAAGAACTTATACAAGGGTCGTTCAAGGTTGACCGGGACTTTTATTTCTGCAGAGGAAATAGGTAGCAGAAGAAACACCAAACTATGTCAGTTTTTCAAAGTATTCTCCGTGCGCACCGAGGCACCATTGCCATCGTTCTGGCAGCTCCCGAATTCCTTTGGCGTAGAAAGAACTTGGTTGTTGTCGTAGCCACTGGAGGACATCGCTCCGCAGTGCTTCGTCTGTCGTGAATTTCTTCCCTACCAGATGGTCTTCAAGGGGTGCAAACAAATGATAATCACTGGGGGCTAAATCCGGACTGTAGGGGGGATGGGGCAGAACTTCCCAGCGCATGTCGGGCAGAGTTGTTGTTGTCACATTGGCCGTGTGAGGGCGGTCATTGTCATGGAGAAGAATGACATTTCCAGACAACATCCCAGGTCTTTTCTTGCGAATAGACTTTCGTACAGCACCACTCAACAATGTGGAGTAATACTGGGCATTAATCGTGCTCCCTTTGTCCAGAAAATCCACATGGATAACGCCCTTCATGTCTCAGAAGACACCTGCCATGATCTTTCCAGCGGACGGCTGCGTTTTGCTTTTCTTGGGGGGCGGGGAACCTTTATGCCGCCACTCCATGCTGCGTCTTTTGGTCTCTGTGGTTGAATTGTGCAACCATGTTTCATCACACGTGATGATGGATTGCAACAATTCATCACCTTCTGCTCGAAACCGATTCAGAAGCTGTTCACAGACCGTCCTGCGTGTCCACTTCTGATCGAATGTCAGCTGGCGGGGAACCCACCTTGCACAGATTTTGCGGAAGCGTAAGTGGTCGTGAATGATTGTCTCAACACTCCCGACACTGATATTCACCTCGGCAGCAATATCCCTCACTGTTACTCGCCGGTTCTCAAGGATCATTTGCTCAACACGTGCGATATTCACTGGTGTGACTGCAGTCGGGCGAATGTATCCATGTGCTTCATTTGTCACCAGCTCCCGTCCTTCGCGAAACTGCTCACACCATTCGTACACTCTTGTCCGCGACATCGTTTGTTCACCATACTGTGCTTGCAATCGTCTGAAAATCTCAGCTGGTTTCACTTTCTCCTTCACGAGAAATTTGATTACATACTGCTGCTCCACAGCCACAGACACACTGCTTGCCACCATGTTCGCTGCAACTGCTGCGCATGCGTGAAATACGTCATGCCGGGCGCTAGTTACTCGCGAAGGAATACATTACGTCACCCGCACGTTTCATCATGATCCAGCTATTCATCGATTTTTTACGTACGAAAATCCCGGTCAACCTTGAACGACACTTGTATTTTTGTAAAATTTGTATGGCTACACAAGACATTAAGCAAATACAATAGAAATGTGAAACAATATTCAGGACAGGCATGTATAACAAAAATAGCAGTAAACTTTGTTAGCATTTTAGACAGATTCCACGTAACTAAAATGTTGTAGTGAATGTTAAGAGGGAGCATATCCAGACATCCTGGAAAATAAATGTCATCCTAAAATCATATATTACACACATATAATATTATTTCAGTCCCAGTAATCTGATAATTAGTGGAAGGGCATTGCAGGAACATGATAACTTCAAACTGAAGAAGCAATGCTATTCTGAGGGAAAATATGCCTCCTTTGCCCCCTCTCCCTGGAAAAAAAAATACCTTGCATGCCCTCCCTGGAAAATATCCTGTGGAGGCCTTTTCAGGATAGACATAATGTATTATACCATGCATTCTATGTGTCAAACCTTCGTTAACCTGCAAAAATACGGTTTCCAGGATGGGGAAAAGAAGTTGATATTTGTTTAAACAGGTGTGTTTTAAACTTCCATGCAATCAGTATTGCAGGGAATGTACAGAATTATCACAAAGTGGGTGTACCCCCTTTATTTTCGACACTATGATGGTTATGGTTGAATGCTTGATATGGACCATACCTGATAGTTTAAGAGTCCAGAACATTGTTATGGAGACTGTCATTTTCATAGCACAGCTTTCATCATTACCAAAATAAAGACCTTTCCTGGACAAGAGGTTCTGAAGATTAACCAGCTCCCTTAGCCAAACTTCCAAGATGTCCCGACCTCATCTCTGGGGGTTCATCAATGACAGAGTCTGATATAACCGGTATCACACAACACAAGAGTTATGAGCAGCTGCGAAAGATGCCTTCTTGTAAGTGATCCCTGATTAATCTCCGCAAAACATCTGCCAGATTATGTTGCACAATTTATTTGTGCTATGGAAATGATGGTCTCCATACCAATCTTCTGGACTCTAATAAACCATCAGGTATATAATTTACTCTCATAAGCTTACTTTTCATTTTTCCGAGTAAATTTTTCTCGCTATCGATTTTGCCACCCGTCTGGTGGCTTTGTCAGGCATGAAAATTACCTATCTCTGCGTAACCGCCAAACAGATATATCTTTAGATACAATGTGCATCAGGTATATGTCCATATCAAGCATTCAACCAAAACCATCCTAGAGTTGGAAATAAAGAGCTGTAAAGCTCCTGCATAGGAGGCATCCCAGGTTTGATCCTGTGCAAGCTCAAAATTCTGGTGTTCGTCATTGTGAGGACAACTGGAGAGCTACTTGAATACAATAAATAGCGGACTCTGGTCTAGCAATCCAAGAAACAGTGGAGATGGGTCTCAATGTACTTGTCATGAGTCACCCAATGAAAAGCTGTGAAAGGGGTGTTGCATTATAGAGTTTTAGTGTAGTTGTGAATGTAGATTGAACAAATCATTCCAGACCAGTTATCAGTTTGAAATAATGTGATTTTAATGGAAAGCATTGCAAAGAATGGAGTGTGGAAAATATACCCTGCACTTTATTTTATTCTATAAACAACTTATTATACCTTGTATAGTGCTGCCTGGAGTGTTGCTTTGCTTCCACTTTAGTGTCATACTGGAAATTGTTGTTGTTGAAACAAAAAACATCGGTGGTACTGGTGGTACTGAAATATAAAGTTAAGTTAAAATCACCAAGTTATTCTTTAACTATAGAAAGTTTACTTTTTTGCTACAAAGAAGACATTCTGTCCTTTAATATACATATACTGAATTCACATCTTTGAAAAAGGATGAGTACTTACAATTAAAAGAGTATAAAAGTATGAATGAAATATACTTTTACTACATAAACAGGTTATGCTTCATGTTTAAATTATACTTGTCTTCTAATCATTACAATTACATTGTATCACAATTAGACTGCAATTACAAGGTAAACATTATAATTTTTCAGTTATTTCAAGAAATAAAAATGCTCACTGTACTGCTTCCATGTAAATTCTTAACAAAGAAAAAGCAAATGCTCTTAGTTAAGCAGAGTACAATAAATATTTCTTTAGTGACTAAACAATATAATACTTACTGCCTTTATTTCTTGTCTCTGTGAATGCAATGCAATGTGAAAAGAAAATATAGAGTTAGTTGGAATTAATTATTAAATTTATTCTCAGTAAACTAATAAACATGGGTAGATATATAGTATGGTGGATACTCTATTGTATGCATGCAATCCATGTGATTTTAATTATTTATTTAAAAATTCAAGAATGTATTCAAATGACAAGAAACTTTCATGAAAATATATGCAATTGTACTTAACATTTACACCATGTCAAGAAATACATTTTAATAGCCAGCAAAAAGCAATATTATAAAAACTAGGGCTGAGCCGATACCACTTTGAACCGATACAGATTCCCACTGATACAAATACTTGAAAATCGCAATACTTAAATTTTGTTCAAAATATTGATCAATATTGGTGTGTAAATAATCTCCAGTTATATGCATGAATTTACCAATAAATTTGCTTTAGAATATTCAAGAATTACATCAGAATATAAAAATAGATGTTATGTAATCGAAAAATACAGTTTTTCTTTCATAATTTGTGCAAAATAAAAAGAAAGTTTGAATCTGGCATGATTTCCAAGATAATGAGACTCAGTGAACATGTCGTGTGGTATTTTTGCAGGCACCGTGACCAATATGTCAGAAAAGTATCAGCTGGTACGTGGATGAATTCCTACCGATACCTTCCGTTACCGATACAACTGGTATTGGCCGAATTAGGGTAACTTGCATATTGATGAAACAGCATACGTAAATGCAGGACAACTAACTATTTATATATCTACTTCCCTGTAATAAAATGAAAGTAAACTTACCTTTAACTATTAGTGTGTAAACAATCTCGTCTTTATCAAAGATATTTTCTGCTGAACAAGTGTAGTTACCAGCATCTGTACTCTGGATTGATGCTATGTGTAATGCTCCCTCTCTTGTAAACTGAATTCTGTTGCTTTCCCGGATAATGACTCCCCTGAAAGTTGCAATTGGTAATATATAATTACAAATCATCTGAATTGTTAACTTTCATTTTACAACAAATGTTGTCCATAAATCTTTGTGTACCTTCAACAGAGAATTAAAATATATAATCTCTCCTCTTAAGATACTTTAAGCCTTATATATAAAGCCAGGCAACAGGGTAACAGAATAAAAAACATCAAGTGTTTTGATTGATTGCTTTTCCATATTATGGGCACATCAGCACATGGGCTCTTTTTGCCTGTCAGACAATCTGATGAGATACAATGCAGATACTCTGTCCAATGCCTATTGGTACTTGAATATTGTAGTGGTTTCAAATTAAATAGTTAACTATTTATTAATATAAATATTACACTGCAACTACAGTCCCGTGCGATTTAATCGGAACAAGATATTTTTATGCATGATAGAGTCTCAAACTTGACTATAGTTTCATGATGATGAATCTATGACAAATCGTGTAATACAAATTATATAACACAAAAAAGAACATATTAGCTATTAAGAAATATTACGAGTATGTAATTTATTGTTTCTGAATAGTGTAATTGATGAATCAGGGTATAAGTACAAAAAAATACAAAGTGTGTAGTTATTGTCGTATTTCAATTAATTTGCACGGGACTGTATGTGTGTGTGAATTCGCCCACTAATAAATGTATGAACATTGAGAAAATATTTCAAATAAAGTAGGCCAATCAGAAATGAGATCTACAGTCCTGCGTGAATTAATTGAAATATGACAATAACTACACACGTTATGTATTTTTTTGTACTTATACCCTAATTCATCAATTACAATATTCAGAAACAATAAATTACATATTCGTAATATTTCTTAATAGCTAATATGTTCTTCTTTCTGTAATATAATTTGTATTACACGATTTGTCATAGATTCATCATCATGAAACCATAGTCAAGTTTGAGACTCTATCATGCATAAAAATATATTGTTCCGATTAATTCGCACGGGACTGTATTCCATAGCTTTGCTTTAAAATGTCCAAAGTTTATGTGCAAGCTAATCAGGATATCAAAAGCTGCCATTTAATTTCAAACATTTACCACATAATGTTGGTGCAGAATTAATGAAAAATTGCACATATTGCATTCTTTGTGGCATATCAAGAAACTCAAAAACAGGGTTGTTAAATTCCAGGAGCCCATAAATTCTAATGGGTTCTGTAACGTGACCGGAATCCTTTTCTTGCACAATGTAAATTCCGTTCAGGTTGTGTATTCTTTCATTTCATTACCAAACTTGGACCATATTTAAATTGATCCGGAAAAAGGTTCTGGGACCAAATAGAAATACTTTAATGATAAAAAGGTTCTTTACAGTCCAGAACCCATTTATGCTTCCTGATTGTTGCTCCCAGACAGGAATTGAATTTATTTACAATTCCTGGATCTTTAACAACACTTCTGAAAAAGTATTGAGGCTGGCATATTCAACTGGAATCCTCTGATAATTGTATCACTAATATTTATTGATCCTCATACATTGGTGTAGGTAATGACTAAACCTCAGATTTTAGGTTTTTAACCGTTTTTCCTTTACAGGTATGCAAGAAATAATAAGTTAAGTCAGAGTATTCTTAAAAAACGCAACAACTGATGAAGTTTTTATAGTGCTTAATAAAACCTATTTTGCTTGTTAGAACCTATTTTAGGTTTATGTGCCTAAATCGAACCTTTTTTTAGGTTTCTATATATTTTTAAAGGTTTTACAGACTTTTTATGTCACACAGAGGCATTTGCTTTGTTTGGTCACGAGACAATTCAATGACGAACGTGTTTGAAACATACTCTCTGTCGATTTCCCTTCCTCCAAGTCCATGGTGGTTTTTCAAAGCTATAAACAAAGCAAACTGTCTGGTGCCACTGTTACCTGTACAATCCAAAGTGGTCTGACCTGTGTGGTCTTGCTCACTTTCGCATCACTTCCATGCTATGTGGCATTCACGCCTTGCAAACTAACATTTCAGCATTGAAGTTTGCAGCACTGACTATGTTTTTGTTGAAAGATTATTTTCAGCATAGAAGATGATCCTCACAGACAAAATTGCGGAGTTTGATTGTGGATAACATGAAAACAGATTATTGCCTAACTATACGGCGAAGAGTGGATTTTAATAGCAAATTTCCAATGGTAAGTTCTGCCATCGCCAAAAGGCAACACACATAACGTTAACAAGATAGTGCATATTTCAGGATATAGGTTTCTCATTTTCATTGCTGGTGACTACCTAATCAGCAGTATTCAGAAATTTTGAACTATTTTAAGTTTTTTTAACCTACTTCAGGATTTTTCGAACCTAACTTAAGATTTTTCGAACCTATTTTAGGATTTTTCGAACCTATTTCAGGATTTTTAGAACCTATTTTAGGAACCTCAAACCACACGTTTTAGAACCTAAAAATCCGAGATCTAGTAATGACTCAGACTGAATTCTACTTGTCAAACAAATCATGGAAGTCTACAAGTGAACAAGTAGCACTTTAAACAATATCAGTTCATCAGCAATTCAGACAGAAAATTAACTCACTTCTTTTTCCAGCGACGTTCTGGAGTGGGATGCCCAACAACCATACAAGGCAGTTTAACTTCTTCCTTCCATACTGCAATAACTTTGCTCCCAAATGATGCCACGTGAGCTGGGACTTTATTAGATGGAGCCTGCACCACACGATGAGATGGAGAACCTTCACCGATATTTGTGAAAGCTGTTACCCAGAACTCATATCGATGATGAAGCCTAAGATGAGTGATGCTGTAATATGTTTGTTCTGGCGGCAACTCAAAAACATCTTTATCCTGAAAGTCACGAAAATATGAAATACTAAATACCTTAGCAAAAATACTGCTATGAACATGTCATTCATGAACAATGAGATCAATAGTATTGAACTTCAGATAATCATTACGGATCATAATGCAGGGTCTTGCAAAAAGTTCTGATGGTTTTATCCACTTAGGCTGGAGGGTAGATGGCATTGTCAGAATTGTGGCACTGTATGCTATTACTCTCATCATTTCAGTTACCACATAGCAGTGAAATGTTATGCAGTGGGAGTTTGCAGAGGAGACATTTTTTTAAAAAAGATTAACGAATATGTAGTGAATACTCAGTGAAGGTTGCATGAACGACATTTTTACTGTGAATGAATCATGGCATGGTGCAGTGTGTGTAAATTCTGGGTCATTTGCCCACATTTTTTTGAGAAAGACAGCCATACTGTTACCGCCAATTCAGATTGCTATGTTTTGATGTTATGCAATTTCCTGGCACCAGAACTACACAGATATTGGTTAGGTTGGTGTGGTTCCAACAGTATAGGGCAACTTCCCTTACAGCAAGGACTTCAATGGTAGTTGTCAACAGCATGTTTCCAGGACATGACACTTCCCACGGATGCAACATTTTGTGGCCACCATGATCACCAGATCTCCCCATATGCAACTTCCTTAAGTGTACCTCAAAAGCAAGGTTTACATTGAGAAATCACAAACAGTCGTTGGTCTTAAAGAAGTGATTCATTGCAAAATTCATGTCATTCTCCAAACAAAGATTTAGCGAGCTCTACAGAACTTCACTCACAGACTCAAGGTGTGCATCGGCAAAGACTGAATGGCGTAATTTCTTTGGAGCTAAATGTTGCTGGCATCTCCCCTTTCACTTTTGTAAATGGCACATACAATACAATACTTCCTAGCAATTCACACAACTGAATACTTCAATTTCTTTAACCATCAGACCTTTTTTGTCAGACCTTGTATAATTAATTCCCTCTTGAAATTAAGTGGCAAATATTACAATTGATAAAAGTGGATTTTAATATGGCTGAACCATCATCTTTTTTTTAACCAATACCCACCAATACTGATATTTCGGACATTGTTAACAAAATAAAGTTGTTCACATTATTAACTTAAACTAATATACCAGATCTTTGGTTTAAAACAACCATACATTTACATACAACATGATCAAAATATTAAATTAGCTGCCATTAAATTATGTAATCCCCTTTGACACATAATACTGAAAATTATGCATTTTGCATAACTTCAAGACATTGAAAATTTGAAAAAGTGTCACTCTACTCACAACTGCAAACTGTAGAGCAGGTTACACATAAATTTTAAAATACATTTTCTCCCTTACATGAAAAAAAAAATATATCACCATGGATGTACAATGTAGAAGATGTACTGAAGCTCAAAATTTCCAAAATTGATTGGGAGTGTTTTTTGCTACTCAACTTTGAACATTGAACACAAACACTTGGCCAAAAAAAACATTCAAAATACTCACTTCACTAGAAAAAATGCATTATTGTATTGTCTGTTAATCTACAAAATAAGACTGGTTTCATCTTTCAGGCTACAATACATGATAAAGGTTGTGAGAATTACTCACCAAGTTTAATATATATATATATATAATATTAACTTATGTTTTGCGAGTATCGAGGTAACTCCTGTGATGTTTCAAGTGCAACTGCTCCCTTCCTCAGGCTGTTCACGTTTAGGTTATGTATAATTCATAACCACGTCGAACTCTCCATAGGTTCAGGATATAGGATTGGTAAAAGGTGTATGGTTAAAAGGCAGTATAAATCTAAAACCCATTATAGGTACACATCAAACTACCATGCCGTTTTCCCAAATAGAAATTGCTCCTTGGAATGTTAAAACTTTAAAACTGTGAGTAGCCATGGCCCACGTGTGCTGCAATACGCAGCAGGAGCAATTTCTAACTGGGAAAACAGCATGGTAGTTTGACGTGTACCTATAATGGGTTTTAGATTTATACTGCCTTTTAACCATACACCTTTTACCAATCCTATATCCTGAACCTATGGAGAGTTCGACGTGGTTATGATTTATACATAACCTAAACATGAACAGCCTGAGGAAGGGAGCAGTTGCACCTGAAACGTCGCAGGAGTTGCCTCGATACTCGCAAAACATAAGTTAATATTATATATATATTTATCTTTCAGGCTTCGTTTGTTCCGGAGTTATGTTCATTAGCAAATACAATGTTTTGTAAATAAGGTAATTTTTAAAATAGCTACAAAAATAGACAAATTTGATTTTTATCAAAGTTTTCATGAAAATAGAATCCACACCCACTCACCAAAAATCATCAAAATCAGTATGTCAAATACTGCCTGATTTGACATGCAATCACCCACAGGAAATATGAAACAGCAGCCATCGGCTGGGGCTTTATGAATATGCTTCACATGTGAGTAGAGGAGCTGCTGACATTTTTCATCCCCATTGGATAAAAGATTTTACACAGCAGTTTACACTAAAATATATGAATTAAATACTCACCAAAGCTAATCCTTCCAATGAGCGCACATACACTTTATATCCAATAATTCTTCCATTTGGTTTACGTGGCAGTAGCCATGATAAAAGTATTGTCTCAGAATCCATAATAAGAGCTTTAATGTCCCAAGGTTGTCCAGGTACTGCAATGGACAAGATACAAGAAACATTAAACAATAATAAAAAAAAGTTGGCAAGAGTAATACAAAGATAATTATATTACTATATTGATGGATGCTTGCATGAAGCTACCTATCGACGGCCCCACTCCTACTTGCCAAGGTGGGAGATCATTCAACCAGTTACGAGGTGACATGTGGTCAGCATGACACACCCCCAGTCGTCATCGTAAGTTTTTTGTGACTGGATTACACTAGTCATTTGTAGCTCCCTAATTTCCTCACGATGGTGGGTGGTCGGTCACCAGTCCCATACACTGGCTGAAATCTCAGGAAAAGTTATTACGCTTTCCCCAGGAGACTCGAACCTGCACGCATCCCATAGTCAGAGCCCAAAGTTGCACATTAGACTGCATGGCCACGATGTGAGACAAGTAATTATCCTTAGGTTCATATAATTTCCCCACCTTCCCCTATGTACATCATTGACAACATTCTCTCTCTAATAGAAGTACATTAGTACAATATTTATATATATTTTGGTTACATTAATATGTCTGTTCTACCCCTTTAATAAAAATCAGATAGAAAAAAATTACTGGTCACCTAGCAGTTATTATAAAAGATGAATATTACATTAACTTCATGTGAAAAAGTTAAAAATTGATCATGAAGCATCCAATTGTGATTTCTAATACACAACTATCAACTATTGATAAAACTAAGGTTTGTGACCAAACTTAATCAGTGAATTAAACTGATGGGATACAATCAACCACCTCAATTTAAGCATTTGTTCCTCTTTGGGGGTGGGGGTTATAACAAAATTACTGGCATCCAAGAATGTAGGGAAAAGTACACTCTGTCCATTTTACATTACTTTGTAAGAAGTATTTTCTTTCATTGATTGAGTTGGTGTTTTAAGTGCACTTTATGCACAATATGGCTAATCGGGATTGGACCTACAGTTTAGAGAGGAATTTGAACCACTATTACAAGGTGACAACGGTACCACTACATCATCGGGGAGGCCCGATAAGTACTTTCTTATTTACATGTTTGATACTGGGGTATTTTAGTATTATACGGACTACCTCCAATCAGTACACTGTATGTACCTAACCTTCATATTTATTTATTGAGAAAATTTCAGATACAGCACGTAGCCATTTTACACTGAAATCAATAACAATGAAAAGAACAAAAGAGAACAAAAATGAAAATAACAAAATAAGACAAAATATTAATATAAATAAGTCAAGATAGCCAATTAAATATTATTTAGCAACATATGTTCTGATGGTTGACCAAAAGGCGTACTCTGTAGAAAATACATCAGTACTTGATGGGAGGTCGTTATATTGAGTGGGAAGTCTGTGGAAGAGCAATCTTTTTTTGATTTTCCAGTCTAGGCTTTTTTGTGTAAAATATATTATTGTTGCGTGTTGTGCGCATAGGCACTCGACAGTGGAATTCCTGGAGGAGCGTGTTGCAGTGGATTTTGCCATTGACAATTTTGTAAAGATACCTAAAATCATTCAGTAAACGGCGCTGATAGGGAGTCTGCAAGTTTAGAAAGGACAGGACATGTGGTGTTGAAAAATTGTGTAATGAGGTAACCCTGTAACGAACTATAGCAAGGAAAAGTTAAGAACAGAATAGATTCTGGAGAGCTGAGTGGAACATGCCATGGACCAGACTGGAGAGCAGTATTCTATTATTGGGGAAGTGAATGATTTGAAGTACAAGGTGAGGGCTGAGATGTCACTAATTTCGGTGAAACGATACAGTAAACCTAAGAGTCAGATAGCCTTTTTTGTCGTGCCTGTAATATGTTCTTCAAATGTGAGTTTTTGGTCAAAAACAATGCCTAGGTCTTTATGGGAGGATACTGCTTTGATGTTGTTGCCAAAGATGGAGTAAGATGACTTTAACAGGTTCTTTTTGAGAGAGATGGTGAGAGTAGTACATTTTTCAGGAATTAATGTAAGTTTCCATGCCAGGCACCATGAAAAAACGTTTTAATGTCATTCTGGAGAAGATGAGTATCATAAAAGTGGAGATTTCTGTGAAAATCTTACAGTCATCTGCGAAAAGAAGGTAATTACTAGAGGTGGCTGTGAGATGGTCGGTAAGGTTATCGACAAATAATATGAACAAGAGGGGTCCTAGAACACTGCCCTGTGGTACTCCAGAAAGGCCGGGAAGATAGTTAGATAGAGTTCCTGGAAGGACTACATGTTGTTGGCGATCGCTAAGGTAATCTGTGAGCAAGTTAAGAAAGTTACCATGAATGTTGAATCTATTGCATACTTTGTGAATCAAAAGATGATGACTGACAGTATCAAAAGCTTTGGCTAGGTCAAAATATATAACGTCCAGTTGTGAATTGTTTGAAATATATTTAATAGCATGTGAGAGAAAAACAGACAGGTTCGTAAGACAGGAACTACCAGAAAGAAAAGCATGTTGATTTGAGCTTAGGTACGCAGAAACAAATTTATATAGCCTGCCTTTGATGATTTTTTCACAAATGATGGACAGAGGAGAGAGTAACGAAATTGGCCTATAGGAAGAAGCAAGGTTTTTTGTTGCCATTTTTGTGAATGGGAGTGATGTTAGCTTGCCTCCAATCGTGAGGAAAGATGCACTCCGAGAAACATCTATTCAGAAGAATGCAGAGGGGAAAAGAAAGGTTTTCTTCAGGAACATGGTGTTGATACTGTCCGGCGCTAGGGCACGGTGAGCTGAGAGAGACGACAATAGACTTTTCACTTTATCGGTTGTAGTGGCAAGCTTTGTTAGAGAAGAAGAACAGACTGATCTTATGTTTGGCAACGTTGCAAGGGGCAGGCGGACAGAAGTTACCATGGAAATAAGCATTTTAAGACTTCAGCCCTATTGTGTGTAATTTCAAGAGGAATTCTGCTATTGTTTCTTCGAGTTTATTAGACTGAAGAAGTTCTATGGATTTTCCTGGATTGTTGCATTGATATTGTTTATGTATTTGTTTCAGAGTAGGTACTTTGAGTGCCATCGAAGAACAGCGAATGTATTGTAAGTGTGTTCACTCGGGAAGTCCTTCCAAACTTGCCAGGCTCGATTCTTGTTAGCCAGTACATTGCGCACTTCTGAGTCGAATCAACTTGGTAATCGGCGAGATGCTATTCTTTCTGAAGGGACAAGGTGGTTCACCGTTGCATGAATGGCAGCTGTAAAAAGCTCACCTGCATTGTCGACTGTACCATCTTTCAAAAGGCCCCAGGGGAAGCAGTTGAGGGTACGTCTTATCTCCTCCCACGGTGCTCGGTTACACAGGTGGTGCTTCTTCTGGATCGAGGGGCAATGACCTCTTTTAGTAGGTGGGGGGATGGAAATGGACATGTCCTGACTATCGTGGTCAGAACTGAGGAGGTTCTTACGCAGCATAATGTTTATATTGTTCAATGTGGACACAACATAATCTAGATTACTGTCCTTTCTGGTGTTGAATAAATTATGCTGCCTTAGCTTTAAACCAGAAATGAAAGTTTCAATGAACCATAAGTCATTTTCACACTTCGCGATTCCATGACAAGAGTCTTGCCACTCAATAGACAGGTTGAAGTATCCGAAAAGCACAACGTCCCCCAGGGCAAGTATCGAATCTCGACATTCTTCGAGAAGTCAGAGTGGACTATTTTTATTCGGTCTATACTAAGAACCAAGGAGAAGATTATTTGCATTGGATACTGAAACCTCGACCCACAGTAATTCACAGTTCCGCTTTAGGTCATTGCGTACTTTACTGCAATTTTGTGCTAACACATATCATTACACCACCACTGCAAGTTGCACGATCTTTTCTATATATGTTAAAATGGCTTGCGAATGGTAGTTCACTGTCACTAACATTTTCAGTTAACCACGATTTGGTAAATATCAAGCAATCGTATGGCATTAGTTCACATGCAAAAGCAGCACAGTCAGTAAGCTTGTTCTTAATGCTCTGTGTATTTTGGTAATACATGGAGAAATTTGCCAACGTTTTCACAGGTACCAGATTCACTTCAATGTCTCCACAAATTAAAGCCATGCATAGGAAGTGAAAGTACTGGGCTGGGATCCTGTTACCTGCGGAGCGCTGCTCCCTGCTCCTGGGTGAAGCCATGGCAGACACACACATACCTGTTGCCACAAGTGCCGAAAACGAAAAGTAATTAGTATGCCATAAGAACCTAACTAATTAGATATGAAGGTTAGGTTAGATACGTACAGTGAACTGATTGGAGGTAGTCCATATAGTACTAAAGTACTGATACTGGTATGTCTAAAAGCAACAAGTAACTTAATAACCTTGTGAATTTATGTTACATATTGTTTGATAAATATTTGTGTACAACAAATTGTTTTATTGTTTGATAAAATATTTGTTTGTGTAGGACACATTGTTTTTGCATGAGATGATGCTGAAGTTAGGCAGTTAAACTAAACTTTATGAATTATTGAAATTCAATCAGTCAAGGGTTAACATTATAAATTATTTATATTCAACATATTCAGGTGTAATTTGTTTTTAGTGAGAATTTATGATATCCATTTAAATGTTAAACAATGCTCTGGTTAAAAGTGACTGACCATTTCCCCTAACATGCTAAACACATGTTTCATATTCCCGAAATTTATGAAAACTACCTCTTGGTCATAATAACTAGGAGAAAATATCAAGGGTGCATGATTGTATCCCAGACTGATTTAAACCAGCACAACACATAACAATACACATGACATTTCAGTTGTGCAAGTAACACCAGATTTTGAAGGAATGCAAAATGCAATCTAGATTATTTCCAGAAAGTTATTCATAAAATCATTTATGCAAAATGCAATCTAGTTTATTTCCAGAAAGTTATTCATAAAATCATTTATGTACCATCTTCCTTAGTCCTGCAGAAAATTGGCCTACTGGATGCACCATCACCCTTCCTTGTGTAGGCTCGCACTTCAATGCTGTAGTTCTGATAGGCATCCAGCTCAAATAACTGAAGTTTAACGCCATGAGTTGTCTTTTCAAATGGTGGTGTGAAATCTAGAAAGAAGGATAAAAAAAATATCAGACATGTTTTGGCAGTAAGTACTGTTTGAACCTTCTACATTCATTAAAGAAAAAGTTATATGTAGGAGAATGCCACAGTGGTCCAGTTGGTGGAGCATCTGACTGTCATGTAGAAGAACCAGGTCCAATTCCCACGTGTTCCTGCAGAGAATGGTTTGATTTGATTTTTGTTATTTAGCGTCGCTTTTTGCCACTTTTGGCTAATTGTGCGATGAGGATGACATGATGAAATTAATAAAGGGACACTCATAAAGAACACTCCATGTCCAGGCCGGGACCTTGGCATCGTAGCATGCTGCGCTACCCACTCCGCCCTGCATGGAGTGGCTTTGGGGTAAAGGGGGCCAGAGCATGGTGCTGAATACATCACCCCCCACATTCTCAAAATGCCTTCACAGCATATTGCAATGTGTAAAAGGTAGCTTTACTTTTCCTGAAGTTTTTCTTGTAAGTCCACTTTATGTACAGATAGGCTAATCAGAGACTGGATCTACAGTTTAAAACGTGTCTCCACCGGGCATTGAACCTGGGACCCCTTGATTGCAAGGCAATAATGACCTTCATATATATACATATCTGTGTGAAAGGGAGAGAATTACAAGTAAACACAAACTTGTTGACAAATAACCTACACATACTGATTCCTCAGGTACATAAAGGCTTTGTTTTATTAAGGTACAATGCATGCAAAGTACGAGGTCTGCATCACATATGTTCAGACTACACAAGTACATAGGCGCCGACTCCATGGGGCTTAGGGGGGCTCAAGCCCCCCCAATGTTAATTATGTGGGGGCAGAGCTCCCCCAATGTTAATGATGTGTGGGCAGAGCCCCCCAAATAATTTTGCTTAAGAGGATCTAATGTATTATTTTTCTTATCTTGTAAAGTTTACTCCGAATTGTGCCACATGAACTTAACTTTAAATACACATTTGAAATGTTCTAGATCATCAACTTTGGGGGGGCTGAGACCGCTAAACCATCAACTTTGGGGGGGGGGCTATGACCGGAGACAGCAAAACACATGACTTATTACTATATACTAAGTATATAATTATTATTTACTATTTTACATATATTAATCAGAGACATAATGAATTTAGCCAACGACTTGTTAAAGACTGTTTGGGAATCCCCTAAAAGAATGCAAATATTTAGGAATATTTATTGATGTGAATGAGAAGGCTGGCCATACTGGACTGCGTCCACTTTGCCCTTGTCGGTGGACGTTGAGAGCCTCCAGTATGCAACAGATCTTAAGGAACTATGAAAACCTTCTCAAATTTCTTGAGAAATTTTCTGAAGAAGATTTTACTGACGCAGCATTAAAATGTGCTTCACTTCAAGACATGTTTCTTTCTCTCCCTCTACTGCCATGTGATGGGTCCAATAGAAGAGGTAAACTGTAAGATTCAGTCTCCACGCATTGGTTCTACAGAAGTGGAATCAAAACTAAAATACTTGACTGACATCTTTCAAGAAAAGCGAATGGATTTTGAGCAGTTCTGGCAGAAATGCACAGAGGGCAAATCAAGCCTCGTTGATGAGCCAGAATTGGCCCGGCAACGTCACGTCCCTAAGAGACTTGAAAATCCTGATGCTGCCAAACATCACAAGTTCTACACTTCAAAATAGTATTATAAATCAATATACACTGACGTGTGTGATACAGCAAAATCATGTGTTAAACAAGGACATTAATGTATAGGACTACAAAAAGTAACAGCCGTAGAGAAAGAATGCATCTCAGCTGTGAACAGTTGCACAACAAACTTTCAGCAAACGCGAGAATTCTTTCGGCAAGATTTGGATGCCGATAGGCTCTCCTTACACATGTCCATGCTTCATGATATCGCCATACAGAAGAAAGTGGTTCTAACTACCATGCGCGACATAAGGAAGTTTCTTTTGGAAGACACCACCCTCCAGAAACCAAATTCATGATGGTCTTCCGCACTGTGCCAGTGACGACAGCCACAGCCGAAAGGTCATTCAGTGCTATTAGCCGACTAAAGACATATTTGAGATCTACAATGGGGCAGAAGAGACTAAGCAGCTTAGCGGTACTCCACATACATCAAACTGTGCTTGATAATTTGGACCTGAGACCGCTCGTTGATAAGTTCATAAAAAATAACCCACTGTGTAGAGCAACTTTTGCTTTATTTTTAAATCATGTTCATATGTTTTGTTGTGTATGTCACTTTATATCTTAGTGTATATGCTATTTTTTTTTATTATTGCAAAATTAAATTTAAAAAGTAAAATATTGTAGCAAGAAAAAACAAGTAAAACTATTTTCCTGCGATTTGTGTTAGCATTTATGTAAATAATTAAATAAAACTGTTAAATATTCGTTATTTGCAACCCATCACATTTCTGTTGTGGACATTAAAACACACCCATGACCTCGACGGGACTCGAACCCGAGACCTCTGGATCAAAGCGAGTTGAGTCAACCACCCAACATGCTCGGCTACCGAGGCCAGCATAATACTGTTAGGTTGGTCTCTTAATGTAAATACATACTTTTCAATGAAAATGTTAATTGTTATCTAAAAAACAAATGAGCAGACACAAAAGACGTAAAGAAACTTTGAAACATTTTCTAAACGTTTTTCCTGTTAAATTTCATTTGCATGAGGAATATAATAGCTACTTAAACATTGCTATATGAGGATGTAATTTTTATTTTTAGAAAAAGGGAGTGAGTGAGTCATTCATTCATTTATTTCAGTGATCAGAGCCCCCCAATAATTTTGACAAGTCGGCGCCCCTGCACAAGTATATGGGAGTGGTTCGTAAAGCTGTGGAATGCATGGTCAGAGATAGGTAAGTAATTTTTAAAAATATGTGTCAGTTGTTTTATTCTAAAAGTAACATAAAAAAATAATGCATTACCATAACTGTCATACAATAAGAACACAAGATTGTTTCACATCTGTTCTCGGAGTAAATGAACAATATAGAGAATATCTCCAATTTCGTTAATATTTGGTATACTAACTACATTTGGCCTTCTAATCATGAATCTGTTGTTAAAATGTGGGGGTTACATCTGGAAATCGTGAAAAAAGCTGATATAAGTTTTTTAAGCTGTATCGCATTGTTTTACGAACAAAATTTTAACTAAGCTTGCCTAACCTTACCGGAAATAGTTCGTGGGGCTATTCGTAGCATGATGAAATCGCAATAAAACAAAAGGAATTTGGGCCCACCATTTTTCTAAAAAACGCTCTAACACCGTTGCCAAACCTACCTCTAATCACAGTCACTCCTCTGTTCCGCCATGCTTCAACGATTAATGATCTTCAAGTAATGAAGCAACAACTAATGCCGAATGTCACTTGTTCATATCATCAAACATGGTTGTTATGTTTATGTATGGAGAATGATTGTGGTAATGAAGAACGTAATTTTGCAACATATATAGACGTAAGTGTACAATTTTTATACATGACCCCCAAATAACAAGTATAACAAGTAGGAAAGGAATTGGAGACATTCTCTATATTGTACATTCTTACTCTGTTCTCATTAGTGATTTCTTAGTGTAACTTTAGATGCACAAATTGAGAACAAGACAACAAAGCATGTACTTGCAAATAAATCCTCCAGTCCTCAATTTATCAAGAAAAAGTAACACAAAGTAAGGAAGTACCATTCCAATTACTTACATAATTTTGGTAGCACATTACAAAAAAAAGTAATGCTTTCCTTGCACTACATTACTTCCCAACTACATGCATGCCATGCACAGCTTTACAGCATCATCCCTCATCAATGCTAGAATTTTCTATTGCTTGGGGTAGTTGCGAAGATAAGGATGAATGATGAAATGGATGTTGGACAAACATATCTATGTCTTTACTTGTGCTCGAAACTGAGACCTCTAGCTTCGTAGCAGGTTATACTGACCATTATGTCATGGAGGCTGGTGCAAACGGATTTTAATTTCATACACCGGCAATTGGAGGAAATTTTACTAAATAGATGCAGAAAAAGTATAACTGCACTTAAACTAAATGTTCTGAAGAAACAGCTGATAAATAGCCACTTGATGCAATCATATGGAAGTAAACCAGACGATTCATTGATTGATTTAGTTTATTTTCTTCGTGATTTGTGCCTCTTGGCTAATTTGCGAAGATGGGGATGAGTGATGAAATTGATGAATGGACATTCACAAACAACCAAGCCTGAGCGGGATTCGAACCCGGGACCCTTGGCTAGCCAGTCAGCCACAGGGTTCCGGCAGTAAACCAGACAAAATAATTCTAGCAAGAAAGGTGCAGTAGGTATTTATATTAATGTTACTGTAAGTATCCCCGAAACTGCTGGAATTTCTTTATTTTCTTCTTTTTCACATTGGCACTTACGTATTCTGCATTCCTACGGATTCTTGAAGGTGCCACTTCATTTTTTTCACGCAAATAATCTCAATTTTCGACATATCGAGTAATTATTTTTTGTTCATTTTCGCTTGCGTTACACGCAATATGGCGGAGAAATCTTGACTAGCGTTGTCAATGATCAGTGGTTATGCAGTGTTGCAACCTTCTTCATCAAAAAATACCTATGGTACTAGTTTACTATTGTGCAGACACGGGGCAGGTGACTCTGGCCAATTTCTAACATGCCTTTAACAGGGAGTCTATAAAAAAAGCCGGGGAGCCGGAGCGGAGGCAGGGCCACGTTAGGGGTTGGGGGCAGTCGGTCAATTACCCCCGGGGCGTAGCCCGGAATCAGTAGGAAATTTCGACTCAAAAATTTCAAACGAAAATAGTGAAGAATAAATTCAACTGGATCTTGGACACCGTGCAATTTCACCACGCATCCTGTGCACGTCATCTTCTCACAAGTTCGTCTTCAGAAATGATGCACAGTTACATACGTTCATTAACGCTATACTACTGTTACACAGTAGGAAAACCACATGTTTGGAAACACTGACCGGTAGTTAAATTATCAAGCGCATGCAAAATTTGGTTCATGTAGTAGGACGTTTCGTGCATCAGAGAGACATTAATGTTCAAAAAATAGATGATTTTCCATGAAAATTCATTCAGCGAGGTGAAAAAACACTTCCCAGACCTTCATAGAATATACAGAAACTCTTTTCGGAAAGTACTTTCCCCTGTCAAATTGAAGAAATGTGTTTCGGGGAAACTTAAATTTTACCGTATCTATTAAGCTTGTGCATGTATACATGTAAAGGATTTATTCTATGTAAAATAGGTTCATGAATAATAACAACATTTGCATACAGCAATCTAAAGTTGGGCCAATATCAGCATGCATGCACACATTGGCAGACCACAAAATCAACGTGAAGTTCACTTTTCTCTATTTTGCAACAGCTGTAAAAATAAAATATGCATGACCTGCAATCAATATCTAACACTAGTAATAGTTCCATGCCCTGACATTATATAAGAGGAAAACATGTACAATCTTGCAAGCATCTACTTGCAAAAGTGATAAGTACATTTAGCATACTATTCCATAGCAGCTTCGTTGGTTCCAAATTTTTTTCTTATGATGGTTTGCAGTACTAAAAAAAAGAAGGAGAAAAAGTCATTCGAATTGCTCAACGTATTGTGTAAATGATTCCCTGTGTTACAATTGGTTGACAGTAACATTAATTGATATGTTTTAAAATCCACTTTATGCACAGTAAGGCTAATCGGGACTGGACCTACAGTTTAAAAAGGGATCTGAACCACTTGTGCCTCCACCGGGTATCGAACCCAGGACCCCTTGATTACAAGGCGACGATGCTATCACTGCGCCATCGAGGAGGCGGTTGACAGTAACAGACAGGAGGATGTTCTGTATAAATTTTACATGAGAGAGTAACGTACCATGAGCACTGGATGAATGTTAAGTATTAACCTTCACAGTTCTCTGATTTATCTTATATCTCACACATTATTTTGATCCATTAGCAAACACAGGTTTCGCAAATTATGATGATTGAAATGGTCTTTCCAAAGCACGTGCAGTAACATTTGGGGTTGGATAAGCGAATAAATATGGTTCCATTTGACACACAATGTAAAATTATCTTTACTACAACCATCATCATGGCATCACACTTGCAAACCAGTGTTTATGCAAACATTTAAAAACCTTTATGATAGTGTAGTGGGTAACCCTCCTATTTTATAAATCACTGATTGGTTAACATTAAAATTGTGGGGCTTCAGCACATAGGCTATTTTGCACCCGTTATGTTATACGGGGTCCAACCCCCTTACCATAGCTGAAATCAACATATCTCTCCGAGGATTTAAACCTCCTTACATAATTAAAAGCTGACGCAGTAAATAGACACTTAGCACATACACGGACAAAAGACAGCCCTACAGATTATTATACTGACCGTATGTGCAGATGCCAGTCTCGTTGGCCAGCAACATTGCAGATTGGAATGTACTACATGGAAGTGAGGTTGGCAATTGGGTGCCTCCTCAAAGGTCTCTCCTTGCACAACTATTTTATAATTGGTATGTTTAAAGTTAAATATTTTCTTTTCACCGATTAAAATGTACGCGTTGATTATAGTTTTATACCACCCCTCAACAAAGGTAATTTCTTAATGCACTCCCTCTAACCTATTCCCAAAGCTCGAACATCCCGCACCTACAAATTTCTCTTTCGAGCACCGGTTAAACGAAAACTATTAAGAATTCACTGCTGATGAAATATGGGTAAAAATTTACTATCCTTCGGACACCTCTAGTTTTTTCGTTTCATCAATTTTTGACACTTGATCACTTCTGACACATTATCCGAAGAAAATGTTTCATTTATGTGAGCAAAATTTAGGGTTTACATGGGAATATCCGTTGTCTGCAGAACTTCAATCACAGACAAATAAATACAAGTTACCTCTTCTATCATTTTGACATTTACCTAGGAACTTTAATTACTTATTTCAGCACTGCAAATAGTCGTGTTTCATATGTCAGCTGTATTTGTGCCATAAGTTGCAAGACGTAGCGTAATATTTGAAAATAACAAAGAATAATGTAAGCACAAGACATTCGAAAGCCACTACTTTTCCTACTACAATGTTGCATGCTCCTATCCGGCTGAATCTCGTTTATAGCATACCAAAAAGTAACCTTCTTGCGCCCAGGCCTTCGTGTTCAAATGCATTTTACCCTGACGTAAACAACCCGCATTTATGGCTTTATTTATTACAAAAACATAAAATAGAAAGAATATTAAAAATTATGGGTTTGCAGGGTCCAGAAAAGTCTGTACCGGGATCTGGAAAAAAATTCCCGTACCGATCCCGACTTCGGGATATGATTTCTCAACTTTTCGGGATCCCGAACAATCGGGAAATTCCAAATGGCCATGTTTAAAAGTGATAATTCTCGAGGTTTTCTGCATTATAATTGTCTGATACTTCTCAGAAATTTGTTAGTTTTTATTAAAGAAATTAAAAAAAAACAATCACTTCAGGGGAACATGGTGTGTAGGATTCGAGATTTCCACAGAGTGTGGAAATTTCAAATATTTTTCCCGTCCCGAACGTCGGGATTGAAAAAAATTCTCGTCCCGCACACGCGTCACAAATATTATACATCCCTTTTGGAATAGCTTTAGCCATACAAGTTCACCTCGTGAAAGTGGAAAACACAAGTATATGCAAACGAACAGAGAATCGCATCTCTCCTTGGCGGAGAACTAGACCGGAAGCTCAAAAACATCATCGCACTAGCGTAGGCAGAAGTATTTTTGGGGGGAAAAAGCGAAAGGGGGGCATTATTTGCGTAAATGGATGGCACATAGCTGCGTTCTAAGTAGGTGCAGGATGCCCTATAAGATAGGAGCCCCATCAGATCCCTTCACCCCTATGAACGCCAGTGCTTGACACCGACCACTCCACCACTTAGGCCGGCCCTCACATTGAATATGTCCTCGTTTTGTGTAGGTAATTTGCAACGTGGAATTGCCAAATACGGTAGGGCGATTCGTACATTCACATCACTCAAAATGGCCTCAACGTGCCAACTTGTAATTCCTCTAAAACGTTCAGCAACGCCTTTATACACGTATATACATGATACTTAGATACATGTCTCGTAGAATATTCCTATGAAGAGAGAATATTGGTTTTAGAAGCTTGAAAGCACAATGGCGCTGGACCTCGCCGAGCGTGCACCTTGAGATTTCTAGCCATGGGTATAAGTACCTTGCGTCAGAAAAGTGTCATATGAACACACTTTCTCTTCCAACCCTGGGGAACAGTGGCAAATATTTGAGCGAGTGTGACATCAAATAAATGTATCTTTGTGAGCTACGTTTAAAAACATGTGAGCTGGGAATCGGGGATGTCGAGCTAAATCTCTAGAAGCGGCGGAACTTTGACTCCTATAGTCAGGTGAGCTACTTTTCTATTACAAGATCAAAATCAATATATTTATTCATAATTAGCAATAACTCAATAGATAATCAAATTCAATATTATTTAAGTACATGAATAAGACAATAAAAGCATAACCAAGTATGTAAATATACAGGGCTAGTAAAATGATTCATTCGTTTTGAAAAGCCTATATTTTCAAAAGTATTATACGTACACGCATGAAAGATATATGAAAAGAACCACAAACTCACCAAGTTTATACACCCTCTACAAATGTTCGATATGTGCCCCTTTTGTTACATGACACACGCCCAGACGATACTCGAGCTCATTCCATACATTTTGTAGCATAGTCCTGTCAATGGTCTGCACAGCAGAGTTCGTGGTTTGATTTTGTGTTTTCAGTCCACTTTGTGCACAGTAAGGCTAATCGGGACTGGACCTACAGTTTAAAAAAGTCTGTCTCCACAGGGACCCCTTGATTACAAGGCGACATGGAGCCCACTTCTAATATTTTCAAGGGGTGCATAGTGAGCTGTCTCTGGCAGCAGGTTGAAGAGTCTTATTCCTATGTGTTTGTAATTATTTTGTACTTTGCTTAACCTTGTTGAAGGTGTGTCGAACTTATAACTGAATCTTGTTTTGTGTCTGTGTACAGAGTGTCTTAGATTGTATTTATGAATATTTTCTTTGATAAACTTAGGCAGCTAAATATATATATAAGCATGGAACAGTCAATCTTTTATATTGTTTGAAAAGAGATTTGCATGAAACAGATTGGCTGAATATTCCAGCCATAATCCTTACAGCTTTTTTCTGTCAAATGGCTATGACAAAAAGGCGTAATAAAATTGTGTCAATAAATCTCACTTACGCAGGACCTAAGTTTATTTAATAAGATGTTTGTTTGTTTGCACATCCCAGGATAATTTTGAATCTAGATACTCCTAACTTCTTTGGAGATTTTTCTTGAACGAGGCGGGTATGCATGCATGCATTGTACACTTCGCAACATCTTATTTGACCGCCCTGAAAAATTTCAAAGTCCGGAATTCGTAAATTTGGCAGCATAGCGCTTCAGAGCCAACTAAGAGTAGCCAACTTTGCAACATTTCTTCTTCCTGAATGAAAACGCTCGTGATTTTTTTTCATTCTTTCACATTCCATAAAGTAAAGATACCCTAAAACAGTAAAAAAAAATAT
This sequence comes from Lepisma saccharinum, assembly GCF_977018435.1. Lineage (NCBI taxonomy): Eukaryota > Metazoa > Arthropoda > Insecta > Zygentoma > Lepismatidae > Lepisma > Lepisma saccharinum. The sequence goes on from NC_139230.1 coordinate 210,161,544, forward strand.
ACGAGTAGACAAAAAAATGTTAAGTAGAAATACGAATGTTGAAAATATTTCAAGATTCTTCGTTCTGAATTTGAAAATAGGAAACTGTATGTGCATTGTGAAACACTGAACAGATTCTCATCCACCTGGAAAAAATTGCGGTCACATTTGAATACAAGAAGGAAAATTTATGATGATTTTATGCGAAATGTTTAGTAAAGATACCTTGCACAACACCAAACGATTCTGCAAAGTGTGTGTTTTCCTTGGTTCTTGGCGAAAAATGGTTCGAAACTCCGGCACAATGTTGCTTCAACTGAGATTAACGTGTTTTACTGAGATTTCTGTTAGCAATCGCTTAGAGTAGTTGGTTAGATGACAGCACTTTCGTTTTTTTTACTGTTTTCGTCAAGATCGAAACATCGTAGGTTCAAATCCCACCCTTTCCTTATTATTTTTTCCTTTTTATTTACCGAGTACGAAGTGTTCTAATAACGTAATATAATATTATATGATATTACTGTAAATATTTATGCGATGCATGCTCAGTAGCGGCGATTGGGTTTCAAAACTGATGGAGCAAGGTGGGTGGAGGGGGAGGGCAAGGACAGTTTCTTTCCCTTGGTAGATAATGTTTAACATAGTGCTGGGTCATCTGCCCCTCCACACTCCATAATCGTCGCCACTGTGCATGCCTCAAGTAATGCTTCTACTAATGTTTTTAATCTTTCAGTGATTGGCAGGATTTTAGGAAATACTTTTCCTTTCATTCAGCTGTTATAAGTTAACACATATTAAGACCTTACATGTCAACTTTCTGCATCCTGTATCCGGAAATGCTGGACATAAATCGCATAAATATCAACGGAAATATCCAAGAAACGTAGATAAGCATTCTCGTCCAAAGCCGTTTCCTTCCAGAAAAAGATTTTGCAAAGAAGTAGGTTTCAACCCATGACCTTCCATTCCATAAGCAAACGATCCCCCTACACCACACGGTTCACGTTATTTTATGTACTCGGTTCGGATCCCACTTTAAACTGTAGGTCCAGTCCCGATTAGCCTTACTATGCATAAAGTTGACTTAAAACACCAAATCAACCAATTCATCTCCTTTCAGAGTTGGCCCTCTATGATACTGTAGTCGGCCAGCATCCGAAAATACAGTTCTGCTTCGCGTATACCAGAGTGTAATTGCATTTAATATTGTGACTAATTTTACTTTAAAACTACAGATTAAAGCGATAATAGTGTCCAGAAATAGAACCTCGAAGTAGATCTTCACACAAAGTATTTTAATCCATTGCCAAACATTTCAGTTAAGAATAAAATTATGCTTTTCCATTGACCGTATTTTCGATTCATGGGGAATTTGCTAAAAGGACCATGTCAAGAAATCTAAATATGTAAGTTTTACTAGTAAATGCATTTAAAATGCACGAAACAACAGGGGAGGAGAAAAATAAACCTCAAAAATAAGTAAAAGTGCAACAAAAACTGTTAAAAATACTGACAAATAAACTGAAAGCCAAAAAAGCCGAAAAATGCAAAAAAAAAATGTAAAATAGAAAGAGTTTTCCGGCTCTAACTGAAGGGAAACTGACATGATATCAGGTTTAGCATTGTTTTTAAGGGTCAGAAAAAAGTTGATTTTTCATAAACTTCCGGACCCTAATTAGTAATTATGACCATTGAAAAAGTTGGAGGTAGCTTACTTAAAATTTTCTTGCTGAGGGATCGTATCGTCCCATATCTCCACTTCATAATAAACAAAAACATCAAGTTCATATTTCGAAAATGACTTGGATTTTTCCACCACGAAAATATGTTTCTCATAGTTTGAAGTTCGTCAGTATTATCTTTCAAGGTTTCCATTGTTTTAATTTCACACATATTTATATTTCATACGTTCCTCTTTCTTTTCATACAGTCTTTGGAAAAAAGCTGAAGTTTCTTGTCAAACGGGGTCTGGTTCAAATGACTAATTTTCGCTCTTCTGTTCCTACTTTAAACAAATAACAAAATACTTCGTAACTAAACGATTGCTTGTTCAAAGCACGGAATTTTTACACAATTTACAAAATATGATAAAACGCCAATAGACATGTTCATCATTTTTCCCTTTCAGCGTTTCTCGATTTTATCTGAATTCGTTTCCTCATGAAAATTGCCATGAGGAAATTATAGATATGACATAATGTGTGAATTGGTTTCTTCAAACTGGTAGCAATTTTTAACGTGAGCTACTTGGAGAAGAGGTAGCGTGCTTGATTCCTACGAGAGAGGTCGTAGGTTCGATTCTCTACCTAGGCAGGATTTTTTTCAGGAGTATATCGTTGGGTGTAAAGTTTATCCACCGTGCTAAGAAATTAACATTGGTCTCTTTATTTCACGAGAGGAAAGGAAATAGTAAGAGAAAGTTATTTCGATGATAGGAGGAAGTCACATGCCACGTGAAATGCGCAGAATCAAGTTACATAGAGCTAAGTCTGTAATGGTGGTATCGAATATTGCAAAGTTAGTGCGGAAAGTTTGTTATATCTGATACTCGTACTTTCTGTTCAAAGAAGACAAACATTTTAGATACAAAGCGTGAGGAATTAATGATCATTATGAAGTTTTGAATTTTTTTGTTTGACACTCACTATATAAATACTTACTTATTAGTAGTTTCTTATCGAATCGGCCTTCGTCGCAATAACAATTTATTTATGTTAATTAGCGATTTACTATTAGTTTTAGACGCATGGTAAGATGGTGGTGAGGGGATTGACAACAGTCATTACGAAGGAACGGACATAAAATTACCAATCTTAGCAATTTGAACTCATTAAACGCTCTTCTTCGTTACAGTACTGCACTACATCGCTACTTAACATAACTGTATTTTTTTTTAGTATATCGAAATCAAATATTCAATATTTTAGGTGTCAGTAGAGAACAAACAATACATAACTTAAATAACATTACATTTTGCATCCTGAATACATATATGTGATTTGTGAATTAATCATGATGTGTGTGTTAACACAACATATGAACAATAACTAAAAAGAAAAGTTTTAACTTTAAATCCTGGAAATCTCCAACTTCTAAGGGGAAATATGCGCAGAAGGGACGTCCCTCAAGTGTGCATCGGATTAATTTTTTAAATATTCTAATATCAATGGTATCTGTTCAGCAAAAAAAAAAAAGAAAAAAAAAGAAAGAGGAGAGGTTGGGATTTGAACCCGCTACCTTTCACGCTTGATGAAAAATGTGGATTGCAGCGCCTAACCAACTGCTCTACGTTAACTTAATGACGTTATACCCTTAAAAACATGTTGACGTTTATGAAGACTCCCACCTTCCTGTGTTTCAAGCACATTTTCTCGACAAGTCGTGCAAAATATATGTTTTTGAGAACTGTTCGATATTATGCAAGGTATTGTAAATAAAATGTCGCATAAATTCCTCACAAATTTGCTTCTTTCTGCACAAACTTGATGGCAATTTCCTCCAGGTGGAGAAAAACTCTATTCAGTGTTTCAACCCCCCAAATTTCAAGTCTAGCAAGCAGAATCGTAAATATCTTTCAAGGTTATTTTTCCAATTTATTATTTCTGTTTGATTGTGTATTATAATAGCGGTTTATAGTTTCTAAGTTCATGGAAAGTGTTAAATTGAAAACCTATCACCGCAGCGTTTTTCGTCTAGTGGAAGGACCTACTCAAAGTTTGCTACTCTCACCTGGAGCTGAAGTGCAATGTTGCTAAGTTTACGATTTCGGGACTTAGAATTCTTTGGGGCGGTCAAATAAGATGTTGCGAAGTGTACACTAACTGTATAGAATTTAAGATAATAATAATCCATTGCGCTGGACATTCACTCTAGTAGAATCATCCCCCAGGATAAAATAATAATATAGTAGTAGTAGTAGTAGGCAGGGCCGGCCCTAGGTGGGTGGGGGGCCTGGGGCACACAATATTAGAGGGGCCTATAATCAAAATTTAACAGATTTATGTTGTTTAGTCTGAAGTACAGGTGTCCTATGAACATATAGGACATAAACATTATTACACTTAATTTATATATAGTTAGTATTATTATCTAAGAGCAAGGAACAGAACATGTTGAAGGTTATAGCCTAGAATTATGGAAGGATAATAAAAGTTTTAAAAATATTGTTTCATTTCAAATCTGATGTGCTCCTTGTGCGACGTTTATTATATTTAATTACAAAACAGTGTGTTTTCAATATCAAATTGTTACTTTAATTGTAAAAGTGGCAATATTTAATCATATCCAATAACATTATTATTTTTTTACTTTCAATTGGATTTTGACACTGTAGTGAATTTAAATTGTTTCACATACAATAATATTTTTCCTATCATGATATCAGCAAACGAACAATACATATTAACAATTCTTTACAGAAATACTGTATTTGAACACGATTTTCATGTAGTAGCCTACTTTGTCTAGAATATGATTTCAGTAATTTTGGATATCTTTAAGTATGTGAAAACAATCCATGAATGCAGGCTATATCAGATTAGTTACTTAATTGATCCTATAAACTATATTTATTTTATTTTATTTATTTTACTTCTTCTTTTGGATGGCGAAGTTAAGGCACAAGCCTTTTCTTACACTTAACCATCTCAACTTCACATTTTACAAATTTAGTTGAAATATCTAACAGTTTGCGAAATATAAAAGATCAAAATACCAAAGAAAATTAAAAAAACACAAAGAGAAAAAAACACAAAAAGAAAGAAGAAAAACATACAAAAATACACATATATGCTGTAAAAAATGCACGTACAGCATGAACACACACATAAGAAAAATACCTAAAATACAGAAAAATCGGTCGGTGTTTGGCCTGCAAATTTAGATCAAGAAAGGTTTCATTCCATTTTCTTTCCTTGTTTTCAGTACTGGTAAGTTGCCTCCAGAAGATGCTTTCTTAATTTTGATTTGAAATTGCCGAGAGAAAAAGAGTTTCTTATGTCATTAGGGAGGTCGTTCCACGCTCTGGTAGCAGTGACCGTGAAGGATTTTCCGTAAAACGCTGTCTTGTGGAAGGGGATGGTGAGCAGGGAGTTGTTTCGTGAACGGGTAGCAAAGGTGTGTGCTGCGCTTAGGGGTTGAAATCGTGAAAGTAGGTAGGGGGGTTCTCTTGAATGCACTATTTTGTAGAGCGCTGTAAGAGCGTGGAAGCGACGGCGTGTAGAAAGGTCGAACCAGCCTTTGAAAGCTGGGGTAAGGTGGTCAAAATGTTTGATGTTATAAATAAAACGTACACATGCATGCATAATAAACTCTTAAAAAAGAAAACAGTACACAAACAATTATTTTTATCTAGAGCGGGGCTCCCTCAAGCGTGAGGCCTAGGGCCGTCTCTGCTATTAGTAATAATTTGAAATAATATGTTTTTTTAATTATTTTATAATAATTATTGTATAATAGTAATCATTATCAACATAATAATTAATTTGGTTATTTCTGTTCAAGTTTAATGAACAACCGGACCGTCCCCTTACAAATATTTCTGGCGATGCCCATAAACCCCATTATGGTCTATACTATGTCCCGGTGATCTCTGGAGCAAGGCCGCGTATAACGTCAGAGAAGGGGGAAAATCGAGTGGGCAGAGCGAAGCAGTACACGCTGATAAGAAAGCTGGTAACGGCAGTCGCTTCCCCCTCCACGCAATCCCGTGTTCATTGGCGGAGCCGTCTCGCGTCACTACTTGCGCAGAAACTTGGTTTCATTCGCTTGCTGCGGAGTGGTTAGTACATCGCGCTACGACGCCAGGGGTCTCGGGTTCGAATCCCGGCCTGGGCATGGGTGTTTGTGAGTGTCCATTCATCATATCATCACTCATCCCCATCTTCACAATTGCCGGATCCTGTGGCCGAGTGATTAGCGCATCGCGCTGCGACGCCAATGGTCCCGGGTTCGAATCCAGCTCGGGCTTGGTTGTTTGTGAATGTCCATTCATCCATTTCATCACTCATCCCCATCTTCGCAAATTAGCCAAGAGGCACAAAACGCGAAGTAAAATAAACTAAATCAATCAATCAATCAACCATCTTCACAATTAGCCAGAAGTGGCACAAAAGCGAAGTAAAATAAAGCAATCGTTCGCTTGCTCCAGAGATAAGCGAGACAGAGTATATAATTTGGGCTTGTGTGTTGTAGACAAGGAAGCGAGGACAGACATTTTGTAGAAGGGCGAAGGGAAACGACGACCATAGCCACCGCCGGTGATAAACTGGCCACAATTTGAGCTTCTAGACTCCTCTATTCTCAACACGAGGCACACACGAACGATAAAAGTTGACAATGAACGATCCATAAGCGAGAGCGACAAAGGCCTCGAAAATTAATACCAGGATCTTCTTTCGTTGTATATTGTGTTGAGTCCGAAGCAAGCTACTGTGTCGTATTAGCGACGCTTCCGTGATCTCTGTGGTGGCGATTCCCCCTCCGTGAGGATTATTCGCGTGCTTTTATGGCAAAGAGAGAACATTTGTCAGTGGCCAAGCAATAAAGGAATTATGAGTTGCGTCGGCTGCAAGGGCCAAGTCGAAAGAGGGTGCTTTCCTTTATGCTACTGCTCTGCAGTCGGAAACGCAACACGCCGTAACATCAACGTTCTACCTCTCTCTTGCAACAAGCTCCATGGCCGTATTTAAAGAAGGGGGTTTAGGGTTCAACCCCACCGAAACTTATTGCATGTTGGATTAATACCAGTTCAGAAATCGAAATCAGAAACTCATTTTCAAATATAGTCGACCTCCGTGGCGGAGTGGTTAGCACAGCGCGCTACCACACCAGGGTGTGGATCCCGTCATGGGCATGGGTGACCCTTCATAAATTTCATCATATCCAGTTGCGTGCCCAAGGGGGGAGCGGTTGGTGGGGGTCTTAACGCCACCCCATTTGGCCCAATATTCCTAAAAAAATAACGCCAATTTCAGGAAAAGATAGCAATATGAGAGCTGACTTCTAAAACAATTATACGTATCCCCTTTCGAGAATCCTGGGCACGCCACAGATATCATCCTTCAAAATTTGTCAGAAAATTTATTGATTGGGTTGGTGTTTTAAGCCCCCTTCATGCACCGTAAGGCTAATCGGGACTCGACATACAGTTTAAAGTGGGATCGGAACCACCATGTTCCTCCACCGGATATCGAATCCGGGACCCTTTGATTAGAAGGCGATGACGCTACCACTAAGCCATCGGAGAGGCCAAAAATTGGCAGAATAGCGAAGTAAAATAAACCAAATCAATTATTTTCAAATACTTATTCAAAGTTGCATGGAAATGCAACAGGAAGACAATGCTGAGAGAACCATGCTTTGGGACAATCCAACGGATGATAATTAATTTGAGGTCACAGGCGCAGGGCATTATGAGAAATCTGGCCGAAACAACGCGTAGTGAGAAGTGGGAAGAAGTGTCCTTCTCTTCATTGATGGTGCCATCCAAGAATTCGCATGGACTGGAAAACCACGGAAAAACTTGACTAGGGTGGACGGTTGCGGAATTTGAACCCGTGACCACCGGAATACGCAGCCATCCACTCAACCAGTTGCCTAAATTAACCCTGGCGTGAGATGACATAGAAGGAAAGGGACCTTCACTAAAGGTATCATCGCAGTATTCACATAGGCTGAATGAGGCAAAGCACGGGAAACTTCACCCAGAACAGACAGCCGGTGGAATTTGAACCGACGACCTTCCTAATACGAGTGCGTAACTCGTATTAAACCTCGAACAAGGTCAGGCACCTGGTGACCCATTGGATGATAAAGAAAAAATAGAGTTTACTGAAATCTTCCTGCTCCACTAGTCTCCCCAAAATAGACAAGGGCCTAGGATATACTCCTACACTCTATCCCGGGAATCTCTGGAGCATGCCAAGGAAAACAAGTATCTGCGCAATTAGTGACTCGAGAGGGCTCGGCCAATGAGGGGAAGTGAGTGCATGAAGAGGAAAATTCGGCTGCAGAGCCGAGCGGTTAGCAGCAGTACGTACTGCTATGCTTCGCCTACTCGTTTTCTCCCTTTCTCTGCCGTTATTCGAAGCCTTGCTCCACAGATTACCGGGACAGAGTATAGCTGGGTAAACCTCGACGACGAAAATGAATGTAACGACTACAAATCTGAATACCTAATTCTGGATTCGAATCCGGATTTCTTTTAATCTATGTCCAGGGATATTTATGTTTGTATACAGCAACTAGTACAAATGATACAACAGAAAAGCAGTTTCGTGTAATATTACACTTTTTGATAAGGCTCCCAATGCAATTATGTCCAGTGCTGGTAATATGACCACCCTCGCTCCGCTGCACTTGGTTCGTCACGAAATTTCCATATTGCGCCGACATATTATACAGACATTTCCCTAGAGAAAACCTGGGATTATTGTTGGTGGCGAAGAGTGCGTTAAACACCGTGCAGTCGCCATTTTGTGGCGTTTTTTTTCTTCGAAAAATACATCTACTTCGCTCTACCATAAACATTTACTTATTTTAAAGTCCAATAATGTAAAATGTTGCATTATATGTAGGTTGTATGCTTTTTTGAAGTACATTTAAAAATCATCGTATCGCAAGCTACACCTCTAACAAATTGTATACCGAATAATAGAAACAATTATACTAATAAAAGCAACAACAACAGCTGGGATAGGCAAAACTGTTTTGTATACCCTTGCTTTCGCGGCAAGCTTCACTAACCACTACATTTTTTGAAGAAGGATCGTGGTTGATTGATAAAGCTTAAGCCAACTCTGTGGCGGAGTGGTCAGTGCAGCGCGCTACGGTGACAGGGGTCCTGGGTTCGAATACCGGCCTGGGCATTGGTGTTCTTTGTGGATGCCCCTTCATCACTTTCATCATATCATCACTCACCCTCATCTTCGCGATTAGCCGAAAGTGGCAGAAATGCGAAGTAAAAGAAAACAAAACAATCGATAAAGCTTAACATAATATATGCAAGGGGATTGATATCCACGGAACAAACACACATTTTATCCAGTAGGGCAAACAACACTTTCCCAAGGAGAACAATGCTTTATTTTCAATTTTTTGAAATTAAATTATTTTACATTCGACGTAGATAAGCACAATGATTAGAGTGAGAATTTTCACCACTCATTTTCCAGAGGGTGGGGCAAGTGTCCCCCTTGATGGTCACGTCCGCCTCTGGAATTAGGCAAACGTGATTACATAACCCTCCCTTTTATTTATTTGTATCCCTTTTCCCTTTTTCTGGTTTTCCAGATTCCGTCCCTCTTTGTCAATCGTGGTCTATTTTCTTGCTTACCTTTCTTACTATTCAATATTCCTTTTACTAATCTTTCCTTCGCTTTTCTGTCTCTTTTTCTCTCTAGTTTCTTGTATTTCTCCATCTTTCTTTCTTTCTCTCTCACTCACATACCATTTATTTTTCTCTGTATCATGCACGAGTTGGATTGCGAGATATATTGACCATGGGCGCCCGCAAGAAGGTGGGCATTCGCCCCCCCCCCCCCGAGATATCTGGGAAAAGACAATGTAATTCGAGTGGTGATATTTGATTATAAATAATACTGTTTTCTGTGACGTGCAGACTGTAAGTTATAACAATTACTGCCATGTCGAACAAAATGAGGAAAGAACGTTTTCACTACAGGCATTTCAATCATCTTGACGGCCGTAACAAGGGATTTGCAGGACATGAATTTTTGATTGGGACAGGATTGGGAAGAGAATTTTTTTTAATCCCGTCGATTGGGACTAAAAAAATTATCCATTTCCGGACCAGTTTCGGAATGGAAAACTTTCGAAATTTACGGACGCGGTGAAAATCTTGAATTCTACACGTTATTTTCTACTCCCTTAAGCAATTGTTTTTGCACTTCTGGAATAAAAACAGTTAATTTCAAGAATTTTTTTCACTTTTAGCGCAAAAAATACTATTAATTAACCACTTACCAATACGATCCTTTGGAATTTGTCGACTGTTCTGGATCCCGAAAAGTCGGAAATCATTTCCCCAAGTCGGCATCTGAGTCCGATAATTCACGCGCCGTCATTTTGAATTACTTTTTACACAGTAAAAACATGAATAATAGGTTACATGAAGGAGATCAGATTAAGTGGTCTCTGTTTGATATCTGTGCATGGTGAAAAATTACAAAAAGATACATAATTGTTCATCATCAAAGTGATAGATGTTAATGGAAAGGATGCAATGCGAATCCAGTTTCTATTTAAATAGTGGAATCAAGTCGGAATTTGTCAAAACCGCCAAGGCATTTTCACTCGATTTTATAATTTGTAAAATATTATTATTAATAATAATAATAGTAGGTAAAATACAAGATATATGACTGAGAGGCAAGATATGAAATCTTAGTCTGCCCCCCTGAGTAAAAATCCTGCACCAATATTTATTTCCAATTTCTACTATGTGAGGCGACGTATGATGCACGAGCTGTATTGAGAGACCACGATCTCGACCACTACGGAGGTAATGTAATCAGCACCATGCTCCAGGCTCCTTTACTCCCGGGGTTGTTCACAGAGATTTCACTGCCGTGATCCGCCATCTTTCAAAACCTGCTTCCTAGCGGACAAATGCATAACTACAGGACATTGCCTATTACGAAATACAATTTTGAGAGTGTCCCTATCAATCGGTGCGGTAATAAATACCATGTGTTACATGACCTGGCCAGAAAAATAATATTGATTGATGTATTAATTTGAAAACGTTGGGTGCGTCAGCGTGTAGGCTATTTCGCATCCGCCACATTATACGGGGTCCAGCCCCTTATCGTAACTAATATCAACATCTGTCTCTGAGGACAAAAATATCTTTACTTAAATAAAAGCCGAAGCTGTAAAGGGGCGCTCAGCACATTGAAGGATAAACCCGGAAGAATATACTGGCCGGAGATCCAGACGCCAGAGCTTCGTTAGCCTGCAACATTGCAGTTACCGGGATGCACTACGTGGAAGTGAGAAGGTCATCCCAGAAAAGTAATATTGAAACCCGGACAATCATTTTGAATAACCCTGTACATGCACGTATTCTCATTACAATTTTGAATGAGGAAAACGAGAATTTTCTCGGAGGAGTACACAGTGAGGGTTTGTTCTAGGCAATCTATTGAACGGAAAAGAATAAGGGAGAGCAGCGAAGAGAACGAAGGTCCTGTCCCATGCCCTTCTGCTTCCCTATTGAGGTGCCGCCACCACATGACGGCTGCCTGACAGGTAAAACGAAGATACTGGAGCGGAAACATTCTGGATTCCGATACTCAAAGATCAACCTAATTTGATCCTGTCAGCGTAAAAGACAAGGCAGATATCGATAAATTGTGTTTACTCTCGACGACCATGCGGTTCGGAGACATATGAAGTAACTTATTGCTTGGCGAACGAAGGAAAGGCGTATAGACCTGATCGAACGCAAGAGTGTTGGAAATTTAAGATTTCCGGACGCAGAAAGATTTTGATTTGAGTACATTTTTGTTATTTAGCGCCGCTTTTATTCCACTTTTGACTTATCGCGACGATCAGGATGAGTGATGACATGATACGATGTGAGCGACACTCACAGAGAACACCCATTCACAGCCCGGGATTCGAACCCGGGACCGCTGGTGTCTTAGCGCGCTGTGATACCAAGGAAGAGATTACGTTGCGTAATTTTTAGATTTTCCAGTTTTAACCAGTGCCATCGAGAAACGAAAAAGATGTCAATTTTCTCAAGTACCCAGAAATATGGAGTATTACAGCACCTTTTCGACATTAGCTTTAAAAACAAAACCTCCGCTATTTTTGTTTTGCAAAATAAAAGAGAATATTTTTTTTAACTAGATTATGGATAGGGAGATTAGCCCTCCCCTGTCCCTGTTCCGTACGACCTCGGCAAACAATACGGTGGCTAAAAAGGCTTAACTTTGCCATGATAAATAAAATACGTAATAAATAAATAAATACGATCTCTCTCCTACGTTCGTTCTTTGAGAAACACTGTTCTCAATCAATGCTTTCCAATTGCCCGTGGAACAGAGCCGTTCTTCCAAACTGTATGTATGTATGTACACATGCATGCATGCATGTGTATACACACTCACCCCCCCACACACACATACATACATACATACATAGAGTGCCACACACGTAAATTTGCCGTTGCGTAGAAACGAATTTTCGTTTCGTCTCCCTCTCTCTTAGCATCACGTGTTCTACCCTGCTCGAAAACCTTCGCTATTGTTGCCATATTGTCATTCCATTCCTGGACACACTCGCGCAAACTTCATTGAAAACAATTGAACAGCGCTCCAGCTCGCGGTTCCCACCGGTCAGCAGGGACGGCAATGTGGCAATATAGCACGGCGTAGTCGTTGCTTCTTTTATGCAGTGCATGTTCATTGGCTAGCTAGTAACTAGTGTTGCCAACTGTAATAATGAAGCACTATTTCTGTCACGGAAGGGGAAAGCAGGTAAAGTGGCGGTGAGTTTTGTTGGATTGGAAGCACCATATTTTTATTTTATACTAAGTATTTGACCGGTTTGACGTTGTGTGCGTGTATTGCGTGTGTGTATGTAAAAGTGTGTGTTTGCTAATGAACGTTAAATTCCATAATGCCTCCAGTTCTGTCGAAGTTGAAATCAAAAACCTTGCATAGCCAAGCTCGGGAAATTCTAAGCAATTCAACTCTGGCTCCGGCAGGTGTTCTTGTAGAAATTGCATAGAGGAGGCTGTCATTTTTGCTGCTTAATGCGATACATATTGTTTTCTGTGTTAAAATTGCCATGCTTTGATGGGTGACCAAGTTCATAGCAGGGCCGGCGGAAGGGGAGGGCGAACCGAGCGGCAAAATTTGAAGAGAAGAAAAAAATAAGCCTATTGAAAACTGTGATCGAGCGAGATATTCTTTTGCGCTGAATAGTATTGAAATAGCATAAGAAGTCTCATTATTTATTTTATATTTGATGTTTTAGTTAGGAATATATTGATTTTCAATTTTCCGTTGCTGCGTAATGACCGGGGGGGGGGGGGGGTCGAAATAGAGCGGCATCTACTGCCACCTCCCAGGGAGGCAAAATGACTAGCGCCGGCCCTGGTTCATAACAAAAGAAAAAGCCGCGCAGCTTATCATCTAGTGGCAGTATATGTACTTGTTATTGTTGTCGAAGCCGGCATCCTTTGTAAATGTACAACAAAGGCAACCGACTGTCACAGATCTCAGAGAGGAAATAATAATACTGTTTGAGGAGGAGTGTTATGGTGCAATTGTAGCGGTTTAACACGTTGGCATGTTATTATCTGCCGTTGCAGTTCCATACCAGTGTATACGGGTTTTGGGAGTGAAAAGTTAGAACGCCACCAGTGCATTAATGCAATGAAAAATAATATATACGTATATATTTTTTTTATTTTGTTTGAAATCACTCAAATAAGGAATCGTATGAAGAAGTCTTCTTTGCAGAATTTTTGGTAATTGTACTTATGTGTTAGTTCATATTTTGCGAATTTTTAGTCCATATGTATGTAGCTACATACAAAGCCACTTGTTAGTACATATTAATCCTAGTCCTGGTATAATGCATGACGTTTAAAACTCAACGTTAGATAGACCTGAATTCTCTAATTTTATTGTTGTACGTAACAGCTGTGCATCGGCGCACCGCAGCGATTTTTCTATCTGCTCCATTAGCAACACTGCTTCTTTAGTTCTGCCGCGCATTGCACGGCAGAATTATCTGCGCTGGACTCTACACACACATACATACATAAATACACACACATACATACATAAATACACACACACACATACATACATACATACACATACATACATATATATACACACATACGTACATACATACATGGCCTCCTCCATGGCGCAGTGGTATGTCGACGCCTTGTAATGAAGGGGTCCTGGGTTCGATCCCCGGTGGAGGCACATATTGGTTCGGATCCCACTTTAAACTGTAGGTACAGTCCCAATTAGCGTTACTGTGCATAAAGTGGACTTAAAACACCAACTCAATCAATATATATATATATATATATATATATATATATATATATATATATATATATATATATATATCAGTGGTCGGAAGTAGCGCGGTACTTGTAGCGTCGCTACTGTAGCTTGCTACAAAATTCGTAGCTGTATCTGTAGCGGCGCTACATTTTGAAAATTGTAGCTGTAGCTGTAGCGAAAATTTCGCTACAGCTACATTTCTTCTCTGCATTATGAGGAAACTTTTGAAAGTGACCACAGCGTTAAAATAAATCGACATTAACGCTTACTTTTGGAGGAGGTTCATAAAGACAGTCTATTACATGGAAATACTTATAATCTAGATTATAAATATCTTGATATCTCAGATTATAGGCATCTGCGTACTATATATTTAATTAGTATAGAATAAATCTAATATCCAGATAACTAAACTGAACTGGCATATATGAATATATTCTGGCTAACGGCTACGTTATTTTAGCTGCATCGCTATTTTGGGAAGAAACATGCCTCGTTTGTGGCAGCCCTAAAAAAAAGCCTCATTTGAGCCAGCCCAGGAACAAATCCTGTTGATATCCATGGTGTAAGAAGCAGGTAAATGTCATTAATCTCTGTGTAAAACACAACTTGCAGCGCAAAAACGAGCGATCCAGTCTTCACTACAATGACAAAGCAATAGTGCCAGCAATCAATGGTTCAGCATTAATCATTGTTAGCATATAGGATCTCACCAGCAAGAAATTATTGTTACAATAATGATAGAAATACACTTTCTGGAATTACAATTATTTTCGACATAATATTTTTTTCAGAAATTTTAAAATTGCAATACGTTTACAACACTCGAGTTTACACACCACTTTCCTCAATATATTTTATGATATTGTAAAAAGTATGTACGAGATATTGACTTTTCTGCAGAAACGATAATTTTCTTTAGTTAATATATGTACAGTTTCCAAATGTATGTAATTCTTCTACTTTTACGTCGCTTTTCTGTACCTTTTGCTAATCATGGCAATGAGGATGAATGGTTTATTTTGTTATTATCTTACCTAGAGTCGCTTTCTGCCACTTTTGGCTAATTGTGAGAATGAGGAAGAATGGTGAATGATGATGATGAGCAGTGTGGGGAATGGAGGAGCAGGAGAATCCATCCTCCCAACTAGGTGTCTTTCCTAGTTTTTGTTTTGAGTTCACTTTATGCACAGAGACGAGCTAATCCAGACTGGATCTGAAGCACTAGTGCCTCCGCCAGGTATCTAACCTGGGACCCTTTGATTACAAGGTGGCAAAGTTTCCACTGTGCCTTCAGGGAAGCATTCCCAACTGGAAACTTACATAAACCATATCTCCACCTGTCGCTCATTTAGCTATACCAAAGAAGCACCCCCTAGCTATCCGCAAAGTTAGAGCAAACATCTAACGAATTACGGTCGTATAACGATCTCCGATCGTATTTTCCAGTAAGTACAACTATCATACTAGGGGCTTATTTTGAATATTTTTGTCCTTGTTTCAAGTTTTTTTTTCTTATGCAGAAGTAGCGCAAAAGTAGCAAAGTAGCGAGTAGCGCACATGAGTAGCGTAGCGAGCTACTTTTTATTTAGTAAATGTAGTTGTAGCTGTAGCTAAGCTACATTTTGGAGAAGTAGCGGCAGCTGTAGCGAAGCTACTTTTAAAATGTAGCGTTCTGATCACTGATATACAGGGTGTCGCAAAACTCTTTCAACAACGCTTGGGTGCTGGTAGATATCATAAAAACAAGTAACTTTTCCCTATAAAGTTTACCTCGAAAGCGCTTAGTTTCTGGGCTATAAGCGCTTAAAATCTATCCTGTACGTATGCAACCCAACACAGCAAACGCTTGCTCTGACATAAATACCAGGGGCGCGTGGCAGGGTTGCCACTAGCGTTCCTCGTTAAGAGAGACGACTTGAGAACAACAACCTGGGAGTCTTGCCTGAGCAAAATCCAAAACATTAATGATACTTGCTATGTTGTAAGAAGCATTGACAGTATTTATAAACTGACCAAGACAAATAATGGACAGACTGAAATTCAAGATTACTCATTCTAAAATATCTCCATAATTGATCGATTGATTTGGTTTATTTTAATTTGCTTTTCTTCCACCTTTGGCTAATCGCGAAGATGAGGATGATAGCTATGATGAAATAACAAATTACACCATTGTCTAGGCCAGGATTTAAACCCGAGACACCTGGCGCCTTAGCGATCTCTGCTAACAACATCACCACGGAGTGTTTCGTGTATCATGCAATATCAACAATTGCAAGGTACACGTGAGATACGGGAAATCCACGAACGAACAAATGTAAACATGATGTGTTTGCTGCCTCGTTTCGAACACGCAGACTGTATTGTTATTAAAATTTATTTGAAAATTATTCCTATCTGTGCTACTTTTATTGCTAATCGTGTTCGTCCCTTTAGGCATCCCCGATGGCGCAGTGGTAGCGTTGTCGACTTGTAATCAAGGAGTCCCTGGTTCGATACCCTGTGGAGGCACATAGTAGTTCGGATCCCACTTTAAACTGTAGCTCCAGTCCCAATTAGCCTTACTGTGCATAAAATGGACTTAAAACACTCAATCAATCAATCATATGGAAATAATTGTAAGGCTCTTTTAATTTTAAACCTTGGAAAGGGAAGTTGTTATGTGACAGTGGCACATTCAAGAATGGATAGGAAAAGTGGCACGTGCTGTATTGCCGGTTTTTCAATCTCTTGAGCAACAATCGCACAAAGAGAGGATTAACCAAGGATAAAGAAAGAAAGAAATAAAAGAGAAGGAAGGAAAGAGGCAAATAAAAAGCGGGAGAAGGAGAGAGATTCGGAAATAAAGGGAGAAAGAAAGAGAGAAAATATCACAATAAATAGAGAGAGAGAGTTAGGAAACAGAGGATAGAATAGGAGAGAGAGATGGAGAAACAGTGGAAATGAAAGGGAAAGACGAAGAAAGGGAAAGCCAAAGAGAAGGAAAGATAGAATAAAAAGCAGAAGAAGAGAAGGGAAAGTAGAGAATAAAACAGAGTAAACAATATGGTCCATTTCGGAGCCTTTGCGGACAAAATTTTCTGGCGATGCCATTGCTTTATTATTCTAGACGTCAGGGTCTCGTTAGCCTGCAAGGACAGGGAACGAACTCTCAAGCTTGAGGATGAAACGATTGATTCCACAAATGATTGAAAACAGACACATGGACATGGATAGAGCTAACAAAGAATGTTTTGTACTTACCGTCCCACTCTTCCTGTGGCCTGTAAACGACCCTGTAACCTTGCAGGATGCCATTGAGCTGGTCCACGGGAGGAGGCGACCACAGAACCAAGAGACTGGAAGAAGACGATGTTGTGCACTGCACTTGGGTTGGCGGTCCACTAGGCACTGGAAGATAGAAGATATTGCTTGATACGACACTTGATACCAGTATAACATATGATAACATTAAATTCTTGTCAGCGGCATTGAACGCAACAATACAAGTAAATGAAACGTCGTATTAGACGGTTTGAAAACGCCAGTCTCTAGCGTGCTAGAAAGTCAAGGTTACTAGATTCACATCCTGAGTGAAGTTTGGGCGTTTCATCAAGTTTGTTCCTCTGTCCATTTTATCTCAATATACTTTGATATTGAGCTAAGAAGTAGAAAGACACGTAAAATGCATGTAAACCTCTGCGCATGAAATGATCAGAAAAGCAAAGCCTGAGAAATTAATCCCCATTCTTAATTACTACAACATCCAGTCAGCAATAACTGTTAGAAACCATTTCATAATATACAGTGGTGTTCTCAAGGGGGTGATGGGGGTCATAATTCCCACCTTGGCCCAGTATTCCTAAAAAAGGAACGTTGAAGGAAGGTAAAGATGGCTAAATAAGGGTTGACTACTAAAAGAAGTATACTTAACCCCTTTTCAAAAATCCTAGGCACGCCACTAATAATACAGAATGAGAATTTGCACTTTAGTTACTACATTAATATTGCACAAATTTAATAGCCAATTGCAATTTATCTGTAATTAATACAACAGAAAAGTAAACACACATATGCTAAAACGAGATTATGAACCTATTATTTCCACACGGAAATGTCGAAACAACAATGCATAATTCATATTTAATGTAAGAGACAAGATCAAAATAAATTTAAATTGTCATTTTTGTATAGAATAACAACAAACCAATTGCTTTGTACAAGAAAAAATGACTATAATTGGAAACACAATTCAAATTAGCTGTACCGTCACCAGCAATAGAAATCGGACATCAACCTGAAATACTCGCTTCCCTGCAAGGTTTTGTGTGTGTTGTCTAACTCTAAGGAGGTGAGAGAAGTTGCCGTTAAAAATTTGCTACTAAAATCCGCTTATCGCCGTAGAGTTAGTCAATACCCATAAAGCCTTGCAGGGAAGTGAGTATTTCAGGAGCTAGGTGTCCCATTTTTATTATAGGTGGCTGTACGTACACACAAAACCACTTTATGGAACTTGTATAGCAATGGTGGTACAATTGAATACACAGACACACGCTGCAAGCAACACAAAAGAAACTTAAAATCATTTACACCTTTGACAATAGTGCCCAGAATTTACAAATTTTCTAAGTTATTCACGGCTGAGAACAATATGCTAGTATATGCTGGGCCATAAAATATTCAGAATTGAAAGTACTATTCTGAATGAACATATTTATATGCTTGCTATCTATGTTTACTCTCCACATACTCACCATCTTCGTCAGTTGTGGCCGTGACTTCCTGACTCCTTGGCCCAGCTCCTGCTCTGTTGTGAGCCTGGACGAAGATCATGTATTCGGTAAATTTCTTGAGATTCGTGAGCATCGTCTGCAACATACCAGGTATCACATCCACCGAAGCATACAAGAAACGGTCCGTCGAGTTGGTAACTCTGTATCCAACGTAGTAGCCTAAGATTTCACCATGAAGCAATTGTCTGTCTGGCGGCTGGAACGATAACATCAGTGTTTATTTTAATGCAGATTGTTTCCACGAATATTATCTCCGAAGTTTTGCACACCGCAGGTTTTCTTTTAAAATACACTTCCAGGCTTTCAAATTAATCTCTATTTTAAACCCCTATCACACGGAACTGGATTTCTAGTTGGAATGCTCTAGTTGACGCTGGACTGGCTACCCATTTGCTAGTTTTCGCCTCACACGGTACTTGTTATACCGTACTTGTCGATAGTCTTTCGTTCCCATAATGGCGGCCGCGCGAGATGTAAACAACGTATCACTTCACACTTTTAAAATACGATAACTATCCAACCGAGAGGAACATCGCATTGCATTAAATGGTTTCAGGTAGAGAAGAAGGGCGCTGATAAAATACATACTTTACAACGTTTACTATACACGTATGGAAGAATATTTTAGCTTTTTCAATTGTAAACATGCCTTTCGTGTTGTATGCACTCGGAAGCCACAGACAAAAAAAGGCTACTTTACAAACTCACAGAATATCTTCACATGGCCAAACTTTGCTCTGATTGGCTGTTCCATAGAATCTAGTCGAAGAAGTTAGTAGCAATTAGAACATGTCCTATTCCTCAAAACCAGTCAGCCAGGCGGCCATGATTACTACCCAGAAAGTCAGTTCATCGCCAACTAGGGCATTCCAACTAGAAATCCAGTTCCGTGTGATAGGGGCTTTACTCTATAACAGAGAGACAACGTTTAGGCACGTCAACGTCTGAGCACCTTCATTGTTCGTTGGTCTGGTTACTCGACAATCTCATCAGCAACATCCTGAATAATGCTGGATTGTTTCCTCATGGCCTGATTTCTTCAGTTTTGAGAACAAGTCGAAGTCTGATCAGGCGCGGATCCACGGCGAGGGCGGTAGGGGTGATCACCCCTCCCAACTGCTAGTTTTTCGATTATTATTATGCATAATATTTTTGAATACTCAAATGATCACTAAAGCTGAACAGGCTAGAGAATATTGCTTAAAGTTGGATTTAAGCCCACTTTATGCCCATGGTAGACTAATCGGAACTGGGCCTACAGTTTAAATTTGGATCCGAACCTCGGTGCCTCAAAAGGGGATCTAACCATACACACCTTGAAATAATAGGTTTTTGTCTTCTTTGTTTATTCACTTCACTCCTAATATCTGATCGTTCCGTTTATAGTACCAATGGGAGGAATTATGATTACGACATACAATAATAACAATCTATTCCAGCCCTGGACCCTATTTTTGCAAAATAATGTTCTAATCTCTAAAACATGAAAGTCAGCTTGGTTGCTGTTTACAGTACTATGTACTGTTTATGTAAGCACTGCAGGTGTAGCTTCTTAGAATTGATTCTCGATGAGGTGAGATACCGGAGTTAAATTCGCCCCTCCCAACTTCTGGATCCACCACTGAGTCTGATAGCCTCATGTCAGTCAGAACGGCATGGCGTGTGTGAAAAGCAGTTCACATGAACACTTTTCCAAAATGTCTCTTATCATAACGCTTCAATTTGAATGTAGTCTAAACGGTCGCTACGCAAGATCTTATCTGACTCATTTACTCCAATTCCAAGGCAGAACTTCTTTAGAACAGGGGCAATCTAGCCAGCAATCTCACACACACTATACACTGAAGTCTAGATTACAGCTGAAGCAACAATTGGAGTCTTTGCATCATACCCCTTCTCATACACGGCGTGCAAAACTTCTGAAACTACCCTCGTATTTATACATAAATGTGATACAGATGTTGGGTAATTATAAAGATCAGAAATGGCAAATTTCAAATTGAAATGCTACAAGGAGGCATGACATTTACCAAAAGCAACTTGTACAGTGGGATCCATGAATATCACCGTGCAAATTGTACATCACCATGTTCGTGCACTTTATTTGACCCAATAAGAGCTTCAAGAATTAAAAGAAAACTCAAAACAAGATGTTGACAACTTCCGCACCAGCATACATAAAAATCCATCTCTTAAAAACACATTGGAAGTAAGAGAAAAATTATTGAAAATTCATGGACAATTTGCATAGTAATTCTCATGGATATCACTGTACATGCAAATGCAATGTTAAATCAATTAGGAAATGTAGCTTTCCTGGCGACGTGATTCGATTGATTGATTGAATTGGTGTTTTAAGTACACTTTGTGCACAGTAAGGTTAATCGGGACTGGACCTACAGTTTAAAGTGGAATCCGAACCACTATATGCCTCCACCGGGTATCGAATGCGGGACCCCTTGATTACAAGGCAACGACGTTATACCATTGCGCCATCGGGGAGGACCTGCTACGTGATTCGAACAAGCGTTCTCAAGTTACCAGGAAATCATGGAATATTTGATGATGATAGCTACGTACCAATTCGTCTAGATAACGCAAACAAGTATTTCTAACAATTTGAATATGAGTATGTAGTAATATAAAATTTAACAGAGCACAAATTGTACAAACACGGACATAAAAGGGGGGGGGGGGTTGCTAAGGGCACCTTCTGAGATCTCCAAGACGACACTCCAAAATCCGGTTGCATGCCTTCTCATTTGCAATAATTGCCTGGGTGGGGCACAGGGAGTGTTTTCCTTTGTAAAAGATGCTGGAAATGGTAGAGCATGATATTCCCCACCCCTGCCTAGTTAGCCATCAACTTTCCAGGTGGCAAACGACTTGTATTATGTTCCCTATATAGCACAGTTTAAAATTATCAATATTAATTTACATCCCGAGTCGTACAAAGTGAACATGTCCCTGTGTACTTAACGATCAACTTCTCATGTGGAAAAATTTGGGTTATGTTTCCCACAAACAATATTACAAACCACTTTCCGATGTTGTTTGGTCTTCAAACTACAACTGTCAAGGAAACAATACATACATACATATTATATATAAACTACTGACCTCCGTGGCGGAGTGGATATCACAGCGCGCTACGACGCCAGATGCCTTGGGCTCAAGTCACGGCATGGGTGTGAATGTGCCTTCATCAATTTCATCATGTCATCACTCATCATCATCTTCGCGATTAGCCAAGATTGGCAGAATAGAGAAGAAAAATAAGCCAAATCAATTTAACAAATTCTATCCAAAATCATTTTTAATGATAGTGTTAATATTCTCCCACCAGTGGTACTTCAAATTAATACTGACCACTTAAGTAAAACTCAAATTCTATGTGTGTTTGTTTGTATGAGCGATTCAATGTTTTTTTTGTTAAATTTCATCTTCCTGATTGTGAATGATTAGCCGAGGCCTCTATTATTCAGTATTATTCGTTAAATCTGTGGAACTAGATACAAATGTATATGATAGTCATAATAATAACAAACACCATGTTAACAACAATTAGGCTATAGCATAATGCGTTGCTTAACGCATTTGCTACTAGTATTTTATGTAATTGTTATGCAGTTTCTAAAGCGGCCCGGTACTATTTATTTTACGACACGCCACGGATTATATCCGTTATTATAATTATTATTTGTGTTGATTAATATGAAGGAACCATTTGGTTCCTTCTCCAAAAACTCATGAAGGTGAGACCTTGTCATACCTAAAAGAGAAATGGAAAAGCATTAGTTGCCATACGTAAAGATTTCTCGGGGCTCTATATTATAATACGGCCTCTATATTTTTACAGCGAGAACCTTGTGATAAATGGATTTTTATTCCTCCTTTGAAAAAACAATACGGCAGCAATCTTTAAAAGTGTCTATGGTTTCTAATCCAAACTTTAATCTTTCGATTTTTTTCAATTGAACGCTTGGGAATGTAGAACTCTGCTCTGATTAAATAATGCTCTACAGCGCCATCTCTTATCGTAATATGTAATGAATTCACACCAATGTTCTCTGTGTTGAAACTCATACATACCTGAATCCAAGCTTCTATAGTCACGTGCAATGTGCATGTAATGTCCATTATTTTTACTTCTCGAGGTTATTCGCGTCTATGAAGATAAATAATGAATTGATGAAATCGATGAAAGAACAATCATTGCACATCATGCTGTACCACGAACCTAGAACTCCTGGCTTGTTAGTGCGTTACTCTAACCACTCCACCAGAATACACCCTCACGAAACCAGAGTCCGATCCTGGTGGGATTTTTGTCGATTCCTGCATAATAGGCTCTGACTCACCCAATCTCCCAGTGCTAATCACATCACCTGCTCATATCTCCCTCCCTCCCTTCTCTCTCTCTCTGATGATGAGAGCAATGTATGGCTTCAAAACGATGTAAGCTATACTCTGTACCAACTATATCTGGAGGAAGTGAACAAAAACAAGTCTCTGCGCAAGTAGTGACGCGAAACGGCTCCACCAATGAACACGTGAGAGGGAATGGGATTGAGTGGAGGGGGAAGCGATTGCAGTTACCAGTCTTCGAAGAGCGTGTACTGTTTCGCTCCGCCCACTCGATTTCATCCCCCTTCTCTGCTGCTATGCGCGCCTTGCTATGCGGGACAGAGTATGACGTCGATTTCACCTGGCTGGTAAATCTCGAACGTGTGTTCGAGTTAAATCAATTATTAAAAAACAATGCATTTGACAAGTTATCACTATAAACATTATATACATAAATATGCTTGTGTTAAAATTTTCTTCACCATTATCTGTTCATGATTTCAAAATGTAATTACAATTATAAAGTATTATTTCAAGAACAAATTCTATAAACTTTTATTACAATGATTGATTGATTGATTGATTTGTTTTATTTTACTTCGCTTTTCTGCCACTTTTGGTTAATTTGGAAAAGGAGGATGAGGTATGATATGATGAACCTGGTGAAGGGACAGTAACAAAGAATACCCATGCCTACTGGGATTCGAACCCGGGATTTCATCACAATGGTACGGGTAAAGGTGTACAGCAACTCGTTCATCTGTAAGAGATGAAAAAAATCTCCAAAAACAAAATATTGAAATATTAAGATGCAATATATAGGTATTTTATGCTATTACATAATTGCTATTGAAAGTAAAAAATATTCGCTTATTATATGTAACAAGAAAGTTTACGAACCTTCCAAGTGACATGCAGCGTTTCAGAGCCAAGGACTTTGACTCTCACGTCAGTTGGTGGCCCCCCAGGCTTTTCTTCTGTTGTATTAATGCCTACTACTTCACTGGAGTTAGACACGCCCACTGAGTTCTGAGCCATGACACGAAGGTGATACGTGTGGGCGGGGCGAAGGCCAGTGATTTTGGCACTTATTTGGTCTCCATCTATTGTTATGTGAGGTAGGTTCCCTTGCCAAGGCACTGCAACGAGAATCATAACTATATATTAAAAGGTGGCAGCAGTGGTCACTTTGCCCAATAGATTTGCTGCACGTGGCATGTCACGTCACATCCCACGTGCAGCTTGTCATTCTCAAATAGAAATAAACATTCAGTTTTGCAAAACATTTTTATTATCTTAACTAATAATAATGTGCTAACACCTGTCCTGGTCCGAGTGCTTACATTTCAATTGTTCGAAAGTTTTATCTAAACAATGATATGGTTTAAATTAACTACATTCCAGCGCATGACTGTAGATCCTAACACTTGCGGCTCCTTGCAAGTAAATTTCCTATGTCACATGCCAGAAGAGGAAACCGGTTTTCTCTACGCAGACAGCGCCAGCTGAACACAATCGAGTTGTGTTTGCGAGCGCAGCATAGACGGAGGCCTAGGTCTGATGAAGCGAAGCAGGTGAAGTGACGTGGGAACATTCTATGTTTTGAAGGAGATGGTGTTCAATGAATAACTATAAGAAAAAATATTTGCAATACATATTTATTTGGGTGTGCACATGCGAGTGTGCGAATAGGTAGAAGCCGCTACTGGGCTTAATGGGTATTGTTTGTATAGTGCGTTCGGAAAGCCGGAAAATATTTCACTTCCGGCGAAGAACGTGCCCTTTGGGGGGCGGAAACTACATTAATTCCCGAATCTAAAACGTCCCAGACCCCAAGTTTTTAAGCCCTCGTTTGTCTGTAATGGCGTCTTCAAAATGGCGGTCATGACGAAGATTCTAAACCTGAAACCTCTTAGTTTATTGCAGTTATTTATCATTCATGACATCAATTTTCACCTAATTTTCAGTTTATAACTGTATTATGATAATAAGAAATTAGAAAGACCAACTTAATCAAATAATATTAGATATGGCGGCCAATATGGCCGAGAAGAGTCTAAAAATAACCCTTTAAGCTATTTGATCATATTTTGGATCAAACCTTATGTTTTGGATGTGCCAGAACTCAACAGTAGCATTAAAACTAGTGTCGAACTAAGCCCATGAAATAATAATAGTTTAATTTTTCACAAGCTGTATATGTGCAGGGTGTTTCAAAGGTCTTGACACCATAGGACAAGTGGGTTATTAGTGCAGATGGCAAAAAATGGAAAGAGGGGAAAGTTGTTGAAAATGTGAGGTTTTCAATATAATGTGCTTGAATTTTCAACCTAGCATGCACCGTTGAGGCTTTTCTCTGGTACGAGCCTCAATGAGAACTGACATTGCCTTGTTGGCACATGCTTCGTCCTTAAGGGGGCATTTGAATTATCGCAACACCGTACTGTACTCGGTGAATTTAGAATGACGACGCACAATTAGAGACATAAGAAGTGTGTGTGTGTGTGTGTGTGTGTGTGTGTGTACAGAAACATATACGCACAAGCACACAATTACAAAACCTGTAATTGTGGCTAATGTTATCTGAAATAGAGGTTGTTCATTAGGGCATAGTGCTATGAACAAAGGATAAAATCTCGAAACGAAAGGGGTCTTAATTTTTCTCTTCTAATCAGGGTAGATCACCACTAAAACATATTTGCGCTCAGACATCATCTTCTGCTGGCGCAAACCGGAAACACCAACAATAATGACGATTAAGAGGATAACGGTTCACGGAGACTTCGCCTTCGGTGCCCTTGGTTCGCCGTATCAAGTAAGTTGTGTGTGTCTCAATGAATAAGGAAAGACATCTGGTACCGTTCATGGAAAGGAAGGGAGCAGTGGAGTGGACCAAAACCAGCAGGAAAAAAATGTAATGATTCGTGTGTTACGGGTTGCAATCTACCGTCATAACGCTGCTTCTCTTCCAGACGTTTCTGGCACACACCCATAGGGCCAGTGGCACGCACGGATGGAGTCGATATCCATATCCAATTTTTAGTACCATTTTTGGAGATACTCTGGACAACTGGGAGACCTTAACCTCTGCTGGTTTCGCTATCTTTCCTTGTCCCAACACCTTGCTTCTCTGAAGTAACTTCGATGAGGAGCCCTCCACCGTCACTGCCCGGTGGTCCTATAGGCATGTTGTCACGACGGAGCTCCAATTCAGGTAGCTTAACTTCCCCAAGATTATCTGTTTGTCATGCATTTTCTTCGGAGGCACATAGTGGTTCGCACCTAAGTTAAACTGCATGCTATAGCTGTGCATAAACCGGACTTTAAAATAAAAATCAAAAGTCGATGTCCATTCTTGGGCGATTCATCACCATTAGCAAGCTCTCATCTTCCGAGGGAAGCAGAGGTGATGAGACGTTACCTTCAGCACAGACAAGATGTAGTTGTCGAAGGGAGGAAACCGCCGTTTAGTGACGTGACAGAGCTTCTTCTAGAAGATAACAAGAAATTGTGGGTCAGAGTATCCATTTCCACAGTCAGAAATGGAAGAATCCGCCAGCTTCCGAAGAAAATGCATGACAAACTGAGAAAATTTTGGGGAAGTTAAACTACCAGAATTGGGGCTCCAGAATATGAAACAGTTTCGGAAGAAAGTCATTTTAAACGGCTAGAGAGAGGAGGTTCTTTACACTTCGTCATGCAAATGTGAGAACTATACTAGGTGCCAGTGTGCCGCGAAAATTCTGAAAATAGAGTGTGACTTCTTTTAAGGTCAGAGATCCAATACACTACTGCACATGATAGGAACAAATGCTAAGACCATCCAGAAGAACTTGATGGCACTGCAAGGTATCGTGAGAGAGAAACAAAGAAATTAAAAATACGTGTACTCGTATTTATCAACCGAAAGTACCTCTCTTCTTAGGACGTCCACGAAGTCACTGCCATTTCGGACGATGAAGGTGTAGATGATCAACACTCCGTTCACTCTACGCGGAGAAGACAAAATAAAAACGAAAATTGTTGCAGCGGCGAGGGAGGTACCATGTACTCCATCAGCAACATAGACCCAGTAGCCGCCGTGACAGCAGCCCTATAGGAGCACCGGATAGTGACGGTGGAGGGCTCCTCATCGAAGTTACTTCAGAGAAGCAAGGTGTTGGGACAAGGAAAGATAGCGAAACCAGCAGAGGTTAAGGTCTCCCAGTTGTCCAGAGTATCTCCAAAAATGGTACTAAAAATTGGATATGGATATCGACTCCATCCGTGCGTGCCACTGGTCCTATGGGTGTGTGCCAGAAACGTCTGAAAGAGAAGCAGCGTTATGACGGTAGATTGCAACCCGTAACACACGAATCATTACATTTTTTTCCTGCTGGTTTTGGTCCACTCCACTGCTCCCTTCCTTTCCATGAACGGTACCAGATGTCTTTCCTTATTCATTGAGACACACACAACTTACTTGATACGGCGAACCAAGGGCACCGAAGGCGAAGTCTCCGTGAACCGTTATCCTCTTAATCGTCATTATTGTTGGTGTTTCCGGTTTGCGCCAGCAGAAGATGATGTCTGAGCGCAAATATGTTTTAGTGGTGATCTACCCTGATTAGAAGAGAAAAATTAAGACCCCTTTCGTTTCGAGATTTTATCCTTTGTTCATAGCACTATGCCCTAATGAACAACCTCTATTTCAGATAACATTAGCCACAATTACAGGTTTTGTAATTGTGTGCTTGTGCGTATATGTTTCTGTACACACACACACACACACACACACACACACACTTCTTATGTCTCTAATTGTGCGTCGTCATTCTAAATTCACCGAGTACAGTACGGTGTTGCGATAATTCAAATGCCCCCTTAAGGACGAAGCATGTGCCAACAAGGCAATGTCAGTTCTCATTGAGGCTCGTACCAGAGAAAAGCCTCAACGGTGCATGCTAGGTTGAAAATTCAAGCACATTATATTGAAAACCTCACATTTTCAACAACTTTCCCCTCTTTCCATTTTTTGCCATCTGCACTAATAACCCACTTGTCCTATGGTGTCAAGACCTTTGAAACACCCTGCACATATACAGCTTGTGAAAAATTAAACTATTATTATTTCATGGGCTTAGTTCGACACTAGTTTTAATGCTACTGTTGAGTTCTGGCACATCCAAAACATAAGGTTTGATCCAAAATATGATCAAATAGCTTAAAGGGTTATTTTTAGACTCTTCTCGGCCATATTGGCCGCCATATCTAATATTATTTGATTAAGTTGGTCTTTCTAATTTCTTATTATCATAATACAGTTATAAACTGAAAATTAGGTGAAAATTGATGTCATGAATGATAAATAACTGCAATAAACTAAGAGGTTTCAGGTTTAGAATCTTCGTCATGACCGCCATTTTGAAGACGCCATTACAGACAAACTAGGGCCTAAAAACTTGGGGTCTGGGACGTTTTAGGTTCGGGAATTAATGTAGTATCCGCCCCCCAAAGGGCACGTTCTCCGTCGGAAGTGAAATATTCTTCCATTTTCTCTTGCTTTCGAACCGCACTGGTACTCGTACAGTAAAGTACACTTCTGGGTTGTAACGGGACCACAAAAAGTCTATGGGGCTGTTGCAACTCAAACCTGTCCGTGACTGTACATACAGGATACTTTATATAGGTAACTTCAAATATAAAATACGACTGAAAGTAGGAAGTACATGGTATGGTGTCCATTTTGCACAGATATACATTTAAAGTGTGTGCTGTTTTATTTGATTTGATTCTTATTATTTAGCGTCGCTTTTCTGCCACTTTGGTTAATCGCAACGATAAGGATGAGTGATGATATGATGAAGGGAGACTCACAGAACAGAAAAGACTCGGGTTCGACTCAATTCAAAATTTGATTGATTGAGTTTGTTTTTAAATTCTCTTTATGGACAGAAAGGCAAATCGTGTCTGGACCTAGAGTTTAAAGTGGGATCCGAACCGCTATATGCTATTTAACTGAGATGTGAATATTGACTTGAAGGCGTGTTTAGTGCAATCACAAGTCAATTGCAATAGGAAGTACGATCATAAGAACATACATAGCTTTGAATTATTGGAGCGGGAAAATGCAGTATTATACGTCAATATCAATCATTTCCATACACTTAAATATCAAATATCATATATGAGCCATTGGGGAAAACTCCTCACCGCTCCTTTCGACGCCGCATCTAGAGGACTATTTTGCCTGATCCTCACCAGTGGTAGTACGGGATAATGCTACTGAAGCAAAAGTATAAAAAAACACTGAAAATGGGAAACATAATTGTTCTTTTGAAAATAATTCTTGACGTAATTTCCATCTGAAGTCACGGGATTTATAAAAGAAAATTAAAAACTGAAGACTTGCACGGGAAGGATGAATAGAAAACAGAGGATATGAAACAACAAGAAGGATCGATCATGAAAACAGCCAAGAGGCAAAAAGGAAACAAGCATAAGGAAATCAATAAGGCCGGTCAAGAGCAGAAGTGGAGAGACTCCTATGGTTGTCTTCCAGTTTTCAATGTAATATTAGTTTAGTTCTTTAGCATGCAATGTTAATTGGGCATTGTCTATTGCTTTAAACTATACTTATTCTAACCCTAGTTTCGAGAGAGCATCTCTTCTCTAGGCTTCAGGTGAAATTTCTTTTGCCGGTGTTGGGAATATATAAATCTATTGCTCTAACCAGTTACTCCACAGCATCCCCCAAGTAGTAGTAGAGTAGAGTAGTCGGTTAGAGCAACGGATTTATTTTAAAAATCACAGGTCTGTCGTGGGTTCGATTCCCACCACCGGCAAAATAAATTTCACCTGAAGATAAACGAAGATGTGTTCTCTAGAAACGAAATGGTAGATTAAATATAGTTTAATGTACTAGACAATGAACTATTGTCACTAACATTCACAGAATTATTAATTTAGTTCTTTGTGTGTGTGTATTTTGATATTAAATAAATTAAGAATTTCCCGGAGTGTACACTTGTTGAACATAGATTTCATCTTTGTTCAGCTCCAAAACTATTTCATGAAATGCGAGAAGTTCGTAATGTAGCTTTCGTAATGATAATTAATTGGGAGTGCAGCTTAGTTGTTCATCCTTTCTCTTTTCATAGCAGGGATGGATGACCTTCTCGGAAGGCACCCAAATGTCAAAGTCTCGTCCACGCAGTATACCCCTATAAACTGCATTTGTGTAGGCCAACGAGGTTCTGGCGTCTGGACCTACAGCCAGTATAATCCTCTGTGGGGTTGCGTCTTGTCATGATTTGTCCTTAACATGTGCCGAGTGGCCCTTTAGAGCCTGAGCTTTTAACATGGGTATGGAGATTTTATTTCTCAGGGAGACGTGTTGATTTTAGCTATGGTAAGGGGTTTGGCCACGTATAACACTATGTTGTTGCAAATAGTCTAAGAGCTGAAGTACCCACAATTTTCATTTCAATCAATCAAATCCTTTCATACTTTCGAAAAGAAACTGTGATATTTAATTTTGTCATGTGTTTAAGACAGTTTCAGCTAGTTCTTCTAACATAAATTCTTAAATCAGTTCCACTTATTTTATGCCTTCTGTATGAACATATGTAACAAAATCTGTATATATCGTTCACAGTCCCCCCATATCTGTCCCGGTAATCTCTGGAGCAAGCGAACGAAAACAAGTCTCTGCAAGTAGTGACGCGAGACGGCTCCACCAATGAACACGTGAGAGGTAATGGGATTGCGTGGAGGCGGGAGCGACTGCAGTTACAAACCTTCGCAGAAGCGTGTACTGCATCTCTCCTCCCACTCGACCCCCCCTTCTCTGATTCTATGCGCGGCTTTGCTCCAGAGATAGCCGAGACAGAGTATAGTTGAATTTAAAACGAGTATAGTAAAAACTTTGTAAAGAACTGTTCGTTCAAGTGTTATAATTGAATTTATTTATACATAAATAAATTCTGAACTATGGTAATATATTCTTTTTGAGCTAGGTTTGTAGTAAAATATGAAAAAGTACTTTGAAGTTACCTGATGCATTTTTGTACTGTACAATATAGGACGTAATTGGGCTGTTTCCATCATACGGGGCATCCCAAGTAAGGTTGACCGTTCGACTGGAGTAGTGGATCACTCGCACGTTCCTAGGAGCTTCAGGAGACTCCTGCATCATGAGGTGCAATTCCGTTCTGTCGCTGCCATAGGCGTTGGTGGCCTGGCAAGCGAAGGCGGTGGAGTCGTTGCGATGGATGTGTCTGAGGGTCAGGCGGGACTTCAACCCCTGCTCTAAGTTCTCTTCCTTCAGACTCGTTCTCGGGTGTCGGGCTGGGTCGAACCTGCGTCCTTCTCGGTACCAAATGATGGTGATAGGCTTGTCGCCTTCTGCCACACACTCCAATGTTGCTACCTCGCCTCTTGTAACGGTGACATTTTTGGAAGAAATAGCAAATCTGGCAGGCACTGAAAAACAAGAATGGCAATATTTAAATTATAACTCAGTGTTCGGAAAATTACTTTATGAAAGTAACTGAACTATAGTTAAAATTGCTAGTGTTCGAAAAATTACTATATGTCATTTTAAAAAGTAATCCAGTTACAGTTACTGGAACTTGAAAAGTAATTAAGCTACTTTTACAGTTACTTTCTGCTGATTTTTTTTTTCCAAACAAATACACACAAGCGATGAACATTAATTATAACGAAATAAATATGTGGAGACTTAATTGTGTTTTATTTATGTCTCTGGTGCACAAAACAAGTCTTCAGATATTAATATTATTACAACAAAATAAACAAAGATTTTCTTTTAAATGTGAAAAGGTAAAGATACCCCTGAGCATGTGCACACATGCCATAAAGGCATATGGGGTAATGTGGAGGTAGAGCTCCACATATTCATAATCTGGGCAATAGTTGGGTTAATGTGATCAGTAGGGCTAGGATTTTCATGACTTAGCATATTTTTTTGGTAAGGGTGATGTTTTCCATAAATATATAGAAATTATATTGTGAAGAAACTAATTGAATTAAAGTGCTATTTAAGGGCATATTTTGGCATATTTGGCCATTTCTACGTGATAAAGCATATTTTGATGGATTTTCGGTCATATTCAGCATATTTTCGCTTTTTCAAGAAATATAGTCATTTTCCAAGTGAATTCGTTCTTACTCCCATGTTCACTCGAGAGTTGTTTTCTTTTTGACTGCAGCAAAATCTTTTCATTTTCGATTGAAAATTTACAGAAAACATTCATTGTGCATTTCAACTCATCAGGGCCCATAAAGTAAACTAAAAATAGTATATATATGAAAATATTTCAGCATAAGTTGGATATTGATGTTTGAAACAGTCTAGATATAAGGGCATATTTTTTAAAATTATAGTGCATATTTTGTAAAATTTTAGGTCGTAAGAGCATATTTAATTTTGCGTATTTTGGTGATTTTTAGGTCATAAAAATCCTATCCCTAGTGATCAGAATCACACCCGGCCTCCTTTTCTGCTAGGGTAGCTTCCAGGTACCCATTTACGAGGCTGGGTGGGCCTCAGAGCCGCCCCGAAAAAGGAATGGAAAAGTTCCTGGTCCAGATCACCTGCCCCGGGATTTTTAAAAAAATAAAAATAAATGTTTCTCTCTTCCCCTTAAAAATGTAACTGTTACTTCCAAACACGGACTGAACTTAATATTCAAATTCGTGCATGTGTCACTTGATTTAGAGGGTGACTGGGGGGGAGGGTGACCTTCAGTGCTAGCTCTTCATTTACAAAGGAGTCTGCAAGTGAGCGAGAAATAACCGGCGAGATAAGTAAAGTTACCACGTGCTTATTACACGGTGCCAAGAAGCCACATAGGGGGTGTGGAGGTAGGTCCTCACTTGTAGAGGTGATGTAATCAGCATCATTCTCTGGTCGCCTCTACCCCCTAGGATCTTCCGCGTGGCAGTCAGACACCCTATCGACGGAACCATTGTGGCTTCACACGGGGAAATGGGAAACATGAATTATTACTTCGTGAAATATATCAACACCGGCGTCTGACTGCCAAGCGGCAGACTCGGGCTGGGTGATGTAAGATTTTTCCGGCCTTCGCACAGCATAAAGCGGCTCTGGGCTCACCCAGCCTCAAATCAATGGGTACCGGGGGGGTAAAGGCGGCCGGGGCGTGGTGTTGATCACATCACCTCAAAAATTGCCGAGATCTAGAATGTGTGTGGCCCTACCCCCACTTTCCCAAAGTGGGCCTGCATGGTACGGTGCTATACGCACGGGGAACTTTACCTTACCTAATACAGTAACGAAAAAGACAGATAGAGAATGACAGAACGATAGAGAAACAGGAGAAGAAGAAAATTAGAGTAAGGAAAATAGAAAGAAGGAAAGAGATAGATAAAGAAGAATAAGCAGATAGAAAGAATGAGATAGAGAAACAGATTAAGAAAGGAAGATGGAGAGAGGGGGAGGGAGAGAGAGAGAGAGAGAGAGAGAGAGAGAGAGAGAGAGAGAGAGAGAGAGAGAGAGAGAGAGAGAGAGAGAGAGAGATTCACATTTTCCAAGGTGATTTGTCCACATCCATACTATAACTCTTTTCAGTTCTTACGGGAGCCGCTCTAGAAGCTGGCAGGGGAAGTAGGGAGCGGGGAAGCGACCAATCCAGCACGATAATAAACGTAGCAGCCTGTAGAACGAGTTTCACGTAGTGCTTTTTCCGGCCGCGTCGTTTCTCTCGGCGCCACTGCTGTTGTCTGGTTGGTCTGTTGCGTAATCCCCGCTCCCCACTTCCCCTGCCAGCCTCTAGAGCGCCCGCCGTAAGAACTGAAAAAAGCTATAGTCGTGCATAATATCCTTATCCGTTCAAACTATTTAATAGCGAGTAATGAGTTCATTCTCATTCTTTATTGACTGACCCTGATAATTAACACTTTTGTAATTGCTTCAAAATATAAGATCTCCAACAAACTTTTTAAAAAGTTAATAGTTAGTGTTTTTTCAATTTTCATTTTGGCTATCAGTAACTCTGTCACGTTTCACTTTTTCAAGAAATGATAGAGGATTATGTTACGTATACAAACGGATCTTTTATACGCACCCTCTCAATCAAACACACACACACACACACACACACACACACACACACACACACACACACACACACACGTACCCCCCACACACGCATCTCATATCAGAAAGAATGCCTCAATAAGGGCCTTGCATTAAGTTATTAGTCTGATTACAATACACCGTGCATTATAGAATACAGTGGCGTGCTCAGAGGTCATTATAACCCCTCCTGGCCCACATCTTATAAATGAAAAGATGGTCAAATAGAGCCACTGTCCACTGTCATAATCCCTTCATTCCGATTATCAAACCTCCCTTTTGAAATTCATGAGCACGTCACTGATCGAATATACACACATTCAGTTTTACAAAGCAGTGTGAGTATGTTATGAACGTACAAACTAACGCCATTCCTTCTTAAAATCAACTCTTTTTGCCGCAATACTTTCGGTCACACTGAAAGACCACTAGAATTAACATCACACCACAGAAGTTCAAAAGCTTTCCACGCTTTGTGCGCTATGCATGCAATTTTCTTATTTATCAAAAGCCTCTATGTACAAAAAAAAACCTTTTTATTAAAACTTCAGTTTTCACAACCGAACGATCAAGAAATAAAGCTAAGTTCTTTGAAAGAAAAAATAGCAAAGATGATGAAAGAAAAATACGGCTGAAAGCTTGGGCGAGCAGAAGCCTACATTTGAATATTGATCGAAAGGGTCCTGCTCAGTGGGGAGTAGTGGATGGGTATTTGGCTTTTATCTTCTCGATATTGTCAACACCTGGCTTTTACAATGGGAGAAAAATCTAGGAACTAAGTTAATATCGAAAAGTGAGTTCACGTTCAAGCTCTGTGATGTAACCAGCGTGTTTACATAAATTAAATCTCATTCCTATATCAGCATGAAACATAAGAATGCAATGTTATCAATGTTAGATTGTATTACATCAACATCGGGGATTAATAAAGCCGTGGTCAGGTCTCTTAATATATTCAGAAATTTCCTACAGTAATAAAGGTTTGCAATCTCAACAATGTGCATGGTCATTTAATATAGAAATAGATAATGTTTTTGAAAAGAACTTTTGTTTCGATCTTCAATTATAGCCCCGACTCCGTAAAGGAAGGTGGAAATGTAATACAAGAATAAAGGAAACAGTAAACGCGAGTTTTGGAAGATTTCTCATGTCGACGTTTCGAGAGAAAAAGGGAATCAAAACAGATTTTCGCAAAGTAGATCCAAATTTCTGTCGCGCAAGAAATATCTGGCGTTAGAGCTCCGGTCGCTGCACCAGGGGCCCGTGAAAGTACCAGGCGTTAAGGTGATCTTGGGAACGGTGAGCGACAAAAATTCAAAACCAACGGCGATTCAGGGGGATCCACCCGCAAGGTTGTCTGAGTGGTGGGACTCGGGCCGACCCAGGAACATCGGTACATAGTGCCAGAAGTGGAAAAAATGTGATTTTTTCGTTGCGAGCAATGCGACAAACATGGGCCGATTTGGGAATTTTTAGATAAGAAATTAAAATTAAAATCGTCGGAGATTCTAAACAATGTTTGTAATATTTTTGTGCAATTCAAGTATTTCAATGAGTTATGTGTAAAAGAACCACTCTTTGTCTTCATGTAGGCAATTATGACCAGTCCGTTCTCGGAAAATAATTGTCAATTTTGCTTCTATCGGTTAATAGAGAGAAGGGGCGAGTGGTTGCTTAAAAATCAATAGGTATGCAAGTGTCAATCTCT
This sequence comes from Lepisma saccharinum, assembly GCF_977018435.1. Taxonomy (NCBI): domain Eukaryota; kingdom Metazoa; phylum Arthropoda; class Insecta; order Zygentoma; family Lepismatidae; genus Lepisma; species Lepisma saccharinum. Next base: position 210,197,514 of record NC_139230.1, read on the forward strand.
ATTATAGGTGATGACATGGAACAACGATGATCAATATGCATTGGTAATGGAAGTGGACATGGAATTCATTTCAAATCTTTCTTCATAGATTCATTTTAGAAAAATGCAGAATGTGGAGAATGTTTGAAATAATAGAATTGAAGAGAAGTACTGAATGTTTTCTGTATTTTGATACTTAAATAGCATTTTTACCTTATACTGAGTTTCTGTCACTTGTAGCTAATCGCGGCGATGAGGATAAAATATCATTAAATTAAATTGATGAAGGCAAAGTCACAACGGAGCATTTATGTCGATGATTCGAACCTAGACCCTTCGGTATCGAGATGGTAAGTCTGTCACTTGACGCGCTCTGTCACAGAATGATGATTATATGAAACGGATGAGAGAACAAACTTCATACTCTGGATGCCACTCGAGAACCTCCAGTGTCTAGATAGTGACTCGAGCACTTCACGCGCTCGGCTGCAGAGGCGACTGTTATAGTGATTAATAACTTATATCAGACAATTTAATACAGTTTTAATTGATGAAACGTTATTATTTTTAGAATATCTGAAGCAATAGAGAAGAAGGGTATAAGCCCATTAACAATCCATTGGCATGCCACTGACTAACCATCTCGTACAAAGTAAAAATATGGACATATACAGCTTACCTGTGACCATTTTATTCGACACACAGACACATTTGTTTGGTGTAGATAAATTTGAACCTGGAAGGGGGAAAAACCAAGAACTAGTTGATTTAAAACAGTATATGGTGATGAAGTGCTAGGTGTGTAATCTGACACTGTAACTTGGCATAAACGTTACAAGCATCTTGTGCTATCTTGGACGATGTCATTAATTGACACGTAATTCTGAAAATGATTCTGGGAACAGTTTAATGTGAAATTGAAATTAAATCGTCTAAATATTCAAAATTTCAAGAGAACTCAGAAAATATGTCCTAGCATGCGGCTAAAAATATGAAAACAGTAACGTATAAATTAGCAATAAAAGCACAAAATGAAGCCAATTATCAAGAGGAATATCATCTGTCCCTGAACAGTAAGTACACTACCGACAATAAGTTTAAGACCACCAGGAAAAAGTGCCAAAAATCAGTAGAAATGAATGTATTTCGTAATTAATGCACAAGAAACAGATGTAAGAGTCTGCTTGGCAATGCACAATACAAACATACCGTAGGTACATCCACTATACATACTAATGTCACCTCATATTTTGCTTTCATCAATATGTCCACCATGGGCCTTAATGACAGCAGCGCAAATACTCCAATAGTTTGTCCAGATAGGATGGTTGAATGTTACGCCAGGTACTGTTGATGAATTCCCATAGCTGTTCAGTGTTGCTGGGTAACTTCTTCCTGATGTCCCTATCAATTTGGTCCCATAGTAGTTCAATTAGTGAAAGATCAGCAGACTGTGGTGGCCACGTCATGAGAACTAATGCCCCTGATGTTGCCTTGCGTTCCAAATACCGCGTGCACAATTTGGATGTATATTTGGGATCATTATCTTGTTGAAAAATAAACCCATTACCAACATGATGACGACCAGAGGGGATGGCATAGTGCACCAATATCTGATGATACCCTCTTTTACCAATGTTCCCTGAATTTTATGAAGGTCCCCCATCTGGTTTCCGGCAAAACATCCCCACACCATTACACTTCCACCCGCATGTTTCACTGTGGCAACAAGACACTCTTCTTTCATTCTCTCGCCGACCTTTCGACACACAAAAGTTCACCTATTGCTGCCATATAATTCATAGTTGGATTCGTCGGTCCAGAGTACCCGTTTCCAGTTATCCACAGTCCAACCTTGGTGCATTTTAGACCAAGCCAATCGTTTCGTCTTGTTCACACGTCGTAACAATGGCTTTCTAGCAGATACTTTACCATGCAGCCCTTCTTCACGCAACCTATTCTTCACCGTTGACGCAGACACAGGCGTCATTCTGTTGTTATTCAGGGAAGCAGCGATGACTGGTGCTGTTAGGCGCCTGTTCCGTTTGCTAGTTACTGTAATATATCTATCGGCAGCTGCAGACGTTACACGAGCTCTTCCACTACGTGCACGGTCAGCATGACTGTTGGTTTTACGGTATCTGTCCAATGCACAATGAACAACAGTCTTGGAAATATTCAGTTTTCTTGCTATCTCGCATTTCGAATAACCTTCATCTTTCAATGCACATATCACAGCATGCTTTTCAACCGAAATCTCCTGTTCCCCACGATGACGGGCCATTTCACACAGCTCCACTTACCTTGCACACCTCACACACAATAATGGGCTCGCAATGTCACCTGCATGAACAGCAACTGACCCTGAGCCACTGATAAGGATGCGCATGAGTCTGGCTACCTTACTGACCGGTTTCATGCACACAGCTGCAATGTTGCCAGCTTCAGCAACGTGTTTTGTCACTTTCCATTTTGCCAACCACATGCTACACATTCGGAAAAAAATTGGTTTCGCGTCTTGCGAGGTTCAAACTAGACTACATTGCATTTTCCATGTGTATCATCTTCACGTCTTTCTTGGACAGGAACCGTTGGTTCCATACAGCACTCCATACTGATTTTTTGGCCGTTTTTCATGGTGGTCTTAAACTTTTTGTCGGTAGTGTATATACGTATATCCTCTAGCGCAACACAAAAATGAAAAATCTCATCATAGGGACGCTGCAGCTCAGTTCATTGCTAATGCAGGACAAATTTCAATTTCATTTTTCTCCCTTATATCAAAAACACATCGATAAAACTTTCTCAGTATGAAGAAGAAGGATGTTAATTAAAAATATCCAAAAATGAGAAAAATCGATTCGGGGTGTTTTGATTTTGATTTGATTTAGTTTATTTTACTTCGCGTTTTGTGCCTCTTGGCTAATTTGCGAAGATGGGGATGAGTGATGAAATGATGAAATTGATCAATGGACATTCACAAACAACCAAGCCCGACCGGGATTCGAACCCGGGACCCTTGGCGTCGCAGCGCGATTTGCTAACCACTCGGCCACAGGGTCGAGCTCGGGGTGTTTTGAGCTGTTCAAACTTGAAATTTGAACATTTGAACAAAGTGTTCAAATTTACTAAGTTTCACCATTTGATCATTTCGTAACATGCAACCGTGTTTCCTCTTTACAACGAGCTCAAGAACGCTTCTGTATCTTTGTTCTTTCCCGAGATATACTTAATTGAAAAGAGCATGTTGCTCAAAAATGACATTTTGAACAACCCTCATATAATTCGTAATAATCATATTTCAACAAATTATTTTCACAAGTATCGGTTTTGGAGCAAAGCAAAGCTGTGTACCAAATATCATCAAAATCTGTGACTATGAGGGTCAACTCCTGCCTGATTTGACATGGAATGACCCATATATATATATATATATATATATATATAAAACACACACACACACACACACACACACACACACACATATATATATATATATATATATATAATGTAAGTGTGGGTGTGTAATTCTTGATCTCATGTTGACAAAGTCACATATACTTACGTAAGGGCTTAGAGGGTGATTCAAAAGCCCCTACACCCCCTACAAAAAGTAAAGGAGTTAGGCTGGGTACAAATGGTCATGATAGAAACAGGTTAGGCTTAGGGGGAACCATATTGGTGTGTTCCAAGCGGACGTCCGCCATATTGAAATCAACTTAAATTTTTTGAATGAGAAGGGGTGATGTGATATATGATACTGTTTTCTCACACCTGAAAAATAATACATGTGTTACAATCATGCAGTCGTAACTTTTTCCTGATTAAAGATAGGTTGAAGAAATTTTCAACACTGCATTTCTCCTGAAATTCTAGACTGATTTGATTGTAATCTGATTGCCATGCGGGAAATCCGGGGTGGGTGTTCTAAGTTCGGAATTTTCCCGGCTTTGTCTCTGCATAAAGCGGCTCTAGGGCCCACCCAGTCTCAAATCAAATGATACCTGCGGGAGGGGGGGAGTAAAGGTGGCCACAGCATGGTGCTGATCACATTACCTCCAAGGTGGCAGACATCGAAAATATGTGGGGCACACATACCCTAAATGTGCCTTCATGCCACGGTGCTATATGCACAGGGTACTTTAACTTTACCTTTACCTGTATATATTGTATTTGTTTCTGTGTCCCTGAGTAACTACGTTTATTTTTTACATACGGATATACGAACCCTCTGCTATACCAATGGCTGAAGGCCCCCTAAAGACTTACTTGTCTCCGCCCCCCTCCCCCCCGCACTGCAGGGTTTTGCGGCTTGTAGATCCGGCATTGCTCCTGCTAATTTTAATACTAATCTGTATAATTTTTGTACTAGGTAATATCTATTTAATCTCCACCGGAGAAGGAGTTTCAATCTTAAAATGAGTTTTTCAGAACTGACCGAGTAAATAAAAATATAATTATATAAGTTGTGCATAACTGCATGTTATTCATTTCGTCAGGCTTTTCACGAGACTCTCCATTATTGGAATGGTACACACAAACAAGAAAACAAGAAAAACATTCAATATCGCAATTTAATGGCCTTGTGGCACCATTTAATATCTTCCAAACCATCTAATTTTGAGGCTAACACTAGAAAAATTAAAAATAGCAAAAATTAAGAACCATTTTGTGATATACAACATATTTACATTACTTACCATGGACAGTAAGATGAAGTACTTTGCTTAAGGCAGCTCCAATACCGTTGCTAGCTTGGCAAAGGTAATAACCTCGATCTTCGGACCTAGCATCATGTATCCACAAGGTTCCATTTGGCAATACCCTGTTATAAAAATAGTAATTAATTATAACAAAATTGCACCTGAAAAAACTAAAATACACTACTACAGTAATAAATGTGAACATGTTTAAAATAAGATCATATGCTATTTATTAGTATGCAATATTTAATATAGATATATCTTTAGCAGTAAGTTGTAATATACAACAGTAATGAAATATACTCATTGGAATGGAATTTGTTCTTCAAATTTTACGATAAAGCTTAAACGCAGGCATTAAGTCAATTTAGACCTTTCTCCTATTTCAATGGCTAGTAATGAGAGTAAGTCAATAGCTTAAAACAGTTAAACGTTAAAGTATTTAAATAAGTCACACAACGAGAATATTACTATTACAGAGTGAGATGATTCATTCATTGATTTGGTTTATTTTACTTCGCTTTTCTGCCAATTTTGGCAAATCACGATGAGGATGAGTGATGATATGATGAAATTGATGAAGGGACACTCACAAAGAAAGCTCATGCTCAGACCGGGATTAGAACCTGGCTATTTGACGCGCTTTGCTTACAACTCTGACAAAGTGAGATGAGTTTTCCATTCAGGCATATTTGTGAGAGGTCAGAACCGCTGTGCAGATTTTTGCATTCATTTATGTGCTTTCTTGTTTAGTTGGAATATGAAATAAATGTTCTTATTGCGTGGACATACCTCTGCTTGTAGTAAAACCATGGGTAATGTAGGATTAGGGGGCAGAGTGGGCAATCTTCCTGTTAGACATGTCTAAACCTAACAATATATCTTCAACGAATACAACGGTGAAAGGTTGACAGTTAAAAAAAATCATTCGCCACTGAAGCAAATGCAGAACATTTTGATCACAAGTCACTATCATAACCTTTACTGTACGTTATTGCAGAAACTAATTACGATCGATACCATATTAATATATGACTCAAAGCAAGATGAAATTTTCACTTGAACAATTAGGGAGTAACTTCTATGCATTCAGGGTATAGCCCTAATGAACAACAATTAAGAAGAAAGAATTGTGGAAGTGGCGATACAAGAATGACGAGAAAATCTATTTCAGTCTTTGAAAACCAGTATGATGTTTACGCTCTCAACTTTGAAACGGCGCAAGTTGTTTTTCAAAAAAGCAAATTAAAGTTTCCCCTGTTCTCAACAGTTGCTTCATTAACGCTTTGAAAAAAAATTCCCCTCGCACCGACAGGGCTTCGTGTCCATTTTTTGGCCATGTATTAACACGACCTGTCTACAGTCATCTAAGAGAATTGAGAACAAAGCAGAATTTACAATAGTTTCCTCTCCTTCCCGTCTTTTGTTCTAATGATTATGTCATCTTAAAGGTTTCTGACCATGAAACTAATTAAAACACCAAGTAATGTTCTTAAGCAATGAAACGATTGTGCACATACCCTTTCAAATTTCATTGTACTGCTTGTACAATGTCAAACGATTCCTTGTTTTTTTGAGGTTTCATCTAACAACGAACAATATGTCTAGGTGAGCTTCAGATCATAGGAGCGTGTAAATTTCCAAATCCTAAGAATTTGTCAGACAGGGTTGTTTATTGGTTTGATTCGCTTGCAATTTTTTTTCGCATATCGCCATTGTTGTTTATATACAGGGTGTTTCAAAATTATTTGAACGATGAAAACACTTTCCATGAGCAATAAAACATAATCACCGATCAAATATGCCGTGAAATACATTTTAACACATTCTTGTTTCTTTTTTGGAACGGTCCCAGCGGGATATCAGGCTGACCAGTTGTAAAATGGCTGCCGTAATTGGTGAAACGTTCTTGAACATGCTGACGACCTGACTTATGCCACAGCTGACACATGACAGTGCAGACTTTATCTATCAGCTCGATGGAGCCCAATGTCACTTCCACCCTAATGTAAGGGAGTTCCTTAACGAGAGATTGTCACATCACATCGATGGATTGGGGATGCAGCGTACAATTACCGTTTGCAGATTAACGAAGGATGCTCACATTGAGCATTTGTGAGTTAACTTCGCGATAACCATTGGCAGTTAAACCTGGACAGTTACACTAGGTATGTGTGAAATTGCATCTTAGTTTGACCATTTATGAATAAAATATAAGAAGTTGAAATCGTTCAAATCATTTTGAAACACGAAACAAAAAAATATGTTTTCCACGACAAAGTGGTGAGGACTTAAAAATTAGTGTTTCTTCCAACTTAAGTTACGTAAGTAAAGCCATTAGTTTAAAGGGAATTAATTTTCAAATGCTTACCTTAATTTGTTAAAATTAGAGTTTAATGCTTTCATTCAGAGAAACATTTTTAATTCACTGCAAAATCCGACCTCCGTGGCGGAGTGGTTAGCACAGCGCGCTACGACGTCAGGGGTCTAGGGTTCGAATCCAGGTGTTCGAAGGAACACTCACCATTCTTTGTGAGTGTTCCTTCATCTATTTCAACACTCATCCTCATCGTCGCGATTAGCCAAATTTGGAAGATAAGCTACGTTAATAACAAAAATTAAAAAAATCACTGCAAAATCCTAAGAATTATGATTCTAACAATGTAATATGCACAATCATTGCATAAAAATTAATCTACGTTGAGGTGGGCATATGAACAATAAATATCAAGAATATTTGCGTTATGTTTTTAATAACGAAAATCCCCTTGGAAAAATATCTTTCATATATTAGTTTCAACAATTGTCACGTTTTTAGTAATAAGCTAAAACCAACACAACATGAACACCTTAGTCTATTTTTTTACAAAAATATATTTGTGAACTATAAACTTACACAATAGGTCCATATGTGACAATTTAATGTTCGACATTCATAAAATACAGTTATATTTCGCCTCATATTTATTCTTGCCACGACCATTCTATATATAATATATTTTTGAAATATATTACACTCCAAAAGTTTGTGTTTCAAATATTTTGTCATTTTTGTTTGCAGGGCTAACAAATTTTGGTGTTAACTCTTCGAATTCTCTTTCCTTCCTTATTTATTTTAATTTTACTGCCTCATGAATGACGTAATTCGCCAAAATGCAGAGGTGTTTCATTTTGATCTTGTTTTTATAACAATCATCAAGTGTTACTTCCTGAATAGGTACTTCCAAGCATCACTCGGTGATGTACTGAGTGAAGTATTTAATAATAAATAAAGAACTTTACACAAAGATATTAAAATCTTCTTTGAAATCGAGAATTATTCACTAGACACTTTTAAGCTCAAATTCTGTTGTCAGCATTCACATTCAGTATGTATATTTCGGCTCTCTTCAACACACAAGTTAAATTTTACTTTATTTGCTAAAATTAAGTGCCCTTTACTCATTTTTACGAATTTTGGTACGAACATGATTGTTTTGTCTTATAATATCGATCGTCCATCCTTAGTACACACAATCCGAGCAATTCAGAATTGTTTAGAATGCTTAGTAGCAATTCGCCAATAGTCTCTCTAATCTCGTAGAGTCTCACTATGTTTGTTTTTTCTAGTTTCACCAAATTAAAATAAATACTTCATCATGTGTATCTATATGCATATCACATTATTTTTTTATAATTTCCTTAATATCTTTAAGATTTCCTTCTCTTTTATTTGTACTTCCAAAATTTCCTCATTGAAATTTGCAAGACATCCTTAATATAACAAGTGCTAGAGACTCAGAAAGTTATTTATTTTAACTGCTTATGATAAGCACTTTGAAGCTATTTTCATTCAAATAAACATTCAAATAAACGTGATGAAGGGATTTCATTTCTTTTTTTTCCCTACTATTTTCTCCAAAATTATATCCATCGATTAAGATTCAACAAAATGAAGTAGCTATTACTTTAAAGAGTTTGAAGTACGTATTTCCTAATTTTGAAAGGATTCTCTCTTTGATGCTGATAATCTATGGTTTTCCTTTTAAAAGGAACATCTTGACATCATGTATTTCATTTTTGTTTTCTTTCATGTAACTCATGAGATTAAAGTAGAATTCTCTTTCAATCTTACTGACTTATTTTGTGTCATAAATTTTATTTTGTATGCCATAGATTTGGACTTCTTACATATCTTTTGTAAGAATTTATAAGGTAAATACCTACTAGTGGAGGAAATTGTCTTAAATAGAAAATACATATCATTGCATCTATACACCTATATCTTACAGCATCGTTTGGGAAATATATATTTTTCTTAATTTTATTTCTGCAAGTCATATTGAATATTCGTATCTGTGTTTGTCTTGATATGTTCTTATTTATGCTTATGTACACACACTATTTATCTCTCGATCTAAAATAGTATTCTTTATGAATATTTTCACGAGTTTTATCATTATTGTTAATCATTTTTGTTTCAAAATTAATATATCTCCCGTATGAACTGTTACGTTTCGTTCAATTGTTTTATCTGTATCACTGGATGTGTTGGTATTCCTCTTAAAAACTCCACTTACAGTCCATGTGTCCATAATTTAAGCCTTCAATGTTTCTCAACATATATTTGTAAATTCTTGCTGCAGTGTCTCACAAAATACGAAAAAATATTTCCTTGTATATTCCAATCATAAATGTTAATTCGTTATTCCAACTTTTATCGTTCTTGTATTTACAAACGTGACCACATTAATATACGTTGGTATTCTTCAACTACGCGTATATTCTATACAATTCTGCCTTAATAGAAGTTTCATTAATGGTAGCTGATTCTGTTCATTCTGACGCATTGATAGTGATCTATGAGTAAGGTCTTGTATTTCATTTCCACTTACCATTGAATTCTCCCTTTCTTACATGCAATATTACCATCCAAAATTTCTTGTAATATTTGACACCGTGCATGTCCTTTTGAAATTGTCGGCTTGTAAACATAAGGTAAATATAATGTTGATTCAAATTTTATACTTTATTTGACAAGTTTATTTCACTAGAAATATATTATATATTTTTTGTTCAATACAGACTTGTTACTTTACAGTGAAACACAGTTTTCAAGTAACAGTTTTAAGTATGAAGCAACAGTTCGATGTTACCATGAATAACATGTGTTTCATATTCTTGAAACAAAATGTACTATACAATATCCATATTATACTAGTGTTTTAATATTTTTCTGACATTTTGGCGGTAGACATTCTGTTCGATTTGACTTGGTAATAATAATATATTATAAAATTAATAAAATTGAATCATGGTATATTCGTGTGCTAAAATTTTAAAATCTAAAGTAAAATGCTTTGATACTGTTGCTGACATCATAATTTTAATGTAGGAATCATTTAAAGTATATTTTATGTAAACTTTAAAAAATATTTCCGAATAAGCATGAACCCATAGTTAAATAGCGTAACTCCAACGGGAATCCTTTAATAAATTTGAGATTTTTTACTGAGAATATATCAATATTTTGTGTGCCAATGGCATTTTCTAGTTCATGATATTCAGTGAGTGTGATATAGGATATTTAACGATATTTTGTTGACCATAAGAACCAAATGAATTATCACATTTTAATATTCGGTTATAATCATGTACATCCTGAAACATTAGTAATATCACGTCAAATCAAATTTCTTTCTATGTGCAATTTCACATTAATATTCAACATTCACTTCTGTTTCTTCAAATGATCCTTGTCATTAGTCAAATATGAGATACAACCTTGCCTCTTTTTGTCGGCTTGCTTTTTTGATTGTCATAATAATATTATGGAACTTGTACAGTTTAAGAGGCTCATTACCTTACAGTTTATAATCATATCTACTATATGTCCACTTCTTAGGAAATGTTTCTAAAGGCGTTATGGTTGTTCATATACTATATCAGAAAGAGTTAAGGACTTCATTGTCGAAATAATTAACTGATATTTGTAAATACACGCAAGACCTCCAAAATTAATTTATTCCTTGGATGTAAACGATTCGATTAAGTTTCTTCAGGTCTCTTCTACTCTCTCTTGATCATACGCGAAGGCAGCAATTTTCGCTAACCTCAGTATCACAAGCGTAATACGTTCCTTATTACATTTTCTGAAGTAAGGAAACCTAAATTTCTTTCTTAGTAGCACGCTCCAAGAGATATTTGGTACTTGCGTTAGAAGTAGCTTTTGCTTTTTTGCACATGTCGGAAAGATACTCATATTATCGTTGAATACTGGAAAAGAGATATGAAAGTTTATGATAACTATAATTTTGAATGGAATATGGGTTGTATTTGCACCAATTAACACTACAATGTTTATGCAAATGAATGTAATAAAGTCACTGGCGTTTGAAGAAAGAGCTAATGAGAATTGATAACTGATATCAGATCGATTAATTGGTTGAATACTTCATACTAAATATATATTTCCATTTATAATTTTATTTGTGGTCTTGAATCATAGCTTTTAAAACTTTCCAATCAGAAGTAGTTGTTAATAAAAATATGTTTTACGTAGAAAAATAAATTATACCTAATCATTGTTGATTCTCAATTTTTTTGCGCAATTTATTATTATTAGAAAGTGTTACGTTTAATACATATAATGTTTCATAAATATTTTGAAAGTAAATATTGAATTCATGTTAACAGTGCATAATATGTTTACTGTGGACCTTTAAGTATATTACAAAACCACAGTTCTACAATCGCAATCCCTTCAATTTTGAAACCTTTTTTCCAAGTCTAAAGCAAACTGGCCTCCCCGATGGGGCAGTGGTATTGTCGTCGCCTTGTAATCAAGAGGTCCAGGTTTCGATACCCGGTTGAGGCACATAGTTGTTCGGATCCCACTTTAAACTGTAGGTCCAGTCCCGATTAGCCTTACTGTGCATAGAGTGGACTTAAAAACTCTAAAGCAAATTGTGGAAACGTGATAAATCATCAGAACACAGAACAGCACATCATTAGTTTTATGCACGCAGAGAACTTTCAATGGGCTTGAAGTCACATACAATTTATGTAGAAAGAAGAAGCGGATAGTAACGTACAGTTCTATTTTATCGGAATCAAAACACAAGAAGTCTGCTACAGAACTTAAAACAAATTTAATAAGTTTTTAGTGTTTTTCATTTTAAAATGTTTTAACGTAGATAATATATTTCTTCATAACTGCTAATAAAACCGTAAATAGTGGCCTCCCCGATGGCGCAGTGGTAGCGTTGTTGCCTTGTAATCAAGGGGTCCCGAGTTCGATACCCGGTGGAGGCACATGTGGTTCGGATCCCACTTTAAACTGTAGGTCCAGACCCGATTAGCCTTACTGTGCATAAAGTAGACTTAAATCAACAACATCAAAATAGTAGTTTTAATTTAAAGATTCACATATCACAACTACAAGCAATTATATTTTTTACTTTTTCTGCAGTAGCATATTATAAATATTTAATGTATGAAGAGTTATCTTTTCCTACAATGATATCGTAAGATAAAAAATCAATCCAGGTACATCATTATTCGGTTTGCATAAACATTGCACTAACATTGTGAAGGAAACTGGCCAATATAAAAAGCATGACCTATCCAAAAAGAAAGAAACGGATGTGAAGTATATTCGCAATATGTGGGTTCACTAAATGTTTGTAAGTTTACCATTATAAGGAATATACATTTCTAAGTATATAATACACATTTGAAATCTTTTATATATTAGTGTTCGTAATGGGTATATAATTGATTAAGTAAGGGAAATGTAAATTGTATTGCACAGTATGCTACTAAGTTCTGTTTTTGTGTGTTACATCTTTCTCTGCAACACATCTTATAATATTACCATTTTCTGAGATACGTTCCAGAAAAGTTACGGTTCATATAACCAGAGTGTGTCCTCAGTTAAACACTAACTTGCAAGTGGTATGTCTATTACATAAAGTCTCGTCGTCCTAAAGTGTTCTGTTGATTATTTCGTGTAAACGATATCCGAACACTTCATACCTATTTTGTTTTCATCCCGTAATGTATTGTCCCATATTTTTTTCCGTAGTAGGTTTATTTCACTTTATGTGTTGAATAATCATACTAACACTATTTTCAATTGATATTCAACCTTTTATATTTAGATCCATATTTGTACTTCCGTACGTGATATAATTTAACTATTAATTTTAGTAAGTCCCTTAATTTTATTTCAATTCCTTACAATTGTACCAGAATTCTTTACAAATTTATTTTATTTTTACGAATCTCTAAATCATATTAAAGGCAGATAAGTCAATTATATGCATAATTTAACCCCACATTCCGGTTAGTTCATATTCTCACTGTTGTTGAAGTCACATTTTCATAAAGTCATATAGCTATAATACAGTATGGTATTATAGACCTTGTCTGTTCAGATCTAAAATTAATCAAAAATACCAGTACATCTTACAGAATGTCCACTTCCATAATTATTCCTTACATCTGCACATATTCGAAACACAATACGGCTGATGTCAATATTTCAATTAATTTCTTATTTCGTTTATGAAACACATGGACTCGAATGTTTACCAGATAAATATTAAGTCTGTGTATAAAATGTCACCTGTTAATCAGTGCAAGTTTGAAAATCCGAAAAATTTAGCCAGAATTAAATTATTCTATACATATATGCCTAGCTGTCACTGAGAAATTCATTTTGGAATTTTGAAATCAAGCAGGTAACTGACGATACAACTTTCTTGCTACTGCGAGAAACTTCTTTAAACTATTGTATTCCCAAAGATTACATGTCACCACGCATTTCTTTCTTTTTGGATTGCCACTTACTAAATATAACACTGTTGCATGTTGTTTAAATATCATTATATTTGCTGTACAAATCTTAAATTCAATGTATTTATATATGATTTTGTAGGTGTCATTTAATAGAAATACAAACGTTGGGCGGAAACATGCATATCTACATAACTATATAACGAACCATCAGTATGTTTCAAGCAAAGCAAGAACAATCATATGTGCCCATTTTGAATTAAGTTAATTGAGAAAGTGAAGAGAAAAAATGTGTGGTTAATTAGAGAAAATTCTAACCCATATACAATATAAGTAATAATTATAGCACATGAATATCACAATATACTGTGAGAAAATATACAATATATTAATAGTTTATTTTATAAATGTTTTGAAAGTATTTTTTATTGGGCAAACGATAAATCTTATATTTCAATATTCAAATATATGTACTTTTAATGCTCACATCTGAAATATAATGATTTCTTAGTGACAACTAGGATATCAAACATAACCGTAACTTACCTGTAATTGGACATTGCATGGGCCAAGTCTATGTAGGGCGAAGGGGAAGGGCCAGCCGCTTTTTTCCATTGAATGCGAGGAGCTGGCGAGCTCTTTGCGGCACATGGAAGGGCCACACTCTTTCCCAACGAAACTTCCGAGTCCTTAGGTTCCAGCAGCCATGAAGGAGGCACTGGAATTATAAAAACAATAGTTCTTTGAGAAATGGTTGACACGCAGAATAACCTGGAATGTTGAAAGCAATAACATATTGTAATGATAATGATTAAGATTCGTGTGTCGTCCCAGTAGCCGACTACGTTGAATGCTGGACCCATGATCACACCATCAACTGTCCCAGGTTCGAGTCCTGGGGGTAAATTTGTGAGTGTCCCAACATCAAATTGATTTAATCATTCATTATCACCGCTGCGATTAGCCCACATAGGTACAAAAACGATATCATGTATTAAAAATACAAGACAAATGATTGTTTCAAAAAACAATAGATTCTATTCAAAAGTTAATATTTGAAGTTCATTTTACTTTTCTTTTTAGAACTCTCCATGATGTAAAAAGAAAAGAATAGCGGAAAATAATAATCTAAATTTCCACTTTGAAGAAGAAAGGTCGAAAGCACATTCAAGTGATTTTAATCATACGTTGGTAGCATTATTTTATACACAATATGTAGAACTCTTAACAAAAGTTATGTCGTATTTTCTTAGAAACCAGTTCATACAAATGCTATTAACAATCCTGACAGTATTCAGATAGACATTAATAATATTTACCATTTACTACTAGACGAGCCGTATGTCCGCTTGTGGCTGCATCATTGGAAGCAAGACAGGTGTAGTTCCCAGTGTGTTTGATATCCAAGCTACCGAAAGCCAATGTGCTAGAATATTCATCTAACGTCTTTTGTGTTACTCCTAGATCCTTTGATACTGGGGAACCATCTTTCAGCCATCTTATGGTAATGGGAAAATCTCCGTTGCTAACAACACACGTCACTCTCATACGCATTCCTCTTTGAAGGTTGGATTTGAAATAGAATGGGTCAATTCCTGGAGCCACTGAAAAGAATCATAAACGTAAGAATTATTTATTTAATAAGTTTAGTTATTATTTCTTCACTACAGTAGAAGCTCTTTTGATCTGGGTAGATACAAAATAATTAACAAAACTATGCTCAGATTATTTTACTGTTGTACATAAATAATTATTTTATTTTACATTTAAGTACTAATAATATAATTATAAATAGTAGAGCTAGTTGTAACAATTATGACTCAAAGTTGACGTTTACACTTGTTTATAAACCTGAATGTGTCATATATGTACAACATACGTATTTCTTATAAGGCTGGAAAGTTTCTAGATGAGGAACTATCTTTAATTCATTAAATGGTTCTGCAGGCTTCCATCTCTTCAACGAACGTTCACCATAGCATATATCAAGCAGCTAAAGACTTCATAGTGATGGCTCTATTGTTGGTTAGTAGCATTATTATTTATTATTACTGTTGCTGTTGTATATACATAAGTGGTCGACTTTCGATCTCACTATCAAAGTCCCCGGTTCAAATCCCGGTGTAGGTAAGGGTGTTCTTTGTGAGTGTCACTTCATCAATTACATGTTATCACCACTCATATTTATCGTCGCGAATATCCAAAAGTGACAGAAAAGCGACGCTAAGTAACAAAAATATAAATTCTATACGTAATATTGTGTTATTTTTTCTTTGTTGACATGCTGATACAAAATAGTTCCACTCTGTATTAAGGATTTTTCAAGTAAATACATAAATTAATGATGTGCAATTGGAGCTTAGAATCTTCACGTGAGGGCATGTGTCATAAATTAATGACATGTGAGTTATTTTAAAGATCAACTTGATTTATTCCAATAGATAAATTTGTTTCAAAATACTTGGAATGCTAAAATAAAGTAAAAATAAGAAAGTTCAATTTTCGGAGGCTAACCGTGGACCCTATGGCGTCATCAGAGAATTTCGTTGAAGTGGGCTCAGGGCTGGACAAATTATTTTCGGCTGTTGTGAATTCTTTTCTTTTGTTTATTTCTACCCCAATATCTTTCTCTCTTTTTCCTTACGTTCTTTCTTTATCTTCTGCAGCTTCCCTCTCTCTGCTATCTCCACAGTCTCTCTTTCTTTGTTCCTCTGTTTCTCTCTCTCTCTTTCATTCAAATTTCCTTCCACTGTTTACTCTTTATCTCATTCTTCCTTGCTCTTTCTTTCAACGTCCACTATTTCTCTCTCCTTTTCCTATCTCTTTTATTAAAATTTCCTCCCACTGTCTTTCTCTCTACCTTTCATTCTTCCTAGCTCTTTCTTTCAGGTTCAACGGTTCTCTCTCTCTCTCTCTCTCTCATTCTTTCTTTCTGTTTCTTTCAACTTCCATCATTTGTCTCTCCTTTTCCTATAAATTTCTATCAAATTTCTATCCACTGTTTCTCTCTCTTTCACATTCTTCCTAGCTCATTCTTTCAACTTCCACTATTTTTTTCTCCTATTCATATCTCTTTCTTTCAATTTTTCTTCCACTGTTTCTCTCTCTCTCTCTCTCTAATTCTTCCTAGCTCTTTCTTTCAACTTCCACTATTTATCTCCCCATTTCCTATCTCTGTCTTTCAATTGTCGTTCCATTTATCCTATCTCTCTTTTCATTCCAACCATTTCCGTCAACTTTCCTTCCACTGATTCTCAAGATATTTCCATAATGTTTTCTTCCATTGATTCT